>NC_091256.1:52130000-52755000 GCF_042477335.2 Ovis canadensis | reverse complement strand
CCTGGCACAAGTAGTGCCCGCTAAACAGAAGGTATTCTTTATTATTCCTTTAAAATAATCCTCTTTTCTAGTAATGGGGCTGAGTGGGGTCCTGGGGAGAAGCTCCCCACCCTTCATGTCGCTGGAAACAAATAATCTAATTAGAAGTTTCCCATTACAAGGGAACGTCTTTTCCTGTCTGTATGATGAGACTGGCTCCTTTGTCTTGCTTCCCATGGGGAATGAGTAGATTCAGCCAAGGGAGGCCTCCTTGTGCTGGGGGACCTGTGGACAGGAGTGGGCTGGCAAGAGGGTGAACGGAGGAAGGACAGAAAGAGGAGAAGAAAGGGAAAGAAGAGGGAGGAGGGGAAGGAGGAAGGGGAGGAAGGAGGTCATCCCAGCACAGGGTCAGAATGTCATTCAGCCCTCAGCCAGCCAGGGGATCCCTGCATGGCTCCCTCCCAGCGGGGCCCTGCCAGAATCTCAAAGAGGTGGTTATTTTGGTTGGCAGCATGATTGGGAGCTTGAAAAGCAGGAAATTGAGTGGTGATTAAGGTTGTAATAAGTTGACAACATCAAATATCATTACCCCTAGAACATGCAAATGATCCCGTCTTTACCTGGGATTTGCCATGCAAATATCAATTAGCAGAGAAAGTATTTGCTTTGATAGGGGGAGCTGGTTCTTCCAATGCCTCCCTCCTGCCCCACAGAGGGTAAACAAACAGAAGGGGCACAATGCCAGGGCAGAGAGGGCGCTGGGCTGGAATGTCCCAGCCGAGGACAGGGGGTCCACAGGGTGACCACAGATTTTGTGAAAAACTGCTGGAAACTCTCGCATCCCTGATAGCTCAGTTGCTAAAGAATCCGCCTGCAAGGCAGGAGACCCCTGTTTGATTCCTGGGTTGGGAAGATCCCCTGGAGAAAGGATAGGCTACCCATTCCAGTATTCTGGCCTAGAGAGTTCCATGGACTGTATAGTCCATGGGGTCGCAAAGAGTCAGACACAACTGAGTGACTTTCACTTTCAGACCTCCCTGCCACAACCTCTGCCTTTTTCAGTGGCCTCAGAAATTGCTAGAAGCTTCTTGAACCAGCCTCTGGGGCAGTGGGTTTCTGTCCCATGTATGTTTCAGCTGGGAGCTCACCTGTGCAGTCTGGCAATCTGGACATCCTTACACCATCAAAAAACTCTTCTGCCCCTGGGAGCTACATGGCTGATGATGTCCCGCAGAGAAGGTGTCTGCAATGAGCCACTCGAGGTGGTTTTAGGGTCATGGGCCCAGAGCACTGGCACTGCTGTGTCTTAGGCATTGACCTTGGAAGTGTCCAGGGCAGATGGCTGAGAGTCACTGAATAGGAGCCTCTGGCTCCTTCTTTTCCTTAGCCAGATAATTATTCCCTGCCCCTAGTCAGCTGGTACGGTGGAGGTACCACCACTCCTACTACGAGGAATGTGGCATAGTGTCTGCCCTCAAAGAACTTCTGGTTCCATTTGGCAGGTAGAAGTAACTGTTGCCAGAGATGGCAGACAGTGAAGCAGAAGGTGATCGGCACCAACAGGAGCATCCTAGGCTGTCTGAGAGGGAATTTGCCTTTTGCTATGACGGCATGAGAAGACAATAGTGAGTCTGGGCTGAGCCTCGGAGCAGGAGGAAGAGAAGAGGGGAAGGAGAGGGGGGGAGTTCTTGGTGGGAAGAAGCACAGGGCCAGCATTTGGAGGCTGGAAAATGCATGCCGTGTTCTAGGGACAGTCAGTGTCCCATTTATCCAATCTAACCACTGAGTTCCTTGGACTATGAGGAGATCCAACCAGTCCATCCTAAAGGAAATCAGTCCTGAATATTCATTGGAAGGACTGATGCTGAGGTTGAAACTCCAATACTTTGGCCACCTCATGTGAAGAACTGACTCATTTGAAAAGAAGGGGATGACAGAGGATGAGATGGTTGGATGGCATCACCGACTTGATGGACATGAATTTGAGCAAGCTCTGGGAATTGGTAATGGACAGGGAGGCCTGGCGTGCTGCAGTCCATGGGATCGCAAAGAGTCGGACACGACTGAGTGACTGAACTGAACTGAACCACACAACTCTCCAGTCCTAATCTCTCCATCCAAACAATTAAAGCAACACCAACCCATCACCAACCACCTCTCTACACACCGCTCAGCTCCCCAGACTAACTGACCCATCCAAGATACCAATCCCCTCAACCCCAAATCTGTCCATTCATCACCCAGCCTCTCACCCCACAGATCAATCCTCTTCACCATCATGAACCAACTTACCCACCCACCACCCAACCTATCAGCCCAGGCAAAGATCATAAACTCTGGAGCAGCGGGCCAGGGTTTTTTCAAAGTGGGTGGTGATTAGACAGGGGTTTTGGGAGGAATCCATGTCACCTTGGGCTAAGGCAGGTTTAAGGCTTGGCCCAGTGTCTGGATTTAATAAACAGTCTGTGCATGGCAGAACTTACTATTTAGGTGGAAGTGATTTATTCCAAAGCCAACAGGACCGGGTAGGCAGGGGAGCACTGAGGTTGAGCTGAGCTGGAGAAAGGTTAGCCTGCAGGGAGACATAAGTGGGATCAGAAGGGGAAGACCGCAGAGCAGGGTAATCAGTAGGCCATTTGTCCAGACCTAGATCTGGTGTGTGGGGGGGGTTGCAGGATGGACGCTGGGGGCCCTCCCTCCATCCTGCCCCTCTATCCTGCCTCAGGTAGGGACCCATTTGGGAAACTGGCACCCCAGAGTTGTCAGCAGGGAACTTGTTCTTATGCTCAACCCTCATGTCTGAAGCTTTTGCTCATGGGCACTTCCCAGCAAGCTGGCCCAGGCCCAGCAGCAGGGAACAGGCTATAGAGCTATAGACCTTGTTGCTCTCTGGAGCCCCCAACTGGCCCATCCCCTGACCCATCCTCCATCCCACTGGGTTCCCTGCAGAGAGAAAGGAAAGCTCCCTGCAGCCTCCATCCATCTAGAAGCTTCCAATGGCTTCCATACAGCTGCCTCCAGAAATACTTTTTTCATCTAAATCCAGGTTGTATTAATTCACCAGACCCCTTAAACTTGCAAGGCTATTCTCTGACGTCTAATAAAGAGTTCCGTCCCCAGCTTCTTGGAGCATCATGGAGCCACTCAGGGCTCAGGAGGTGGGTGAATGTGAGAGAAGCTTCTCAGGCAGGAACTGGCTACCCCCGTCTCGGCACTTCTGCACTGGGCCCAGCGGCGCAGTTCAGGGATTGGGCTGCCCACCCCACAGCGCCTGGGTAGGTCAGGGCTGACCTGGTGGGTTATTAGCCCCTGGTCGCTGGCTGGCAGAGCTATTACAAGGCACACTGCAATTTCATGCCCTGTTTCCTCCTTCCTTGGTCTGCAGTTTCTGCTCTATTTGCCCAAAATGAACAGAGATGAAGTGAAATGAATTACAGGCCCCTCCTCCCCCCAGCTCTGCCTGCTCCCCTCTTTTCCTTCTTGGTATTCCCCAGCCGGCCCCTCAGCCTCCATGCCAGCTCCTTGGTCCGGTTTTCCTTTCACTTCCGCTCGTGCTGTCTTGGGCTCTGCCTCCCTGCTCTGTGCCCTTTCCCTGCTCTGTTAAAATCTGCAACTCCCTCCTGCTCTTATTCATGCGGACATTCATTAAGCACCAGCTGTATACCTTGGGAACGTGCCCTGTGCCATTTGTCTGGCTCCCATCATCCTTTCCTCACCGCTGTCCTGCCTGGGCATGGAGGTGTCTCCCCCTCTATATCCAGGAGCCCCCAGGAGCCCCATCCACTCACTTGGAATAACCTGGAAGGAGGGGTTACCTCTGCAGCTCCGAGTGCCACATCACTGTTTCAGTTCAGATGGTTACGGCTGGACAGCTGGCCCTAGGGTACCCCTTAAATGTCAGGGTGACTGCCAGCCAAATGTCAGCATCATTTCCAATGCTAACCGCTTGACCGGGGACTAACTCCGACCCCAGCCACAGCCTCACAAGGCCTTGGAGGAGGTGTGGCTTGGGACTGGTTCAGCCCAGCCTTCTTTACTGAGAAGTGGACTGCCCCCTGAGGGCTAATCCCTGTGTCACACGATGCCCAGCTACCCGGGGGGAGGGCAAACCCAGGGCAGGGGTGATGGTCCAGGCTGGGCCCCAAGCAGCCCCCTGGCAGAGGGTTGGAGTCGGAACCCAGGCGATTGTGCTCAGTCTCTGATGGGCAGACACGTGAACTAGACGAGGGGCGGCCTCGGTTACCACATCTGACCCTCCCCCAGGACAAAGGGAGGGCTGGTCTGCAGAGAGCAGGAGAAGAACCAAGGGGACCTGCAGAGAGGCGCCCAAGAGCTGGTCCTGCAGGCTGACACAGGCAGGAGAGTGTGAGACAGAGAAGAAACAGGGCAGATTGACGTCAGGAGAGGCCAGGGAGCAGAGAGACACATGGAGAGGAAGGAAGACAGACAGGAGCAGAGATGGACAGAGACAAAGACAGCAATGAAGGACTGCAAAAGGGACAAAGAGGGACAGGCCGATATACACAGGAGAAGTCACAGGGGAAGTCCCTCAAGTCGAGCCATTCAGCCCACGCCCACCTCTCCTGCCCTTGGGCACTGCGAGGCACCTTTCAGCCTGTACAATAACGTTCCCCTTTTTGCACAGGTCAGCAGGAGGAGGTGTCTTGATGTGAACTTGATTCCTGCGGGCTTGTACCCGGAAGGCAGCCCAACTGCTGCTCCCAGAGCCCCTCGGCAGCTCTCCTCCTGTCCTGCTGTCCCCGTGGGGTCCCTCCTCTTACTCTGGCCCTACCCCACCCCTACCGCAGCCTCAGCCCTCTCCTCCCCCTCCCCGGGTGTTCTCACTTTCATGAACCTTTGTTCTTCTAAATTCATTTCCACAGGTTCTGTCCAGCATCTTCTGAGCATCTGTCCAGTGAAGAATATGCTGAGCCTGGGGCTTAATTTATTCTTTCCATCATCCCTGTGAAGCTGGCATCATTCCTCTCATTTGCAGAAGAGGAAAATCGGTTAGGAAGGTTATGTAACTTACTGGAGCTCATACGCTGGTAAGACAAGAAGCAGCTTTGCTTGTCTTCTCACTCCAACTCCAGAGCTTTTCTCTATTGTACTCAGGTTAAGCCCCCACTATAGATGGCACACTGTGCTGGACACCACAGCATCCCTGTATTAGGAAAGCTTTGGGCAACGATCCCCATCTGAGCTACCTCACCATGGCCTCAGCCCTGGGTGGAGTTGGGGGTCATGGAGCCAAGTGGGAAAATTTGTCCAGAAAGACAGAAGTTCAGAGGGACACAGGACCTGTCCAAGGTCATCCAGCATCATCCATCCCCTTTCCAGGGGTCATAGCTTCTGGCTCTTACTCCAGGCTGGAAGGGAGGAAGGTTTGGGGGTGATGGTGGTGGTGGGCAGTCAGGAACCAAATTATTCATGAAAATGTCCAGCAAGACGCAAGACTCCCTGCATCCTTTCACAGTGGCCTCCAGGGTGCCTGCTTAATTTCTGGACAAGTGTGCTTTCAGAGTGAGCTTAATGGGTTGGGTCTTCCCCACCTAGGAGGTGGATCTGTGGACAGAACAGGGGATGGTAGGACTACCCCTTACCCAGGCAGCTTGCACCTCCTAGATCTAGAGCTAGCCCCTCTCTGGGCTTCTGCCTCCTCTTAGCTCTGCAATTCTAACCCTCTTCATCCCTATACTCTCCAATTGCTAAATCAGGAGCTGCAGACTCAGTGTCTATGGGTCTCAGACAGGTGATGCAAACGGGCGTGCTAAACGAGGGCATGGTGGGGACTGTGGTTAAGTGGAGATGAATGCCTGTCTCCAGAGGACCACCATCACCCAGTCCAGCCCACTGTTACCAAGTGGGAGTGTGATCCTACACAGCCACGTTTCTCCATCGTTCAAGAGGAATTCTAAATGAGGGTTATTCTTTTTGTTTAAACATGGTGCAGGCCAGCCTTTTCAAAGAGGCCTGCAGGCCAGATTTGGCTCAAAGGCTGTCAATTTGTAACTATTATTCTAAATGCCCTGAGTTCTAAATGCTTCAGAACACTCCAGCATGCCAAACTCACCCCTATGCACTTTGACGTCCAGGATGGATGGCACCCATTTGTGGGGCTGAAACTGTTTCCAAACCGCTGCCTTCGACAGCAGGGGTGGTAATGACACTCTGACATTAATATTTAAACCACAAACAGAGTTAGTGTGCTAATACCATCCCCGAAGGCTTCGGACTTGTTTAAGTTTTATCCTTGTGAGACCTAATTATTGTCAGCAATGAATCCTGTAAAGCTGCAGGATTAGGGCTGGGGAATAGGAACTAGGCAGACCCCTGGGACCCGTGGCTTATGGGACTGAAGCGTACGGGCCGAGAGGTGGCCCGTGGGCCTGGCTGGATACCCACTGTTCATGTGGACCATTGGAGAGGCCTAGGAGGGGGCAAATGGATCTTTGTGCCCTCCTGACCATCTCCAAAACTAGGGAGCTTGCTCTTCATCCTTCCTGCATGAGGATAGAGGCATCTATTCCCTGCACTCTGGGAAATTCATGCCAATTTCTGACCTTTTACCTGTTAGCCCAATTGCTATGTGACTGTGGTCAATCACTTAGCCTTGCTAGACTTAATTTCCCCCTCTGTAAGAACTTCTAGGATGGAGTTTGAGGGAGAAAAAATATGAATATAGAGGCTAGCATGCAGAGAGAACTGAAGAAATGATGCTTTCGAATTGTGGTGCTAGAGAAGACTCTTGAGAGTTCTTTGGACTGCAAGGAGATCAAACCAGTTAATCCTTAAGGATATCAACATTTAATATTCATTGGAAGAACTGATGCTGAAGCTGAACCTCCAATACTGTGGATACTTGATGCAAAGAGCTGACTCATTAGAAAAGACCCTGATGCTGGGAAAGATTGAAGGTGAAAGGAAAAGAGGGCAGTGGAGGATGAGATGGTTAGATAGCATCACTGACACAGTGAACATGAATTTGAGCGAATGCCAGGAGATGGTGAAGGACAGGGGAGCCTGGCATGCTGCAGTCCATTGGGGACATGACTCAGCGACTCATTAACAACAACAACACACAGGGAGGACTGGATGGACGGTCACTGCTAATCTTGTTTTATTGCTACTGGTCTCTACCAAGGGGTTCACAAGAGAGATGCTTTACTGGGAGCAGACAGAATGGATTGGGGGCCTTCCCCTGTCAGTCCCTGGGTCCCCTCGCAGCACAGGAGCCCCCTCCAAGGCCTGACCCCACAGCTTCCCCCTACATTGCCCTGGTGGTCTCTCCATACCTCCCTGCTCCCAGCTTGCCCTGGACAATGGCAGACTGTGAATTTTCTCAGTTTATTTGGGAGAAAGCAAGGCCCAAGATAAATGCCCTTGGACCAATGTGCTCAAGAAATGAATGGGGCTGTAACTCAGCTGAGGCCTCCTTTGGTGGGGGAAGGAAGATGGTCAGGCTGCAGGCTGGGGGTGGCGGAGGCTGAGAAGCCTGGGGACTAACCAGAGAATGGGCTGAGTCTCCTCTGACCCACCCTAGCCTGGTTTTCTGGCTCGGGGGCAAGAGTAAGATCTTTTTCAGTGGCACCCATGCCAGCACGGAGGACACCAGAGGGGAGTTAGCACCTGCTCCTCCCAAAGCCGTGGAGAAGCTGTGTGCATGCTAAGTCGCTCAGTCATGTCTGACTCTTTGCGACCCCCATGGACTATAGCCCACCAGGATCCTCTGTTCAAGGCATTTTTCAGGCAAGAATACTTGAGTGGGTTGCATGTCCTTCTCCAGGGGATCTTCCTAACCCAGGGATTGAACCCGTGCCTCTTGTGGTTCCTGCATTGCAGGTGGATTCTTTACCACTGAGCCACCTGGGTGGTGAGGTCGTGCAGAAGCTGAGTCTGGCTCAATCCCTTAGCATTCTTCCCTGCCCCCAAAGGAGGCACTCACCAGCCTTGAAGGCAGCATCCACCATGGGACAAGCTGCCTCTTGGGAGGGTGATTAGAGGCATCTCTCAGGGTTTTAAATGCACAAATCCTCTGATCCAGCAGTTGCAGTGCAAGAAATCCACCCTGCAGAGAGATTTACCCTGTGTCCAAATAGTGGCAAGCTGGAGGGTCTAGAAACCACGTCATGCCCATAAGTAGGGAGCTAGTGGGGAAAATGGTGGCTCAGCCACATAGCTTTCCTTCTCTTTCCTGGAGAAGGAAACGACAACCCACTCCAATATTTTTGCCTGGAGAATCCCACAGACAGAGGAGACTGGCAGGCTACAATCCATGGGGTTGCAAACGAATCAGACACGACTGAATGACTAAGCATGCAGCCACATAGCATCCAAGGTGAAGTTCAAGAAACAGTGAAGTAGCGCTAATGTGTGAGCAGGGAGTCGTTGCCAAGATCTTCTGCTGATGGAAGGAGGGATGGGGAGAGTGGGCGCCTAAGAAGTGAGACAGCATCACCTAATGACAAATAGCGTATGATCCCACTTACCTGAGGCTCCCAGAGGAACCGAATTCATGGAGACAGAAGGCAGAATGATGGGTTCTGCGGCCTGGGTAGGAAGCAGGGGGAGCGTCAAGGTTCAATGGGGACAGAATTTCAGTTTGGAAAGACGAATAAGTTCTGGACACAGTGGTGGTGGCTGCCCAGCAACGTGAATGCCACTGAAATGGTTGAAATGGTAAATTTTGTGTTTATAGATAGTTTACTGTGATTAAAAAAAAGAGGGAAAAAGAAGGGAAATGGGGGTATAGTTGAGGGGAAGCTTACTTTTCATGGCCTCTATTCTTTAACACTGCTTGATCTTTTAAAAATCACATACTGGGGACTTCCCTGGCAGTCCAGTGGTTAAGAATCTGCCTAACAATGGGGGAGGTGGAGGTTCAATCCCTTGGTCAGGGAAACTAAAATACCACATGCCATGTGTGGAGCAACTGGGCCCACAACTGGGCCCACATGCCGCACCTACTGAGCCTCCGACTCCAGAGCCTGCGCGCAGCAACTAGAGAGTCCGTGTTCTGCGGGGGAGGATCTTGTGTGATGCAGTGAAGATCTCATGTGCTGCAGCTAAGACCTGACATAGCCATATAAATAAATAAAATAAATATTAAAAAATCACATGCTGTACATATATTATAAAATTTACTGCCAAAAATTAACGATGTCACAGTGATTCCCTCTTCTGCCCACGTCGGCCATGCTCAGCACCCCTCACCCAGAGTTGAGGGGGTAAAGGTTAGTGTTGGAGCAGTGGGGTCAAGACTCACGGTCTTGGCGCATGCAACACTAGCTGTGTGAGCTGGGGAAGACCAGGGGAGTCTCTCAGCTTCCCTGGGCCTCATCTGTGTGAAGAGGAGGCTGGATACAGGCAGCTTGGCCTGGCAGAGCATCCTGGGCAGAGCTGGATGAGCTGGCCTTGCACGTCGAGTCCAGCGGCAGCCCTGGGGTGGGTGCTCTGAGGAGGAGGAGCCGGCCTGAGCCCCCTGCTGCAGCCCCACCACAGTGCTTCATCCACTCGAGCCCTCCAGCTGAGTGGAAGCCCCACTTGTCAACCCCAGAATACCGCAGCAGAGGAAGTGAGGCCCTCGCCTTCCAACTCCATTTCTGGCCTTCTAGCAGCTCCCGGGGTGGATGGGGCCACCACCAGGGCACCCAGCACTGAAACGGAGTGAAGTTGAAACAGTGCCCTTCCCAAGAGGGTAGGCGCCTCCAGGGTGTGAGGTTGCCCCTCTGAATAGATGGGGCATCTACGGCCCAGGGAGTGGATCCGTCTGCCCTGGGTGTCCGGGTTCTGCGACAATGACATTGAGCAGGGTCTAAGCTCCCACCCCTGACCCCCCAGGCTTCCACTCTGCCAGGACCAGACTCTGCTGAGCAGTGACTGAGTGGGGTGAGTGAGGAGGCGGATGACCCCTGGGCTGGGGCGTGGGAAGGGACCACGGGGGCAGGAAGATGAAAAGACTCGTCACCTGGGGTGGTGAGGGCATGAGAGCTGGAGGCTCTGGGGTTCGCACCCCCCACAAGGCGGTGAGGGGACTGCTCTGGAGCCAGGCAGGCCTGGGTGTGAGTCCCCAGGTCTGCGTCCTCCGCAAACTGGTGGTAAACTCACATCCACCACTTAGAGGGCTGTGAGCATTAAACAAGACAACAGTGCAAAGTACCTGGCCCCCTGCCTGCTCATCATAGGGGTGCTTGATGGGAGTTCTTATGATTACCATCATCATCACTGTTGTTACTCGAGGTGGGGTTGGGGTGGGGTGGTGGTGGGGTGGCGGGAGGGGGTGGGTTTCAGCACCTGGAAGGCTGTCTTTTGGAGATAAATTTGGTGGCTCAGATGGTAGAGAATCTGCCTACAATGCAGGAGACCTGGGTTCGATCCCTGGGTCAGGAAGATCCCCTGGAGAAGAATACTGCCAAACCCACTCCAGTATTCTTGCCTGGAGAATTCCATGGACAGAGGAGCCTGGTGGGCAACAGTCCATGTGGTCACAAAGCATCAGACACACCTGAGCAACTAACACTTTCACTTTTTCTTTGGAGAAAAGAGGAAGCACAGAAAGGAAGAGCTAGGTAGGGGCTGGAATGGGATAAGGGTGATGGCAGGGCAAGCGCAGGCTGGGAGGAAGATGAGGAATTTGGCTCTGGGCTCAAGAGCAGAAACTGGCAAATGGGACACAGGGATCCTCACCTCCTTAGGTGCCCTCCATCGGCCTTTCTGGCTGCACCCTCGGGCCTCCTTGGGCCTCCTGTCCTGCTTTCTGCAGGCTCTAATCTGCCCTCTTTCCTAGAATCCATCCATTTGCAGGGCCCTGGCTCAATATTCCCCCAGAGGGATTTGAGTTGGGGCAGTAATTAATTGCGAGAGGGATGGTTCCTGGTGGGCTGTGGTGAGGAGCTGGACAGAAGAGCTAGCAGATAGACTGATGGCCGCCTGTGGCCCTTGTGCTCAGGAGCCTTCGGGTGCCTGGCTGCCTCCCACCCCTGCACATCCCACCTCAACTACAAGAGAGAGAAAACCAAGGTCTCAAGAGACCAAAGGTCTGGTTCAAGGCACAGAGACAGAACCCTGGCCTAGGCCACTGGGCAGAGCAGCTGCTGTGCGGGGCGAAGGAAGGACGCAAGCTTTGGGCAGAAGGTCTGAAACCCTTAGCCATGTGCGCCTTTCTTGGAGATCACAGTGGTTGGGACTGTGTGTTTTGGAGGGGGTTGATTGAACTTCTCATGGAAAAAAGAAGGGCTGAGCTGTGGATGGATGGCGCCACTAATACCTCAAAACCTGTTGAATGAATTCATGAACTGAATCTTAGAAAATAGCAGAGAGGAGAGTGTGTCATCTTATCCCTTAATTGGTAGGTGATCAACCCTGGAGAAGGCAATGGCTACCCAGTCCAGTATTCTTGCCTGGAGAAGTCCATGGACAGAGGAGCCTGAGAGAGCTGCAGTCCATGGGCTTGAGAAGAGCTGGACACAACTGAGGGACTAACACTTTCTACCCTTCTTGAGCTGCATGCCTGGCCTGTGTGGGCTCTGGAGGAGGGTTACCTTCCCCGGACATGAGGGCATCACGGGCTCCAGCAAGCACTGCACAGACTCATGAGCAAATGTCACTTACCCTGAACAAGTCACTTCTCATGGAGATGGTGTGCCAATCGGCACTAGTTGACAGAGAGGGAAACCTGAGTCTCTGAGAAGCTGATGTCTTGTCCGAGGGCCCATGGTCAGCGTGGAAGCTAGGACTTGAACCCTGGTTGATCTGACTCCAGAGCCTGTCCCATTCACCAATACGTTGCCCGATCAATGTGGTTTAAAGCAGGGGTCCCAAAACCCTAGCCCACGGCTTGTTACGAACCAGGCTGCACAGCAGGAGGTGAGTGGCTCCCCATTACTCTCATTACTGCTTGAATTATCCCCCCAGTACCCCCACCCCCACCCCGCTCCGTGGATAAACTATCTTCCACGAAACTGGTCCCTAGTGCCAAAAAGGTTGGGACTGCTGATCTAAAGGAAGCTGATGACATCTGTGGCAGAGCACAGAAGGAGGACGGGGGACTCTGGGTCCCATTGTGATCCTACTCTTGAGTCCAGAACCAAATTCATTGTCTTCTCCCCAGCCTGCCTCCCCCACTGTCAGCCCTGCCCTGTCCCAGCCCTTGGGTAGCCTCCAGCCCCCTCTGTGCCTCCTCTTATGTGGATCTAGTTTGATACGGGAGACAGCAAGGCATCCTGGGCTTTAGTCCAGGCTGCAACCGTGACCCTGAGTAAGTCACTTCCTTTTCTGGTCTGTTTTCTCATCTGTGAAGTGGCTTCTGCCCTTGACTCAACCAGGTGGTTCAGACTCAACACTGTGGGAAGGAAACTGACCCAGAGATGCCTCCACCCATTGTAAAGGGCCCAGAGACTCAAAGCAGAAGCCGTGGGGAGTGGGAGGGGAGGGGAGGGAGCTCTACCCCCACCCCCAAGCTCTGTGGCCTTACCAGTAGCTCTTACTCCACATCCAGGGAGGGGAGCTGGCACAGGGACCAGCTAATCGTCCCCAGACAGCCAATCATTCTGGCCAAGTCTGAGGATGCGTTCCACTGACATTGTTAACACTTGAGTTACCTGCTAATCCTCCAGGCTCAGGAGGCTGTCCAGATGAGCCTGCCTTCCCTGAGTAGTCATGGGGAAGAATTCAAAAGGAGCAGGCTGGGGAGGTCAACACAGGCTGACATGGGGTGCTGGGAGGGGGCTCCGAGGCCTGGGAGGGGAGAACATGGGCTTGGTCCCAGTTTGGCCACACGATCTCTCGGGCAGGTCCTTTCCCATCTCTGCTGTCCTGGGCCTCTGCCGAGGGCTCCCCCTGCTCCGTCCATTCTGGGCACATATACAGGCTGAACCTGCATACAACAGACACCCTGCCCATTTAGCTCACTGCTAAAACCCTCGTACCCAGCTTCCGGAAGGGTCCCAGTCCACCCCTGCCTCTGGTGTTCTCTCTCTTCTCCCCCACCTCCCCATCCCATCCCTTGCTTCCCACCTGAACCAGGGTCCCTGTCATCCCTTGTGGTCCGAGCAGAGGGATGACATGCCCACGCTTTGCAGGACTCCATCCTTGGCCAGTGACGCAGGACCCCTCGATGGTGTGAGCCCCTGGGTGGGGTGAGCCGTGCATCCGGACGGTGACAGCGGGAGGACCAGACGACCTTACCCAGAGCATCCCGGGCTGAGAGGCTTTAATTTATTTAATCAATTCCGACCCCCAGGCTGGGGAAGGAAAACTGCAGGATATTAAATCTGTCGCTCTCGCCAATCTGTCATAGGCATGTCGGAGCACACTGATTCCCCTCAGCCCGCCTTTATTAACTATCTCCTCAGGGAGCTGCTAGCTCCACCAGGCCTGGCCTGGACCCTGCCCAGGAGCAGTGAGCAGATTGCAGGTGGAAAGGAGGGGTGTGGGGCAGGGGCACAAGAACCATTCAGGGGACAAATATAACGAGGAAGTGTTTAGCACTGGGAGGCAAGGACCTTGAAGATCATTTGTAATTTAAGTCCTTCCCTTTAGGGATAAGGAACCTGAGTCTCGAGAACAGTGGCACCCTGAGTACAGCCAGTTGGGGGCAGGACTGGAACCAGAATCCAAGATTCCTGACGCCCAGGCCAGGGTTCGCTTTATTTATTGAATCAACATATTTTTCCTGGGTGAGTGCTAAGTGGTGATAGTATTGATTGTTCAGTGGGCCCAGAATCGGGTTCTGATTACTGCTGTAATGAATCACCTCAGCTTGTTGCTGCTGCTAAGTCGCTTCAGTCGTGTCCAACTCTGTCTGTGCGACCCCATAGACGGCAGCCCACCAGGCTCCCCCGTCCTTGGGATTCTCCAGGCAAGAACACTGGAGTGAGTTGCCATTTCCTTCTCCAATGCATGAAAGTGAAAAGTGAAAGGGAAGTAGCTCAGTTGTGTCCGACTCTTCACGACCCCATGGACTGCAGCCCACCAGGCTCCTCCGTCCATGGGATTTTCCAGGCAAGGGTACTGGAGTGGGGTGCCATTGCCTTCTCTGTACCACAGCTTAGTGGCTTTCAAACAACACAGATTTAGTGTTCTGCATTTCTGGAGGTCAGAAGTGTGAAATGAGTCTCACGGGCTAAAATCAAGGTGTTGGTTGGGCCGTGCTCCATCCTGGAGACTCTAGGGAAGAATCCGTCTTTGTGTCCTTTCCAGCTTCTAGGGGCTGTATGGATTCCTTAGCTCATGGTCTCCTTTCATGTTCAAAGCCAGCAATGTCTGCTCGAATCTTCCTGACACAACATCACCTTGGCATGGACCTCCCACCTCCCTCGTCCACTTCTAAGATCCCTTGTGACTTAATCTCCACATCTCAGGGTCAACTGATTAGTCATCTTAATTTCATCTGCAAACCTGATGCCTCTTGCCACATAAGGTATCACATTCACAGATTTTGGGGATTAGAATGTGGACATCTTTGGACGCCATTATTCTTCCAACCACAGACATCCTCATGGATCATGCACCAGGCTGAGCATTTTACATTCAGCACCTCACTTCATGCTGATAACTTCATAAAAATCACTGCTAGCTTGCTCCCATTACACAGATGAGAAAACTGAGCCTCGGGGAGGTTGAGACTTGCTAAGCCACACAGCTAATTAGTGATGGAGCTGGGATTTGGACTTGGGTACACGTGAGCCCAGAGGCTACTCTCCCCTGCTCTGCTGCTGTTGGGGTGGGCCACGATGTTCTACCATCCAGGAAGAGGTAGTCTGGACTTGGTGCTGTGGGTCTAGATGAGGGGGGAAGACTCAGCCTTGGCCCACAGAGCCGGGTGAAGAAGCCACACTTTGAAAGAGGAGGGATGTGGACAGTCCCCCAGATTTTGGGAGGCACTTTCTGTCCTAAATAATTGAGTGTCCTGCCCCACCTCTCTCTCCCCAGCCCACTCTCTCATATGATTTATTTGCTCACAAAATTGAAGGACTTCTTCCCTGGTACCAATTTCTATTTAGCTTAGACAAATACTTAGCATCCAGACCTGACCTTAATTTCCTTAAATATCAGGGACCCTGGAGAATGGAGAGCTGGCCCAGTGGGTGAGGGTATCAGTGAATATGAGATGGGGATGCTGTGACCCATTTCCCAGGTAAGGACCACATCTGCCTGTGACCAGCCGGGTGCATGGCTCCTCCTCCCTCTCTCCATGCCTGTCAGGTCTCCCCACCACTGAGGCTGCAGGAAAAGATGGGGGCAGATGGCAGGGTCCCAGCCACTCTCTGTGCCTGTTGCATGCTGGACCAGGGTCTCTGTACAGGAGCGATGGGGAGAGTGACTATGGAATCCAGCTCCCTGGGGCTCCCTCCGTATAGGGTGTGGCCTGGGGGAAAGGGGGATGGGGAGTGTGGCCAGAGAGAGAGGGTGAGGGTCTTCAGGCTAGGGTGAGGGGCTGCCAGGAAGAGGTGGGGGAGGGGGGCTGGTGACTCTTGTTTTTCTCCTCTTCCACACATTCTTTTTTTTTTTTTTACTTTATTTTACTTTACAATACTGTATTGGTTTTGCCATACATTGACATGAATCCACCATGGTTGTACATGCGTTCCCAAACATGAACCCCCCTCCCACCTCCCTCCCCATAACATCTCTCTGGGTCATCACCGTGCACCAGCCCCAAGCATGCTGTATCCTGTGTCGGACATAGACTGGTGATTCGATTCTTACATGATAGTATCCATGTTACAATGCCATTCTCCTAAATCATCCCACCCTCTCCCTCTCCCTCTGAGTCCAAAAGTCCGTTATACACATCTGTGTCTTTTTTGCTGTCTTGCATACAGGGTCGTCATTGCCATCTTTCTAAATTCCATATAAATGCCACACATTCCTTCATTGACTCATTTCGTTCATTGAGAAATGTTTCCTGTGCTGGGCCTGGGGATCAGAAATATAAGTCCAGGGACTTCTCCAGTGATTCAGTGGTTAACGCTCCGAGCTTCTGCTACAAGGGTCACAGCTTCAATCCCTGGTCAGAGAACCAAGATCCCACATGCCATGTGGTGCGGCAAAAAATAAGAAGAAGTACAAGTCCAGTGTTGATTCGTAGGGGCTTGTGTCCCAGAGGTTGGCTGATGACAGGAGGTGTATAGAGACCTGGATGGGTGGGGGGATGGGGGAAGGGGCGAGGTCAGGCTGAAGAAGAGTGACCAAGCTGAGTCAAGAGAACGAGTCACACAGGCTCCCTGCCAGCGGCCACCTGTCTGAAGGAGGACAAGGGGCAGACAGGACGCGGGGCTGCCGATTCTGGCTGGGGGCCTGGACGGTGCAGCTGGGAGGCCAAATGGGTGGCGCCAGCGGGAGATCGGGGCCCTGGGGTCCTGTTCTCAGATCCTGCCTCTGACGTCAGCAGCAAGGTCCTCACCCTCCGGCCTGCCCCCGCCCTGAGCCCATCCCTCCCTCTGTCCTCCCCATTTGAGTAAATGGGGCCCTGTGGGGAGCAAGGCCTCTACAAACCAGGGAACAGGGAGGATTGCCAGCCATCCCAAGAAGCTAGGAGAGAGGCAAGCAACAGACCCTTCACCAGAGTCTTCAGGAGGAACCAAACCTGCCAGCACCATGACTTTTGGATTTCTAGCCTCTTGAATGGTAAGAGAACGAGTTTCTGTTGCTTTCAGCCACCCAGTGTGGATTTCCTGTCTCGGGAAACTAACACGCCCTTGTTATGATGGATGAACTGTGAACGCGCATCTGCGCACACAGTGTTGCTCAATAACTCTGGCTCCCTTAGGTCCCCTCGATGCTGAACGTCTTCCTTTACCATCTCCTCCTCCTCTCCTGGTGCCCCATGCCCTCCCTCTTTGGCTTCTCAGGCCAGGCCAGCCTGAGCTGAGGGTGTGACTCAGGCCAGAGTGGCTCCTGGCCCCACACTGAGGCCTGCAACACCTCATTATCAGGCAGAATGTGGTGCAATTTCACCCATGGACAGTGCTGAAAGCTGGGCCTTTGCTGGGGTAATGGATGGGCCGGAAGCCGCTATTGGTGCCTCCCACCCCCTCCTGGGCCTGGCAAATCTCTAAAGCACCCAAGAAGCTGGCACGCACACGCTTCACAGCTGAGGCGCACAGATAAACCTCAACAGGGCGCGGGGCTGTTTGGTCCTGGGCCCAGAGCAAAGATCAGGAAATTAATGGGTCTTTCTGTGGGCAGCGCCTCTTGGCCGGCCCCCACCCCCGCCCCGGGGCCTCACTCCTGCCTGCCCATCTCTCCCTCCCAGGGCTTTGTTTGCTTTTCCCCTTTGTTTCCTGTTTGTGATAAACAAGATTCATGCCAGCCCAGCCGGGCTGTCACCCTGCCCAAGGCCGGCGGTATATATCAGTGATGAGCGGCTGTGGCTGCAGCCATGGCGGGTCACCGGCTCGGCAGTGAGGACCTGGAGGGAAGTGCTACAGGGGGCGAAGGCAGAGGCGATGGGGGCACTAGGGAGGCAGAAGAGCGCAGGGTGTCTGTGCAGTGCTGCTGAACACTGGGCACCGAGGGGACACACAGAAGTGGCGGTGGCCAGGCACTCGGGCATTAACCCTCTCTGCCCTGACAGCTGTAAGCAGTTTGGTTCCTACGGCTGCTGTAACACAGTATCACCAGCTGTTGTTGTTTAGTGAGTCAATCATGTACGACTTTTTGTGACCCCATGGACTGTAGCCCACCAGGCTCCTCTGTCCATGGGATTCTCCAGGCAAGAATACTGGAATGGGTTGCCATTTCCTTCTCCAGGGGATCTTCATGACCCAGGGACTGAACCTGAGTCTCCCGCATTAGCAGGCAGATTCTTTACTGCTGAGCCACCACTGGGAAGCTTACAAAACCAGATGTTCTCTCACAGTTCTGGAAGCCAGAAGCCCAATACCGAGGTGTCAGCAGGGCCATCCTCTCTCTGCAGGCTCTGGGAAAAGATCCTTGCTTGCCTCTTCCAGCTTCCAGGGTGGCCAGCCATCCTCAGCATCGGAGACTACATTGCTCTAGCCTTCGCTTCTGAGTGCACCTCGCCCTTCCCCTCTAGCATCTGCACACAGCATTCTCCACTTGCTTCTCTTCTCTACTTATGAAGACACCAGTCACATTAGCTTAAGGCTCCACCCTACTCCAGCACACCCTCATCTGAGCTAATTACATTGGCAACAATCCCATATCCAAATGAGGTCACATTCACACAGACTGGGCGTTATGACTTCAACATAGCTTTTAGTTTTTTGGCCATGCTCTGAGGCATGTGGGATCCTAGTTCCCTGGCCAGGGATCGAACCCATGTTTCCTGCAATAGAAGCCCGGCGTCCAAACCATTGAACCACCAGGGAAATCCCAGGATTTCAGCACATCTTTTGGGAGTCAGGATTCCACCCATACTAGCTCCCAGGTCTCCCCGAGGTCTGGTCCTTGCCTCCCTCCCTGTATCCATCTCTCATCACAGCCCTCATGTACCTGACATTCGCCATCCTGGTAACTCACCATTCCCTAATGGCCACTCCTCTGGATGTGTCATTCCTCTCCCTGGATGCCTGGCTCATGTCTAGCTGCCCACCTGTGCCCCCCAGGACTGGCCAATTGGTGAATGCCTCCTCATCCATCAAGATCAAGCGTAGCTGTCACCTCTGGCAGGAACCCTCCCTGACCCTGCACCTCAGCCTCCCTTAATGCCTGTGCTTACCTGCACTGCAGCTTACCGCCCACAGGGTGGTCTTAACTCATCTGCCCTGCCTCCTCAGGCCCTTAGCTTATAGGCTGTGAATTGGCAGGCTCTGTGTCTCCCCTCTGTGCCCTCAGCACCTGCATGCCCAGTGAATCATTGCGTGAAGGATCCTACCCAACAGCACTTACTGAGCATTTATGAAGTCCTAATGCCAGACACTGTCCTGAGCCCTTTCTTTGTATTAACCCTTTTAACTTCCACAATAACCCTACGAGGCAGGTGCTATTGTTATCCCTATTATACAGATGAATAAACAGAACTCTGAGTGGTTAAGTAACTTGCCCAAGGTCTTTGTTGTTGTTCAGTTGCTAAGTTGTCTCTGACTGTTTGCAACCCCGAGAACTGCAGCATGCCAGGGTCCTCTGTCCTCCACTGTCTCTGGGAGTGTGCTCAAATTCATATCCATTGGGTCAGTGGTGTCACCTAACCATCTCATCCTCTGTCATCTCCTTCTCTTTTTGCCTTCAATCTTTCCCAGCATCTTTTCCCAGGGGCTTTTCCAATGTGTCTGTTCTTCACATCAGGTGGAGCTTCAGCATCAGTCCTTCCCAAAGAATATTCAGGGTTGATTTCCTTTAGGATTAGCCCAAGGTCTAATGATGGATAAACTGCAGAGGTGAAGATATGACTCTGGCAGCATGAGGGAGGACCCTACCCTTCCTTGAAGGGCCACACAGATGGGGAGCAGGAGGACAGCATGTACTTCAGGGTTCAAGGAGACGCCCAGAGCATCGGTGTGTGCTGTGTCCCTGGACCGAGGGGAAGGTATTCTTGCTGGGGTCCTTCCTCTTATCCCTGAGATTGTGATTGCCCCTGTACCTCTCCATCCTGTTCTTTTCTTTAAAATTTTATTTATTTGGCTGTGTCGTGTCTCAGTGGTTGCCACATGCAAGCTTAGTTGCTCCATAGTATGTGGGATCTTAGTTCCCCGATCAGGGATTGAACCTGGGTCCTCTGCACTGCAAGGTGGATTCTTAACTACTGGACCCACCTGGCTCTGACAAAGCTCTGCCCACGTCACAGCTGTGGGTCCTAACCAGCTGAGCCTCTGTGCCCTGCTTCAGCACACCAGGGCAGCCAATCAGTGATGCTCAGAGAAAAGCAGCTGAAAAATGCCTCAACTCACCACCAGGAAGGAGGAAAGTTTGGCTTTGGGGTCAGACTGGCTGGTGTTTCAAGCCTAATACTGCCGCATATCAGCGTGTTACCTTGGCCCAGTCGCTCGAGCTCTCTGAGCTCTTGTTTCCCAAAGAGGGAAGCTGTGACAGACAAGTAGGGAGCAGGCCTAGAAAGCCAATAGTCAGTTGATGGCAGCCATCCCTGCCTATCCCAGTCTCTTCCTTCCACAAGACTCAGCACCATCTTCCATGGGGTGATGGATGCAGCTTCCATTGCCTTTGCATTTAATTCACTTACTTAAATTTCAACAATTTTTTTTTAAAGAAATGAAGCAAAACACAGATAAACAGCCATTTAGAATCATGACTCCATAATCCAGGAATTCTCCTTCCCATGCAATCTGTTCAGCAATTATTTTGTGAGGTGGGAGGGAGAGCATCACGGGAAACTGCAATATGCAAATTCTGAGCGGAAGGAGGGGGGTGGGCAGGGGAAGGAGAGGAATGCCCAACTTCTCCAGACATGTCTTTCTTCCCAGAAACGTAGGCATGTGTCCCGGTTTGGGAATACAACAGTCTGAGTCTCTGTGAACTCCAGGAGAGAGGTGTCTGCATGCCAAGTTGTGGGGTGGGGGTGAGGGACAGCCATATGAGGACAAAGGTTCCCGTTTACAGGTCGTAAAATGGCCAGCGGGTATTCTTGGGGCCAGCTATGCTCAGGGGCCCAGGAATTGCCTAGGTCACTCATCCAGTGGCCTTGGAAAGAGCTGGGATTAGGGTAAGGCTCTGGCTCTGTCACTTGCTATCTCTGACATCTTTGGCCAAATCCCTGAGCCTCTCACAACCTATTTCCTTGACTGTAATATGGTAACAGCAGTACTTACCTGGTAGCTGGGTGGTGAGGACTGAGAGAGAATAAGCAGCAGTGCTCAGCATCACTTCTGGCCCCAGGGGAAGGGGCTGAATTCACAGCAGCCTGATGCCAATAACCCCAGACAGGAGAGACCACTGCCTTGACACACTGCTGAAAGAAAGCAGAGGAAAGAGCCAAGAGTTCTGCACGAGAGGTCGGGAAAGGCTTCCTACAGGAGACAGCATTCCCACAGCATTCCCCCGGGAGATGGAGTTTGAGCTGGAACTTGGATGAGGATGAGCTGGATTCCTGTAGCTGGGGGAGGCACAGGAATAAAAACCTAGTCCCGGAAACCTCTTGCAAGGACCCTGGGAAGGTTAGACATGAGCTTCCGCACACAGGGCTTGGTGTGCATGAGCTGCTCAGTGCACATCGCCTTCACATAAGACATGGAAAACAGCCGTGTTCAACATATGTCCTCGTCTTTCCTCTTCTCACCCTTCTTTGTGAGCAGGGGCGCATGTCCCCCTTGCTGTACTGTTACAACTCCCATGGCTGAACGCACAGTAGGTTCTCAGTAAGTGTGGACAGAATGGACCTCACCCCTCCTCCCACCCAGCTGAGCTGAGTGCAGCGATGGGAGGCGTGCAGGTGAGCAGAGAGAGCTTCTCCATGTCCTTGGAACTGGCCTTGACATGTGAGCATGACTAGTCCTGGTGCCTACTTCCCCTGCACTCTGGCATCCATCATCTGACCACAGTTACTGCCTCCCTGACCCCCCACTTAGCTCCTGGCTGGAGATGCGGGGATGCTGCTGTGGCCTCGCTCCCTGCCTCCCACTTTCCTGGGAAGGAGCCAGGCCAGATAGACTGTGCCAGGCACCAGGACGGCTGTGCCAGGGCCAGCACTGGACTCTGAGTGACAGAGGATTGGCAGGTGGGAAGTTGGTCGATATGCAGTTAAAATGAGGTGCAAAAGATACTGTGACCAGGAGGAAGCCTCGCCTCCTTACACAGAGTATCTGGGTGTCTCATTTAATCACATTTATCCTGAGCATCTATCCTTACTGAGCTCAGGGCTGGGTGCTAAGGATCCCAGTGGTCCTTAATTTCCAGGGGCTGCAGTCCACTGAGGGAGGCAGATTATAATGGAGAGGTTAACACAGGGAGGAAATGCTATCATCCTCAGGGAAATTCAGGTGTCCCTACCTGGGGGCAGGGGGTGGGGGGTGGAGGGCGGTTCATTGAGGAGGTGACAATCGACTTGGGCCTTGGTAGCAGCATAAGGTAAGCCCAGAAGAGGAGGCAAAGAAGTGTGTATGAGAAAGGGGACAGGTTTTGCAAAGTGCGGAGGTGTGAAATGGTGTGAAGCTGGGGTGGGGTCACCTGCCTTCCAACACACCTCTGTGGCCCATGTAGAGGCCCAGCTTCCACAGCTTTCTTAGTGCTAGAGGAGGAGGAGCAGGAGGAGAGAAAAAGCACCATTTCTAAGGTCTGAGGCCCCCACTGGCCACTGACATAGAGGTGGAGGCATTCTCAGAGATCAGGGAGCATCTGGGGTCACAAAGAGAGTTTCATTTCAGTGCCAACCCAGCCACCTGGGAAGGCTGGACTCCCTGTATGTATGTGGACAGAGGGGCAGGGAAAGGTAGGGGGCAGTGCTGGGGAATGTGCTGGGAAAAGCTTTCTGGTGAACCAGGACTCAGTGGGAAATAGTGCTGTGATACATTAGTAATGTCTGCCAGGGGAACACTGTGCAGGGGGCAGCCCTGATCTGGTCTGGCTCCCTCAGTTTCCACATGTGGAGATGGAAGCCCAAGGACACACAGAGCCTGGGGAGATGCAAGATCTTCTCTCTCAGTCCAGAGCTCTCTCCATTAGACTGCTGGTCCTCAAAAATGAACATTCACAGGAATCAGAAGAGCCTCTTAAGCCACAGATTCTGGGTCCCACTCCTAGAGTTTCTGATCCTGAAATTTACATTCTTTTTTAAGATTTTGTTTGATGTGGACCATTTTTTCAGTCTTTTTACTAAATTTGTCACAATAATTTCTTCTGTTTTATGTTTTAGTCTTTTGGCTAGGAGGCATATGGGATCTTAGCTCCCCAACCAGGGATTGAACCTGCATGCTCTGTATTGAAAGGTGACGGTTTAACCATTGGACCACCAATGGTTAAATTTACATTTCTAATAAACTCCCAGGGAATGCTTCTGCAGCTGATCTGGGGACCTCACTTGGAGGAACCCTGCTCCACACCCACCTGCTGGATTGAAAAATGAAAACAACCTCATTTTGAAAACTGGGGAGAATCACACCCTCCTGAGCTCCTAGGGTTGTAGTGAAGAGAATATAAAGTCAAGTTTGGGAATGTCTCTGTAAAGCAAAAGCAATGGTCAACCTCGGCCACACATTTGGACCACTTGCCAGACATTAGAAAGTCCCACTTGAAAAGAAATAGCAATGATGCGGTGTGATGGAGGTGTTAGCTGGTGCTACGGTGGCCATTGCTTTTCAATATGTAAGTGTATCAAATCAACACATTGTACACCTTAAACTTACACAATGTTAGATGTCAATTACATCTCAAAAAAGTCTTGTTGCAATTCGATCAGGGTTGAGAAGATCCCCTAGAGGAGGGCATGGTAACCCACTCCAGTATTCTTGCCTGGAGAATCCCATGGAAGAGCCCGGCAGGCTGCAGTCCATAGGGTCACACAGAGTTCCACACGATTGAAGTGAGTTAGCACTCACGCATGCACCCAGGCCATAGCTCAGATCAATTAAATCAGAATCCCCAGGGTAGATCCAGGCTCTGGGGTTTTCTAAACCTCCCCTTGTGATTCTAACATGTGGTCAGCCTTGAGGAAGAGTGAGGCAACTTGTTGAAAATGCAGCTTCACCTTCAGTAAATCCAGGATAGGGCTGAAAGTCTGCATTTTTAATAAATGTCCAGGTGTTGCTCATGCTGCTGGTCCATGGACCATACTTTGAGAAGCAAAGTCCAGAGGAGAGAAAGAACCTGTTACTACCATCTCTGAGGCTGGGCACATTCAGGATGTTTTAACTAGGCAGCTAATGGTTCATCCTCAGGTTTGCATCCTCCCTCTCTGTTACCAGTGTTACCAGTAGGCCATCCTGAATAAAGCACTGTTCCCATCATCTCTGCAGCCCTGCCTGTGGGCATCCAGGGACCACTGCAGTGCTCATTGCTAAGTGCAGCCCCTGCAGGCCCCAAGCTGCTTCGTCAGGCAGGAGCCAAGCACACCATCCACCACCCCTTATTTCCTTCATCTCCATTCTGGTCTTTAGCAAATAGCATCAGATATGATAGATTTTTGTTTGCAAAACCAGCCTCAAGGCTGGAAATTGATGTCTCCGTTTCTCCGTTGCATCCTTTGTAACTTACTGCCTTTTTGCCCATCATTTCCCCTTGTCAGCTGGCCACACGGTGTTTCAGTCAATTCACGCATTGACCGAGAACCTACTGTGTGCAAAGAGGATGAGAGATTGCTCTGTGACATTGAGCAAGTCTTTTACTCACTCTAACTGTGCAGCTTATGGGTCAGGACCTTTTTTTAGTCACTTAGTGTCCTCAGATCCTAGCACAGTGCCTGGCAAGTAGACTGCTCAACCAGCATTTGGTAAATGGATGCTGCTGAATGAATGAAGTTAGGACCTCTGAGAGCCTCAGTTTCTTTGCCTGTAGAATGGGAGTGGTAAGGCTTGTTTCATAAGGGTGTAGTGAGGCTCATTATTAGTGGGGAGGCCTCCCACTTTGGCCACCTGATGTGAAGAGCCGACTCATTGAGAAAGAGCCAGATGCTGAGGAAAACTGAAGGCAAAAGGAGAAGGGGGTGGCAGAGGATGAGATGGTTAGATAGCATCATCAACTCAGTGGACATGAATTTGAGCATACTCTGGGAGACAGTGGAGGATAGAGGAGCCCGGCATGCTATAGTCCTTGGAGTTGCAAAGAGTTGGACATGACTTAGTGAGTGAAAAACAACAAACTGACCCAAAGATACAGAAGAAGCAAGTCACTGGAGAAGTGAAGCTAGAACCCAGGTCTATTACACCCAGAAAACTCCATTCAGTGCTAGAGAACCATTTTCCCTCAAGGAACAGTGGCCAGACTAGAAGTGAACCTGGATCCAGAAGTCATGGCTAGGAGAAGGGCCTGTGAGTTGGAGAGGAAAAGAGCCAGAGGCAGCTTCAGATCTGGCAGAGGGATGTATCCCAGGAACCAGGTCAGCATTGGCATCTTTGAAAATTGTCTTAGCAGGTACGGAAGCCAGACTGAGGTGTGAGCCTTCCTTTCCTTTCCTGAAGTATCTGCTCAGAAAAGTTAGCCAACAAAAGTGAGCACTGATGCCAAGCTAGAGGTTGGCACACTGGGGCCAGGTTCCTGGCACAGAGGAATCCAGTCTGGGGCAGGCTTCTCTGCTGGCCAAGTGCAGCTCTTCCAAGGGCCATCCACATCATCCATCTTGCATCTGAGCATCCTTTGCGCTTTCCAGACCCTTTTCTGTGGCAACCTTTCCTAGCATCACTGTCCCAGGCCAGCTCAAACTCCATCTGCTTGGATGAAGGGGTGAGAGGGTGTCTTGTAGGAGCATAGCCATGAAAGGCTACAGGTTGATGTCATCACCAAGACCAGGAAGCTGGGATTATGCATCTCATTGCAACCAGCCCTCCCAGGGCCAATCTACAGTCTAGTGCCTGGTGCTGCTGGAAGTCCTGGTATAGGATAAATGTGCTAACACCAATGCAGGTGCACAAAGACGTGTTAGCTCTTCCCCTTCTACACACCCATAGCTGTGGGACCCTTTCCTCATCTCTCTAAGTCGTGCTTAATGTCTAAGGACTTAAACTTCCTGAGATTCAACTAATTTATGATTCCAAGTATTCTTAGTTCTAGGTGTCCAAAATTTTATGATTAAAGGGTTCCAAGTTTACTTAAACTCTTTCAGTTCAAGTGACAGAAAATCTCTTCCACCTGATCTCATAGAAGAAAAGTCCAGAAGTAGACTAGGACTTCAGGCATAGTTTGCTCTAAGAGCTCAAGTCAAATATCTCTCTGTCCCCCAGTTCATGGTGATGTTGAAGCACTTTATTCTGGGAACTGACATGGTGGCATTGTGGCTGCTAGTAACACAAAGCCTATAGTTTCTTAGTTCCAAGTCCTGCAGGAAAATCAGTCTCTTTCGGGCTTCCTCTAACTTCTCATATCAGACCCAGCAATTTGACAAAAAGCCCAGGACTGAATTCTCATAAGGCTGGATTTGCCATGAGTCTATCCTTGACTAAATCCCTGTAGCCAAGAGCATGATGGAATACCCTGATTAGCTTAGGCCTGGGTCACATGTATGTTGCTCCCACCTAAATCACGTGGCCTGAAGGGGAATGGTGGTTCTCTGTTGGAAACCAGTGGGCAGCTAGCAAAAGGACAGTGAACAGATGCAGGGAGGCAAAAATTAAAAGTGTCCCCACACTGAGACTCTGAGGCTATGGAGATGAGTGATCCTATGACACAAAGATTCAGGGGATCCCTAAAGCTCACCTCTCAGATTTGAGGCAATGGGTGGGACTGGAAGGTAGGGGTGAAGGTAACTCTTCACTCTCCCAGGTTAAATGAATTCCATGTCCCTTTATTCTTCTTTACATTCAGTTCGTGGAGCCTGAGTATTCTTACACCTCTTCTCTGCTATTATTTTGAAAATAGCATGGCTATGTTTCCTATGGGGAAGGTGGGGAGTGAGGTGAAGGCTCTGTGATTAGTGGCTGTGGGGAAGGGAGCTGGGGCGCCTGTCTGGCGGCTTCGGGGGGTAGTCAGTTATCAGTTTGAATCTGTAAGAGGAAAGGTAGAGTCTTAAGCACAGCATAGAGGATTGAATCAACTCAATCCTCAATCAGCACTGAGGACTGGCCTCAACTCCTCACTCTCCAGACTAGTATTTCACATTCACACGCTTGCCAGGGCTACATGAGTCTACTTCCCCACCACTTGACCCTGAGCTTGGCCAGGTGACTTGCTCTGGCCAATGGGATGGCAGCAGATACAATGAGAGAAGAGGCTTGGGGTGTATTTATGTGGCTGTGCTTGTCCTCTTTGCACTCCTGCAGTTGCTGGGAAAAGAACTTCATGGGGTACCCACGGCCTCCGACATAACACATGGAGATGTGAGCTGGCTCACGACCTGAGGCAGAGCTCTCCAGCCAGCGTCTAGACCCATGAACAACATGTAAGCGTTAATGTTAAATGCCACTGAGATTTTTTTTCAGCTGTGCTTGGTCTTCTTTGCTGTGCATGTGGGCTTTCTCTAGGTGCAGTGAGAAGGGGCCACTCTCTAGTTGTGGTGCACGGGCTTCTCATCAAGGCAGCTTCTTTTGCTGCAGAACATGGGATCTAGGTGCTCAAGCCTAGTTGTCATGGTGCACAGATTTAGTGGCCCTACAGCATGTGGAATCTTCCTGGACCAGGGATTGAACCTGTGTCCCCTGCATTGGCAGGTGGCTTTTTAACCACTGGACCACCAGGGAAATCCACCACTGAGGTTTGTCATGCAGTATTATTATGGAGATAGCTGACTAATCAAGGTGGCAAGGAGGACAGAAAGTTCTGGGTGCGGAGAGAGTGTATGTGTAAAGCTCAGCCCTAAACTGGGACCTTGGGGACCCCCAGGATTAGGAATTGGGAGCCCAGGATCTACAGTCTTCCTATAAAGTGTCATATGATCATGGGAAAGTCAGCCTTCAATGAGTCTTTGTTGTTCAGTCACTATGTCCGACTCTGCAACCCCATGGACTGCAGCATACCAGGCTTTCCTGTCCTACACTATCTCCCAGAGTTTGCTCAAACTCATGTCCATTGAGTCCGTGAGCCTCAATTGCCCCATCCCTAGAATGAGAAGAATGCCTGCCTCTGACTTCTGAGCTTAGCATCCAGGTCCTGGAGCAGATGGTCCTAGAACTCCAGGCTCTACAGCTGCCCCTCCCTGCCCCCAGCCCCTGCCTGGGAAGTGCCCACCCCCACCCCTTGCTGAGTCTTCACACAACCTCACACTCTATGCACACTCACACAACAGACTTTATATAGAAAACAAGTCAGACTGTGACAAATGCAGAAATAGATGTGTGAAATCATTCTAGGAGCAGAGAGGAGAGAGAGTTGAAGACTCTCTGGGGGAAAGGGTGGGGTGGGCTGGGGGTGGCTTCTTCATGGAAGGCCTGAGTTGGGCGTCGAGGATGAGAGATATTTCAGCTGCTGCAGAAGAAGAGAAAGAGGATTTTGGGCAGATGGAGGGTTGTGAGTAAAGGCTGAGAGGCAGGAAGGAGCCTGGTGTGCTTGAGAGATGACAGGTTAACTCTTCAACTAGGACCAGTTCAGGGATGTTGGGGGTGAGGAAGGGGGCGGCTGGTTGACAGGGTTGGGGAGAGGCCATTGAGGAGAAGGGCCTTGAGGGCCACATGCAGGGTCAGGACTGTGTCCTGCAGGCAATGGGGTGGGGTAGGGGCATGGAAAGATTGGAGCAGCAGATGCTCAGGGAATATCAAGCATCATCGGGGCTTCCTGTGAGCTTGAGAGCTCTTCTGGCTTCCTCCAGCCCCCCAAATCAGGTCCAGTGGAGGGCAAGGCTTAGACTCAGGGCTTTTGTAGGCTGACCCTGGGCTGCCCATATACACAGAGGGAAAAGAGGGATGAGAAGGTACAGGGAATGTAACAATTCATGGAGGGAGATAAAAATCAGCTTTGAGTTTTACAGGAAAAACAAAGGAAAAAACATTTGCCAATCAATCTACCCAAGGCCAAAGCCAAAAGAGAACAGACCACACCACCTCTGGCCCTCTTGCCTTACATGTGATGAGGTGCTACTGTCCCCAGCAGGAAGGAGAGACAGGAGAGTGTGGGCTCAGAAGTCAGTTGGGCCTTACAAACCCTGATCTCTCTAAGTCATATTTTCCTCAAAAGGGAGATGATTACCCTCCAAGGGCTATTGTGACGATTAAAGAAGATGGTGCATGGAAAACACTTGGCATGGGCTTGTCACACAGTAAGTGCTCAGTCAATGTTTACTGTGGCCATTATCAAGGGAAGGAAGATGGGTAAAGGAGGGAGAGAGGGGGGTTTGGGGATGTCGGGGAAGAGAGAGGACAGGAACCAAGGAGGAGGAAGGGAGGCGGGGAGGGTAAGGACATGCCATCAGCCTGCATCCCCAGGCACAGCCAACCCTGCTGGCCTGGCCCCCAGCTACTCCCATGTGGCCGTTAAGACTACTCACACATTCTTTTTGCATCCATCCTCCACATCTGTCACATGGCCCTGGATGCCAGCAAGAACAGCTGTCCCCAGACGTGCAGCTGCAAAATGAGGACCCGGTGGTGTCGTGAAGGACACAGAGGCCACAGAGGGGTGGCCAAGAGGAGGCAAATGCACCACTGCAATCCCTGTGCTGGGTGGGCCTCAGTCTCCCCATGGGAAATGAGAAGCTAGGAGATAACGTGGCATTTTGTATTGGGGATGCCAGTGCCCTGATATGTCTGTAGCCAGAGGCGTTGGCCCCTACATTTTGTCCTGGAAGGTACAGGTAGGACCCTGCCCTCCTGGGTCCCGGGACTGGTCCCACTATTTTTGTGGGATGGCCCTTCTAGTTGGCATGAGTGAATCTTATCAGACAAAGCAATTCTCAGACTGGAATGCGAGCTCTGTCTTAGGATCTCTCCTGGGTAGATTGGGCTCAGAGATAGAGGCAGTGACTTCCCTAAGGATGAACAGGGAGATGAGTGTAGTCGTTTTAGACCTAGGATGAGACTTAACTGCCACCGTTGGGGGCTCTGAGAGCGGGCACTCAACAGGGACCAAGTTCACCAGGGAGCAGTAAACTAGATAAATGTGGCATCTTTGACATCAGGCAAATCTTGGTTTGAATCCTCTTCATCACTTTTTCTGTGACCTTAACCAAGTCTTTTATCCTCCCCAGCCCACCAGATGTGAAGAGTCAACTCATTGGAAAAGACTCTGATGCTGGGAAAGATTGAAGGCAGGAGGAGAAGGGGGCAACAGAGGATGAGATGGTTGGATGGCATCATCAGCTCAATAGACATGAGTTTGAGCACTGGAGTGCTGCAGTCCATGGGGCCGCAAAGAGTTGGACATGACTCAGTGACCGAACAACAACGAAAGATCAGAATAAGAATGTGGTAAGGAACTTGGGCTATGGAATCTAACTGCCTAGGGTTGAGTCCTCAGTACTTACCTGTGATCTAAAGGAGCTTATTCTCTGAGCCTCAATTTCCTCACCTGGAAATGAGGATAAGAGGATTCTTATCCCATGAGGATTCACCTCATGGGGTGAGTTTAAATGAAGTAATGCATGTACGAAGCCTGGCACTCAATAAATAGTTCAGTTCAGTTCAGTTCAGTTGCTCAGTTGTGTCTGACTGCAACCCCATGAAGTACAGCACGCCAGGCCTCCCAGTCCATCACCAACTCCCGGAGTTCACTCAAACTCACGTCCATCGAGTCGGTGATGCCATCCAGTCATTTCATTATTCATTAGTGCTGATGTTGTTAGCAAAATCCCTTGGTGCCTAAAAGGTATTTTAACTGCCTGGGCACTAAAGATCTGTCCACTAGCCTTTCCTTCCAGCTCAAGGACCCTGGCCACCAAGTTCTCTGGTACAGATTGTTCCTCCCCCTGCCCACACTGGATGCGCTAGAATAGGAGCTGGCACTGGGGCAGCCCATCAGAGCTGCACAGATTCCTGACTGCGAAAATGCCAGAAAAGCTCTTTCTTGCTGTCACTGCAGAGGCTCAGATGGAACCTGGTGGTCAGGGTTATTAAAGTTGGCCTGCCTCCTGGCGCCAGAGGGCCAGCCAGCCTGGCAGGGGGAGAAGGAGCTGCTGGCCAACTTGTGCCAGGAAGCCAAGACCAGAGGAAACAAAGGAGCCAGGAAGGGTGGAAAGACAGGGTTGGCACTGCATGCTGAGTCATAAAAGAGCTCACACACAAAGAGGTGCATCAGAAGCTTGGGCAGCTCCACTGGATACTCAGAAATCCTCACCAGGTGTAACTGAGTTGTTCTTGAGCCTCAGCATTCCTCACGTTGCGCATCACACCGCCTCCAAGTGGCCAAAATATCTCTCATCCCTCGGCCCTTGCCTCAACAGTGGCTCAGGTGTTTGGAAGAATGGCACCAGCTACTGTCCACGGTCCTGAAACACCCCTCAAAGAAAAGGACTGCACTTGGGGACTTCTACTCAGCCTCTCCCAGGAGCTCTGAATCAGGCAATGATCTTTTTTTTCCTGTGTTTGTGGTTTCTTTTACTGATGAAGAACCAGCGGACTCTAGGCTTAACTATGTAACTGGTTTCATATTCTTTCAGCAGTTCTATTACCTTTACCATTGCTGCCATCCACCCTCTTGAAAACTTGGGGATTCTATATTTCCTCCCCACTCTACACTCATTCCCTCCACTCCCACTCTCCTGGAGGATCACAGTTAGAGGGGCTCTAGAGTTCATCTAGGCTCATGCCCTCACTTGGAACAAGAGGCCAGAATGAAAAGTGCAGCAAGACCACAGTATAAGTTATAGCAAATTTGGGGTCAGCCTCCAGGTCTCCTAACTCGCCACCTACCTCATTCCCCATTTCCCCACATTTCCACTCCACTGCCAAGAGAAAGAGGACCCACAAAAACATGCAACCTCTTGCTAGGGCTCTTTCCATACAGAACACAATAGCGACCATGTATTTCCAGCTCACTCTGTGCTGCTAGCTGGGCTAACGTGCGCTTCTGTGTAGCAACTCCATCCTTGGGGAGGTGTGGCTGCTGTTGCCAGTTTACAGGTAAAGAAATGAGCTCAGAGACATGAAAGGATTTTCCCAAAGCCGCAGCGCTAGTATGCGACTGAGCCGGGATTAAAACCAGAACTTTTGGGGGTATTTCTGACCTCTCCCTTTCAAGCCAGTTCTAACAAAAAAACCTGCAGGGAATCTACTTAAAACCATCAACCTGGAGGTTATACTTTTTCCTTCCACAAAATGAGACAGTCTCTGGCTAATGCCACACGGTACATATCTTTGGCAGGGTCCTGCTCTTCCCTGCCAGAGCTTCAGCCCTGCTTTGTGCACTACCCCTCGGGATCTCAGCCCTCACTGACTTTCACTTCTGAAGGCCTCTACTTGGTCTTCTCCAGATGCTGAAGTCAGAGCAAAGGCCCCTAGAAACATGGATGGGGAATGAGGGGACTGTCGTGTTGGGAGAGGATTATGTGGCGGTGTGAATACTGATGATGCTGTAATTGGTTCCTTCTTTCAGAGCTGGGGTGTCTGCAAGCCCAGGCGCTGGGACTAATTGTTGCAGGCAATTAATAACTTGGATTGTATTCAGTCTGGCACAGGCTCCTCCTTGGAGGAGGCAGGCAAGGCTGGGAAAGGAGTGCTAAGCCTGCTGCTTGCAGGATTCTGGAGGAGGCAGGAGGGAAGGGCTGCCATCTGTCTAGGCTCCCCAGGCCCTTTCTGCAGCACCCCCACCCTCGCCTGGCCCTATCACCTTTCTCCAGACCCCCTTTTCGTCTCTTGAATTATTGGCCCCTATATCCTCTTCTCCCATAAACTCACACTCACCTCTTGAATAGAACTTCAGGGAGAAGGGCACTGGTGAGTGGAAAGAGTGTCTTGGAAGAAGCTCGAGACTGAAACCTGGAGCCCTGGGTCCAACCCAAGCTCTTTCACTGACTTGCTACGTGACCTTGAGTCAGAAATTCATTCACTATGAACTTGGACATGTTTCCTGAGCTCTTTTGCATCCATTTCATCACATGATGTGCAATCAACCTTGAAAGTCATGGAAACAGGGATTGATCATTCTATCTAGCATATGGCTCTCTAACTATATATAACTATATATATATGACTAATTATCAAATTGTTGCCTATAAATCTGTGCTCCATCTCTGCTGAAAAAAAGATAACTGCAGGAATATTATAGGCAGAATTCACTATTACTCCCACTTTGCAGTTGAGGAAACTAGTCTCAGAGAAGTGAAATGACCTGTCAAAGGCCATACAATTAATAAAAGACACATAGGAAAATCAAATTCAGATTCCTAAATCTAGAACTCTTTACAGCACAGCCCAGTTCACTTACCTCTACCCAGTGGCTCCCTGGAGAAGGTGAGATTAGAGGGAAATCTCTAATTTCTTTGGATTGGGGCCAAACTCTGTGTGTTAGCAGACTGAAGAGAGAAACATGTACAAATGTAGTTATTCTATTCCTTGATGTGGGGACAAAGGAGAAACTGTTTTAATCTACTGCATTTTTTAGAATAAACACCCCTACCCCTCTGAATACACTCTTCTTAACTGCTCAGCCATCTAGTGGGAGGACTTAATCTGTACATATTCCCCCCTCTCCAGGGTCAGGCTGAAGAAGTAAGAGGTATTATGGTATTATGCTTACCTGTAGGTCACTCTTGCCCAACAGGTAAGAAGAAGAAGAAGAAGAAGAAGCAGGAGGTCAAGACGGAGGGGGAGGGAGGAAGCAGCAGCAGCTAATATTTAGAGCTTAGTTTGTGCCATGCACTGCGCTAAGTACTATTTTTGCACTGAGATGATCTCGTTTAGTAAAACTTTTTAGCCACTACTGTGAGATAGGTACTTTTATCATCCTCGTTTTATAGATGAGATGATTAAGGCTCAGCAAGGTGAAGCGACTTTCCCAAGGTCACAGAGCTGGTAAGGGATGGAACAGAAATATGGCTTTACTGAGGGTAGTGGTATCAGAGGCTGGGCTCAGAGGCCCTGCTTCAGATACGGTTGTAGAGAAAACAGAAATAAAGGGATCAGAGCTAAGGACAAAGCAGCCCTTTATGGCCCCATCTCCTTACAAAAGAAGGCTTTTCAATTAGTCATGAAGACGGAGAATAGGGGAAGCAGCTTATCAGCACCAAGAGGCATTTAAATCAGACCTGGAAGAACTTTCAACAGTCAGGGCTGGGGGGGTGGGGGTGGGGCAGAGGAACATCAACCCTCATTCTCTGCAGCCTTGCAGTTGAGTGGGTCATTTGACTACTGGAGTCATCTTTAAGTAACACCTGGAGTAAAAGAGGGCTTCAGGGAGTTGCCCTGATGCTGGGCAGGGATCTTTGGGTTCAGCATTCCCAGGCTCCTATAAAGAAGCATCCTCTCCTGGAATAGAGGGAAGGGAGTCTGAGGATGAGGTGCCAGGAGGGGATTCTCATGACTTTCCACACCAGCGCCAGCTCCCGCTGCCACCACCAGTTCCACTTTATGGCAGGCATATTTCAAAGGCCCGGTTCCATTTGCATTTTTAAAACCCCGCTGATGGCCTGAGAAAATTGCATCCTTCCCGTGTTCCTGGGTACTACACTCCCCACCTCCTCCTCCACTCCTCTGAGCCTCTGCCTCTGTACCTTCTGTTTGCAGAGGATCCCCCATCAAGGGCTTAGCAAACCCAGCCCCCACTGCAGATCACGCCAGGGAGAGCTCTGAGGAGGGTGTGACTGAGGTGGCCACAGCTGTGCCCACCTAGACAGCATGAAGGTAGGACCCAAATCTGCTAAAATTAGTTCCCAGGGAAGTGAGGGCTGTGTCCCCAGGCATGGGCTGAGGGTGGCACATGGGGCGCATCAATGTCACTCCCTGTGGACTGGTCCGACTGGGAGGAACAACAGTGCCACAGGATTGGAGAACTTTGAGGAGGTTCCTGGAAGCAGCTTTCAAAGCAGTGGAAAAGAGTAAGCCAGCAAAGAAAACCCTTTGCTCTCAGCTGGGCTTGGGAACACACTTTGTGTCTCCCCTAGTGCTCCCTTAAAAACAAATCTTTTCCTTGTTCTCCTTCCTCCCACCCTCTCCCATGGCACCGAATTCTTTGCCTTCCCTCTGGGATGTGGCTAGAGGGACCAGATGTTTGCACGGCCGTGCTGAGCCTGTTCTTCTGTGCTCATGTGTCAGATTTGGCCTCTGATCTGGGGGCTGTAACACACACACACTCTCCACTTTTTGGGAGAGGTGTCCTGTCTCTCCCCGCTCACAGCTCAGGGTGGTACCCTTAAAACAGGAGCTTTCCTAAACCCTAATGTCTTCAAGGCCAGATAGGACCACTGTGAGTTCCCTGATAGCCTTGGCCAGCCTGGCAATGACTCCCATGACAATCCTGAGTACATAGGGAGTGAGTGCTGGGGTAGGGACACCGGCTCGGGCCATTTGCTTTTGCATAGATGGGCTCTCAGGGCATCTAGAATCATAAATACCAATGTGTCCAGTTGGCAGTCAGCCAGTGGGTGCAGCTAGGAGGCTACATACCACAGAGACAGAGCAGGGGTGGCAGGTGAGGAACAAACAGAAGCTCCACTCAGCCCTGTGGCATCAGAGGCGCTCCCAGTTTGGTTTTCTTCTTTTAAAAAGAAGGGCTGTGGAATGGACATGGGTTGAGCATCTACCTGTGGATATGGGCTCCCTGGTGCTTCATTTTAGAATTCAACCCTGTTTCTATCTGCCCCATAAGCAAGGAACTTCCTAGAGGCAGCCTGGGTTGGGAAGATCCCGTGGAGAAGGAAATGGCAACCCACTCCAGTATTCTTGCCTGGAGAATTCCTTGGACAGAGGAGCCTGGCAGGCTATTCAGTCTATGGGGTCGCAAGAGTCCAGCACGACTTAGCGACTAAACCACCACCACTTCTTAGAGGCAGGGGTTGCCTTTCTCCCACCTCTGCATTTCCTGTTTTGCTCTCAGCACACACTCAGAGGATGTATGATAAACACCTGGCTCACCCCTCACACAACAGAAACAATGGCTTCCCTTCTTTCGAGCTTCAATAAGTAAAACCCCTCCAGCCCACCGCTGGGGGCTGGCAGCGGATCCTCTTTCGAGGCATCCCCCCGCCTTGGTTCTCCCTGAGTGGCCCCGGTGCCAATGTCCGCTGAGTATTTCTCGCCATCCTTGTGGCCGGTGAACGAGGGGTACAGGCAGATCGTGTGCTAAAGCTGGAGGGAAGCCCGGTCCAGGAGCTGGCCTGGCTCTGGGCTCTGGTGCCAGAGCGGTGAATGGAGGGGAGAGGAAGGGACGGTGCCAGGAGCCTGGGTTTGGCAGCTCCCTCCGGAGAGGACCTGGGGATGCCCTCGAATGTCCAGGAGGCTGGTAACCTGCCAAGACTGGGCGGACGGGGAGAAGAGTGCAGCCGGGGAGAGAGGTGGGAACCTAGGAAAAGAGGCAGCGGCCGGGCAGGGGGCCGTGTCTGGGCCCTTTGCAGAGTCGAGAGTTGACCCACAGGGGTCGCTGCTTCGCTCGCAGCCCCCTCCCGCGGATTTTGGGAGCCCGGCTGTACCATCGCGCGGCTCTCGCAGGGGGAGCGGCGGCCACGGCGGCGCCTGGCTGCGGGCTTCGGAGACAGGAGCACGCGGCGGATCGCAGGCCCTTGTCGGCTACTGACGCAAAGCCCGGCGGCATGGAGGCTGGCGGCGCCAGGGTCTGGGGGGCGGCGCGGCATCTGAGACTGCCCTGCACACCCCCGCTCCCGGTGGTAGGAGCCCGGACCCAAACAAAGGCGGGCGGCGGATAAAAGGCGGCGGCAGCAAGCTGAGCTCCGGATTGCGCGCTGGGGAACGAGACACACACCCGGCAGTGCACCGTCTGTGCGCTCTGGAGCAGAGCGGGGAATCCAGGCCTCTCGCAGCTCTTAAGAGCTTCTCTCTGCGGCTCCCGCGACGGGACAAGTCCGCACGGCAAGGTGGCCGCAGCCCTGGGCCCCTCCGGTGCGTCTCCCTCCCGCGCCCGCGGCTCAACCAGCTCAGCTTGGCCAGCCGAGGTGAGTGCGACGGCCGCTGGGCACCGTCCGTCTCGGAGCTGGGGAGTGCATGGCTCGGAGGGGGCGGTGTCATCCGCGCCGCCCCCACCCCGGCCTGCGCGGGTCTGTATGTGAAGTTCTCCCGCTGTCCAGCCAGTCCGGGAGGAGGGCCTCGGACCCTCCGGGAAAGCCAGTTGGTGGGGGGCAGAGCCCAGAGCTAGCCCTCGCCCCCCGCGGCCGAGCTCCAGCTCCGCACCAACTCCCCGCGGGACCCTAGCACCAGCCAGGTTAATGTCTACAAACAGCGACGCTTCCGACCTCTAGTCCCCTGCTAGTCCCCGCGGGAGTACAGCTGATTCCAAAAGTTGAGCATCAGCCTGAAGCCGCCAGGGATCAGGCACTCACCCAGTAGGAGCTCACGAAGGGGGTTGGGAAAGGTTAATGACCTCCTCTCCATCCACTTTCTGCCAGAGCGCACTCATGCTCTCGGCGGGACATTCCCAGAGTCCTCGGGCCCGATTAACCTGGCCACAGGTCCAGTCCGGAGCGCGGGAGCACTGGGGCACACCTGACTGGCGTTGGAGCTGAGCGCGAGAGGGTTTGCGGGCCCTGCCGAGAACGCTAGTGAGGGTGGAGATGGAGTGGGCAGCTGGGCCGTGGTGGTGGAGCTGAGGGCCTGGGAAAGATTTTCGGCGCGAGTGGCGCCCACTCTTGTGAGCCAACCCCGCCGTGGGAGAACTTTTCCCAACTCCCCGGGAGGCCCGCAGCTGGGCTAGGAAGGCGCCTCCCAGGAGCCGTCCTTTCCTCGGCTCCTCTCTGCTGCAGGGTTTGGCCCTATGTTCCTCTTGAGACTGGGCGCAGGTCCCGCCCGTAGAGGCCCGGGGTCAGTACCGCGGACAGCGCCTGGAGGCGGCCTTGGAGACTCAAAACCCCGCCTCGCGTGCCCACGGACCCAGGCACACACCAACGCAGAGTTTATGCACACACGCACACCGATCTACCCGCAAACCACACACCTGCAAACAATCCCCGCAGAGATTCATAGTCCACTCACGCAATGTACATCCACCCACACTCCACACAGTCCGCAAACACGGAAGATTCACCAGCACGTGGACATACACATTTTCTCACAAGCACCAGCAAGCCGAGAAACGTCTTCACTCAGGTCCTGCTGTTTCCGGTCATCTAAGCTTCAGACTCCAGATCTCATCTCTGGCTACTCACAGGGGTGGCTCAGCGATCACAGGCTCCCTCCTGCAGACACAACCCCTCACCATTACCCCACAAATGCACATACACCCTTTGGGGGAAAGCAGCAGGTCACAAAGCCACAAAGCAAGCCCTCCCCTCCCCCTTCCCCAATGCAGACCTGGTCAGGAACCAGGGCATCTGCTTTGAAGGGAGTGACCTGGCCCAGTGGAAGCTGCAGACAGAAGCTCAGCCTTACAGAATCTTGGTACTGGACTCAGAGTCCATTTTGTTCAGCTCACCACCTCATGCCTGCTCCCCTTTCTTACTCCAGACAAAGCTCCTGCAACCAAGGTCCACACCCCGTCTCCCTGCATCATTCTTTGTTTGCACTTTCTGTCTCTTTGTTTCCCTGTTCTGTTCCCCTTCTCCATGTTTATCTCCCCCCACCCCCCACCGCCTTCCGCTCCTGACCACTGCCCTCTGTGTCTTTCCCAATTCTTCTTTCCCAGCTGCCTTCACTCTCTCCTTAACTTTCCTGCAGCCTGGGCCTGATCCAGTCAGTCTTTGCTCCAATGCGGAAATGGCTGACCCTTAGAGGGAGCTGACTCCATTCTCTTAAGTGGACCCCATGCCCCCATACCTCTGACCCTCCTCCCCATGAGGAGTTCTGCTCCCTCCCCGAGGAAATCCCCAGGGCCAGACACCCCAGATCCCTCTCAGTCTTCGAGGGGCCAGGATTCTTCAGTTCTGGAATCACAGCAAGTCCCTTAAAATCCAGAAACTGAGCTGAGAGAGGAAGAGTCCAAGTGAAGTGGTGGAAGGAGTAGAAGTAGGGGTCCAGTCCTAAACTCAGCTTGACCACAGGCTCCCAGTACCCCCCTGCTCAAATGCCCTTCTCTGAGCCTTAGGCTTCCCCGTCTATACAAGGATAGGGCTGGTTGAGGTGACCTTCAAGCATCCCAGTTTGGCCCTAATAGTGTGGGACACTGGTGTTTCTCTGAGTCTCTTGAGTGTGGGTGGGACTGAAAATTATGATTCTAACCCCAGAGTTTATGGTACTTTTCCCCTTCCTCAGAGCACCTGCCACCAGTGAAGGCATCCTGTCCCCTGAGCAACAGATGTTCAGATGACTTCCTTTGTAGGACCAGAGATGTCAAGTAATATTCATGAGGTCACACCACTGAAGTGCCATCTCCGTTGGGCCAGGCATTGCTTCTATGTCACTTTATCCTATGCATAAGCCCCTGGTTCTGCTGGTGGAAGATTAGTGGATGAACGAATAAATAAGTAGAAAAGTCAGGACTAAAACCTGGATTGCCTGACCCTCAGGATCTTGGAATTTTGGTTTAAGCCCTTTTCCCTGATAGTTTTGGAGAAGGAAATGGCAACCCACTCCAATATTCTTGCTCGGGAAATCACATTGACGGAGGAGCCTGGTGGGGCTACAGTCCTTTGGGTCACAAAAGAGTCGGATACAACTTAGTGACTAAACGACAGCGCTCGTCCCCTCTTTTCCACTGCCACTCACCTGGTCATTCAAAGGCAGGTGGAATTGTCTGAGACCCTTCCTCCCCTAAGGCAGACTCTAGGCTGGTTGCAAATGACCACAGAGACGGGACTGACTAGCTGAGAGCAGCTTTAGAGGCGGTTCCTGGTGGGTAGAGGCTTGGCCATCAGCTCCAAGTCCCAAAGACACTACCAAGTAGGCTGTCTGTGGGCAGCTGGCCAGGATCTGCAGCCGGGAGGGAAGATAGTCATTGCTACCATTTGGCTGAGCAACCATTTCTCACAGCCCGATGAGCTGGGGACTGCAAAAATCACCTATACAGATGAGCAAAACAAGATGCTAAAAGATGAGGTGGTTTCCCTGAGGGCAATCAGTAAGCCCACTCTTAGTCATAAAAATGGGATGGCGGTGGCAGTCATTGATACTGATGTTATTGGTATTGATAATGTTGTTAGCTCTGTGATGATTAGAACCTCTGATTTGGTTATGTGGTCCCCTTTCCCCCTCTCCCCTCTTTTCTCCCACCAGAACCTCTTACACTCTTCCCCCACCCACGTATGGAGAAGCTGAGGGCTGGGACAGTGAGGCAGGGGTGTCTGATCGCCTGTTACTCTTAGCCAAGGCAGAGGGCTCATCATTTGAAATCTTCCTCCTCTTGCCCACCCTCCCCCCTCCTGAGCGTGTCTCCTGCCAGAGAAGCCTGGAGCGGTGTCAGAGTCTGTCAAAACACCCTTCCGAGCTGGGTTCCAAACGCAAAGCCCAGGGAAAATAAATAAAGAGGGCAGTGTTGGCCCAAAATAGAAACACACACCAACTCACAAATACGCATGTTTTCCAAAAGTCGCATTTCACAGGCAAGACAGTGTGATGCACGCTCCAGCTGCTCGACTAAGGCTGGAGGCAGGGATGCTGCCAGGACTGGTCCAGGAAAGGTGGCAGAGCCTCCCACAGTGAGCTCAACTCTCTGCCTGGCCATGGGGGAGACCAGACAGCTGCTCCCACTCCACACCAGCTGGAAGGAAGGTAGATGGGTGGGAGGACTGTGATGGATGTGTCTGTGGTAGTCAGGACTCTTTGGAAACGAGCACCAAACAGGACTGATGGCCTTGCTTCCTCTGCTTTACAGTGGGTGCAGCAGGCTTGTAATAGCAGTCCTGATAATAATAACTGCCTTTCGTTGAGTATCTACTGTGTGCCACATGCTAAGTGTTATACTCGATCTATCTCAACCTCACAACCATCTCATGGCATATGGATTGTTATCCCCATTTAATATGTGGGGAAACCGAGGTTCAGATAAGTGAAGAGGTTTGCTTAAGGCCGCACAGCTAGAAGGGGCCAACTTGGGGTCAGATTTTCATCTGCGTGAACCAAGAACCCCTATTTTGTCCAGTACCCTGCATTGTTTTAGGGCTTCCCTGGTAGCTCAGCTGGTAAAGAATTCACCTGCAGTGCAGGAGACCCCGGTTTGATTCCTGGGTCGAAAAGATCTGCTGGAGAAGGGATAGGCTACCCACTCCAGTATTCTTGGACTTCCCTGGTGGCTCAGCTGGTAAAGAGTCCACCTGCAGTGCAGGAGACCTGGGTTTGATCCCTGGGTTGGAAGATCCCCTGGAGAAGGGAACGACTACCCACTCCAGTATTCTGGCCTGGAGAATGCCATGGAATGTATAGTCCATGGGGTTATAAAGAGTTTGACACGACTGAGCAACTTTCACTTTCTTCCTGCATAGTTTCTGCTATTCATTTAATATATATTTTTTTGTCAAGAAACCCATGAATGTGATGGTTTTCAAAAGAATGTAAATTCCTCTGCCGGTTGGGTCAGGTGTAAGGGTGGAGTTTAGCTTTGGCCATCCTAGGCTTGGTATTCAGGGCTTCTGGACTGGGGCTGGGACTGGGTCTTCACCTTTACATCTTGGACTCTGTCCCCAACCATGAGAGCCCAGACCTGTCTGCTTGGGGGATGGGCTCAGGCAGGAGCCCCACTGTGAAGCCTGGACTATGAAAAACGATTTAACTCAAGAGATTAGGGCTGCAAGAGGTGTCTGTAGATGGGAAGTTATTTCAGAAGAGGGTTAGTGAATTGCCCAGCATCATACAGCATGTTGGTGGCAGAGCCTGAATCTCAGAATCCCAGGCTTGTGTGCCATGTGGCCGGGCTAGACTCCTTGAGTGTGTGGGAAGCATCCAGTGAAGGGGGTTGAACAGGTGCAGGCAGTTAACATAACATTCCCTTCCAAGCACAGAGGTGAGATGTAGCTAGTTTTCACTGCCAAGTCTTCTGCTCCACATCCCCGCTGATATCAGGACTAACCCCGTTGACTTGCCCAGTGCCTGCATTCATCCATGTGAACAATGGCACAGGAAGGTACAGAGTATTTGCCACATGCCAGGAACTCTGATAAAAGCTTTGTTGTTTAGTCACTAAGTCATGTCTGACTCTTTTGCAACCCCATGGACTGTAGCCCTATAGGCTCCTCTATCCATGGGTTTTCCCAGGAAAAAATATTGGAGTGGGGTTGCCGTTTCCTTCTCCAGGGCATCTTCCCAGTCTGGGAACTGAACCTGAGGCTCCTGCATTGGCAGGCAGATTCTTTACCTCTGAACCACCAGGGAAACTTGTCATGGGCTAATTGATGTAACCCCCACAACAAGCCTGGAGGTAGGTATGCTTTGCAATTGAAGGACCCAGGCTTGAGAGGTTGACTTACTTGCCCAAAGCCACATAGCTAGGAAAGAGGCAGATGGAGCCCTGCAGAGGCTGCACTAGCTGGTTTATTCTGGTGGTAAGAGGGAGAAGGTTTAAAATAAAAGCCATGGGGAAGGAGAAGCTGATGGGCAGCAGCAGGCTGTTTATGTTATACCTTCAGGCCTTGTCATGTTTGCTGGCATTAGTGCTGGCAGAAGCTGCTGCTGCTGCTGCTAAGTTGCTTCAGTCCTGTCCGACTCTACACGACCCCATAGATGGCAGCCCACCAGGATCTGCCATTCCTGGGATTCTCCAGGCAAGAACACTGGAGTGGGTTGCCATTTTCTTCTCTAATGCATGAAAGTGAAAGTGAAGTCGCTCAGTCGTGTCTGACTCTTAGCGACCCTATGGATGGCAGCCCACCAGGCTCCCCTGTCCCTGGGATTTTCCAGGCAAGAGTACTGGAGTGGGTTGCCATTGCCTTCTGCAGCAGAAGCTGAGCCTCTACCAAAACCTGGAAGGAAGAAGCCCAGCAGAGGGTCCTGGGACCAGCTCCTGGTATGTTAGTGAAGCGGAGGGTCTGGGTATGTTTCTCCTTGAACTCAAGGCAAAGAGCCTGCTAGGCATGTGGAACTCCTGTAGACACCCTTAGTTCTGGCATCCTGCTTTCTCTCCTTGCTTCCCCCTCTGAGGAAAGTAGACTGAGAACCTGGGAAATTTGGAAAGGGCCATTGGGTGGAGATTAGGGTCTTGCTGTATCAGTGAACTTGACCATTGGGAATGAGGAGGTGGTGGGGACAATGGGAAGGATTGGCTTGAATTTAGATGCCAGTAGGTGCCATCCAAGTCTCTTATAGGGAGCATTCGTTGGAATTAGGAAATGATGACCTGGGAGACAGTGTCCAGAGGCTTAAATCTCCTCTACCAGAAAAAGCCTTCTCCTTAATTCCCCATCCCACAAGTGTCTACCTGAGCACCCCACTGTGTGCCAGGCATGCAGAAGTGGAAAGACTTCAGTCTCTGTCCTTGCAGAGCCCACCAGAGTCTCCCAGGCCTGCCCCAACACCTCCTGCCTCAACCAGAGGTAATGGGTAGGTGAGAGCTCACCCAGGTCCCCCAGCAGAAGTGGAAGAGGGACCCAAGTGTCCTCTGGGGCTCAGAGAACATGATCCAGGCAAGTGGTCGCTTCACAGTGAGAAGGAAATTTCCTGTGAGTGGCATCTGGGTGCCCTCCCTGGCTTGATGTCTTGGTGGGAGAAGGGGCGTGGTAGCAAAAGCTCATTCCCACCCAGCCATCTGCTCGAGGCATCCAATACACATACTGGCACCTGGATGATGCATCCTTTGCCAAACCTTGTTAATAGAGGAGACATGACTGCCAGCTGGAAGCCACTCCTGTCATGAAGGAGAATGTGGTGATCTTGTTGTCTCGGGGGAAGGCAGCTTAAATGGGGCTCGGAGTTGGAACAGTTGTAGCAGACTGGTGTTCCTAGGATGTTTAGGGGAGGAGTGTTTCATCCCTGTCACCCCATGGTATCGGCCTCTGCACTGTCCTGGAGGATTTCTCCTGTTATTAGTTGGGAGAGTTCTGCAGGGTGATCACCTGGTGATAATGACAATTATAATAATGGCCGACATATTTTGACTATTTACTGCCTGCCAGGCTTAGGGCTTTGTAGGTACTATGTTAGTGCATCCTCACACCTGCTCTATGAGATGCAGGGCTAGGTCTCTTCAATTGTGTCCTACTCTTTGCCGCCCTATGGACTGTAACCTGCCAGGCTCCCTTGTCCATGGGATTCTCCAGACAAGAATACTGGAGAGGGTTGCTGTGCCCTCTTCCCAGGGGATCTTCCCAACCCAGAAATCAAACCCAAGTCTCTTAGGTCTCCTGCACTGGCGCCACTAGTGCCACCTGGGAAGCCCTGCTCTATGAGATAGCTACCATTAGTATTCTATTTTAAGGATGAGAACTGTGAAGCACAGAGGGACTAAAGAGATTGCCAGTAAGCCTCAGAGACAGGACTCAAACCGAGGCAAGCTGGACTCAGTACCACGATCATGACCACCATGAAATGCCTGAGGCTCACACTTTGGCCTTGATTTGGGTCCTTGCAGATGAGTAGGACTGAAATCAAACTATCTTTTGGATCCTTCAGTAATCTGGGTAGTGGGCTCGGGCTGAGTCCTGATTGACAGGGTGACATGGATTGACCATTTGCTCCTTGACGGCCAGCTCACTGAACCGGTCACTTTTCAGAGATCCAGATGCAGGCAACATCTGGCAGACTGGCAGCGTTATTCTGGCTTTCATCCAGAAGTTTCCCCTTGTCATCCCATGTCGATACAGCTGGGATTTGCATCCCTCTGGACATAATCATATGTGCAAACTTTCTGTTTGAAATATTGTTTGCTGGTTTTTAAAACATCATCTTGTGACTTCACAAAGGCAGGATGTTGGTTTTGGTTCTGCTCTGTAATCCAGGCCTGAGAGACATTCAGCTAAGCTAGAGAGAAATCAGGCTTTGATTTGTCAGCAGCCAAGGTCGGGGAGCAGGGGGGAAACCCTTCCTTTTTCCAACTGGAGAAGCTGGGAAGAGGCTGGCTACAGAAGGGCGTTACAGGTTAGTAGCTGCTGCATGTTCCCTGCAAGAGTTCCTGACTTGGTGACCTGCTCTTCCAGAGGCTTCGAGTGGGTGATCTCAGAGTAACGGAGTTAGGAATTTGTGATGAACAGGGATGTGTCAGCCGAGGGCACTCTTGGGCATTAATGAATGTGAAAATAAATCTGTGGTGGAAAAGTTCCTGGAGCCTTGGAGAGGAAAGGAGTTCAAGACATCCCAGAGAGAAGATACTGATGGTTTAACAGAAAGTCCTTATAGCAAGCACCAATAAGTGAGCGAATGAGGATGACAAGTGAATGAATATGTAAATGTGTTCATGATAAGTGGGGCTGATGGACTTTGACCTTGGCCTGGATTTGGTAGGATCTGACCCCAAGTACTGACAAGGCAAAGAATACTGTTCTTGTCACTGGAAGACCCTTCAGCTCAGAATTAGGCAGAGGTAGTCTGTCTGAATTCTTGAACCTTGCCCTGTCACTACAATCCAGCCCCCACCCTGTCCTGCAGGACCCTCTGACCCCTGGGCTCCTCTAGTTCCCGGCTGTGGCAAGGACTGGAACTCAGGAGACTGCAAAGCTGATGGAAGCTGCAGCCCCAGCACCCCCAAAAGTCTGCAGCTCTCTTCACCTTCCCAACTGCTCCCCCAGCCCTGAGCCACCCCATCTTCTCTGTCATCACAGTTCTGTGTCCTGGCTTTTTGAGGACTCCAAAGTGAGAGAACTAGGAAATAATTGAAATCTCATTTAGTCCAGCCCTCCCATTTTACAGAAGGGCAAACTGAGGCTCATGAAGGAATAAAGACTAGCCCCAGGTCACGAGTGAATAGGAGACTGAGCTCTAGTATTGTGGGTGGATTTGAGGAAGGTTCCTGTGAGACCTGGGATAACACTGTACCATTGAGCGGGGTTGGAGGGGGACAGAAGGGGCTGGAGATTCTGGGGCTTGGGTGGTTTTGTCAGGTTTTTCCTCGCCTCTGTGTGCCAGGAGCTGCAGTTTTGAGTTCCTGGGACCTTGAGTCTCCCAAATGTTTCATGCGAGAGGCAGCAGAGTTAGGGAGAGGTGCTACTTGGGGTCTGCTCTCCTCTTGGACCCTCTGCTCCAGCAGCTCATCTCCAGCCCTCCATTCCTGTCTCCACAGGCAGCTGCACCATCATGGCAGGTGGGCTGAGGCCCAGCATCAGACCCTCCCCTCCCATGCTGCCAGGGCCTCTGTGCTGGTCCCAGGTGTGGAGGGTACCAAGTGTACCTTCCTCTCCACCATACGCACCTGAGCTGTCAATCAGCAGGGCAGCCAGGAAGCCCTTCCCCCGTGCAGGCATGGAAGGTATGTTTCCATCTGGATATCCAAGATGGACACATGGACAGAGGAGCCTGGGGCTGCAGCCCCTCGGGTTACACATAGTCAGACACAACTGAAGTGACAGCACACACACCCAAGATGGTGAAGTTGGGTGCCAGCCCTGGGTGCTTTTTCTCTCCCTTCCCTGGAGCCAGGGTTGTGCCTGTGGTCAGAATGACTCCTGGGGACAGACACTGGGGTGGAAGTGGGGGGATATGCCCCTGCACCAGTGGAGATTGGGAAGGCTGATTCTAGAGCTCTTGAGAATTTTCCAACATGTGAGGCTCACAACCTAATATAGTGAGATTGGGACTGAGCTTATCAGAAGTCAGGTTCAAATAACTCCCTTGACTTCTTTTAGCCTTAGTTTTCTTGTTTGCAAATTGGAAATAGTTCCTGAGACGAGAAAACCTGTGTGAAAATCATCTACAAGCTGTAAGTTGCTGCAGAGATGCAGCATCGTTCAATCCCTCAGGATGAGAGGATCAAGGTCAGGATCAAGGCTGGGAACGTGAGCACCCCGGTGGTTGCCAGCATCTCCTTGATGTGCGCTTTCATCGGGTGCTGGCCTCCTGGGCTTTCCCCGAGGCCTAGCAGCAGGGGCTAGGGGTGCCCCCAGTGCTCAGAAGGGGAGGTTCCTCCTAAGGTTCCTCACTTTCTTTCTGAGCAATGAGGCTGGGGATAGAGCCCCTTCCTAGAACTCCATCCCTAACTAGTTGTAGTGTCCCCCATTCCCTGACATGGGTTTGAGCACTTTGTGTCTGCTTTCTTTCAGCTTTCAATTTACCCTTAAGCTTTTCTTTCATGGTATGGGGACAAGAAGAGTGTTTGCAGTGTCCCCAGACCCACAGATGAGATCTGGGTGTATATGGTGGGGGGAAGACGGGGTAGTGGTCTCTGGAGCTTCCCCAGAGCTAAGAACTGGCAGGTTACCACCTACTATGTCCCAGCGAAGCTGACGGCATCCAGCCAGCATAAGCTATTTGGCCTTTCCTGCTTCTTGGCTTGATGTTTTATCAGGACCCCACAGTGTGCCCCCAGCCAGTTATACATTAACTTCTGAATAGGGATGAAAGGGACCCCCCTCTCCTTTCTCTGTCTCCCGGTCTTGGGCAACAGCTAAGAATCAGAGGGTTTAGAGAGCATTTCTCCCTACCCACCATCTGACAGATGGGGGACCACCCATCCAGAGATGTTCAGTGACTTGTTCTAGGTAACACAGCAGGCTGGTGGCAGGGCAGGTCCCACTGCTGCCGCCCCAGGACCCATCCCCTGCTGACGCCTCCTCCCTTGTCCCTGAGCTTCAGCTCACAGGAAGCGCTGGCTAGAGCTGGAGAGGAGACACAAGGGGAATTGTTTTACATATTTGTTAATCGGGTCTCAGAGAGAGAGAAGGGCTCTCTCATCAGCCAGGAAGGAATCCAATTTGGCTTTTATGGCCATGGTTATTGGTTGTATTTTGTGGGGATCTTTTTATTTTTTATTAATCCAGCAGTCAGAGGGCTGGGGAGCCAACTGGTTGCTGGGCCCCATGGGCCCTCCTGCTCTCTTGGAGTTCCAGGCAGCAGCCAGGGGGAGAGGTGGTGGAAGGAGCAACCTGGACAGTTGGGTCCAGCCATGCAGTGGGGGGTTTTCAGGAACCTTTTGATCCTTCAGGTGAGGAATATCTGGGGGCCTGGCTGTATTTCACAGATTCTGTAAGTATTGCTGGTTTTATTAAGCTTCTATTGCCTTTTTCTCAGAGATGCAAGACTGCTTGATGAGTTGTACAGGCAGAACAGAGTGGGGAGGGAGGGACAAGAGTGGTTCAGTGGGTGAGATACTCTGAACAGTGGAGCTCAGTGGCTAAAAGGACGGACTCTGACTTGGGCCTGCAGAGGCTCAGATCTCAGCCCCGCTCCTGGAAACTGCCTTAGAGAGCTGAGGCTGGGTCATACGAGGAGTCCACAAGCAAAGCACCAGTTCCAGCACACAGCAGCGCTCAGTGCGGTGCCAGCCCCTTGCACAGGGTCGTCTCTTTTCTTTTGCTGCCTGGCCCCACCAGGAAGAGCTGGATGGCAGACCTGAATGTCATCATTTCTTCCCTCCCAGGGCCAGAGGAAGGGGCACTTGGTTGGAGGACTGAGTCCTGGCCAGAGATCCAGGAGCCTGAGTCCATCCTCAGAGCCAGGGGCAGGCAGGACTAGCCTGAGGAGAGGCTAGTGTGAGCACCAGCAGGGGGAAGGCCAAAGGCAAAGTCATCTGATGGAGGAAGCCACTGGGAACTGGGAGGGTGGCCAGGGCAGCGAGGTATTGCACAGAATAGTCCTGAACCACCTACAAAAGAATCACATGGGAGGTGGTATAAATGCAGGTTCCTGGGTACCACCCCCGAGCATGATTGATGGGATCTAGTGCCTGGCCCAGGAGTTTGCATTTTAACAAGCCTGCCTGGCTTCTGATCCATATTAAAGTCTGAGGCTGATGTGTGTGTTTGTGAGCGTGTTAAGACACTTAAGTTGTGTCCAACTCTTTGCAACCCTATGGACCATAGCCCACCAGGCTCTTCTGTCCATGGGATTCTCCAGGCAAGAATACTATAGTGGGTTTCCATTTCCTCCTCCAGGGGATCTTCATAATCCAGGCAAGGATTGAACCCTCCTGCTTAGGCAGGCAGATTTTTACCCACTAGCATCACCTAGGAAGGAGAGCTGATATAGCAAAGAATAAGAGTCAGTTCTAGCCGACTTGCCAACCTGCCTATGCACATGGGCTGGGTTTGGGGCACTTCTCATCTTTGAGGCTCTTCATGACCGTGACTCAGCAAGCAGGGTGTCACCACCCCCATTTTACAGATGAAGAAACTGAGACTTGCCCCAGGCACCCAGCTAGAAGCAGAGTCAGAGTTTGAGCTCAGGACTGTTGCTGCCCTTTTCCCCCAAAACCAGGCCCTGGTGCTCTTAGTTCCAGACATCTCTCCTTCTCTTGGGGGACCAGTTCTGTTCCACTGAGCCCACCAGAGAGAGAACACGTGGAATGGGGGAAACCTAGGCTGTTGTGACAATTAACGTTGGTTTCTCTGGTGCTGGTATGTTTCCCTGGGCGATATATGAATTGAAGTGAAGTGAAGTCGCTCAGTCATGTCCGACTCTTTGCGACCCCGTGGACTGTAGCCCACCAGGCTCCTCCGTCCATGGGATTCTCCAGGCAAGAATACTGGAGTGGGTTGCCATTTCCTTCTCCAGGGGATCTTCCCGACCCAGGGATCGAACCCAGGTCTCTCACATTGCAGGCAGATGCTTTAACCTCCGAGCCACCAGGGAAGCCCGGGTGATATATAGATGAGATCAAAGCTTGTTTGCCTGATATATATCGAGCTGTTGGGCTTACGAGTCAGTGCCCGCAGTTTCCTCACCAGCTGTCAGCCTGGGGAGCCCAGCCGTCCTTCATGTGCTCCATCTTTGCAGCCTGGTCTTCTCTGAGAAATGAGGGGTCTGGAAGGCTCCCCCGTAGAGCCCCCCTCCCAACCTTCTTCCCTCTCCCACCCCAACCTGGGCTTCCAATAAATAAGCCCAGATTTTCTTTGGGGAAGAAGCGGTCACTCTTAAGTTTTCTGCCCTCTGCTGGCACATTTAGCCAATGAGGATGGTGTTTCTTGGGGGGCAGGAGGTCTGATGGGAAGTAAGTAGGTACAGGTGTTTGCTTCAGCTGTAGCCACAAAGCCAGACTTCCTCAGGGCTGGGGCAGGGAGGATAGGGGTAGTAGATTTAGGGTCTTCTTGAGGGAGGGGCTCAGAAAGTCACTCAGCCAAACTCTTTCTTCTGTGGATTTGGAGGACCTTTGCTAGCTCTGTTCCCATTTTTGTCTGAGATTTTGAGTAGGACTTGGGGCTTCTTGAGAGAAGTTTCTAGGAGGGTTGTAGGATCCAGATGCTACAGTGGGGTTCCCTGCTTCACTCACAATTTACCTCTAGGGAAATTATATTAGTGAGCGTTCTTCCAGAGAAGCAGAACCAATAGGAAGTAGGTTAAGTAATTAGGTAGGTAGGTATACTAGTCGTTGCTTAATTATTAGTTGCTTACTTGTATCCGACTCTTTGCAACCCCATGGACTATAGCCTGCTGGACTCCTCTGTCCATAGAGTTTTCCAGGCAAGAATAATGGTGTGGGTTGCCCTTCCCTTCTCCAGGGAATCTTCCCTACCCAGGGATTGAACCTGGGTCTCCTGCATTGCAGGCAGATTCTTTAACATCTGAGCCACCAGGGAAGCCCTTGTAGGTAGGTAGGTAGGCAGATAGATAGATAGATAGAGGGATAGAGAAGTTGAGACTTCAAGGTCTGCAGTTGGCAAGCTGGGACCCAGGAGAGCTGATGGCTGTAGTTCCAGTCTGTGTCCAATGGTCTGAGAGCAAGGAGAGCTGGTGATGTAACCTCCCATCTGAAAGCCAGCAGACTATAGGGACCCAGGAGAAGCCAGTGTTTCAGTCTGAGTCTGAAGGCTGGAAAAGATCAATGTCCTAGCTCAGGCAGTCAGCAGGGAGCATTCCCTTTCACTCAGCCCTTTTGTTCCATTCAGGTCTTCAACTGATTGGATATGGCCCACCCGCATTAGGGAGGATCACCTGGTTTACACAGTCTGTACATCCAGAGTCATGTTTGGTCAGATGCGTGACATCCCATGGGGCTTCCCAGGTGGTGCTAATAGTAAAGAACGTGCCTGCCAATGCAGGAGACATGAGACATGGGTTTGATCGCTGGGTCAAGAAGATCCCCTGGAGGAGGGCATAGCAACACACTCCAGTATTCATACCTGGAGAATCCCACGGACAGAGAAGCCTGGCGGGCTACAGTCCATGGGGTCTCAAAGGACTTGAAACGACACAGCTGAAGCCACTTAGCACAGACGCGCTGGCATCCCGTGGCCCAGTCAAGCTGACATGCAAAATTAACTGTCATACCCATGCTTTCCTTGAAGGGAAGGCCAGGCTTCCAAGACTGCTGGAGCCCTCCTTTGCATCATGCCTTGAGCTGCCTGAAACCTACCAAAGGGTGAATTGCTGAGACCTGTGTGATTTCATGTCTTATGGGGATGCTGCAGTCTTGCTAAAAGGCAATGGGTTTCTTCAGTGAGAACCAGCACCTCAGTTCTCAAGGAACTCCAAGGATGCTTGAAATGGTAAACAGAACACAGGCTTTGGGATTGGTAGACCTGAGGTTCAAATGCTAGTTCCACCCCTTATTAAGCTGTGTGACCACAAGACAGTCACTTAACCTCTATGATTGTTTATTACTCAGTAAAATGGGGAACTTATAAAGCCTTCCCTGCGGGGCTGATAGATGAGAGAGGGTGTTTGCACATAGGTGCACAGCTAATTATGTTAGGATTCTCCTCCTGGGTGTCAGTTTCTGTATTGGGCTAGTTGGACTTTCAGCTTCACCCCATCTGTGTGATTCTGACCCAGTTCTGGCACCATGTCTGCGGTGTATCTGCAGCCTCCCTGCCTGAGATGGAGCATCTCAGGTCTCCAGATCTCCGAGAAGAGAAGATCTGAACAATGAGGTTTCCCGGTCTCTGAGAAGAATTTGGAATTCTGGATGGCAGGCACATAGCTGGGGCACATAGAGGGTGGCAGACTCTCAGAAGATGGGGTATTAGGATTTAGGATAGTGGCACCAAGGAGCGACCAAATCCTCCTCTTTCCTTTCATCTCTTTCCCACCCAGATGAGCTGAATTCACCAAAGGGGAGATCCATAACCAGGGAGTGGAGAAGGGTACAATATCCCTACTTCTGCACATCAGGAGAAAATGGAACTGTTCGACTCAAAATATCTCAGTTTGAATTTCTGCCCGAATCTCTCAGCCCAAGAGTAAGAGAATCAAAGACCCCAAGATGTTTTCAGGGACCAGGGAGGCAAAACACCCTGAGACAAGAATAAAAAGCTGATTAGCTCCTAATTGCCGTTAAATTATATATACATATACGTGTTTTAAGCCGAATCTGCATGGCTAATGTGATTTTTTGATTACATTTTAATAGTCTGGCTGGGATGCGGGAATGAAGAAGGAAGGGTTCTGTCACCCTTCGCCATAAGGAGGGAAGTTGTAAACAGGGATACAGGCAGGCTCGGGGGTGGGTCCACATCCCTGGGAGCCTTTCTGGAGAAGAGCAGGGCCCAGTAGGGGGATGGGGGTGTCTTTGAGGCAATACCACTTCCCACCCTAAGTCCCATTCTGTCCGAATGGGGAAGTCCATCTGCTTTGTGACTTGACAAATGACTCTTTTCTAGACCTTAAAAACAGCTTCCCTGTATTGGCTCTGTAGGTCCCCATGTCATCTTCCCCGGACCTAGTTGTTCCCTTGGACTGCCTAAAACTCCCCCCACCCCACCCCTGAATTTGGTGATGGAACAGATAGAGCACTCCTTTGAGCCAAGGGCCCTGACTTGGCCACTGTAACATGACCTTGAGGGGACTTCCCTGGCAGTCCAGTGGTTAAGACTTCACCTGCCAATCCAGGGGGTGCGGGCTTGATCTCTGGTTGGGGAGCTAAGATCCTACATGCCTCATGGCCAAAAAATCCATAACATAAAATGGAAGCAATATTGTGACGAGTTCAGTATGACTTTTAAAATGGTCCACACCAGGATCTCCCTCCTGGTCATTTTAAAGAACCCACCCCCACCCCCCCCGCCGCCCCTGTCCGTCTCAGGGGAACAGAAGACTCCACAGTGACTCACTCGCTGGGCATTTACCACCTCCCGCTCTCCCTAGGTCCTTCTGCTTTCTAACCAGGGTCTTTCTTGCTGCAATGCTCCGGTTTCTCTTTTTGGAGGACAGAGCCCCACCTCCTCCCATGCCTATTATAGTAATTCCTCAAAGAGTTGAAGGCTGTTAGCAAAATCCCTTCTACACACATACATACATGTCCTATTTTAAACATGTTTTTATATAACATTTATTTATAATTCTAAAAGGCAGGCTGTACCTGATCATTGTAGAAATATTGGAAAGAGACAAGTATAAAGAAAATAAAAATCACCCATAATTATCCTAGTCAGAGATGATCACTATTAATGGGTTTTTAAAAATGCATATATATGTAGTTGCTTTTTTTTATGGCCTTGGCTTGCCTCAGGCTTGGCCCTTGAAACTGGGCCAGGTTCTTTTTCTCCAAGGCTCCCCAGTGTCTGCTGTTCCCCTTTAGGAGGCTGTCTCATTTGCCTTGCCCAAGAGGAGGGAGACCATGTTCCATGGATGTGTGTCCACCTTGGTTCATGAGATCCCAGGAGTCCCAGAGTTTAATTCTCACTATCTCTGAGTGTGTGTGAGTGTGTGTGACAGAGACAGATGGAGAGGGAGGGAGAAAGCACACACGCAGGTCACTGAGCAGGAACACCCTAATGGGAGATCATACAGGCTGGATCACAGTCCCCGGTGATCACAGCCTGACTTTGGGCTCTTTGTCTGAGCCAGTGACAAATATCAAAGAAGCCATCCTTATCTCCTTTCCACGGAGCAGCTGGAGCGCTTCACTAAGCTAATCAATTCCCATCATTTGAAAAAGGAAAACAAATTTGTGATTTGTTGCCCATCCTGGGAGCGGGTGCTGAGAACAGTGTTGTCAGCTGAGGGATTAGTGTCAGACCCCAGCTGCTAGCTGGGTTGGTGGAGACGCTCAGATTGTACCCATCCCCCCTTGGCCTGCAGACTAGGGCTGCTCAGAGAGTCTGGGGGTGTCATAGCTGGAGGGACCTGGGCTTTTACCATTCCACTGCCAGATGGGGGAGACAAGTCTCCAAGAGGGGCCGGGACATGCCCAGGGCCACACGGAAAGTTTGAAGCCGAGCTGGATCTGGAGCCATGTATGGTATCCCACATGACAGTTTCTCTTTTCAGGAGTAGGCTGGGAAGGAGGGCACGGAAGTGGATGGGGGGAGGGCAGTGACAGTAAAAGAAACCATCAGGTCTACTTCTTGCTCATCTGTCTCATCCTCTCCAAGATCCTTCGCACCCAAGACAGAAGAAACCACGCTCTCTGCCCTATGTTTATATTATTTGGTATCTGACTGTCCTCTGTCCAAGGAGAGTCCAGGGGGTATTTCTACCTAATATCTAACCCAGATGCTTCTGCTGCTTCTGAGATTCGCTTTCCTTCTTTCATTTAACAAATACCTGCTAATGACTGACACACACCCCGGCCCCCAGGCAGGAGTATTTTAGACCATGGGAACCCAGCAGGGAACACAAGTCCCTGCTCCCTTGGAATTTAGGTCTACTGGGCTGTGGGGCTCTCACTGGGAGACCAAATGGCTGTGCTTAATTTTCTCATCACTTAAATCTAGCAAGCACAGACTGCAGGACACAAAGTCATGTGGGACAGAGTTCCATTGCAGTTGTTCACTTATTATTGCTATGGAACAGCTAACCCCAAACCTAGTGATGTATGGCAGCAGATATACTATGTTCATGGATTCTGTGGGCCAGAATAGAGCACAGGAGAGGGTGGCTTAGCTCAACTCCACAGTTCCCGAGTCTCAACTGGGACTACTAGAAGGTTGGGTATTACTAGGGGCCCAGAATCACTGGAGATATTTTCACTCATATCTGGTGGTTGATGATGGCTGTCAACTAGGTTGTCAGCAGGAGCTCCTACGTGTAGTCTCTGCATGGGTTAGTTTGGGCTTCCTTACAGCATGGTGGCTAGGTTCCAAGGATGAATGTCCCAAGAAAGCCAGGTAGAAGCTGCATCTCCATTTTAACCTAGCATCTAGAGTCAAGGGAAGGAATGAAGATATAACTTCTTGGTGGGAGAAGTCTTACAGTCACATCATGAGAAATTGTCGTGGCCATCTTTGGCAAATACAATGCACCACATGGATGTTTTAGGAGTTCACAGCCTTTTGCGAGGAAGCAGAGTGTAAAAGAACAGTGGCTATCATTTCTTACGCATTTATACCTCCTAGGCACTATGGTCAGCCTGCTGTTTATATCATCAAGCAACCTCTGTGGTGAGTACTGTTAGCCTTATCTTGCAGATGGAAAAACTGAAGCTCAGAAATATACTGCTTGCCTTAAGTCATACAGCTGGGATTTGCATCCAAGTCTGTCTGCCTCCCAAATCAAGGCCTTTACCACTGCTACAGTGCCTCTCCCTCCCTGTCCTCGAGTAAATTTTTATCCCAGAAGTGTGGTAAGAAGCTTGGACACATATCTTGGAAGGGGTGGGGGTGGCCAGTGTTCAGATCTGGGAAGACTTCTTAGCAGAAGTGACACTTGAACAAGGTCTTGAAAGATGTTTTAAACTTGGACTTCTGGAGCAGAAAGTAGCATTCCTGGTGAAGTAACAATGGGCTAGCAGGATCATTCAGGGAGTGCTGACATGACCCAGAATCCTGGTCTTGGACCTACTCACATGCCAACACTTTGAAAACTGTACCCTGGATAAGGGGCTGGGGGCCAATGGATGAATTTAGTCCCCAGAAAAAATGCAAGCATCCAGTGTCCCTCTCCACTATACTACCATCAACTTCCTCCTTCAGCAGTTAGGGGTGGAGTGGAGGCTCCCACACACAACCCCCACCTCCAGGTGCAGATTTGGGTTTGCCCTTTGGAGATGGGGTGAACCTGAGCTACCTCTGGTTTACTCCCACGAGTTTCTGCTGATGCAAGCTGAGCCTCAGCACAGGTAACATCCCCTCAGGAGGCTAGGTTTAGGGCATCAGAAATGAGAAGTTTAATTATTGCATCCATAGGAATCTCTAATATTTCTGGAGCAGTTCCTGCCCCTTCCAGCCTCTCTCCCTTTCAAGCCTTCCTCTCTCATCCACACTTGGCGCTGTCTCCCTCACTCTTCTGTTTTTCTCTTCCCTTATTTCCCTATTTGTATCTGTCTCCAATCCCTGCCCCCTAACTCCACTCTCCTGTCTCCTGTTTTTATTTTTCTGTGTCTCTCATCTCTCCCATGTCCTGTCTGTCTTTCTCTTTGTTTCCCTCCTTCCCCTCGCCCTCTCTTCTTCACTTTCTTTGGGATGATGGCAGCCTGTTCTCTTCCCGGACAGACCGTCTAATTGAAATGGAGCATTCTAGAGAATGTTAATAGGAAAAGCAGCATTAATTAGCCAATGCTGGCATAATTAGCTTCCTCCTCTCACTGCCTGGCGTCTAACTAGATAATGAGTCTCCTTCCGTCCAAACAGAGGGCAAGCAGGACAAGGGGGCAGGCCATGCCTGAGGACACCGGGGGGCCTCCTGCCTTTGGGCCACCCTGCTGGAGTCCTCAGACTACCCTTTCCTGCCAGGCCCTCCTGCTGCTTATGCCCACATCTTGGGGAGACAGATGCCCGGCCTCTGTCTGTGCCCAAAGTTTTGACGTCGCTGGAGTTGCATATTAAGTGGTCTGAGCCTGACAAACAGTGGCTGCAGCTGCAGCATCCCAAAGAGGGGGTCGGGAGCTATTGAGAGTTCTTGAGGACTATGACAGGCATCTAGCGCTGTCAGAGCCACGTGGACAATGGCTGAGCACATTACAGTCCCCAGAGAGGAGCAAAGAAATGTATTCATGTGATATATAATAACAAACCACACAGACTGCAGGGTGCTTCCTCCCTAGACCTTCCCCACAATCGTGTGAAGCAGGAATGGCCACCTGTGCTTAAAAGACAAAGACTCTGAGGCTCACTCCCTTGCCAGTGTTCACACTACCAGGACCCAAACAAGGGTCCAGTTCCAGAGAGCGTGTTCTTCCCCTTCTACCCTGATACTTTTGGACGGCTTTATAGTTGCTCATTAAATAAAAGTGATTGCGACGAAGTCACACCTCACATTGGCTTTGAGTTCTAAAATCAGAGAATGCAGCAAAAATTGGGAAATCTTACATAATCAAAATTCCCCTCGAATATCCCTTCCTTGTGGAGGAATATCTTTTCTGTTTGCAACTGGGTGCTGATTCTCCTTTTTCAGTGGCCTTGAAAGCCCTGATCTAGTTGGGAACTGTGATGGGCAAATAACAGGATTTTTTCTTTCTGTTTTGTACATATGTGGTTGAATTCAGTTAAGTGCAGTTAAGTGCCTGTTTGATGCGATTCCATTGTAGTATCTGTCTTGGTTATGAGTGGGCAAGGCTAACACTCAGGGTGGGCGACTGCAGCTATGGCAGCACCATCCTCTCCTTCTCTGTATAGCCTGCTCACCCTCTCCCTCTCCTGTAGGCTATGGACTCAGAGGATGACCCCTTGCTGCAAGATGTGTGGCTAGAGGAGGAGCAGGAAGAGGAGGAGGAAACAATGGGTGAGGCCTTTAGGAGGGGCCAGAAGAAGCCGGGGCCCCACGCTGGCGCAGGGAGGCAGTGTTGCTGGCGGCACTGGACCTTGCCGTCCCGGCCCCCGGCCTCGGGCTTTTGGAGTACCCTGGGCTGGGCCTTCACCAATCCGTGCTGTGCAGGGCTGGTGCTCTTTCTGGGCTGCAGCATCCCCATGGCCTTGTCAGCCTTCATGTTCCTCTACTACCCGCCACTGGACATTGACATCTCCTACAATGCCTTTGAGATCCGCAACCATGAGGCCTCCCAGCGTTTTGACGCCCTCGCGCTGGCGCTCAAATCCCAGTTTGGGTCCTGGGGGCGCAGCCGGCGCGACCTGGCGGACTTCACTTCTGAGACACTTCAGCGCCTCATCACAGAGCAGTTGCAGCAGCTACATCTACGGAACCGCTCGCGGCCGGCCGCCCGCGCCCCACACACGGTGGTCGCTGTAGCCACGGAGAACGGCTTGTTGTGGGACACTGCCACCGCCCAGAAGCCAACAGCCAATCAAAGCGGGCGTCTACGGCGAGAGGCTCCACCTCTGGAGAGGCCAGCAGCCAACCAGAGTGAAGCCACGATAAACCTGGGGCCTGACAAGAGTGGGCGGTGTCCACCCAGTGCCCCGCCTCCCACAGCAGCCATGGCCAATCAGACCCGTGCCCGTCGAGGGGCCTCGCGCTGGGACTACTCACGCTCCTATGTGAGCGCCAACACCCAGACGCATGCGCACTGGCGCATCGAGCTTATCTTCCTGGCACGTGGCGACGCCGAGCGCAACATTTTCACGAGTGAGCGGCTGGTCACAATCCACGAGATTGAGCGCAAAATCATGGACCACCCTGGCTTCCGGGAGTTCTGCTGGAAGCCCCATGAAGTGCTCAAGGACCTGCCTCTCGGCTCCTACTCCTACTGCTCCCCGCCCAGCTCGCTCATGACCTACTTCTTCCCCACTGAGAGGGGTGGCAAGATTTACTATGATGGCATGGGCCAGGACCTGGCCGACATCCGGGGTGAGCAGCCCTAGGTGTGCTGGGGTGGGGCCTGTAGGGACCTGGTCTGGGGCCTGTAGGGACCTGGTCTGAAGGACCCTGGAGGCGGGGCTTGTAAGGGGTGGAGACTGAGAATAGGTGGGGCTTGGGCTGAAGCGGCATGGTTAATGAGGTGGGGGCGGGGCTTGGAGTTAAAGAAGGCTTGACTCTGCAGTACTCAGCAGGTTGATAAGAGGATGGAGTTGGAACTGGCTGTGAAGTGGAGTCAGGCTGGAGCTGAGTGCTCCATTTATTGAAGAAGGGCAGGGAGGGTTGGATGTGAGATGGGATCTGAGGGAGGCAAGGAAGGAGGTGCATACCTAGACTGATGAAGATTGGGAGAGTTAGAGTGCCCAGAGTTAGATAAAGCTTGGGCTGGGACTTGGGCATGACGTTGGTTAGAGGGGAGCTGGCATGTGGTTACAGAGCACTGGGCATTTGGAAAGAGGCTGAGTTTGCAGGAAGATCAAGGTGGATTAGTTTGAGGTACATTAGGAGTGAGACTTGAGAAAGGATGGGGAGGGGACAGAGACTGGCTGTGGGGGCAGAGCTTCGGTATGTCTTTTAAGGGGGACATGTCAGGGTTCTAAGTAGATGAAGGTGGGACTGGGATGGGAAGGAGTTACAGGACTACAGAGACTGAGCCTTGTTATTAGGTGAAGTTCAAGCTGAAATGAAGGCGTAAACTTAGTGGGAGCCGCCTGAGCAGATCTTGGGGGTTGCTCTTTTTGGGCAGCAGTGATTTCTGTAAACCATCCCTCTGTCCTGTTAGAGACAGTTGTAGGCAGCCCAAGCTGGGACAGTTTTCCATTTCCTTAAAAAGGGATGAGATGTTGAGGAGGGATGGATGACCCTGATGGAAGGTTTGTGGGAGCTGACTTACTGAGCTCCTTGGACCTCTTGACCCCTGCCCCTGCAGGCTCCCTAGAGCTGGCCATGACTCACCCAGAGTTCTACTGGTACGTGGACGAGGGCCTCTCCGCAGAAAACCTCAAGAGCTCCCTCCTACGCAGCGAGATCCTCTTTGGAGCACCCCTGCCCAACTACTACTCAGTGGACGATCGCTGGGAGGAGCAGCGGGCAAAATTTCAGAGCTTTGTGGTCACCTATGTGGCCATGCTGGACAAACAGTCGACTAGGTAGGCAGTCCAGCTGCATCTGATGTGTGCCTGTCCTTGTTTGTACCAGGAAAGGGCTGTATTAAGGTAGGGAATTGGTTTCCAGGTGGTTCTTTCTCATACATCCCAGATCCCCTTTTGCAACCTTTTCCCTGGAAGTCTTTCTTTTCAAATCAGAGGCAGAGCCAGATACATCCTCAGCATCACTCTGACAGATGAAAGTATCCTTTTCGTGATCAGTGCTAATGGTTAGTGAACATGACAGCTCTGGAGAACTTCTGCCCTGGAGGTCTTGGGTATTGATTTTCTCCTGCAATGGTGCTAGAAGGCTTTCTAGAAAGAGTATTAACCAGGGAGTAAGGAGTTCCTCTCTGCCTTTACTATCCAAGGAGATAGTGGGCAAGTCACTTCACTTCTCTGGGCCTCTGTTACTGCTAAAATGGGAATGATGAGTCCTACAGTCATTAGAAGGAGATGAGTTAAGAGGTGTGACAGAGCTTTTGGGCAGTAGGTGCTCTGATTGTCCTCTGGTACTTGGGACATGTGTCTGAGAAACACCTGGGTCCCTCCCCACCAGGTAAAATCATTCGATAGTTCATCTGTCAGTCCTGCGGGGCAATAACTCCAATGCCTTTCAGTCTCTTGCCCTGACAAGTCAACCCCTGGCACAGGAGGAACCATTCTGTCTGAAATACCCTCGTTCCTTTATTGAACAGCTACTGTAATAATCAAAGCTAACATTTATTGTGCTTGCCCTGTGCCACATACTGTCCTAAGCCATTTATACACACCCATCTAACTTAATTCTTACACCATCCTGATGAGGGAGGAGCTGTTAGGATTTTCTCCATCCTACAGAGGAGGAAACTGAGGCACAACACAATTTAGTAAACTGTCAAAAATTTTGAGGCTCATAAGTGGTGGAATAGGATTAAAATCCAGGGTTTCTAACGCAGTGCCCTAGCGCTGTGTATTTTTACAGCAGGTGCTGTACTGAGTCTTCTTGCAGCTGTGCTTCATTGCCAGGCAAACTGCTATTCATCTACTAAGATCCAACCTGGCTATTATTTACTTGAGATTGCATTAAATTATCACCCTACCCATTTCCACAGACCCTTTGCTTCTCCATAAGACAGGCAGGAAAGAGCAAACACAGGCTTTGTAGTAAGATATATCTGGAGTCAGATCTCAGTTACTCCACCTAATTGTGGGAAGTTTCAATGAGCTATTTCACCTCTCTGAGCCTCAATTTCATCATAGTGCTTGTCACTCTGTATTTTACTCTTTTTAATTCCTTGTCATTCAAAGTGCAAGTCGAATCAGCATCAACATCACCTGGAGACTTGTTAAAAATGTAGAATATCAAGGCTTTTCCTAGACCTATAGAGTTTGCAGGTGACTTATTTGGATATATAAGTCTGAAAACTTCTGGTTTAGTTATTTCTCAGTAGAGTGTGAGTTTGTTGAGGACTGGGATTGTTCCTGCTTCCTTTTCCTTAGGCGTAGCCTCTAGCACAGTACCTCTTTGAGGAATGAATGGGTGGCTGGATGGATGGAGGTACCTTAGGGAAAGGTCCTTGGCTGGGTTGGGAATCTGGGAAGGGCTGGTTGTAGAAGGAGTTTCAAGATTTTAGATACCAACAGTTAACTTCTGCTTAATACATTCAGCTGCTGAGACAAAACCACTGTCCTGGGTTAAAAAAACAACAATTCTCTTTTCCTTACTATCCCCCTAGAGCTTCATAGGAATGGTGATAACCAGGGCCTCTGTAGTCTTGACGTTAATGCCTTCTTTTAGATCAATAAAATCTTTTTTTTTTAAATCAGTCTATTACTTGTTACCTGAGAAATGACAACATACATCTTGACTTATTACAAAGAATACTACAAATTATCAATTTTACTGCTTCCCTGATAGTACCAGAATCTTAGAACGCATTCTTTGCATTTATACCCCTTCAGTCTTTTGCCTTGTTACATGCATTTTAATTCTATATACATTTTAAACCTCATAAGACATTACATTTTTATTTTACTCAGTCAGAATCCATATTTACTCACATATTTATGTTTTCTGTTGCTCTTCATTACTTTCTACAATTTCATGTTTCCCTCTGGGATCATTTTTCTTGTATCTGAAGGATTCTCTTTAGTATTTTTTTTTTTTAGTGCAGGTTTGCTAGTGATAAATTCTCTGTTTGTCTAGAAGGCATCTTTATTTTACTTTCATTTTTGAAATATATTTCTTCTGGTATAGAATTTGCAGTTATTTTCTTTAATACTTTAAGAGATATCAATCCATTGCGTTTTGACTTTCATCATTTGGTGGTGGGGGGGGTGAGCGGGAGTCAGCTGTAAATCTTTTTGTTGCCCCTTTGAACAATTGTCTTATTTTTCCCCTGGTTACTTTTAAGATTTTGCTTTGTGTTTGCTTTCAACATTCTTACTATTGTATTTTGATACGGTGTTCTGCTTGAGGTGCACAGACCTTGAATCTGCTTGTTTATAATTCTTCACTTTTAGGAATTTCTGGGCTAATATGACTTCAAATATTGCTTCTACCCCATTCTCTGTCCTATCTCCTTTAAGGATTCTAACTACATAAATGTTAGATATTTTCTAAGTCTCATGTGTTTTATTTATGACTATGATAATAAAAGATGGGAGCTGGAAAGATAAGCTGAAGAGTCTGGGTAATCAGCATGCTGCTTTCTTCATTTTAAAAATTTAATTTAAAATTTTTAATATAATTTTAAAAGTTATACTTTATGTACAGTTATTACAAAATATTTGCTATATTCCCCATGCTGTACAGTACATTCCTATAGCTTATCTTATATGAGTACCATATGTTCTCAGTGCTCTTTTCCAGGTTTTTCTTTGCTTTGCATGTTTTGGTTTAGATACTCCAATTCACTGATCCTGTCTTCCATTGTATCTAATTTGATGTTTAATGTCTCTTGAGATTTCAAGGTTAATGTTTTTCTGTTGAGGGTTTCCAATAATTCTTTATTATAGATCTAAATCCTTGGTGAAATTTTTCAACATTTAATTTATTTGGTGCATATTCTCCTCTGTGGTCTGAATCATATTAAGTTAGATTATTATGGATGAAAGTAAAAGTAGCTCAGTCATGTCCAGCTCTTTGTAACCCCATGGGCTATACAGTCCATGGAATTCTCCAGGCCAGAATACTGGAGTATTCCCTCCTCCAGGGGATCTTCCCAACCCAGGGATTAAACCCAGGTCTCCCACATTGCAGGCGAATTCTTCACCAGCTTAGGTTATTATGGGTATCTTTTGGTTTTTTCCCTGTGGTCTGTTCTTTCACTTGATTTTTGGTCATGTGGTCTTGCCTGTGGGTATGCCTGGTAATTTTTACTGAGTAATGAGTATTGTATGTAAAAACATAGAGGTTCAGATGATGTTACTTCTTCCAGAGAAAGTTTACCTTTCCCTCCACTAGGCAGATGGAGTTGTGGCTGATCACCTTAAACAAACAGCAGTTACACAGAGTTGAGGCTGGTTTGTAGTCCTGAAAAGTCACAGCCTACCTCTAGTTTGCCCTTGGTTCTCTAGGATTTTCAACTGAGAGCCTAGTGTATTCTGCAGAGCCCGTTTCCCCTGACATGTTCCAAACCCTAAGCTTTGTCTCTCAAAAGAGCTAAAAATATCTCCTCTGGTTTTTCTGAGGCTTCCTGCTTAAGTTTGTAGCCTCATACTCCAGACTGCCCGGTATTTGGCAGAAGTGCTGTGGAAGAAACTGGTTTTATGCTTTGCTGGTCTGCAAGTCTCTACCCACAGCTCTGCTAGTTTTTCTGACTCCCTGCCTAGATTTTCAGCCTCCTGCCTGTGTTCAAAATCAGCAGATACCTCCAGGGTAAACACAGCTGTAGAAGGGAAGCTTATCTTTTGTAGGTTCTTCCCTTTCTAGAGTCTCGGCTCTCTAGTTTCATTGCTTCAGGAGATCTCTAATGTCATCAAATAGATGATTTCTCAGTTTTATTTGATTTCTTAGTAGTTCTAAGCAGGAATATTGGTCTTGCATGGGCTATTCCTTTCTACTCAAGAGCAGAAGTTTGGGCCTATGTCTTTTTATAGCTGGAAACTAAAAGAGGACCTAGAACCTAGAAAGTGTTCTATAAATGCTGTACAAATGAATGAATGAATGAACAATTGACCAAACTTTCAGTTTTCTATTCTAATGAAAGCTCAATTAACCCTTTGTTGAATTTAATTCAAAAAAGTAGTCAATCCAAAGATCTTTTCTACATTTTTTTAAAGTGTCCTGATTGACTTTTTAAAACAGCTTTGAGTTGCTATTCACTAGCTGTATATATTTAAAGTTTACAATTTGATTAGTTTTGACCCATGTATACACTATGAAACCTTTATCATAATCAAGTTAATGAATGGATCCATCACCCTCAGAAGTTTCCTCATGTTCCTTTGACAGTCACTCCATCCTGCCTCACCTTCCTTCCCATTCCACCTCAGGACCGCTTTCTCTTTTCTATCACTATATATTGGTTTTCATTTTCTGATTTTGTATATATGGCATCATATAAAATGCACAGTTTTGACTGACCTCATTCACTCAGCCTAATCGTTTTGAATTGTATCCATGTTGTTGCATGTATTGACAGTTTATTCTTTGTGAGTGCTGAGTAGTATCATTGTGTGGAGATGCCGCCTTTTGTTCATCCACTCACTTGTTTATGGATATTTGGGTTATTTCCAGGTTTGGCTATTGTAGATAGAGATGCTACAAAGCCTTTGTGTGAACAAATGCCTTCATTTGCTTCAGATAAATATCTGGGAGTGGTATGACTAGATCATATGATAGGTGTAACTTTTTTAAAAAAAACCATGAATGTGTATTTTTTAAGATTTTTTTTAATGTGGATAATTTGTTTAAAATGTTTATTGAATTTGTTACAATACTCCTTCTGTTTTATGCTTTGGTTTTTTGGCCGCAAAGTCTATGAGATTTGAGCTCCCCCACCAGGGCTTGAATCTACATCCCCTGCTGCTGCTGCTGCTGCTAAGTCGCTTCAGTCGTGTCTGACTCTGTGCAACCCCATAGATGGCCGCCCACCAGGCTCCCCTGTCCCTGGGATTCTCCAGGCAAGAACACTGGAGTGGGTTGCCATTTCCTTCTCCAATGCATGAAAGTGAAAAGTGAAAGTGAAGTCGCTCAGTCGTGCACTGGAAAGCAAAGTCTTAACCACTGAACTTCAGGGAAGTCCCCATGTGAGTTTAACTTTTTAAGAAACTGTCAGATTGTTTTCCAAATTAATTGTACCATTTTACGTTCTCACCCAGTGTATAAGAATTCCAGTTCCTCCACAAACTGTCTAACACTTGGTATGGTCAGTTTGAAAGTGAAAGTGTTAGTCACTCAGTCCTGTGCAACTCTTTGTGACCCCATGGACCATAGCCCACCGGACTCCTCCCCAGGGGCTCTTCCTGACCCAGGGACCCATGGACCATAGCCCACCAGACTCCTCCCCAGGGGCTCTTCCTGACCCAGGGATTAAACCTTGGTCTCCTGCACTACAGGCATCTTCTTTACCATCTGAGCCACCAGGGAAGTCCATGGTCAGTTTAGAAAGTCTAAATTAGCCATTCTGTGTAGTGATATCTCATTGTGATTATAACTTGGATTTCCGTACTTCCCAGTGATGTTCACATGCTTATTTGACATCCATTTGTCTTTGTTGGTGAACTATTTAGATCTTTTGACTATTTTAATACTGGCTTTACATTTAGTTCTGTGATATTCCATTTTTAGTTCATCTTTGTATATGGTGTAAGACATATACCGCATATACTTTATATATAGTATAAGGTGATGATGTTTATTATTTTATATGGATATCCAGTTGTTCCAGCATCATTTGTTTAAAAGATCATTGTTTCTTCACTGAATTGACTTAGAATCTTCAACAAAAGTCTTTTGTCCATATATATGTGGGTCTATTTCTAGACTCTATTCCATTCCATCAACCAGTTTTTAAAATATTATTTACACATTGGTCATTGGTATTACACTATATTGATTATGGTAGCTTTATGCCATGTCTTGTCCAAGTGTTGGTCTTCCAACTTTTTGTTCTTTTTCAAAGTTATTTTAGTTATTCTGGGGCCTTTACATTTCCCTGTGAATTTTATTTTATGTTATTTATTTATTATTTCTTAATGGTTGGTTCTCTTTTTGGGGGGGGGGCATGCCATGTGGCGTGCAGGAGCTTAACTCCCTGACCAGGTTGGAACCCGTGCCCCCTGCAATGGAAGTACAGAAAACCTAACCACTGGACTCCCAGGGAATCCCCTTCCAATGAATTTTAGAAGCAGCTTATCCATTTCTCCAAATAAAAGTCCACTGGGATCCTGATTATGTTTATGTCAAATACATGGATCAATTTGAGGAGAAATGACATCTTAACAGTATTGAGTCTTATGACCAATTAACCTGGTGAATCTGATATCTTTTGTCAGATTTGTCCCTATTTCACATTCCTATTCTATTGTAAATGATGTTTTTACAAAAATTTCCTTGTTAGTTGAAAGTATACCAGTTGTTAGTTGCTTGTATTGGATTGACCAAAAAGTTCTTTGGGGTTTTTCCATACCATGTATGGATGTGAGAGTTGGACCATAAAGAAAGCTGAGCGCTGAAGAATTATGCTTTTGAATTGTGACGCTAGAGAAGACTCTTGAGAGTCCCTTGGACTGCAAGGAGATCAAATCAATAAATCCTAAAAAAAAAATCAACCCTGTATATTCACTGGAAGGACTGATGCCGAAACTGAAGCTCCAATATTTTGGCCACTTGATGCAAAGAACCGACTCATTGGAAAAGACCCTGATACTGGAAGAATTGAGGGCAGGAGAAGAAGAGGGTGGGAGAGGATGAGATGGTTAGATAGCATCACCAACTCAATGGACATATATTTGAATAAACTCTGGGAGATAGTGAAGGACAGGGAAGCCTGGTGTGCTGCAGTCCATGAGTTCACAAAGAGTCAAACAAAACTTTGTGACTGAACAACAACAATACCATGGAAAGTCCAAATGAAGGTTTTGGCCAACTCAACATATAGAAATATAATTGACTTTGGGTCCTGCAACCTTGATAAGCTCCCTTATAAGTTCTAGAAATTTTTCATAGGTTCTATTTCATTTTCTACATAATCAGTCATGTCTTTTGCTAATAAAGACAGTTTTACTTCTTATTTTCCAATTTGGATTTCTTTTACTTCTTTCTGTTGTCTGAATGCACTGGCTAGAACCTCCAATACAGTGTTGAAAGAAAGTGATGAGAATGGACAACCTTTCTTTATCCCTGACTGAAGTCTGTAGGTGTTTTTGTAGATGTCTCTTACCAGGTTACGGAGAAGGCAATGGCACCCAGCTCCAGTACTCTTGCCTGGAAAATCCCGTGGATAGAGGAGCCTGGTAGGCTGCAGTCCATGGGATCACTAAGAGCCAGACACAACTGAGCGACTTCACTTTCACTTTTCACTTTCATGCATTGGAGAAGGAAATGGCAGCCCACTCCAGTGTTCTTGCCTGGAGAATCCCAGGCACGGGGGAGCCTGGTGGGCTGCTGTCTATGGGGTTGCACAGAGTCGAACACGACTGAAGTGACTTATCAGGTTAAGGAAGCTCCCTTCTATTCCTGATTTGCTGATAAGTTATTTTTTTAAGTTGGTAATGAATATTGGATTTTTCTCAAATATTTTTCTGCACCTAGAGAGAGAACATACATATTTCATTTTTAGTTTAATATGATGAATTATATTAATTGAGTTTTAAAGTTTAAACCATCCTTGCATTCTTGGGGCAGATCCCCCCTGGGATTATCCTTTTTGTATAGTGTTAGATTCTATTCGTATTCTTTTTTCATTAGCATGTTAATGATGGATACTGGGCTGTAGTTTTCTTGCAGTATCTTTGTTTGATTTTGATATCAAAATGTCTTCCAGAATGAGGTGGGAAATATTCTCTTCAGTTTTCTGGAAGGTTTGTATGGAACTGGTATTATTCTTCCTTAAATATTTGGTAGAATTTATCAGTGAAACTGTCTGAATCTGGAGTTTTCTTTATGGGAAGGTTTTAATTATAAATTAAAAGTTTTTTTTATTTAAAAAATGTTTTGGGCCATGCCATATAGCATGCAGGCTATTAGTTCCCAACCAGGGATCAAATCTGTGCCCCCTGCAATGAAAGTACAGAATCTTAACCACTGGATTGCCAGGATAGTCCCTATAAACTCAATTTTAAAATATACATATAGAGCTTCCCTAGCGGCTCAGACAGTAAAGAATCTGCCCATAGTGTGGGAGACCCAGATTTGATGCTGGGGTCAGGAAGATCCCCTGGAGAAGGGAATGGCTACCCACCCCAGTATTCTTGCCTGGAGAATTCCATGGGCAGAGGGGCCTTGCAGGCTGCAGTCCATGGGGTTGCAAAGAGTCAGACACAACTGAGCAACTAACACTTTTGTAGGGCTATTAAAATTATTTTTATATTCTTACACAAGCTTTGGTAGTATATTTCATGAAATTTGTCCATTTTATTTAAATGGTAAAAATTTGTTGGTGCAAGGTAATTCATAATAAATATTCCCTTATTATTTTTGAATATTTACTAAAACTAGTGGTGTGACCTCCTTCATGTATGTCTTATCTCCTTTTTTCATGATCAGTCTGGCTAGAAATTTATCAGTCTATTGGTCCTCTCAAAGAGCTAGATTTTGGTTTCTTTGATATTTATTGTCTTTCTGTTGGTTTGTTTACATACTTATACTCTGATCTACATTATTTCCCTTCTTCCACTTACATTATGTATAATTTTCTCTTGTTTTGCTCTCTTGCAGCAGAAGCTGAGGTCATTGATTCGAAAACTGTATTCTTTTCTAATACAGGTGTTTATTGCTATAAAATTCCCCTTAAGCATCATTTTAGCACACCTCACACATTTTGACATGTGCTTTCATTTTCACTCAATTCAAAATACTCTGAATTTTCCCTTTTGATCTCTTCTTTGATCCTTATATTATTTAAAAGTGTGTTAGTCTCCAAATGTTTAGGAATTTCCCAGATAGTGTTTTAATTTAATTCCATTGTGGTCATAGAACATACTTTTTATGACTTAAGTTATTCTAAATTTTCTGAGTTTTATTTTATGGTCTAGAGTGTGGTTTGTCTTGATGAATGTTCCCTATGCACTTAAATGTATTCTGCTGTTGTTGGGTGGAGTATTCTATAAATGTCAACTAAGTCAGGTTGGTTGATTGTGTTGTTCAAGTCTTCTGTATCCATACTGATCTTCTGTCTAATTGTTCTAGCAGTTATTGAGAAAGGGATTTTGAAATGGCCAACTATAATTGCAGGTTTGTCTATTTCTTTCTTCATTTCTGTCAGTTTTTGCTTCATGTATTTTAAAACTCTGTTATCAGGTCCAAAGCAATTAGTATTGTTGCATTCTTTTAACAAACTGGGCCCTTTATAATTTTTAAATGACTTTATTTATAGTAATATTCTTTGCTCTGAAATTTATTTCATTTATTATTAATTTAACCACTCCAACTTTCTTTTGATTCATGTCAGCATACTTTTTTCTTTACTTTAAATTTTAACCTATTTGTGTCAACATTGAACATGAGTTTTTTGTAGGCATCTGGGTCTTGATTTTTTAATCTAATCTGACTGCCTCTGCCTTTTATTTGGGATATTTAGACCTTTTACAAGAGGCAATGATCAAGACCATCCCCAAGAAAAAGAAATGCAAAAAGGCAAAATGGTTGTCTGAGGAGGCCTTACAAATAGCTGAGAATAGAAGAGAAGCTAAAGGCAAAGGAGAAAAGGAAAGATATATCCATTTGAATGCAGAGTTCCAAAGAATAGTAAGGAAAGATAAAAAAAAAAAAAGCCTTCCTCAGTGATCAATGCAAAGAAATAGAGGAAAATAATAGAATGGGAAAGACTAGAGATTTCTTCAAGAAAATTGCTTTTTCCAGTGGTCATGTATGAATGTGAGAGTTGGACTATGAAGAAAGCTTAGCCCCAACCCAAAGAACTGATGCTTTTGAACTGTGGTGCTGTTGAACTGTGCTTTTAGATAAGACTCTTGAGAGTCTCTTGGACTGCAAGGAGATCCAACCAGTCCACCCTAAAAGAAATCAGTTCTGAATACTCATTGGAAGGACTGATGCTGAAGCTGAGACTCTAATACTTTGGCCACCTGATGTGAAGAACTGACTCATTGGAAAAGACCTTAATGCTGGGAAAGATTGAAGGCAGGAGGAAAAGGGGACGACAGAGGATGAGATGATTGGATGGCATCACCAACTCTGTGGACATGAGTTTGAGTAAGCTCTGGGAGTTGCTGATGGTCAGGGAAGCCTGGCGTACTGCAGTCCATTGAGTCGTAAAGTGTTGGACATGACTGAGGGACTGAACTAAACTGAGACCTTTTACAGTTAGTATGTTGTTAACATGGTTAGACTTAAGACAATTTTATTTTATTCTCTTTGCCCCATATATTCTTAGTTCCTTTTTCCTCTCTTCTGCCTTCTTTTGGACTGAGAATTTTTTATTATTCCATTATATTTCCTTTGTTTTTTTTAGCTATAAATATTTAATTTAGTGGTTGCTTCAGGGTTTAAAGTATACATCCTTAAGTTATCAGTGTACCTTCAAATGATGTTAAACCACTTCATGTATCAGTTCAGTTCAGTTCAGTCGCTCAGTTGTGTCCGACTCTTTGCAACCACATGAATCTCAGCACGCCAGGCTTCCCTGTCCATCACCAACTCCTGGAGTTTACTCAAACTGGTGTCCATCAAGTCAGTGATGCCATCCAGCCATCTCATCCTTTTCAAATGAGTCAGCTCTTCACATGAGGGGGCCAAAGTATTGGAGTTTCAGCTTTAGCATCAGTCCTTCCAGTGAGCACCCAGGACTAATCTCCTTTATAATGGACTGATTGGATCTCCTTGCAGTCCAACTTCATGTACAGTGTATAAAGTGAAGTCACTCAGTCGTGTCCGACTCTTTGCGACCCCGTGGACTGTAGCCTACCAGGCTTCTCTGTCCATGGGATTCTCCAGGCAAGAATATTGGAGTGGGTTACCATTTCCTTCTCCAGGGGATCTTCCCGACCCAGGGATCGAAGCTGGGTATAGTGTATACTATATATGAATAGTATACCGCCATTTCCTTTCTCCTGACCTTTATACTGTTGTTGTCATATATTTTATTTTCATATATGGTATAAACCCCACACTACATTACTGTTATTTCTGTTTAAATGGTCAGCCATAATTTTAAAAGATTTATGTAATAAGAAATTGTGATACACTTGTTCATGTTGTTACCGTCTCTAGTCCTTTTTATTCCTTGTATAGATGTATATTTCCAGTTGTGATAGTTTGCCTTCTCCCTGAAGGGTTTCCTTTACCATATCTTGTAGTGAAGGTGTACTGACGGTGAAGTCTTTCGGGTTTTGTGTCCTGAAAAAAAAAATCTTTATTTTACCGTTGTTTTTGAAATATATATTTCAAATTATAGAATTCTGGGTTGACTTTTTTCCTCCGTAGGTAAAGGATCTTGCTCCATTGTCTTCTCGCTTGCATAGTTTCTGAAGAGAAATCTCCCGTCATTCTTACTTTCATCCCTCGGTGCATAATGCCTCTTTTCTCCTCAGTCTGCTTTCAAGATTTTATCTTGGTCACTTATTTTGAGCAATTTGATTATGATGTGCATTGTTGTTCTATTCACGATTTTCTGTGCTTGGGGTCTGCTGCTTAAGCTTTTTGAATCAAGGGGTTTATCATTTTCATCAAGTTTGGAAAGCTTTCAGGCTCTTTTAAGATGTCTGTTAACCCACATATTGCTTGCTCATTCACTCATTTGTGTCTCTTTGCGACCCCAAGGGCTGTAGCCAGCCAGGCTTCTCTGTCCATGGAATTTTCCAGGCAAGAATACTGGAGTGGGTTGCCATTTTGTACTCCAGGGGATCTTCCTGACCCAGTGATTGAACCCATGACTTTTGTGTCTCCTGCATTGGCAGGCAGGCTCTTTACCATTGCACCATATATTAGGGTGCACCAAAGCCTGGAAACTTTCTCAAGCCAGTACATCAGAGTGACCATAAAGCCCATTTTATTTCTTATCTCTTAGAGATCACCATTCTTTGTTGTCAAGTCCAGAATCTTGTTTCACATATTTTCTCTCTCTCTCTCTCTCTCTCTCTCTCTCTCTCTCTTTTTTATTGTTAGTTTCAGAGGAGAGGAAATGTAGATTTCATCTTGTTACTTCATCTTGACCAGGAACTGATCTCACCCCTCTTGGTATTTTAAAAACCAACTTCACCAACTTGGTTAAGTTTTTCTAATAGCTTCTGTTAAATGGGCACTGAATAGCACTGTAAGACTTGAGTATCTGGAAGCTGATTTGAATTTAGAATTTTGCTGTGAACAGTTGAGAATTGAGGATAATTGAGAATGACATAGAATTCAGCTGTAATTGACTATTATCTGTGTGGAGTAGCAATCTCAACCTCACTGATAATTCACTCCCACCCAAGGCATGCTGGTTTCACTTGTCTAGAGTATGACCTGGACATCAGGGTTCTTGAAAGCCCCCAAGGTGATCATAAAGTACAAGCAAGGTAAAGAGCCACTGAGGAGGTGGATGGTTCGTGGTCCTCCTCCATCTCTGATCCACTCTGTCTTTCCTCCCTCTGTGTCCTCCCTTCCCAGCAAAGTCCAGGTCCTATATGGGGGTACAGACCTCTTTGATTATGAGGTTCGCAGAACCTTCAACAACGACATGCTCCTGGCCTTCATCAGCAGCAGCTGCATCGCTGCCCTCGTCTACATTCTCACCTCCTGCTCAGGTACGGTTCTCCAGTGGCCCCGCATGGAGCCAGCCCCTTCTTTCCTCCCAGTGTGCTTCTCTCTGGACAAAGCCTTCTTGCTCAGGAATGCTGGAAATGGGCTTGAATCCGCTGTATCAGAGCTGGCGGTGGGACAGCTGCTCAGACATCACCTTCTAACCCTGGGCAGGGAGACTGAGGCTCAGAGGCAGATCGAGCCATGCCCCAGGGCCCGCTCCCCCAGGACCTCCTACAGTTGAACTTTTTGTTCTTTGACGGTCTTTTTCTTGTTGTTAAGTTTTGTGGCATCTGGAGTATTGGACACTTTATGGATTATTCCTTAGCCTGTTTATTATTATTATTTAGTATTAATTTATTTGGCTGTAATGGGTCTTACTTGTGAACTGTGGGATCCTCATTATGTCGTGCAGGATCTTTCGTTGCAGTATAGTTTGTTGCAGCCCATAGGTTTCTCTATAGCTGTGGCGCACAGGCTCTCCAGTTGATGGTGCATGAGCTCCAGAGTGCATGGGCTCAATAGTTGCCATGCACTGACTTAGTTGCCCTGTAGCATGTGAGATCTTAGTTCCCCAACCAGGGATCAAACCTGTGTCCCCTGCACTGGAAGGTAACTTCCCAAGCACTGGACCACTGCCAGGGAAGTCCCATCCTTAGTCTGTTTTAAAGTCCCAGCTGCCATTAGACTCCCAGTTCACTTTTCCACCGTCCTCTCCTCGTGCACCCTAGCTGCTTCTTTCTGCGTATACAGGAGGTGCTCTTCATTGGCCAAGTGAATGAGAGATTGGTCATACCTTCAAAAATGGAAAAGACATTCACTCATCCATGTAACAAATACTAACTGGGCACCAGCTACGTGCCAGATGCTCTCAGGTGCCAGAGTTCTAGTAGTGAACATCACTGATGTACTTCTTACCTCCATGGAACCTCTAACTTACTGGGTGACAGATGCTAAAAATATGATTCCCTACTAGCATGTGAAGTAAGCTCTGCAAAGATGAGGGCCCATGAACAACCTGACTTACTCAACAAGGGCTTCATCTGCTACTCAGACCTGCTGCCCAGCACCTTCTTTGGGCATAGAGGACTATACTGGGCTCGGATGGGGCGGTGAAGGTGCCCCTGGGGATGGGGGTGCATGAGGCAGGACCCAGCCGGGGCCGCAGACTGAAAGGCTGTGTTCTGTTGGGTCCCCCTCTCCATGCCCGGTGCTCCTTGCCCTGCCCAGTGTTCCTGTCCTTCTTTGGGATCGCCAGCATCGGCCTCAGCTGCCTGGTGGCGCTCTTCCTGTACCACGTCGTCTTCGGTATCCAGTACTTGGGCATCCTCAATGGGGTGGCTGCCTTTGTGATAGTGGGCATCGGTGAGTTGATTCTGTTGCCATGGTAATGGGCCTTCCACTTGGGAATTTGACCCCCAAAGGGCCTTTTACAGTATGCAAAGTCTGGCTTCCATGGGGGCTCTATAAAGTCCTCTCTCAGACCTCAGAGCCTTGGACTTGGGGTGGAGGGTGGGTAGAGTGTGAGTGGTGAGTGATTCTTGGCATATAGTGGGTAGAACCCCCCAGAGGTGGAAGGAGTGGGTGGATATGCTGGGTGAAGGTTAAGCATGGTGGGAAAGGTGAGGGGTGGTGGTGATTTGGAGGAAGCGATCTAGTTCTGGTGAGGGAGGGGGCCATGCAGCATGAGGGTGGGGCAGCATGAGGGTTCATGGCCTAGGTTGGATCTGACCTGGAGACAGCAGAGTAACCCCGCTGGCCTGGACCCCTCCTGTAGGCGTGGACGACGTCTTTGTGTTCATCAACACCTACCGCCAGGCCACCCACCTGGAAGACCCTCAACTGCGGATGATCCACACCATCCAGACGGCGGGCAAGGCCACCTTCTTCACCTCGCTGACCACGGCTGCCGCCTATGCGGCTAACATCTTCTCCCAGGTGGGAGCCGGCCCTCCAGCCCGGCCTGGCGTCCCTTGCCCCCCACCCCCGCCCATGCATACCTGGACCCTGGTCTCCGCTCTTCCCACCCACCCCTTCTCTTGGGGCCACGCAGCTTCCGCCTCAAGGTACTTGCCACGTCCCTAGAGTCCATGTTTTGTTACTAATCACCATCACCAGAACTTAACAAATGGGAAAATTCTAGTAATACAAATTGTGTTTCTTATTGATGCTCATTACTGATAATCCACTCTCGGCCCTGAAGGGCGTTTAGCAGTTGTTTCCAAAGGTGCCCCAGCTGATGCGTGGTAAGCCTGCCCATGACTCCTGACCCCGGTGCAGGGCCCTCTCCACTCGCCAGCTGCATACTGCTTTGTTATCCCTCGCGTGCACTTCCCTCTCGCGGGCCCTGCACTCCTTCCTGTCTGAGCTGGGCTCGGGAGAAGGATCCTAGGCCAGGTCCTGGGTGCCAACAGAGCCTGAAAGGCAGTGAACCTGTCTGAGTCTGAAAGGTCTTATGACCTGGGCTGAGAATCCTGTCTAGAAACCACTAGATGCTCTGGGATTCTCCAGACTTGACTAGAGAACCACACCAGAAAACAAGCTGAGCTGGATTTCCATCCCTCCTCTGCCATTTTCTGGCTGTGTGACCTTAGGCAGCTTGTTTAACTTCTGTGAGCCTCACTCTCTTCACGTGTGGATCATCAGAGAATGGAATGAGCTGCTTGTGAAAGTGTTCCACAGACAGTGAAGGAAGGCCTGTCTGCTTGTTGGCTGCAGCTTCCTTCTGACGGCCACACCCTGCACAGGTGCCCGTGACACTCCTGGGGCACACCCTGTGGCAGCTTCCTCTCTCTTCCCCTCTGCTAACGTGTGCCCTGCTCTGACAGTGTGTGTCTTCCTCTGTCCTTCCTGTAATGAGTTACGGTGCACTTGCTCTGTGCCCAGCACTGTTCCGGGCAGAGGGCTACAGTGTCGACCAGAGGCTGGACTCTTCCTCTCTGCCACACCCCTTGCTCCAGCCCGGCCCTCTGACATCCTCCTAGGCCAGTGCCTTCATTCCAGCAGCCTCGGCCTCTGCATCCTGCCGCAGTCTGGGGGTGGTCAGGGCCCAGTGCTGCAGAGTCCCTGGGCTCCTTGGACTCCAGGCCTGACCCCCTCCCATCGCCCCCACCTTTCCATTGCCAGATCCCAGCTGTCCACGACTTCGGCCTGTTCATGTCTCTGATCGTGTCCTGCTGCTGGCTGGCAGTGCTCTTCACCATGCCCGCAGCCCTGGGCATCTGGAGCCTTTACATGGCACCGCTGGAGAGTGCCTGCCAGACCAGGTGAGCCAGGCAGGTGAGGGAGGCACAGGGGCTGTGTCCTGCTCTCACAGAGTGGCCATAGCAGACCCTTGGGGGGCCATTCAGCACACCATCCTCTCTCCCAAAAGCCTTGTGATTCACTACTGAGCACCTTCTGTATGCCCTGTCCTATGCTAGCACTTCTGTGCACTCCTGTCTAATAGTTACATTTGATCACCTACTGTGTACCAGGAAGTGGGCAGAGTGCTTTTGTACAAGATCTTACTGCCATCCCCGGGGACCCTAGGAGCTGGGTCCTCTTATTTTGCCTGTTTTGTAAAATGTCTGTAGACAAGGAGGCAAAGGCTTGGAGAAGCTGGGCAACTTTCTCAAAGTTATCCATTTAATAGGCAGCAGAGTGGAAATTTAGACCCCCACAATCTGACTCTGGATCCCATGCTCTTAGCCACCATGTTAAATGTCTTCTGGGTTCTCTTCTTGAGAGAGGAACCATATTTAGACCCAGTGTGCCAGGTGCAAAGTTGATTGGATCAGTACTGAGATGCTGCAGCTGAAGGAAGAGGGCTTGGGGTCTTTGAGGTCTTGTGGGCCAAGCCTGCAGGGTTAAGGCAGGGGGCACATTGGTCAAATGGAATCCAGCCTGAGTGGCTGTCTGGGTTGGGAGTACTAGGGAATGATAGAGGGTCTGGCCTTGGTGCAGGGCATGCAAATGCAGGACTGTCAGGGGTCTATGACAGTGTCCACTTGACCATGGTGAGACGAGGGACAGAAGGAGATGAGAGGCCAGCAGGGAACTCAGATTAAGGCCTGGGAAGGACTCCTTAGCTCTCCCATGCATACCTTTGCTTCAGGGTCTCCACGTATGGTGGTTCAGGTTGAGCACTGCACAAGAGCCCTCTAGCTGAGGCACAGTCGTCTGCACTGTGGCCATTCAGGTTTGACTGTTTCTATGACAGTTTTGTGACATAGAAGCAAAGTGGCTTGAGTAAAAGGCTCCTTTTCTCTAATTTCTACAGAGACACCAACTAAGCCCATCCGGTCCCTTCCCCCAGTCTGGGGTAGGGGACGCAGCCTCAGCCTCCTTGCCTGGGAACTGTGGGCCTTTGGACATGTAGTTTAACCTCTCTGCACCTCAGTTTCCTGTTCTGTAAAATGGGTACTACAACCCTGTGGGGATTCATGAGAGAAGCCACGAGGAGCTCTAGCTCAGTCTCTGGCCCTGAGCACTCCTGGCACATTCTCCGTGGGCACTGCTCTTGCCCCCAGTCTCCAGGGTGGGCCTTGGTCCCCCACATTCACTCCAGCTAAGGCCTCAGCTGCATACTCAGCCCAGCCCCGCTTCCCTGTCCCCCTGATCTCAAGGCCCCGGGCGCTCGACAGCACAGGCGTGGGCCCTCTGCTGCAGTCACCTCGATGCTTGGGCAGCTGTGTGCCATCATCTGCTGTCCCCAGGATGGCTACTCTCACCATTCGTCTCCCCAGAGGAACTGTGGTGCCCGAGGGCCCTGGGGGAGATGACACTGGCGAGAATTCAGGCGCAGGCTCCTGGAAGCCTGGGAGGCATGTCCTGGGGGTTGTCAGCAGCAGAGTAATGCCTGGCTCACATGTGGCCCAGACATGTAGCCCGGACTCCCGGGACTCACCCTTCCCCCACTCTCTCCACAGCTGCAACCAGAAGTGCGGCCGCAGGAGTTCCCCGCACTTCCCTGGGGACGTGTTCACGGCTCCTGAGCGGGCTGGGAGCGGGCCCGCACAGGGCCCCATGCCCTACCTGGACGACGACATCCCCCTGCTGAGTGTGGAGGAGCCAGGTGAGAGGGGGTGCAGGCCTGCCGCTGAATCTGCAGGACCCAGGCACCGCCTTTGCCAGGGGAAGTACCTTGATGAGCTGGTGTGAGGACCGTCTGGTCCTGAGGTGGGGGTGGGACGAGACACCTAGGAGGATCCCCGTCAAGCATCTGAGCTTCCCTGGAGGGGGTGTGGACCAGGGGGACTTTGACCCACTTCTGGGCCAGCCCTCTGATGGGCCGCTGCTCTGCCCTGGCAGTGTCGCTGGAGCTGGGAGATGTGTCCCTGGTGTCTGTGCCCCCCGAGGGCTTGCAGCCGGCCCCCGACGGGGGCAGCCGGGGGCAGCTCATTGCCCAGCTGCAGGAGCTGCTGCACCACTGGGTCCTGTGGTCAGCCGTCAAGAGCCGTTGGGTGATTGTGGGTAAGTGGGCTCTCCACTCTCCTTCCCCCATCTCGCAGTATCTCCCAGTGCCTGAGATATGGAGAACAGACTCCCCAGCCCGTTTTCTCAAAGAACATGCAGGTCTTGGGAGCCCGCCCCTTGTCCCACAGATGATCTAGAGGTCAGAGACCGGGCTCAGGTTGCTCACTCTCTCGAAGCCTCACCCCCTCCCTGCAGAGAATAAAGCCAGTCTCACGATAGCTGTTGCTTATGGAACACCTCCTATGTCCTGGTCATCATGCTGGACAGCAGAGCAGAGTGCTTGCTTGGGCTCTGGCATTGGACCAGCTTGGCTAATTGGGATCCTGACTCTGCCACGTTCTAGCAGTGTCACCTGGACTGGGGCAGTTAGTCTGTGCCTCAGTTTCCTATCCTATGACTGAGGAGAAGAGCAGTATCTAGTAAGGCTGTTGCAAGGAAACCACAGTATGTGTAAAGGATTAGCCCAGTGTGAGGCGTGCAGTAGTGCTCCATGAAAGTTAAGTGCTGTTATTATTATCGTTGTAAAGGTTTAGGTCTATGTAAGGCCAAGTGGATGTACCGGCTCTTTATAGACTGTTCAGGGCTCTAAGCTGATGGCTGCTTCTTGTCCAGGAATGTGAGCTTGGAGTCCAACCCCTGGTGACATGCATGACAACTGGCCCCTACCTTCAAGGGAGTGATCTCTGGCAGCCTCACCCACAGGCTGGCATGCTGGGCCTCTGCCCACTCCCTTGGGATACCTGCCCTCCTCCTCCCCTTAGAGGAAGCAGCTCTTTCCTGGGGCTCTGGAGGCCCTGGCTGTGCATGTGTCCCCCACCCCTGGGCCCTGGCCCTGCCTAGTGCAGTGTCCTTTCCTCGCAGGGCTCTTTGTCTCCATCCTCGTCCTGTCCCTGGTGTTCGCCAGCCGGCTCCGCCCCGCCAGCCGGGCCCCGCTGCTCTTCCGGCCCGATACCAACATCCAGGTGCTGCTGGACCTCAAGTACAACCTGAGTGCCGAGGGCATCTCCTGCATCACCTGTTCAGGTGAGGTTTCCTGCCGGGGTGTCCTCTTTGGAGTCCAGATCCCCAAGACTAGAGATGCCAGGCTCCCCATCACCGTGTGAACTTAGGAAATCAACTCCACCTCTAAAAAGTGTTAGTCACTCAGTCATGTCCGACTCTTTGCAACCCCATGAACTGTAGCCCCACCAGTCTCCTCTGTCCATGGGATTCTCCAGGCAAGAATACTGGAGTGGGTAGCCATTCCCTTCTCCAGGGGATCTTCCCGACCCAGGGATCAAACCCAAGTCTTCCACACTCTAGGAAGATTCTTTATCATCTGAGCCACCAGGGAGTCTCAGTGTTTCCACATTTCATTAAATGAATACTTCCTGGGTACCAGCTGTGCTGGTGCTGGGGAGGCCACAGTGGGCAGGACAGGCTTCCCAAGCACAGGAATTCACTCCACTGATGCAGAGGCCATGTAATAGTAGATCTGAGCTCTTGTGGATGAAAAGCAGGGTGCCTGGGGAGCTCAGCATCATGAAGATCTTCCTGAAGGAGGGACTATCTAAGCCAAGACTCGTGGAATGGGAAGGACTTAGCCTGGCTGGGAGGGGAGAGGAGGGAAGTGGTCTAGGCAGAGGGGAGCACCAGAGGTGGGAAAGACTAGAAACAGGTTTGAGGGAGGTAGTTGCATGAGCCAAAACTAGCCAGATGGGCCTGGTGGGCTACAGTGCAGAGTCTGGATTACATTGTCATTGTCACTGGAAGTTAATGGAAGGCTTTATGCAGAGAAGGACCAGGTGCTGTCTGGTCGGAGGGCTGCGTGAAGCATGGCTGGGAGTCCAGGTAGGAGGCTGGTGTAGTCATCTTGACAAGAGACTGTAGGGGCTGGAGCCAGCGTGGTTGATGGTGCAGTGAAGTCAAGAGGTTTTTAGGAGGTGATGGAGCATGTGCCAGGGATGAGCGAAGAGGTGAGATAAAGATGTCTGCTTGTCTGAGAGTTAGTCTGATGAGGTCCAGGGTGGGGCGAGGGAAGTTGACTCAAGGTCATACCGCTTTGCCGGGTGGTTAGAAACCAAATGAGAAGACGCCTGGGTGAGTGCTCCCAGCTCCTAGGGGAAGACCCGCTGACTGCTGTAATTGCCTTCATGTAATTAGGGCAGTGTTCAGATTAACCTGGCCTTCCCCTTGGTGACTGCACAAGCCGAATGCATGATAATCGGCAGCGGCTCAGGGAGGAGCCTGAGGATCCCCTCTTGAATTGGAGGCGACCTGGCCATATCCCCTCCTCCACTCCCACCTGCCTGGGCATTGAATTCCATTCCATTCTCACTGCCCCTGCGAGGCCTTCCGCCATCCCTTGGGGCCTGGAGGCAAAAAGCCATGTCTGCTCCCATTTCACAGATGGACAGACCCTGGAAACATCTGAAGAAGGGCCAAGACCACAGCCAGAGTTCAGCCCCTGGCCCCTTGTATCTCTTAGCCTCTGAGCTGCCTCTTAAAGGGGCCCTTCACGTTGCAGCAAAAAGAGCTTCGGCTGTAGGGGCAGACAGGACCTGTCCTGCTGGCCTATGCCTCTCTCTTCCCTACAGGTTGTGTAACCTCCTCGAACCTCTGCTTGCTTCTCTGTCAAATGGGGTTAACAATAACCACCTCCTAGAATTACTGTGAGGATTGCATTTTTGAAGGTGTAAAATGTAGCTCATTAATAAAACAAAACCAACAAAAAATTCATCTACAATGCTTGGGGCAAAACAAGCAGTCTCCCCTCATCTCTGCTGTTCCTAATTATTCCTATTTATGGAGCATTCAGCACAAGCCTGACATGTTGCTAAGCCCATAAGATGCAGCATCCCCTTTGGTCCCTCAACTACCCTCCAGAGGTTACCCTTGGGGGTGTCATCCCGTCTGACAGGGGAAAAGTGAGGCAAGATGAGGGTGAGTAGGGAAAGCTTCTGAATGTCTTTCTCTGGGTAAGGCTGGTGGGTACCTTTCCTTAAGATTCTTATGCATTTGGCATTTCTTCAGTTCCCCCCACTTTGTTTTAGAAAAAGCCTTTTCTCCAGATACCCTGACACCACCCCCTTTTCTGAGAGCTCCAGGGCCCGTGTCCTGGGATTTTTCACTGTCCCAACCTTGGCCGAGCCCAGCCAGGGAGGCCCTCCAGGAGTCCCTGACACGACGCGGGGGGTAGGTCTGTTCCAGGAGAAGCCCCACAGCCTGCAGAACAACATCCGGACGTCCTTGGAGAAGAAGAAGCGGGGTTCTGGGGTGTCCTGGGCCAGCCGGCCTGAGGCCACGCTCCAGGGTCAGTGGGGAATGTGGACTGTCTGGGTGGGGGTGTCGGGATGTCCTGGTACAAGGGTGTGGGGGTCTTGCGGAGACAACAGATAAAATCCCTTCTTTGATTCTCCTTCAAGAACAACAGGGTGGGGGTGGGGGTGGGGGTGGGGGAGTGAACTTGAGGCCCTCGCCCAGCGTCCCACCAGCTCTCCTCGGCCAGAACAAGGCGATCCCCTCCTGCCACACCCCAGCCTGGCCTGTGCTGCCCCATGAACCCGCCTTGTGTGCCAGATCCATCCTGATTTCGGGGAGGGGGGCCTCCTGAACACTGGAGCCTAGCTTATCTCTTCTGGCATATCCCTGTCAGAGGGGGTATGCTGGGATACATGTGGGAATTAACCCCCGGCAGTTAACCCCCAGAATTAACCCCTGGAGCAGTTCCATATGTCCTTGTCACCTCACAACCATCATCACCCACTCTGTGCCCACCATCATCATCACCAATGAGGCCCCACCTTTCACAGTGTGCTCCCATCATTGGCATCACTGCCACTTCCCTAGCCCATACTGGCACATTGTTACCATGGCTTCCACCCGCACTGTCACTTCCTCCACGCCTGCCACCTCCCATCCAGTGTCCACCACCACCTCCCCTCCATCTCTGCCACCTCCCATCCAGTGTCCACCACCACCTCCTCTCCATCTCTGCCACCTCCCATCCAGAGTCCACCACCACCTCCCCTCCATCTCTGCCACCTCCCATCCAGTGTCCACCACCACCTCCCCTCCATCTCTGCCACCTCCCATCCAGTGTCCACCACCACCTCCCCTCCATCTCTGCCACCTCCCATCCAGTGTCCACCACCACCTCCTCTCCATCTCTGCCACCTCCCATCCAGAGTCCACCACCACCTCCCCTCCATCTCTGCCACCTCCCCTCCATCTATGCCACCTCCATTCAGTGTCCACCACCACCTCCCCTCCATCTCTGCCACCTCCCATCCAGTGTCCACCACCACCTCCCCTCCATCTCTGCCACCTCCCATCCAGTGTCCACCACCACCTCCCCTCCATCTCTGCCACCTCCCCTCCATCTATGCCACCTCCATTCAGTGTCCACCACCACCTCCCCTCCATCTATGCCACCTCCCATCCAGTGTCCACCACCACCTCCCCTCCATCTATGCCACTGTGCCATCCCCGTGTCCACCACCACCTGCCCCCCCACCACTGCAGTGGGCTCGGTCCAGTATACAGGAACAGAGCCAATACTTGGAGATGAGCCTGAGATCAGGCTCAGCTCCTCAGCCAGTGGAACAGAGGCTGGGCTGCTGCAGGGTCAGGGGATGCCAGCCGAGGTGATCGTCCCCCCTCCTCCACTCCTCGTTTGTCCCTAGACTCCCCAGGCACTGTGTACATCTCCAAGGTGAAGAACAGAGGCCGCCCGACTGTCTACAGGTTCTCCCTCAACGCCAGCCTGCCTGCCCCTTGGCAGACCGTGTCCCTTGGGGACGGGGAGGTGCCCTCCTTCCAGGTGAGCCTGGGCTCTCATGCAGTGAGCTGCCTCAACCAGGGAAGGGGCCCTCAGTGCTGCGTTGGTGGGCACTGGCCACGTCAGGGTAGGGGCAGGGTCTGCGAGGATGGACCTGCTCCAGGCAAATGAGGACCCTCTCCTGCCATCAGCCAGGCCCACAGCAGGGACCTGCAGAGTGGTGAAAGCCGGGCTGCTGAGTCAGGTAGGCCTGGGTTCGAGTTCTGCCTGTGCCATTTTTAGTGTCTTTGGGAAGATTACTTAATCTCTCTGAGCCTCAGTTTCCTCATCTGTGTAATGGGGGTATGAAAGGTACCACCCAGGGTTGCTGGAGGTACTTGAGGCAAGGCCTGTGAGTTCTGTAACATCTGGAATGTAGTAAGCACTCAGTAAACAGGAGCCATGAGTTAGACTGTTGTTTTCAGCCTCTGTTCTAACACCCCCAGAAAAGGGTCTCCCAGGGCCAACCCAGGCCTCTGATTTTTTCCTCTCAAACATCATTGGTGTTTCTTTAACACATTACACCTCCAGGGTGACAGTTACCCATGTCAACGCATGTCAACTCATCTGATCAGGGTTTGTATTTCCATTTGAAAGACGGAGTATGTGAGGTATTCTCTGGCTCTGACCTTTACACCAATGCTTACAAGGTGATTCCCACTGCCTGGAGAGCCTGCCTTCCAGCTTAAAGCACGGCTGGCTCCCCGTTCAGGTTTCTTAGCATAATGTCACCTCCTTGGTCCATGTCCTGGAAATAATTCTCAGTTCACCCTCCTCTTCCACTGCCCCATTCCTCCTGGGTCTTATCATCCTAATATTTAAGTGTTCAGTTCAGTCACTCAGTTGTGTCTGACTCTTTGCAACCCCATGAATCGCAGCACGCCAGGCCTCCCTGTCCATCACCAACTCTTGAAGTTCACTCAGACTCACGTCCATCGAGTCAGTGATGCCATCCAGCCATCTCATCCTCTGTTGTCCCCTTCTCCTCCTGCCCCCAATCCCTCCCAGCATCAGAGTCTTTTCCAATGAGTCAACTCTTCGCATGAGGTGGCCAAAGCATCATCACTGGCGGCTCTAGGAGGGCAGGGACCAAGCCCGTCTGGTTCAGTGTCATATTCTCACAGCCCAGCTCAGGGCTGGCTTGGAGTAAATCCTTAGTTGAAGGACTAAGGCTCAGAGAGAGAGAGGGAAAGGTTTGCCCTATCTTTGAACTCGAACCCAAGCCTCCTGGGTTCTGCCCAGAGCTCTTCCCCTGACTCTGGGGGCTGGAACAGGGGCGGGGGGCAGGGAGCTCTCCTAGGAGGGAGGGGACCCGGCCTGAGGCCCGGCCCAGGCAGAGGCAGCCTCCTGGAGTCACCTGTCTTGTCTCTGTCAATCCACTGCTTAGGTGTATAGAGCGCCTTTTGGTAACTTCACCAAGAAGCTGACCGCTTGTATGTCTACAGTAGGGCTGCTCCAGGCGGCGAGCCCCTCCCGCAAGTGGATGGTGACGACCTTGGCCTGCGACACCAAGCGGGGCTGGAAGCTTGACTTCAGCTTCTACGTGGCCGCCAAGGAGCAGCAGCATACCCGGTAACAGAGCCTTGCAGACGAGCCGGTTCCCACTCATTTGCCCCTCCCACCAGATGTCAGCAGGCCCCTGTCCAGGGACTTGCTGTTGGTCTGGTGGTTAAGACTTTGCCTTCCAGTGCAGGGAGAGCAAGCTCAATCCCTAGTCAGAGACGCTACAATCCTACATGCCTCAGGGGCATAAAACCAAAACCTAAAACAGAAGCAATATTGTGACAAAGTCAATAAGGCTTTAAAAAGTGGTCCACATTAAAAAAAAATTCTTTTTTAAAAAAAGAAACCCCTGCCTATTCCTGCATGTGTGCTTAGACAGTCTTCCCCCCAGGGCTGGGGATGGGGGAACACCAAGATGCCAGGCCCGCAGTTCTCTCCCCCATCTGCCCCTTATCCTCTGAATGGCTCTGTGAGAGATGCTGTCTGCTTGCCCCTCGGCACACCAGGCAGTTCCCAGCTCAGAGCTCCTGCATTTGCTGTTCCTTGGACCTATGGTGCTCTTCCCCAGCTCCTCCAGAAATGGACGTTTTTTTTCCTGGCTGCACCACATGGCATGTGAGCTCTTAGTTCCCTGACCAGGGATCAAACCGACATCTCCTGCAGTGGAAGGCAGAGTCTTAACCACAGGACCGCGAGGGAAGTCCATGATTGACTCCTCAAGATTTAGGTCCTTACCCAGATACTCCCCACCCACGGTTGTCTCTGACCAGACCGCCCTCCCACAGCTGAAACAGCCACACCCCATCTCTCCCCATACATCCCCCAGCTGCTCTCTTTCTGGTTCCCGTCACCTCCTGGAATCATACTGACAGCTGGTTCGTTCCCTGTCTTTGCTCAGGAGAACGTAGGCCTCCTGCCGTGTCCCCTCACCTGGTCCAGGGCCTGGCATGTGGCAGGTGCTCAGGAAACACTTGCTGGGTGAATGAGTGAAGGAAAGAATGAGTACACTCTGCCTACCTCCCCAAGGCTCAATCCACACTCTCAGTGCATACAGTTAATTCAGAAGTTATTTATTTAGTGTTGCCCCTCCCTAAAGAATCTGCCTGCAATGCAGGAGACCCAGGTTTGATCCCTGGGTCAGGAAGATCCTCTGGAGGAGGGCAAGCAACCCACTCCAGTATTCTTGCCTGGGGAATTCATTGGACAGAGGAGCCTGGCGGGCTATAGTCCATGGGGTCGCAGAGAGTCGGACACGACTGAGCGGCTAACATCCTGAGACTGTAAGGTGACAGGAGGGAGCCCGTGTGTGTTGTCCTTATCTACTGTATACACACGCCCTGCCTAGCGCCTGGCATGAAGTCACTGCCCCCAAATACCTAATGAGCAACTGTGCCTTGAGGGGTCTCCAAGCCAGCTGGGGGCATCTTTTCCCCAGGTTCTGACCATTGAGGCTGTGTTAGCTGAGGGCCTTATTCTTATCCATTCATTCATTTAATAAACCTTGAGCACTGTCAGTGGGCCTGCATGTGGCTAGTGCTGGGGATGGTAAACAAGACAGATGTGACTCCTGCCCTCGGGCTGACTAGCAGGAGATAGCAACTAGCAAGTCAAGCGCAATGTCATTACAAATTACAATACGTGCTCCGAAAGGAAGAGCCCGCTGCCGTTGCAGTCCAGATAACGGCAGTGCAGGGCCTGCACTTCTGACACCAGGGACCATAGTCTGTTTGGCAGGGCCTGGCCTTGAGGTAGTGAGCACCCACTTGAGGCTGGACTCAGCTTGGGGCCGGGGAAGACCAAGACGGGCTCACTGGGCCATTCCGGCTTGGCCCACCTGGCTCAGGAGGTGGGGCTCCTTCTGCCTGCCCTCTAGAGCTAGGTTCCCTCTGCAGATACACAGTAGCCACTGGGGTCATGCTGTCTGGATGAGCTTAGAACATTCTAGAAAGCACCTGGAACTACATCAAGAAAGTGTTAGTCGCTCAGTCGTGTCTGACTCTTTGTGACCCCATGGACTGTAGCCCGCCAGGCTCCTCTGCCCATGGAATTCTCCAGGCAAGAATACAGGAATGGGTTGCCATTCCCTTCTCCAGGGGATCTTTCCAACCCAGGGATCGCACCCGGGTCTCCTGCATTACATGCAGATTCTTTACCATTGAGCCACCAGGGAATCCCAGAGCTACATCAAGTTCCAGTGGTAAATAAGCTGACCATGGAATCCTTTCTTCAAACAGAATCTTGAGCTCTATAACTGTTCAGTTTAAGGTGGGGCTGGGGGCTTCTGAGCAATGACCCCAAGGCTGGCCCTGAGGTCATTCAGAATTCTTGCACCCCTGGAGGGCTTCCCAGGTGGCCTTAGTGGTAAAGAACCCACCTGCCAATGCAGGAGACGTCAGAGATGCTGGTTTGATCCCTGGGTTGCTCTTCCAGCCTCTGCATGCCTTTGCCTCTCCTCCCCAGCCCTTCCTGGCCCTCCTGGCCCTCCTGGCCTCAGTCCCGGCCTCCTTTGCCTCCACAGGAAGCTGTATTTTGCCCAGTCCCACAAGCCCCCTTTCCATGGGCGTGTGTGTGTGGCACCTCCCGGCTGCTTGCTCAGCTCCAGCCCCGATGGGCCGACCAAAGGCTTCTTCTACGTGCCCAGCGAGAAAGGTATATGCAGGGAGGCTGCCGTGGGGCCTCGGGAGGCTGGGCCTGGCCTTTCTGTACAGCTGTGCCTCCCTCTGCAGCACCCAAGGCCCGCCTCTCCGCCACCTTCGGCTTCAACCCCTGCATAAACACAGGCTGCGGGAAGCCAGCAGTGCGGCCGCTGGTGGACACGGGGGCCATGGTCTTTGTGGTCTTTGGCATCATTGGCATCAACCGCACACGGCAGGGGGACAACCACGTCATTGGAGACCCGGTGCGTGTGCCCACACTGGACAGCTGCCAAAGGGCCCCGCCACAGCAGGCTGATGAACAGCTACCAGTGCAGGGACCACCAGCCCAGCTCTCCACCCCCACCCTTAGTTCTTTGACCACTCACCCAGCCCAGACAGGACCTCCCCGGACCCCTGGGGCATCATTTCTCTTGAGGATGGAGCAGGGTCGAGCTTTTAGAATCACCCAGGAATCTGGGACCAAGCCAGCCACCCTGCATCACTAGGGGTGGAACAGAGGGGAGGGCAACAGGTGGGTAAACCCTCCCTGTTCTCCTGCGGGGGCCCCTCCCCCACCCCATGCCCATAGCCCTTGTTGTGTGCCTCAGCCAGGGTGCCCTCGCCTGGGGTAGTCTCCCTCTTTGTACATGTTTGTGCTGGTGCTGGGCTCTTGGGCGCTGGAGGAGAAAGGATCTGACAGACAGAGGTGTGACTTGGTCTGTGCCTGGCACGTGATGGGGGCTGAGACGTGGTGGAAAGGACTGTGGATGTAGGTCTCGGTCGTAACCTCTGCCTCGGGAAGTCAGCCCAGCCGGGTTTACAGGGCTTCAGACATAAAGTAATTTGAGAGCCAGGTGGAGTCAGAGGAGTTGTGTCCAGTCTGGACCATGAGTCCACAGGGGTTCAGAGGAGGGACAGGGAGGTGGGGAGGAGAGGAAGCAGGTGATGGAGGGCAGGTGGGACTCGGCTGTGCGGAGGGAGAGGGGAAAGCACGGGGCCCAGGTGAGCATGCTGTGAGTAAACTCAAGGAAGGGAGACTGCGGGGGTCCGCGGGGCTGGGCAGTGATGGGAGCAGAGGAGCTGCTGGGGGTGGGGCAGAGCAGGCTCAGGCAGGACGGTGGGCAACCAGGCAGAGGGTTTGAGTGCTGGCCAGGATGGTCGCAGGAGTTGCCGGAGGCTCCTCCCCAGGGTAGGGCCAGGACTGAGTCCCGGACTCACTGAGCAGCTGCACTGGCTTGTGTCTCCTTGGGAAAGGGCAGCGTCATCTATGACAGCAGCTTTGACCTCTTCAAAGAAATTGGACACCTGTGTCGCCTCTGCAAGGCCATAGCGGGGAACTCGGAGTTGGTGAAGCCGGGCGGGGCCCAGTGCCTGCCCTCAGGTGGGTATGAGGTCCAAAGTGGGGACAGCCCCCAGGGCTCACATGCCTGGAGTTGGGGTGTCTGCGGACTCTCGTCTGTGTGTGTATGTGTCCACATGAGGGTGGGAGCTATGTGAACCTTCCAGATGAGAGTAGTCTCATGCTTGAGGATGAACAGGCAGAGAGTCCACAGGCCTGGGGAGGTGTGCGATGTGCAGGGCACACCTGTGGGAGCAGCTTTCCCAAAGCTGGGGGTGAGGTCTGGGCCAACCCCTCAGTAGTAACCTGGGTCAGACTAGGGTTCTTCCTGAAAAGGCATGCATGTGCTGCGTGCTAAGTCGCTGCAGTCATGTCTGACTCTTTGCAATCCATGGACTATAGCCCACCAGACTCCTCTGTCTGTGGGATTTCCCAGGCAAGAATACTGGTGGGTTGCCATTTCCTCCTCCAGGGGATCTTCCCCCACCCGGGGATTGAACCCTCGTTTCTTATGTCTCCTGCACTGGCAGGTGGGTTCTGAGAAGGCACAGGATTTCAATTTCTGCCCCAGTGGCACATGGGTATTGTAGGTTTCCCAATGCCATTGCTGGTAGTTTCAGACATTTTTTAAACTAGGTTGGGGGGAAAGCGTGTGCCCCTGGCATGTACACTCAGATGGGTGGGTACACATGGGTGGGTGGGATGGGGGAAGAGGCGCTCCCAACCAGGCGCACCCCAACCCCCTCTCCACCATCCCTGCAGGCTACAGCATCTCCTCCTTCCTGCACATGCTGCACCCCGAGTGCAAGGAGCTGCCCGAACCCCACCTGCTCCCAGGGCAGCTGTCACATGGGGCCGTGGGCGTCAAAGACGGCCGCGTGCAGTGGATCTCCATGGCCTTCGAGTCGGTGAGCCCTGGGTGGACCAACCGGGCACGGGGCAGCGTGCCAACCTGACAGAGTGCAGTGTCACCACTGACCTCCAGCCCCCATCCCAGAGCAGAGCAGAGGGGGTCTCCTTAGAGGGGAGACTGAGGCCAAGAGGGATGAAGTTGTTTGCCCAAGGTCACGGGATTCATGAGTGCCAGCATCAAGTGCAAATCCAGGCTGTCTGACCACCAGGCTGGCCCTTTCTGCCACACAGAACGCCAGGCAGCTCTCACCTCCCTTCTTCCCCAAAGGCTCAGGGTTCACATCATTCCGTGGGGGTAGGTGACAGTTCAAGATGCTCCCCTCTGCCACTGGGAGGGGCCAGGTTCTGGGCCACAGAGCCCCTGTGCTGGGTCCCCCCAGGAGAGATGGAAGCCAGGGGACCAGCCATCCCACTGTGCAACCAGCCATCCCCACCCCGACTCTGTGCGACCTCATAGACGGCAGCCCACCAGGCTCCCCTGTCCCCGGGATTCTCCAGGCAAGACCACTGGAGTGGGTTGCCATTTCCTTCTCCAATGCAAATGTATAGTTCAGTAATATTAAGTGTGTTCACAGTGATGCAAATGTCACCAATGTCCATCTCTAAAATATTTCATCTTGCAAAAGTGAAACTGTTCCTGATAAATGTGGACTCCCCAGGGCCCCCCTCCAGCCACCACTCTGCTTCTGTCCCCACGGATTTGACCGCTCTCATCCCTCACACAGCACTGGCTTTTTATGATTGGTTCATTCCACTTAGCATAATACTCGTCAGGTTCATCTGGGCTGTAGCCTGTGTCCAGATTTCCTTCCTTTTTAAGGCTGAAGCCTCAGACAGTTTCAAGAATCCCTGCTCAGGTCCCTCCATGTGACAGGACATTACTTCCCACCCCACCAGCACTCAGACACACACCTGCGCAGACTCATTGTGAATTGGTTTGTGCTCAGGGAGGGCAGAATTGGATCAATAAAGTTATATACATGAAAGTTCCAGAGCTGGGCACTGTGAACCAGACAGGCCACCTGCCCTCCCAGACTCACAGTCCAGCCAGGAGAAGGTGGGGGCAGCTTGCCAGACAGTGATGAGAACAATGATGGGAAAGCATCAAGGGCTTAAAGAGCCCAGAGGATGCCTGTCTTGGGGCATCAAGGAAGGCTTCCTGGAGGAGACAGAACCCTACTTGAAGGAGGGGCAGAAGCCAGCTGTGAGGGCAGAGGAAACAGCATGGGCCAACGGTGGGACTCCGAGCCAGGGGCTCTGGGAGTTGGAGGTGGTCCTTTTGGGATGGGGCAGGGACTTTGGTTGCTTTGGGACCTGCTGCCACTGCTGTGAGAGTCACACGTGCACCTGGAGGCTGGTGGGAGGTGGTCTCGGATGGGTTCACCCTTCACCCTCCATGCAGCACACTCCATTTGCATCGCCAGGGCAGCATAACAGGCCTCAGCTACCCACCTGTCTCACTGGCTCGTGTCCCCGCAGACCACATACAAGGGCAAGTCCTCCTTCCAGACCTACTCGGACTACCTCCGCTGGGAGAACTTCCTGCAGCAGCAGCTGAAGACACTCCCCGAGGGCTCGGCCCTGCACCACGGCTTCCAGACCTGCGAGCACTGGAAGCAGATCTTCATGGAGATCATAGGCGAGCGGCAGCCCCTCCCCCAGGGCCCCGGCACAGCGGGCGGTGGCAGGTGACCCGGACCAGGGAGGCTATGGCCTGGCCTGTCTGAGCCATGCTTGTCTTCTCAATTCTGGCCAAGAGCCCTGGAGGAACTGGAATGACACAGTGGCCGCCAACACCGATCGGAGACCAGAGTTTGGGTCCCCTCCTGCTTGGGGACATCTGGCCACATCCTCTGATCCTGAGTTTGCCCACTTAAAAAGAAATGGTAACGATGCTAATGGCCATTATAGCCAGCGGTCATTACCATTACCAATGACTGCTGTAAGCAGCCATCTGTCATTAGGAGGCCTTCTCAATGCCAAGCCCTGGCTGAGGCCTGGCCCGTGTTATCTCTTTAAACTCCAAATGAGGCCTAGGGAGTAGGTACTGTCATTATCCCCTTTTACAAATGAAGAAATGGGGATTCAGAGAGGGCATGTGGCTGAAAGTCACCAGAGGGACACAGCTGGCTGTGGCAGTGCCGACCTGCGTGACCCCCGCACCTCTGAAGCGCGAGGGTGCGGGGGTTGTGGGCGCCCAGCACTGCAGCCCCGCTGAGGGCCCTTGCGTCTCCCTCGCAGGGGTGCAGAGCGCCCTGTATGGCCTGGCCCTGTCCCTGCTCATCTGCGTGGCCGCCGTGGCCGTGTTCACCACCCACGTATTACTCCTGCTGCCTGTGCTCCTCAGCATCTTGGGTAGGTGGGCCGGGGCCAGGAGCGGGCAGGGTCTCACTGGCGGTCTCAAGTTCTTCTCCACCCTTAACTGTCTCATCTCTTGCGTGAAGGTTTCCCGAGATGCACCCCCCCCCCCACCCCAGGCAAAAAGAGCCTCTGAGACAATTGTTCGTAGGGCCGTGCACTCCCCAAGAGGAGCCAGGTGGCACCAGGTGGCAGGTCTCAGCCCAAGGGTGTGTTGCTGCCCCCTCTGTCACCTCTTTCAGGCCCACTCAGCCCTCTCAGGCCCTGTCCCTCCCCATCTCACCAGTCCCCAGAGCTGAGGGATCTGCCGTAGACTTCCTCGCCTTCACCAGAGACCCTCTGAATTTGCCCAGCCCCCTTCCAGGACTGTATGGGTGGGGCCAGGTCCAAGCTACCTCCCCGCCCCCTGCAGGCATCGTGTGCCTTGTGGTGACCATCATGTACTGGAGCGGCTGGGAGATGGGCGCCGTGGAGGCGATCTCCCTGTCCATTCTTGTCGGCTCCTCCGTGGACTACTGCGTCCATCTGGTTGAGGGCTACCTGCTGGCTGGAGAGAGTCTGCCCCCTCACCAGGCTGAGGTGAGCCCCCCACCTGCCCCTCCCATCCCTAAGGGATCTTCTCCCTCCCCAGTGCCACTGACGAAGGCCCCCAAGGGTAGCTGGACACCATGGTATCCGATTCCCATCCAGCATGTGTTGCAGGAGCCTCTGTTTCCAGGGCCATTCTCCACCAGGGGACTCGAGTTCTCAGGCAGCTGCACCTAGCATGACTGTGGGCCGAGGATGGGTCCACTCCCCCAGCTCTGTCTCCCTAAGTGAGCATGAGGGGTTGGACCAGGCACTGTCCAAGGGCCCTTCTTGTTTCTCGAGTCCCTGATTCCCAGTCTCATTCTCAAGCCCAGGAAGCAGGTCTGAGCCCTTCTAGTTGTGACCCTGAGGCCACCCCACCCTCACTGGACCTTGTGGCTTAGGGAAGACATACCTACGTACTCAGTGCCAAAACCAGCTCTGAGTCTCGTAAAGTTTTTGGTTTTCCCCAGTTTGGAATTGTTTGGGTGTGAAACATTCATAAATACATAAATTAAATCAGTTATACATTTAGCTTCTCTCGGTCAAAAGAAGGAATCAGTTCCAGTCAGGGCTCCCATGTTCGAGGACCTACCGTGCAGATCATCAGTGTTCCGGTTGTCATAGCGATGTTTAGCCAGCCCCCACTGTGTGCCCAGCGCTGGGCACTGCTGCAGGGGAGCGGGTTTTATGTTACCGCAGAGCCGTCGGAGCAGGTGCTGTTATTACCCCCCTCTCACCCTCCCCCACCCCCAACACACACATATTTATGAAGGGGGAATCAGAGCCCTGCAGGGTCAAGCCTGGCTTTGGACAGCATGTGCGTGTTTCCCAGGGCCCAAACCCCCATCCCAAGCCCCAGGCAGGGAGTGATCCCTTCCGGGGCCCCAGCGTTCTCTCACTTACCCCCAGGACGCCCACTCGCAGCGCCAGTGGCGGACGCTGGAGGCGGTGCGGCATGTGGGCGTGGCCATCGTCTCCAGCGCCCTCACCACAGTCATCGCCACGGTGCCCCTCTTCTTCTGCATCATTGCCCCGTTTGCCAAGTTCGGCAAGATCGTCGCCCTCAACACAGGCGTCTCCATCCTCTACACGCTCACGGTCAGCACAGCCCTGCTCGGCATCATGGCGCCCGGCTCCTTCACGCGGACCAGGACTTCCTTCCTCAAAGCCCTGGGCGCTGTGCTCCTGGCTGGGGCCCTGGGGCTGGGCGCCTGCCTTCTGCTCCTCCGGAGCGGCTATAAGATCCCCCTGCCCAATGGGACCTCCCTATAGCCCTGGCACTGCACCTGGACTTGCACACCTTTGGTCCAGTAGGTGGGGGTGAGATGCTTGTTCTTGGTGCCCAGAGGCACTTTGTTCGCAGCTAGGCTACAATTCCTTATGTTCCCAGGCCTGGGCCAGACATCACCCACCTGTGTGACCCACACTGCCTTCATCACAGTGCCAGCCCCTGCTGGGTGGTGAAGCTGGCTGCCGCTCCCCACTGCTGGACACTGGCAGCTGCCCTGCCTCTCCCTGTTAAGGGAAGAGACCAGCCCTCCTCCTGAACCTGGTTCCCAGGGGGGTTAGGTGATTTTTGCAGGGGGCTTCCCTCTGCAGAATTTCCACATTGCCTCAGTGCTCACAAGAACTTTCTGATGTGGTTGTTACAGGGCCCCCATCTATGGATGTGAAAATCAAGGCATCAGAAGGCAAAGTAACTGAGCTGTAGCTGGGTCAGTGGCACAGCCAGAGGGGCCTCCCTCGGGAACTCTGCAGGAACAGCACAGAGGGTTCAAGGGCAGGGCCTCACACCCCTTGCCCCCTCCCTCCCCATCAGTTTTACGGCGGCCAGTGCTGGGTGGTCCTGTGGTCCTCCCTAGGCCTTTAGGTCCTGGCCTGGGAGGACAGAAGGACCAGCCTGGGTTACTGCATGTCCTATCCCGGCCCCAGACTCAAGGGGCTCTGCTCTCTGGAAAGCCATGGGGCCCCAGCACAGCCTTCCTCACAGATCTGAACCCCCACCTCCCCACCCTGACTCTGGGTGGAATTTGGGGGAGGGGGCAACTCCTGGGATGGGGAGCTGGTCGTGCCTGCCTCCTGCTCACAGCAGATAGTTCTTATTAAAGTGAAATGAAACTGCAGACCGCCGCCATTAACATGAGCATTTTAAGCATTGCTGGCTCCATTGTATTCTTCAAATTGCGATAACTAAGTGTTTGCATGGTGCCTTGGGAACCTGGCTCGAGGTGGGCGCTGAGCCTGGAAGGAGATGGAGGTGGAGAGGAAGGGGCAGGACCCTCTGGGGAACAGGGTCGCAGAGTACTCTGGGAGCCCAGAGTCAGACTGGGGAACTTTCGGGGGCGGGGGGCACCATAGGAGTGGAGCCCATTTGGCTCCCTACCGGGACACTTATTAGCCCCTTCAATGTTCCCAGTACCGTGCTGTGACCTTCTTCCTTGGGACAGACATTGGCCCAGGGCATTAGGAAGCTGGACACAGACTGAGCTGGGGCTGACCCCTTAGGGTGGGTGGATGGTCTCCAGGTGAGCTAGCCTGGTCATCTGTAAATATTAACAGGGAGGCTGGGCATTCAGGACAGACCTGCAACAACCTGTCAACACCCACTGTGTGCCTGGCACCCAACAGAGGCTCAGTATTTGCTGAGGGAGCATCAGATCTTGGTTCCCACTCTCCATGGTGAAGACAGACACCAAACACCGGGTTAATGGTATAAGCTGACACATAGCTCTTAGCATGCCAGTTGCTTTTCTTAGGGTTTGTCTTAGTAACAAAGTGCTTCAGACTGGGTGGCTTATAAAGACAGAGGTTTATTTTCTCCCAGTTCTGGAGGCTGGAAATCTGATGAAAGGTGTAGGCGGAGAGGGTCATTCTGGAGATTGAGGGGGACTTTGCTCCGTCCCCCTCTCCTGGCTTCTTTCTGTTGGTGGCTGGCCATCCTTGGCATTCGTTGGCTTATAGAGGCATCACTCCAGTCTCTGTCTCCATCTTCACTTGCCCGTCTTCTCTCTGTGAAGGTCACATTGCCTTCAGTTGTATCAGATCCTAATGACCTCATCTTAATTTGATCACCTGCAAAGATCCCATTTCCAAATAAGCTCACATCTGAGACTTCTCTGGTGGTCCAGTGGCTAAGACTCTGCACTCCCAAGGCAGGGGTTCAATCCCTGGTCATGGAACTAGACCCCACATGCTGCAACTCAGGAGTTCACGTACCACAACTAAAGAGCCTTCATGGTGCGTCAAAGATCGAAAATCCCATGTGCCATAACTAAGACATGGCACAGCCAAAATAAATAAAATATTTTAAAAACAAGCTCACATTCATGGGGACCAGGGTTAGCCTCAACATATCTTTTGGGAGGAACACAATTCAACTCAAAACAAGGCTCAACATGCATCAGCTCAGTTGTTAACCTTAGGGAGGGGGTGCTTGGACCCATTTTATGTCTGGGGAAACGAATGCTCGAGACATTGCCTTGCCTGAGTCAGGCAGCTGCTGGTGGTAAACCCAGAGTTTGACCCCAACCAGCCTGTCCCTGGTGGTTCAGATGTCAAGAATACACCCGCAATGCAGGAAACCCAAGTTCAATCCCTGGGTCAGGAAGATTCCCTGGAGGAGGGAATGGCTACCCACTCCAGTATTCTTGCCTGGAGAATGCCACGGACAGAGAAGCCTGGCGTGCTACAGTCCATGTAGTCGCAGAGTCGGACACGACTAACACACACAGCCTGTCCCAGAGTGTGTGCTCATCCCTGAGGGTGTGCAGCCTCTAGGGGAATTGTAACAAAGGATGATGATGGCACAGGGACACTCTTATCAAGTGGCTTCTTCTTAGAAAATCTGGATGGAAACCCTTCAATTTGTACAATACTTCACCCCTAAGAATTTCCCCATCAGCCTGTCTGAAACCTGAGCCATCAGAGGCCTGGCAGAGAGCACTGTTGCTGAAAGGAGCTGGTCAAGGATTTAGGCAGGTCAGCCGGGGCTCCAGCAGCACTTGTAGGGGGTGAGGTAGAGGGCAGAAGGCCATGACTGCAGAGTTGGACATCTTCCAACAACAGGAAGGAAGGAGAAGGCAAACTTATAGGAAAAGACCAGGTGCGAGGGGGTGGGGCAGGGAGGGAGCTGGCAAGTTGACAAGACGTCCCAGAAGGTGCTCAGGGAAAAGACTGCCATCAAGCTATTGTCCTGAGACCTTCCCAATAACCTAGTATTAATGCGGAGGTATGGTCATTTGCATATCATTTGCATGCAGTCCAGGTCATGCCCATTTGTCAGGAAACTCTCACTACGCCCATTTCCTTGCTTTTAAGAAACATGCAGTCCAGGTCATGCCCATTTGTCAGGAAACCCTCACTACGCCCATTTCCTTGCTTTTAAGAAACAGCTCCTCTTCCTTCCTCTTGGTCTTCATCTTTACAGGGTGCTCTGGGGACGTCAGGCAGGCAGGTCAAGGATGAAGGAGGCCAGGCCCTGATGTCACTGTCACCTCCTTCCAACAGGTGACTAGGGCTCCTCTACATCAATACAACTCTCTCATGACCCTCACAGTGCTCCTTGGAGCGGAGTTCCCATTTTACAGATGAACACTGTGAGCCTCAGAGGAGGCAATGACAGTGCATGGCCAGGCTGCCTGGGTCCCTGCCCATCTCTGCTTCCCTGCAGGGTCCACTCTCTGTGGATGGTATTCTTTATCTCCTCATCATATATCCTGGTTCCTCAGGCCCAGCATGGCAACTGCCCTGTCCAGCTCTGGGTCAGTACTTCTCTCTCTCCTAGGGGGAGGGCTGGGGCAGGGCTGGGGGAAGGATATGTGCTCGGTCATTCAGTCGTGTCCGACTGTTTGCGACCCCATGGACTGCAGTCCACCAGGCTCCTGTCCATGGAACTTTCCAGGCAAGAATACTGGAGTGGGTTGCCATTTCCTCCTCCAGAGGATCTTCCTGAACCAGGGATCAAACCGGCGTCTCCTGCACTGGCAGGCAGATTCTCTACCGTCAGTCCCCTGGGAAACGCACAAGGGGAAGGGTGCTGGTGACTATTTGCGAGCTCCTGGGAAACTTGGCCACCCCCTTCACCGCCTGCTGCTGCTGCTAAGTCGCTTCAGTCGTGTCTGACTCTGTGCGACCCCATAGACAGCAGCCCACTAGGCTCCTCTGTCCCTGGGATTCTCCAGGCAAGAGTACTGGAGTGGGTTGCCATTGCCTTCTCCCCTTCGCTGCCTACTTGGCTACAAATAATTCCCCCTTCATCTTGTTTGCAAATATTGGCTCCACAGGGTCCCAGAGGCAGTAACTCCCGTGAAAAGGACCTTGACCTTCCTTCACCCACTAACGCACAGCTCATGGTCTTAATGAGCTTTTGCTGAGCGCTAATGAGATGCCCTTCATTAGATCGGGCACAGCAGTTAGTCTGGGATCTGAGGATGTGCAGGCATTCAGCAGGCTGGGGAGGGGCAGAGGGCCTGAGGGGAGCCCGTGGAGAGGGACCCCTGTCACTTACAAAGGTTCCCTGAGCCCCTGCTTCTCTCTCCTTCCCTTGGAAGCCAGGAAATCGATGAAAGCCAGTGCTTTAAAGTGCTGGCCACGTCCCAGACCCTATCCGTTCACTCTCGGGAGTTCTTGCAGCATTCCTCAGAAGGGAATGTCTTTGTCCCATTTCACTGCGAAAAAAGAACCAAACCCCAGGGACTTCCCTGGTGGTCCAGTGGCTGAGACTCTGTGTTCCCAATGCAGGGGCCTGGGTTCACTCTCTGGTCGGAGAGCTATATCCCACATGCCACAACTAAAGATCCCATGCGTGCATGTGTGCTAAGTTTCTTCAGTCATGCCTGACTCTTTGCAACCCCATGGACTATAATCCACCAGGCTCTTCTCTCCATGGGATTCTCCAGGCAAGAATACTGGAGCGGGTTGCCATGCCTTCCTCTAGGGATTTTCCCAACCTAGCGATCAAACTCCTGCATTGGGAGGTGGGTTCTCTACCTCTAGCACCAATTGGGAAGCCCTAAAATATCCTTATACTGCAACTAAGATCCTACGTAGCCAAAAAAAAAAAAATTAACCCCAGAGACATGAAGTAACTAGCCTGAGGTCACACAGCTTGTGAGTTGTAGAGCTGGAATTCCCACCTAGGGTGAACAGCTCCTAAGTACATGCCCTCTCTCTAATACAGCCTCACCTGCAAACAGATTTGATTTGCAGAAGTAGCCAGCCCCAGGCCAGGTGGGCAGCCACGGTCCTCCCTCCTTCATGTTTGTCCACCTGCTTGCTTCTCTGAGAGGAAAGAGCACCCGACTGAGAGTCCAGCTTTCGAGTCTGGGCTCCAGCCAAGGTGACCTGGAGCAAATCACTGCACAGTTTCAATCCTCTGGAAAGTGGGGAGGGGACAGCATGACATCCAGGGCTCTGCCTCCTCCCACTTCTATGCTGCTGGATTTGAGTCTCCTTAAGTCAATCTTAAGACTCTTGAGAGTCCCTTGGACTGCAAGGAGATCCAACCACTCCATTCTGAAGGAGATCAGCCCTAGGATTTCTTTGGAGGGAATGATGCTGAAGCTGAAACTCCAGTACTTTGGCCACCTCATGCGAAGAGTTGACTCATTGGAAAAGACTCTGATGCTGGGAGGGATTGGGGGCAGGAGGAGAAGGGGGCGACCGAGGATGAGATGGCTGGATGGCATCATGGACTCGATGGACGTGAGTCTGAGTGAACTCCGGGAGTTGGTGATGGGCAGGGAGGCCTGGCATGCTGCGATTCATGGGGTCACAAAGAGTCAGACACGACTGAGCGACTGAACTGAACTAAGTCAGTCTGCCCCAGGGCCCACCCTCCGTGGCCATCTTCTTCTCTGAGCCTCTCCTGTCTCCTCATTGTTCACATCCAATGAGCAGAAGGATGCTCACTGGAGCTGTTGTCTGTTCAACGATGATTCACTGAACACCTACTATGTGTCACGTATTGTTCCAGACCTCGGTAATCCAAGGAAACACAGAAACAGACACGGATCTGACTCCATGGACCTTGCAGTTGAGGTAGGGAAATCTCTTTAGTAAAAGAACCTCAGATACATAACCACAAGCCAGAGGGCTGTGAGGGAGAGCAGTGAAGGCTAAGGGCCCCAAGCCTTGTGACAGGGACCCCTGGGGATGTGGCTTCTGCACAGAGGTTTAAAGGATGAGGACCGTTTCCTCTGCTCTGACACGGTTGTTCCCTCCAAGCACAGGCCTCCTTGAGCCACAGAACAGCCTCCTGCAGACTGATGCTAAGACCTAAAAGGACGGATTCATTGTATTTTAAGGGTCAAGGCTGGAGCTTCTGCAGACAGGGAAAGTGGTGACAGGCTGGGTCAAAAGAGCATCTGGCTATTCTAGGGGCTCAGTCACACACCCACACGCCACCCAGTGACCCGAGAGGGAGGCGTGGAGTGGCCCTCTACGCAGGGTTCTCAGACCAACCTCAGTCACTGGGAGGAGGGGAGGAAGGGAGGGGAGGGAGGGAGGAGGGGGGAGGGGAGGGGAGGGGAGGGAGGGAGGAGGGGGAGAGGAGGGAGGGAGTGGAGGAAGGGGAGGAGAGGGAGGGAGGGAGGAGGAGAAGGGGAGGGAGGGAGTGGGAGGGGAGAGGAGGGAAGGAGTGGAAGGGAAGGGGAGGGAGGGAGTTGGGGGAGAGGAGGGGAGGGGAGGGAGGGAGGAGGGGAGGTGCCCAGGCAGAGAAAGATGCCCAGAACAGAACTGAGTCTCATTTTCCTGCTGGGGCCTCCAGAGGACTTAAGAGTGGCGTTCCTACCCACTCCAGCTGGCAAAATACTATTGCCTTTGGCATTCAAGGTTCAGAGGAGCCCTGTGAAAAACAATCCACTCCAAATAAACTTAAAATATGAGCCCAGAAGCCAGAGGCTGTGAGTCCACACACTGCCATGCCTGGGGAGCTCAGGCTGGTATAGGGCCTGAGGTCTTTGCCCAGCCCTACCCTCCAAGGCTGCATGGATTTGCCTGAGACTGTTCAGTCATGTCGACTCTTTGTAACGCCATGGACCATAGCCCACCAGGCTCCTCTGTCTATGGAATTTTCCAGGCAAGAGCCCTGGAGTGGGTTGCCAGGGTGGAGTGTGAACTGGCTCTACCATCGTGGAAGGGAATTTGGCAGTAACTATCAAAATCACAATGGCACAATCCTTTTTTTTTTAAATTTGACTGCACTAGGTCTTAGCTGTGGCCTGTGAACCCTTAACTGCAGCATATGGGATCTAGCTCCCTGGCTAGGGATCAAACCCAGGGCCCCTGCATTGGGGTCGAGGAGTCTTAGCCACCGAACCACCAGGGGAGTCCCAGCATGATCCTTTTGATTCAGCAATCCCACTTCTGAGAATTTATCCTGCAGAGAAACTTACACTGGGCAAGTTTTTCACTGAAGCCTTGTCTGGTATATCCAAGGACTGGGAATTCCTCAATGTCCCTCAGCTCAGTAACCAATGAAATAAGTTACAATCAGTCCTTTCAGATAATAGGATATTCTGTGACTGTAAACAAAGAATGAAGAAGGTTTGTAAGTGCTAGTATGAAAAAAACCATGAAGCTCTATTAAATGAGAAGAAAGTTGCAAAAAATGTGTGTAAAACACCTTGAAAAATGGGTGGGAGAGAGAAAGAATGCTCATTTTGCTTGCATATATATAAAGAAACTAGAGGAAACACACAAAAAAATCTAAGGCAGTGGTTACTTGTGGGAATTGGGATGTGGGGACTAGGCAGATGGCAGACAGCCACGGGAGGAAGACTTTTATTACAAATCTTTTCGCACTCTTGGATTTTTTGACTACAGGAATATATTACCCGAATTTTTTTTTTTTTCAGCAAAGGAGAGACATGGTCTTCATTTGCTTCTTAGAAAACTCATTCTTATTGCGGGATAGAGGATGCACTCAGGAGGGTGGAGAGCAGTGAGGAGAGAAGAAAGGAGTGCCCCTTCCAGAGAAGACATCAATAAACCTCACCTGAAGTTCTCTGAACCCAGACACTGCCAGGATCTGGGAGGGAGGGTAGCAGCTGGCTCCCTGCTACCTTCTCTGAGTAGAGAGGTGGACCATCAGCCCCTCTGGTGATGTTCCAGAGCCCCTGGAGTGCTCAGGAGGGTGGCGTTGTTTGATGCTGCTCCCGAACCTCCTTGTAGTTGAGCCGAGAGAGGGAATGACTGGAAGGGAGCAGCGCTGGGTAATAGAAAGAGCGCAGAGTTGGGCTCTGTGAGCCCCCCTGGTGTGGCGTTCTAGAAATTGGGATTAGTATCCTCATTCTGCCTCCATTAACTGTGTGAATTAGAGCAAGTCCCTTCCTCTATTTTAGCCTGTTTGCTCACCCATTAAATAGAAAAATAATATCTACCATGCATGATTGTTGTGTTTAAATGAGGTAATGTATGCCAAGGGTTTGCACATAGCGATAGCTGCTAAACCACCATCATTTTCATTGTTCTTAGAACAGAGTTCTCCCAACTCAGGATAGCATTTTTGTGCTTGGAGTATCAAAGCACTTCAATAAATAGGAACTATTCCTTCTCCAATTCATTTCTCTCAGACTATGGTGGAATATGTCTTCTTGTCCCATTGATGTTGGGTCTGGCCATGTGACTTGCATTGTCCACTGGCATGTCGGCAAGAGTCAAGCAGGCAAAGGCGTGAAGCATGCCCATCCAAGGGGACCTGCCCTCTGCACTTCTGCCTCTCCATGGGACGAGCATGCCCAGTAGGTTGAGAGACACATGGAGCAGACTTGACCCAACGGTAGCTTTGAGCCAAGCCCACATGGCCCTGGCATGGCTCACCCACATCTCAGCTGACATCAGTTAATGATTGTTTTAAGCCACAGAGATTGGGGAGATTTGTTACACATTATTGCAGCAACAGCTGGTGGAAGCGTTGTTCATTGCATTCATAATAAAGTTGATTCTTTCTACAGCCTTCACAGTCCTTTGGACCTCACTGACACTTTCCCTGTTTCCATTGCCTGCCACTGCCTCCTCTTTCGGAGAAGGTGATGGCACCCCACTGCAGTACTCTTGCCTGGAAAATCCCATGGACGGAGGAGCCTGGTAGGCTGCAGTCCATGGGGTCGTGAAGAGTCGGACACAACTGAGCTACTTCACTTTCACTTTTCACTTTAATGCATTGGAGAAGGAAATGGCAACCCACTCCAGTGTTCTTGCCTGGAGAATCCCGGGGACAGGGGAGCCTGGTGGGCGGCCGTCTATGGGGTCGCACAGAGTCGAACACGACTGAAGCAACTTAGCAGCAGCAGCAGCAGCCTCCTCTTTGTCCTTCGGGCTTCAGCCAAACCAATCTTCTTTCAGTTCCTAATGGTCCAGGCTTTGCACATGCTGTTCTGTCTGCCTGGATGCTCCTCCTCTCTTTCCGGCATCTTCATGAAAGTGTTAGTCACTCTGTTGTGTCTGACTTTTTGCTACCCCATGGACAGTAGCCTACAAGGCTTCTCCATTCATAGGATTTTCCAGGCAAGAGTACTGGAGTGGGTTACCATTTCCTTCTCCAGGGAATCTTCCCAACCCAGGGACTGAACCCAGGTCTCCTTCATTGCAGGGAGACTCTTTACTGTCTGAGCCACCAGGGTCGTCAAGCACCTTCCTGCTTCCTCCTAATCCTTCAGGCCCTAACTTTCTCCTCGAAGCCTTGATTGGTGTCTTGAGTCTGGGCCAGTTGTCCTGGGAAGTGACCTCACAGCACTTTGTATTTCCTGTGCCCTGGCTGTTTCCTGACCTCCTACTTGCCTCTCTCCTCATTTGGACACATTCCCTGAAGGCAAAGCCTGGGTATCCCCAGTTCCTGATATACAGTGTGTTCATTATAAATGTTTATTGACTGAATGAATTTCCTACCTTTCAAGCCTCGATCTGCCCACCTGTTAAAGGGGAATAATCACATCAGAACTGGGGCAGAGGGAGTTCCTTGGCTAAGACTTCGCCTTTCAATGCAGGGAGTACAGGCTCAACCCCTGGTTGAGGAGCAAAGATCCCACATGTCTTGTGGCCATAAAGCTAAAACATAAAACCAAAGAAATATTGTAACATATTCAGTAGTTCAGTTCAGTCGCTCAGTCGTGTCCGACTCTTTGTGACCCCATGAATCGCAGCACGCCAGGACTCCCTGTCCATCACCATCTCCCAGAGTTCACTCTGACTCACATCCATCGAGCCCGTGATGCCATCAAGCCATCTCATCCTCGGTCATCCCCTTCTCCTCCTGCCCCCAATCCCTCCCAGCATCAGAGTTTTTCCAGTGAGTCAACTCTTTGCATGAGGTGGCCAAAGTACTGGAGTTTCAGCTTTAGCATCATTCCCTCCAAAGAAATCCCAGGGTTGATCTCCTTCAGAATGGAGTGGTTGGATCTCCTTGCAGTCCAAGGGACTCTCAAGAGTCTTCTCCAACACCACAGTTCAAAAGCATCAATTCTTTGGCGCTTAGCCTTCTTCACAGTCCAACTCTCACATCCATACATGACCACAGGAAAAACCATAGCCTTGACTAGACGGACCTTAGTCGGCAAAGTAATGTCTCTGCTTTTGAATATGCTATTTAGGTTGGTCATAACTTTTCTTCCAAGAAGTAATCATCTTTTAATTTCATGGCTGCAATCACCATCTGCAGTGATCTTGGAGCCCCAAAAAATAAAGTCTGACACTGTTTTCACTGTTTCCCCATCTATTTCCCATGAAGTGATGGGACCGGATGCCATGATCTTCGTTTTCTGAATGTTGAGCTTTAAGCCAACTTTTTCACTCTCCTCTTTCACTTTCATCAAGAGGCTTTTTAGCTCCTCTTCACTTTCTGCCATAAGGGTGGTGTCATCTGCATATCTGAGGTTATTGATATTTCTCCCGGCAATCTTGATTCCAGGTTGTGTTTCTTCCAGTCCAGCGTTTCTCATGGTGTACTCTGCATATAAGTTAAATAAGCAGGGTGACAATATACAGCCTTGACGTACTCCTTTTCCTGTTTGGAACCAGTCTGTTGTTCCATGTCCAGTTCTAACTGTTGCTTCCTGAACTGCATACAGATTTCTTAAGAGGCAGGTTAGGTGGTCATAACTTTCCTTCCAAGGAGTAAACATCTTTTAATTTCATGGCCGCAATCACCATCTGCAGTGATTTTGGAGCCCAGAAAAATAAAGTCTGACACTGTTTCCACTGTTTCCTCATCTATTTGCCATGAAGTGATAGGCCCAGATGCCATGACCTTAGTTTTTTAAATGTTGAGCTTTAAGCCAACTTTTTCACTCTCCTCTCTCACTTTCATCAAGAGGCTCTTTATTTCTTCTTCACTTTCTGCCATAAGGGTGGTGTCATCTGCATATCTGAGGTTATTGATATTTCTCCTGGCAATCTTGATAAAGACTTTAAAAAAGGAACTGGGGCAGAGTGATCCCTGTATCTTGTTTTGCTATTGGGGGAGAGGTTAGCGGGTACCTTATACTCTCCAGCAGCTTGCATCTGTTCCTTGCTTTCAGACTCCTTCCCTGCCTCTTCTCAAAGGGACTCAAGGTGAGAGACACAGATTGTAAGTGGAAGATCAATGAAGCCTTTGTTCTGCACTCTATCTACCTAACAGACATGCTGCTTGTGCTCACTTGGCTTGATCGGGGAGAGGAGACGGGCTTCTCACTGGTCATCCCCACTCACTCCAGTATGCCAGCTGGAGCATCTTCAGGACTGACCTGCCTTGTCCTGTGAGAACAGGCAGAAACAGGACAGGAGAGAGAAGGATGGAGGGGAGGAAGCTGAGACATAACTGGGTCTCCTCCAATGCCTTCTCCCCACCCATGAGCTCATTTCAACCCACCTTGGGAGGAAGGTGTGTCCGTAGTTCTCAGAAGAGATAGTGACTCGGCCACCTTCCCGTGGGCAGTGGGAGTCTAACCCAGGCTGGCGACTCCAAGGTCAGTTTCTACTACATGCAGCTGCCCTCACAGACAGCAATGACCTGGAGCACCTTGGTGTTGCAGGTGGTGTCAATGAGGACAGAGAGCACCAATGACTTTATTACAGTAAAGAGAGACTCCCTAAACTGTGTACAGCCCTGTGAAATTCACAAAAGCCTGCCACATTCAGAATCACATGGGTTCCTCACAACTTTGCAAGGCAGGCTTCTTACCACCCCATTTTACAGAGGAGAAAATTGAGGCTCAGCAGAGTGAGGTGACTTCTCCCAGGGTCTCAAAGCAAATGGTGAAGCTGGTGCAACATTCCTCTCACCTGGTCCCCTGAGTCGCTGAATTCCGAAGGTCCCACTTAGTAGCTTGCCAGGTGGTGCAGTGGTAAAGAATCTGCCTGCCGGTGCAGGAGATGCAGGAGACTTGGTTTGATCCCTGGATTGGGAAGGTCCCCTGGAGAAGGAAATGACAACCCACTCTAGTATTCTTGCCTGGAACATCCCATGAACAGTGGAACTTGGAGGGCTACAGTCCATGGGGTTGCAAAGAATCAGACACAACTGAGCATGCATGCACACACGCACCTAGTAGGGCCCTTGTCCCAGGGAGACTTGGAGGAATCTGACACCATGGGACACATCCTTTCCACGTGGTGCGGCAATATAACCATGAGGCTGCCTGGGCACCACCTATACCTGCGCAACCTGTGCCAGCCACACGTTCTCTGAGCCTCAGTATACTAGTTATTTATTGCCACCTAATAAGCCACTTCAAAATCCAGTGACTTAAAACAATAACCATTTATTTAGCTCATGATTCTGTGAGGTAATTAAATTAATCTGGGCTCACATGGGTAGTTCTTCTGATCCTAGAGGCCTCCCACATGTGTGTAGTCAGCTGTAGGTTAGCTGAGTGGTTTTGCTCTAGGGGTTGGCTGGTGTCAGGCTAGGGGAGCAAGGGTCACAGGCCACATGTAACTCACCAGGCTTGTTCACAAGGCAGTGTCAGCTTCCTGGGGAATGAGTGACTGTGCATAAGACCTCCTGTTACGACTTGAACTTCATTCAACCCTCCTGTTATGGGTTGAATCCCAGAAGACAGGATTATCAAGCTTTGTTTCAGAAAAAGAGAGAAAGCAAGAGGGGAAGGGAGAAGGAAGGAAACACACTTTTGCCAACCCCAAAACGCAAAATCTAGTGTGACATTCAACTAAATGAACAATTTATAGATAATTCACAATGCTCATACCATTAAGCAAATGCACTTTAAATTGATTTCAAATTAGTAAGCTAATGATTTCCCCAGGTCCAGTCTCTGCCAGCCCCCAGTGCAGAGTTTTTAATAAGAGGTAGGTGTGCAGTAACAGCCTCTTTATTCCATAATTGAAGCCATAATTGAACTTGAGGTCATATTCAAGGGCCCTATTGATCTACATGGGGAAGGAAAGTGCTGACAGCAACCATCTTCGGGCCAGAGGGCTGGGGTGGGCCACGGCAGAATCCCGCAGCTGTAGTAGACTTGGAGAACACTTCCTGTGTGACCTGCAGGGAGACTTGATGGCTGATGGGGATGTTAAGGAAACTTGAGACAGGCAGGGCTCTCAATCCTAGTCCTGTAGGGGCTCCCTAAAGTCACGTCAAGGATCCACGTGCACCTTCAGGGCCCCAGGGTAAACACTGCACCCTCTTTTGTCCCGCCATGCCTATCTGACCCCCAACTCTCCAGGCCAAGGGCATTCAAGCCTAGGTACAACCACAAATGTGTTCTACTCTGCCTTTTCAATCCAAGGGTCAAGTCCTTGAACCCTCAGTCCAACCAAGAAAGGCAAGGTGGGGCCTCCCTGGTGGCTCAGTGGGAAGAATCTGCCTGCCAATGCAGGAGAAACAAGTTCGATCCCTGATCCTGGAAGCAGCTAAGCCTGGGTGCCACAACTACTGAGCCTGTGATCTACACCCTGGGAACCGCATTTACTGAAGCCTGCACTATCTAGAGCCTGTGCTCTGCAACAAGAGAAGCCACTGCACTGAGAAGGCCATGCATCGCAACTGGAGAGTAGCCCCTGCTTGCCACTAGAGAAAAGCCCGCCCAGCAACGAAGAGCCAGCACAGCCAAACAAAAGCAAATAAAAACAAAAGAGAAAAGGAAGGGTAGAAGGTCTTTGGTACTTGTTGGCATAACCCCAGCTGCCCTCATTTCATGAGGCACAAGCCATTATCCATCTCTACTGCTGTCTCTGAACAGATATGAGAAGATTTGACTCATCTCAAAAGGACATTAGAGCCTCATTTTATTCTTCTCCAGCCATTTTGGCTGTTCTGAATCCAGAGATCTTTTCTCCAGAGAATATGCCAGACAAGCAGAGGTTGGAGGAGAAGGGGAGAGAGAGAGAGAACATTCACAAGGGTGAGTGGATTGTGGACACTTGGTCTCCTAATGAATGGATCAATGTTTAGGACAATCCATAAAGTGCTCCCTCTGTGCTCTTGAGATTGTTGAGCTGTCTATAATACAGTTCAAATTTGAACCCTAAATTATTTAAACACCGTATATTATAAGTAGATATAAGGCTCTAAAATCTCATAAAACCTCATAAAATTGGGAAAGGCAAGAGGGGAACAGAACAAAGGAGAAGGAGCTTGCTCTTTTCCCTGCTACTTGTCCCCCTCCCATTCTTGGCGCACAAAGCTCCTTACAGATTTTTCAACTAGCCTTTGCGTGTGTAGCGCCTCCAGGATTTCTCCACTGGCACTGGGGGTCAATTCCATGCTCCCTACTCTCCTTGGCCAGATTCTTCTCTCAGACAGATTGTGGCCTGGGGTGTGGAGGAAGAAGGGAAAATTATTCATCTTAAACTTTGCATCACCTCATTCAGATTCCATTACAGCAATCAGTCATGGTGATAACCAAAAAAGAAGAAAGGTGTGAGGGAAGAATGTCTCTAGTTTCTAGAAAGAGATTAGTAGAGAATAGTCATGTAATCAATATTGATCAATAAAATGTCCCAGAAAAATCTAAAGCCACGTTACTTAAACAAACCTTCCCTAGAACATCTCTGTCAATCAGAGAATGCAGAAAAGGCAAAATCAGGAAGGAGGGATTAATGTCTTTTTTTTTTTTTTTTTTAGTGACTGTAAAGTAAAGCAACCACCATGGCCAGCAATTCCAATCCTGAGTACATACCCAACCTAAATGAGTGCTTTGTCCTCAAGGGACATGCACAAGAATATTCATGGCTTTATTTACAACAGCCTCAAACTGGAAACAACCTAAATGTTCATCCGCAGTAGAATGTGTCAATCAGCAGTGCTTTATTCACACAAAACAATACTATACATCGCTAAAGAAGAATGAACTACTAACAAGTGAGCATGGATGAATCCTAAGACACCATGCTGAATGAAAGAAGCCAGACACAGTAGAGAGCCTACTGAATGACCCCATTTATATAAAGTTCAAGAACAAGAAAAACTGGTCTATACCAACAAGTGTCCGAAGTGTGGTTATCCTTAGTGGGAGTTAACACAGGCAGGTGGTGTTGGAAATGTTATTTATTTTTATCTGGATGGTGATTACACGCACACATACAACATATTTTAGGTTGTATATTTCAGATTTGTGTACATTACATGTTACACCTCCAAAGTTTTCATTTATTTTAACAGTAATTCTTAACTGTTAGGTTTTATAATTTCATTTATTTCCTTAGTTAATTTTGGCTGTGCTGTCTTTGTTGCTGGAGGGCTTTTCTCTAGTTGTGGCGAGTGGGGGCTACTCTCGAGTTTCGGTGTGTGGCTTCTCACTGTGGCAGCTTCTCTTGTTCTGAACTGTGGACTCCAGGGCACATGGGCTCGGTAGTTGTGACTCCCTGGCTCTAGAGCGCAGGCTCAGTAGTTGAGGTGCGTGGCCTTAGTTGCTCCGCAGCATGTGGGATTTTCCCAGATCAGGGATCCAACCTATGTCTCCTGCATTGGCAAGCAGACCCCTTACTACTGAGCCCCCAGGGAAGCCCCACCTCAAGATTTTTAACAAATATTTTTAAATCATCGCACCATACTCAAGATTTTAAATTATCATGTGTCCTTCACTTCTGGAGGGTCACAACATTCACAGAGCTTGTACTTTACTTTCTACCCTGAGGGAACTGGTAACATGCCTGCCCATAGCACACGTGAGGATGCAGGGGCCCTGAATGCACCATTACAGACCATGCAGTCCAAGGCTGGGTGGACAGGGGTCATGGCGAGTGCAGACAGGGATCTGTGATCTGTGTCACACCTGTGCTTTCTCATGGCATTATTGAGGCGGTTCACAGTTAAGGCTGGATACACCCCTTCCAGCTACAAAAGGGCTTACCATCCCATTGCCCTGCCACTCTTCCTGGAGCAGAGTAGGATGGCTGTTACAGCAGCTCCAGGATGAACTTTTGAGAGATGGCAAATGAAAATTGAATTAGAGCCCAGCTTTGTGGTTTCCAGCAGCTATCATTGCAGTGTGACCCACCTCTGTCGGGGCATGGTGACCACAAGCTGCCGGGCAGCTCCCAGAGGCTGTTGCAACACCGTGGATAGAGGTGCCCCTGCAGGAAGCGCAGGCTCCCGGCTGAGACGATTGTTTCAGCACCAGGGACAGCGGCTCGTGTATTAACTAGTTCTGGAAATAGACTGGGAGGGCAAAACATATTTGCAGAAAGCACTCTCCCCACGGTTTGCTATTTACACACAACGCTATTGCTTCCAGCTTTGTATAACAAATTAAATTCTTTCAGCATTAAAAATGTGTGTGTGATGAGAAAGATTGGTTTGGAAAACATGCAACATTTACCTCCCTTCCACCCCTACATCCTTCCTCCAATCCAGGTGTTCCCCCAAGGGAACTGCCCTTCAGGGAATGCCCAGGTAAGTGGAGTTTCTCATATTCAGAATTATCAGTGGAGTACCTGGGTAGAACAGGGCCCCTGGGACCCAACTTACTTTCCTTCTGAAACCTAGATGCAAGAATACCATTCACTCTGAAAGTGAAAAGGCGGGTTATTTAGAAACATTTTCTTTAAAATATGGTACCACGAATTCTTTCATTCATTCAACTAATATTTATGGAAAGCCTACTGTGTGCCATGCTTTGTGCTAAGCACTGGAAATGCAATAATGAACCAAATGAAGTCCCTGCTCTTGTGGAGTCTACATTCTCGTAAGAGGTAAAAACCATAAACATATCAGTAACTAGGATAATTTCACTGGTGGCTCAGCTGGTAAAGAATCTGCCTGCAATGCAGGAGACCCCGGTTCAATTCCTGGGTCAGGAAGATTCCCCTGGAGAAGGAATGGGCTAACCACTTCAGTATTCTTGGGTTTCCCTGGTGGTTCAGATGGTAGAGAATCCACCTGCAATGCAGGAGACCTGGGTTTGATCCCTGGGTTGGGAAGATTCCCTGGAGGAGGGCATGGCAAGCCCCTCCAGTATGGGCTTCCCTGGTAGCTCAGTTGGTAAAGAATCTGCCAGCAGTGCAGGAGGGCCGGGTTCAATCCCTGGGTCAGGAAGATCCCCTGGAGAAGGAAATGGAAAACTATTTCAGTATATTCTTGCTTAGAAAATCCCATGGACAGAGGAGCCTGGAGGGCTACAGTCCATGGGATTGCAAGAGTCGGACATGACTTAGTGACTAACCACTAAACCAGGATAATTTCAGTTCGTTGCAAGTTCCAATGAAGAAAACAAAGTAGTGGACTGTACGGTGACTGAGAACTACTCTAGCTAGGGTGGTCAGGAGCGGCCACTCCAAAGAGACAATGTCTGAGTTGAGACGTGAACAATGAGAAGGAGCCAGACTTGTGAAGACCTAACAGAAAGGCATTCCAGCAAAATGGTGCAGCATCTTCAAAGGTGCTGAGGTAGAAATAAATGTGGCACATCCAAAGGATAGGAAGGAAGCTAGTGTGGCTGGGGTACGGAGCATGAGGATGAAGACACGGAGGAAATGAGCTTGGAAAGGTAGGAGGGGACCATGTTGCTTGGAGCTTGTAGATCATATAAGGAGTCTGGATCTCAAGCATAGAAGTGATATGGTCTGATTCATGTTTAAAACCATCTGCATTTTTTAACCTGCTATGTGAAGAATGGGCTAGTGAATGGGAGGAGAAGCTGGAAGACCATGTTAAGCTGTTGCAATGGTCCACTGAGAGATGCTGGTGATGGAAACCCCTCCTCACTTCTCCACACGTGTAATTTGATCTCCAAAATTTCATGCTTCCTTTGTCCAGTCCTTCCTCTAACCAATGTCATACATTTGTGAGATAATTATGAGATAACACTGTTCATGGGACTCATGAACAGGACGTGGGGTTCATGAACAGGTCAGGGAAGCCTGGCGTGCTGCATTTCATGGGGTCACAAAGAGTCAGAAATGATTCAGCGACTAAACAATGAGAGAACACACACAAAGTCACATATTGTATTCTATTTACTGTTGAAAGGGGCTTCTTAGGTAGCACTAGAGGTAAAAAACCCACTTACAAATGCAAGAGATTTAAGAGACGCGGGTCGGAAAGATCCCTTAGCAACCCACTAAGGGGTTCAACCCATGAACCTCATGGCTCATCATCTGAGAAACAGACCTCACCTGATGGGACGCTCGTGGGAGAGACTATACACTATCAATTTTGTGGTGAACAAAATCGTTAACGTATATGATATTTAAAGCATTACTACGACAGGGATGCTCCTTCCCAGACTAGCTAGAAGGCCCAAAGAGACCACAAATGCATAATGAGCAAGACCAACTAGGCTCATAGGGCATAGCAACCCACTCCAGTATTCATGCCTGGAGAATCCCATGGACAGAGGAGCCTGGTAGGCTGTAGTCCATAGGGTTGCAAAGAGATGGACACGATTGAAGTGACTTAGCATGCACGCACACTGTTGAAAGAGTGAGTGAAATGATACTTCAGAGCTACTTGGCTCATCTAGAAATGAAATCTGTTGCCTTTTTTTTGCCAACTCTTCCCAAACTCTCAGTACATGGGCTGCCACTTGGGGAGGAAGGGTATACAGAGCACTTAATCCACTCCTCATGGCTCATCATCTGAGAAACAGACCTCACCTGATGGGACGCTCGTGGGAGAGACTATACACTATCAATTTTGTGGTGAACAAAATCGTTAACGTATATGATATTTAAAGCATTACTACGACAGGGATGCTCCTTCCCAGACTAGCTAGAAGGCCCAAAGAGACCACAAATGCATAATGAGCAAGACCAACTAGGCTCATCAGCCATAAGTACCTTGAGAATTTGCATCCATACAACCACCAGGAAGGGAGCAAACTGAACAATGAGAAGAAAAACAAAGATCAGTTTGCTTAGCATCAGAGCCCATGGTGCTTGGTCTCATGCCATTTACTAACTCATTTGAGGATATTAGACAAATCCCTTTATTTTCCCAGGCCTCATTTTTATCAGCTGTAAAATAAGGAGGGTTGTTTAAACTCCATGATTCTCTAGCTCCAGCTGTCTGTAAATCTGTCAACAATGACCTAGGACCTGAATTTCCCATTTTCTAGATCTCCTTTGGTCCCCCCAAACCTCCTCCTACCACCTCCCCCCCCAAAAGTAGAGAAAATATATATCATTGTGCCCACTTTTCAGGATGGAAAAATTGAGCCCATGAGATCACCAGGATTAGTCACAAACTTACAAATTGAGTTAGAAGGGGTCAGGTTCCTTTACAACTCACTCAGAGAAATCCTAACTCTTCCTGAGGGACCTGCCAGAAGCTCACTCTGCAAGGGCTTATTCCCCTCACCCCATTCAAGCCCTGGCTCTCCTGCAACCCCTCCAGTCATTCTCAGGAGGTATGCTAGGACCTCAAGGTGCCTGTGCTCCACACAGCCACTCCATATGTATTCTTATTTCAATTTCAGGGCCACTGGCAAATTCCATCATGGCCAAGCCCTTCCACTGGGCTCATAATTGGAATCTGCCAGCTCATTAGCATGGGGAAGGGGAGGAAGACACATTGGGCTTTATCCACCACTCCTGATTTAGCAGGTGTTCCCTTTTGCAACTCTTGGGCCTTGGAGGAATCTCTGTGTGCCTGTGTTTTTTATGGAAATTACCACTTGCCCATACATATAAATCTGCAAGAGAGCCTCTTGTCATCTCTAATAGTTCCACAGGCTGCATTGAGTGAAGCCTGGGCAGAGCTGAGGCTGTTTTGGAGACGCTGAGACCTTCATTCTTATACTAACATCAGAGGAATCTTGACCACCCAAAGAGATCAAGTCACAGCTTTCAGTCTTCAAGAGTTTGCAAGTGTGCCCAGCACTGAGCTTGGGGTTCCCTATGTACCATCTCATTTAATCCTCACAATAACCCATGATTTCCATATTTTAGTTGAGAAAACTGAGGTTAGGAGAGATTTAAGGGACTTGTTTAAAATCATAAGAATGAAAAGCAGCTCCCCTTAATTAGCCCAATTCTAGGACATTTCCATGATTATTGGGTTCTTTGGGGAATAAAATCATGGTGGGAGGAGAGGAAGGAATGGGAGTGATAGACGTCATGGAGGGTAGAGACCCCCACAAAGCAGCCCTGGAAAATGTTCTGCCTTCCTGGCAGATGCTCCCTGGAAACTGTTCTGCCTTCCTCTGGAGGAGTTTTCTCCCTCCATAGAGTGAGACTGGGGGCTCAAAGTCTCGGCCTTCTCACTTACACCTTCGGGATGTAGTCATACCTCCCCCCGCTCCCCCGGCTCTGTTGTTAAGAATCCTTTTCATTGTGTCGGAAACATGAAATCCTGGACAAGACCTGGTTGGGGGCATGACTCTACCCACAGCAGAAGCAATATTGTTAGAACTCTGTCTCTCTCCAACTCTAGGCTCTGCGTGAGTCTGCTTGGAATCATTCTGCAAGTAGGCTTGCCACAGCTGGCAGCAAACAAGGTTAGCCTGGACCCAGAATCTCATCCTTCCAGAAAATTCCTCTCCCAAATGCATAGATCAACACCTAGAAGAAGTCTAATGACCCTGCTTGGGTCATATATTTACCTTGAACATTTCACTGTTGCCAGAGGGATGGAGTATCTCATTAACCAGCATAGACGGGGTGACCACTCCTGCGGAAAAAAACAGGGGCACCGTAATCAACAAGCACACGGAGCCTGAGTGTGTGTGTATTATGTTTTTCCCTACATGGCCTTTGCAATAACTTCCGTCTTGCACACTCTTTTAGAATATGATATTGACACTCCTCCTATCTGTGGTTGAGTTTATGTCGCTTCCCCTCGAATCTGGGTAGACTTTGTGTCGGCCTTGACCAACAGCATATGGCAGAAATGACACTGTCCTCATTTCCAAGCTCAGCCCTTAGAAACTGACAACTGTCACCTCTTGCCTCTTGAGACACTCACCTGTGAAGCCCTGGACCTCCATTTAAGAAGTTCAAGGCTGTCATGTTGTGAGGAAACCCAGGCCACCTAAAGAGGCCATGGGCAGGTTTTCTGACTGCCTCAGCAGTGGTCTTACTGGACAACCAACATCAACCATAGACATGGGAGTGATGATACCTCAAGAGGATTCCTGTCCCTGGGTTGAGCCCTCCTAGGTGAGGCCCCTGGAGAAGGCAATGGCACCCCACTCCAGTACTCTTGCCTGGAAAATCCCATGGACGGAGGGGCCTGGTGGGCTGCAGTCCATGGGCTCGCTAAGAGTCGGGCACATCTGAGCGACTTCACTTTCGCTTTTCACTTTCATGCATTGGAGAAGGAAATGGAACCCCACTCCAGTGTCCTTGCCTGGAGAATCCCAGGGACGGGGGAGCCTGGTGGGCTGCCGCCTTTGGGGTCGCTCAGAGTTGGACACGACTGAAGCGACTTAGCAGCAGCAGCAGCAGCAGGTGAGGCCCCAGATGTCATGCAAACAAACAAGCCACCCTGTTTGCCCTCCCCAAATTCCTTACTAAAGAATCTGTACTCTATGAGCATAATAAAATGGTTGTCTTAAGTCACTGAGCCTGGGGGTAATGGGTTCTGGAGCAAAAGGTGATTAGAACACATATTTGTGTGTATGAATGTAGGCATATGTGTATGTGAGAGAGTAGTATGTTGGGAAGGTTGTTTCCCATAGGAATTACAATAAGGGGGATGGGCAAACATGTTAGGCAAACAAGCACTCTATCTAACACCTTCAGGACTGCCCGTGGTGCCCACCATTTTTAATATGCCAACATTTATTAGTGGGAGGAACAGTTGTGTGACATACTTGATGCACAAGTTGGTGTGTTCCAGGTATTGAGCCTCACGTTGTGCAGTTAGCTTGGCAGAGTGTTAAAGCACTGAACTTGGCTCTTGTCTTCTTTCTATCCAGTGACCTGATGCTCATCTAAGTGAAGTGTCCTCAGGCAGGGTCTCCGTGCTGCCCAAGTCCAGGCTTTGCCACTTATCTTCCTTGTAAATGGTGTCCTTGCATTGCAACACCTCAGTGGCACTGACCTTGAGGTACCTTTCACCCACCAGACCCAGGCCGTTCTTACAGACCCTCCAGCCCCTCCCTGGGCTCCTCTCACTCCCCTGTCCCCTCTGTAGCCTTTTGGATCCTCATTCAGGAGCACACTCTAAACTCTGATCCTCTTCTTTCTCTTCTGTCCTTATTCCTTTCAAGCTCTGCAAAGCTATGCTGCCTCTGAGGTTTTCCTTTCCTCTTTTCTGAACATCTAGCTTCTCCAGAAGGCCCCAGTTTCTTCCTCCTCTACCTCCCAGAGTCACCAATCCACTGCCTCCCCTAGGCAGTACAGCATTGAGACCAAGAGTGTAAGCTCTAGGTCAACCTGTGGCTCAAGCTCTGGGCTCTACCACCTGCCAGCTGTGCACCTTTTGACTCTTTAGTCACTCTTACCATGTCTGCTGTCCCATCTATGAAAGAGAGATGACAATGGCCCCCATCTTCTGTGGCTGCTCTGAGAATTAACAAGATAACCCAGGTGAAGGGTGCTGCACTTCACTTGGCTCCTCCTAACAGAAATGAGACAAGAACTCTAAAACTCCTCCTTTAAATATGAATTCCAACAGTTCCAGGTTCTGTCGCTCACATGAGAGAAGAGGCAGAGCTTACCACCCTTCTCTGGTTTCACAAAGACACTCACAAATGGAAAAATCCATTTAAACGTTATTATCTGGGTAATAAATTCATTAAGTAGAACAATCAGAATTGTGGGGGTTTTATGAGTAAAAACTGTTTTTAAAACTGTTTAAAACCACAGCACTATTCACAGTAGTCAAGACATGGAAATGTGCATGAACAGCTGGCTGCATAAAGGTCTGGTATGCAGGTACAATGGAACAGCGCTTGAGTGCATGCTCAGGTGCTCAGGTGTGTCCAACTCTTTGCAACCCCATGGACTATAGCCCACCTCTGTCCAGGCTCCTCTGTCCGTGGGATTCTCTAGGTAAGAATACTGGAGTGAGTTGCCATTTCCTACTCCAGGGGATCTTCCCAACCCAGGGATCAAACCTGTGTCTGCTGCATTTTCTGCATTGACAGGCAGATTCTTCACCACTTGTGCTACCTGGAAAGCCCACAATGGAATACTACTCAGCCATAAAAAATATGAAATAATGCCATTTGCTGTAACATGGATGCAACTAGCTGTTACCATACTGAGCGAAGGAAGTCAGAAAGAGAAAGACAAATACCATATGATATCTTATATGTGGAATCTAAAATGTGACACAGACTTCCCTGGTGGTGCAGCAGATAAGAATCCATCTGCCAGTGTAGGGCATATGGGTTTGATCCCTGACCTGGGAAGATTCCACCTGCCTCGGAGCAACTAAGCCCACGTATCACAACTACTGAAGCTCTCACAGCCTAGAGCTGCACACTGCAACTCCTGAGCCTTCTTGCTACTACTGAAGGCCAAATGCCCAGAGTCTGTCCTCCACAACAGAAGCCACCGCAATGAAGAGTAGCCCTTGCTTACTGCAACTAGAGAAAGCCTGCTTGCATCAACAAAGACCCAGTGCAACCAACAATAAATAGATGTAAAATATGACATAAAGGAATCTATTTACAAAACAGAAACAGACTCATGGACATAGGGAACAGACTTGCAGTTGCTAAGGGGGACAGGGTTAGGGGATGGGAGGGGTGAGAGACTGAGGTTGGCAGACGTAAGTTGTTATATACAGAATGGATAAACAGCAAAGTCCTACTGTTTACCACAAGGTACTATATTCAGTATCTTATGATAAATCATAATGGAAAATAACATTTAAAAAATAATGTGGAAATATGTATAACCGAATCGCTTTGCTGTACAGCAGAAATTAACACAACATTATAAATCAACTATACTTAAATAAATAGAGTAAAAACTGTTTACCATGGAATATTGCAACCATCTCTGAAGTCAGGGTGCCATATAAAACTCTTTTGTTAGGAATAACATTTACAAGAATGGGCTTTTGATGCAGAGTAAAATCTGCTTTCCTATAGCTGCAGGGAAAATGGAAAGGTTTTTTTTTTTTTTAACATCTTATCTTGCTGAGATTTCTTTCTCCAGAAGTTATAGGACATACAGTTTCAAGAACCAATATTGGAGTTCTGATAGTCTACATGGAGGGGGGATGAAAAACAAGCTTAAGGAGGTCAAAACTTTCAATATGAAAGAGAAGATGATAGACTGGTATTAAATGAAATGTGGGGTACTTGGTAATTTTTATGCATACATAGTACGTAATAACATTCTACAAGTTAGGTATTATGTTTTCCTTGTCCTTATGACATGTGAAAGTGAAAGTTTCTCAGTCCTGTCTGACTCTGCAACCGCATGGATTATATAGTCCATGGAATTCTCCAGGCCAGAATATTGGAGAGGGTAGCCGTTCCTTTCTCCAGGGGATCTTTCCAACCCAGGGATCAAACCCAGATCTCCTGCATTGCAGGTGGATTCTTTACCAGCTGAGCTACCTAGGAAGCCTCAAGCTATCATCCAAATGGTTAGTGTTACCATGATGTAGACATACAGTCCAGCAACCAAAAATTATTTTAAGTTATTTAAAATTCTATCATATAACTCAGGCCTTTTGAAGGGGACACGTGTCAGAAAATGCTTCCTGCTTCCTTTTCTCTCTCACCTACACCCCTATGTCCTTAGCGCCTTTTATTTGCCTGGTGCCTCCTTCCTCTCAAATCACCCCGGTCCTGCCTCCAAATCCAGATCTGCATATTTTCTGGCTGCTCCTCCCATTCTCCATGATTCTATATTCTCAAAAGCCAAGAATCCAGTCTGATAACACTAGGGCTCTCCCTGGAGTTGGGGCAGGGACTGACTGGGGTAGAAGATGCCGGTAGATGATGCCAGAACCCCTAGCAAGCAGGGCAGGGAGAGGCTAAGAACACTCCCAGGTGAACTCTTCTTGTGCTATCACATGCCTGTTAGTGTGATAAAGCCACTCAATAGGTAGTATCTCTCTTCTTTCTAGCCGCATCAGCATGACTGACTTGACGTTTATTATACATCACCCCAACTCCAGTCCTCCAGGGACTGCGGCAAATCACAGAGTTGGAAAGTGGTAAGTGGGAGGGGAAAGGTTTTGCTTCTCCCCAGCCCAGGCTGTTGGCAGCACAACAGCTTTTCATCTCAACCTAACAGCTGGGACACTGGCCCTGCCACCAACTCCCAGTGCAAATTGGAATGAGTCACCGGTGTCTTATTAGCCAGGCTTGCCTGACCCAGATACAGGTGAGGCTGAAACAAGGTAGCACTTTGGAAATCTCCCTTCCCCTTTCCCCACCTAGACATCTCTTCCCCACTTACACACCACAGCATCCATCACGCCCACCACTCCAATGACTTCTTTTTAAAACTTTTTATTTTGTATTGGGGTATAGCCAATTAACAATGTTGTGATACTTCCAAGAGAACAGCGAAGGGACTCAGCCATACATATACATGTATCCATTCTCCCCCAGGATGAGATGGTTGGATGGCATCACCAACTCAATGGACATGAGTTTGAGCAAGCTCCAGGAGTTGGTGGTGGAGAGGGAAGCCTGGCATGCTGCAGTCCATGGGGTCACAAAGAGTCGGACATGACTGAGCAACTGAACTGAACTGAATTCTCCCCCAAACTCCCATCCAGGCTGCCACATATCATTGAGCAGAGTTCCCTGTGCTATACAGTAGGTCCTTGTTGGTCATTCATTTTAAATATAGCAGTGTGTACATGTCCATCCCAAACTCCCTAACTATCCCTTTCCAATTACTTCTTTGCTTTAAGAATTGCCTCTGAAACATCCCCTGTGAGCAGAGACCCTTCTGCACTGAGATGTTGTCTTCTTGACTACAGAAAGTTTGTCTGACACATTAGGTGCTCAGTTGCTGAATGAATCAATTAGCGCCCACTAAGACAAAAGCATAGATTTCGATCACATTATGGTTACCAGTGGGGAAGGGATAGTTAGGGAGTTTGGAATGGACATGTACACACTGCTATATTTAAAATGGATAACCAACAAGGACCTACTGTATAGCACAGGGAACTCTGCTCAAGGTTATGTGGCAGCCTGGATGGGACAGGAGTTTGAGGGAAAATGGATATATGTATATGGATAGCTGAGTAGTCCCTTTGTTGTCACCTGAAACTATCACAACATTGTTAATGAGCTACGGTGGTGGTGGTTTAATTGCTAAGTCAAGGCTGATTCTTTTGTGACCCCACAGACTGCAGCCCACCAAACTCGTCTGTCCATGAGATTTTCCAGGGAAGAATACTGGAGTGGGTAGCCATTTTCTTCTCCAGGGGATCTTTCCAACCCAGGGGTCAAACCCACATTTCCCGTATTGCAGGCTAATTCTTTACCACTGAGCCACCAGGAAGCCCTGTTAATTGGCTATACTTCTATATAAAATTAAAAAAAAATTTTAAGTTAGACCATGTAGCTTGCTTAAATAATAATAATAATAAATAAATGATAAATGGTTAAAAAAATGCTAGTGGATTAAATGTCATTATAAAAATTTTTTTTTAAAAAAACAGTCAATCCTAAAGGAAATCAACCCTGAATATTCACTGGAAGAACTGATGCTGAATCTGAAGCTCCATTACTTTGGCCACCTGATGTAGAGTTGACTCCTTGAAAAAGACCCTGATTCCAGGAAAGACTGAGGGCAAAAGGAGAAGGAAGTGAAAGAGAATGAGATGATTGGATGGCATCATCAACGCAATGGACATGAGCTTGGGCAAACTACGGGAGATGGTAAAGGACAGGAAATCCTGGCGTGCTGCAGTCCATGCAGAGTCAGACAAGATTTAGCGACTGAACAGCAACAGCTTGCTGACAGCTGATAGAGAGCAAGTTTTTGAAGAAATTGGATACAATGGTTATTCATTCATCCACTTGACAAATCCTGGTTGAGCTTTTGTGTGAGGCACTGGGCTGGGTGCCAGGATACAGGTGGACAGGGCAGTAACTGCCTCTGATCTGACGTCAGACACCCTGCCCCATGTCTGAGCAGAACATACTCACCTGCTGGGCCTCTCCTCCAGGGAACCAGCTCTCTCCAGGCCCCCCATCCCACCCTTCCCGCCTTCCCCACAGAAACTCACAAAATGAGAGGCCAGAGGTGGCAAAGCGAGTGTCACTGAAAGCGGCCATTATCAGATTAGACAAACCCCAGGGCCTCCAGCCAGCACCGCCCACAGCACCAGCTACTAATTTACTAGGAAGAAAGGCTCATTCATATTTCATTTCAGGCCCTCAGCCCCCGCAGCTGTCATTTCTTTCTTCCCTGAGCCCATTTCACACCTCTCTGCTTAGAGAATGCCCTGGACCAAAAGTGACACCGGGATCCTGAGCTGACAGCCTCTTTGCCCAAAGCCTTCCCCAGCCCCACCATCATACATGCCCCCATTCTGTGATGGGCTCTGGCTCTCCTCTGAGCCCAGCCCTCACCTTCTGTCTCTTCCCATGGACCAGAAGAACTATCCACCCCCTCACCAGGAAGGGCACCCGCCTCCCAGCCCCTCACTCTGGTGTCCCCAGCTCCCCCAAGGTCCTGTGCCTACCACAAACCTGACAGCATCAACAGATTATCGCAGGGATGGGGGAGCCGATTTGAGTCCCTGCAGGCGAATCTAAGACAAGATCGAGGATTTTCAAGCATGAAAAGGACCTCCGAGATAAGGAAACTGCTATTCATTTTCTCCCTTCAACAAAGTGATCGGCATTTGCCTTTTTTCTGCCTCTTTGCAGAATAAAGTAGAAACTAAGGCAGCCAGAGGGCATGGCAGGACTCAACAGTCTACTGAAACTGCAAGATTTTATTAGCTTGCTCTGGACAGGCAGGAGGATGAGGGAGTAACTAAACAGCACAGGGGGTGGGGAGTAGCGGGCAGGTGTGGGCGGTCCCCCTATCTCGGCCCTGAATTAGCCCAACTAGTGGAGAAGGAAGTGGCAACCCACTCCAATATTCTTGCCTGGAGAATCCCAGGGATGGGGAGCCTGGTGGGCTGCTGTCTATGGGGTCGCACAGGTCGGATATCACTGAAGCGACTTAGCAGCAGCAGTGCTGCAGAAGCAGCAAATGGGAATGGCGGTCGTGAGCCTCTGGGGACCCAGGGGATGAGGGAGCTGTGTTCCAATTCAGCTCTGCTCTAGTGACCTTGGACTTAGCTCACTGAGTTGTAAAGAGAAGGATTGGATCAGATCAGTGACTTTCAAGACAGAGCGTGTAGAACATATGTCTACCAGAGTGAAGTCAGGGCAGGAGGAGACGAGGAGAGAGTTGGTGAACAGTTTGGTGCTGGCCCCAACCTAACCCAGAGATTCCCAAGACAACCTGATAATCTAGTCAAGGGGCCCCAGCCTACCCCCAGCCTACCCTCTGAGTCCCAGTTTTTAGAATGGGGGCCTGGGAATCTGCATTTTCCAAAAGCTCTCCGGGTGAGCCATGAACCAGGTTTGAAGACAGCTGAGCTTGAGGGGTGGGCTGCTGTGCGGGGGTACTCTCTGAGGCTTCCAAAGCAATGAGGAAAGGAGCATGAGGGCTGAGGCAGTCTGGGGCACACGTCCACTGTCCCCCGTGGGAGAGCACACGCAGGGACATGGGCTCATGGGCTTGAGACTAGCTGGTACGGGACAGGCATTATCTGCCTCCCCGAAGGCTTCTTTGCTCACAGACACCACGCCTGCGAGCTCCTTCGAGGGGGTCCCTTGGAGCACTGAAGTGTCTGTTTACAGTTCATTAGCTACTTGACAGAGAGGCTCCAGGAGCGAGAGACATAAAGAGGAAGTGTCAGGGTTCAGCCTGCCACAGATCCATCAGAAATGAAGATAAAGCTGCTGGGAGATGAGGAGGTCTGACGGTGGTGACAGCGGTTCCAGCCAGGTGCCTGGGCTCCCAGGTGGTCCGGGAACGCAGTTCAGCCCGTCTTTCGGAGGCTCTACCCCTCAGCCCACCCAGCCGGCCTGAGACCTTGTGTCTGGCCTCCCCAGAGCCCCTTGCTGCCCAGTCTGCTGGCTCCCATGGCTACTCATGTCCCAGAAACAACCAAGGGGTCCAGAAAGCGGGGAGTGGCTAGGGAAATGATTTCATGGCCCCTCTACGGAGTATTATCTCGCCACTAAAAATTCTATTTACAAGAAACTAGTTGGACACGACTGAGCAACTTCAGTCATTACATGGAGAAGGCAATGGCACCCCACTCCAGTACTCTTGCCTGGAAAATCCCATGAACAGAGGAGCCTGGTAGGCTGCAATCCATGGGCTCGCTGAGTCAGACACGATTGAGCGACTTCTCTTTCACTTTTCACTGTCATGCATTAGAGAAGGAAATGGCAACCCACTCCAGTGTTCTCGCCTGAAGAATCCCAGGGACGGGGGAGCCTGGTGGGCTGCCGTCTATGGGGTCGCACAGAGTCGGACACGACTAAAGCAACTTAGCAGCAGCAGCAGTCACTACATGGGAAAATACTTATAGCCGGTAAGAGTAAGTGTTGTGGGGAAGCAAAATGCAAAATTGTATAGACAGTATCAGTGCTGTGAAATGGAAAGTACACATAGGGAAAAAAAAATACTGGGAGGAAATACTTCAAAAATAAAAAGTTGATGGTGGTGATGGCTGAGTGCTCTCCTTCTTTTCTACATTTCCCCAGTTTTCCACACTGAGCATGGATTTCTTTTGAAATGGTGACATCAAACTATTTTTAAGCAAGACGTGCATGTGTGTGTGCTAAGTCCCTTCAGTCGTCTCCGACTCTTTGCGACCCCGTGGACTGTAGCCTGCCAAGCTCCTCTGTCCATGGGATTCTCCAGGCAAGAATACTGGAGTAAGCTGCCATGCCCTCCTCCCGGGGATCTCCTCCACCCAGGGACTGAACCTGAGTCTGATGTCTCCTGCCTTCGTAGGCAGGTGTTTTTTTTTGTTTGTTTTTGTTTTTTGTTTTTTGTTTTTACCACCAGTGCCACCTGGGAAGCCCTTAAACAAGAAAACTTGAAGTTAATTCACCTTCTCAGCTTGTTCCAGGGCAAGGACAGGCCTGGCATGGGAACATGGGATTCAGAGAATCCAGCTCTCCCTGCCCCAAGGCCAGCCTTTTTGAAGCCCGAACCCATATTTTCCGGGCTTTCCAGATGGCATAGTGGTAAAGTATCTGCCTGCCAATACAGGAGATGCAGGTTTGATCCCTGCGTCAGGAAGATCCCCTGGAGGAGGCCATGGCAACCCACTCCAGTACTCTTGCCTGGGAAATCCCTTGGACAGAGGAGTCTGGCAGGCTGTAATCCAAAGGGTTGCTAAGAGTCAGACATGACTGAGAGACTAAGGATGCACGCACATATGTTTCCTCCCTGAACTTGGGGCCTGAGCTCATCACTCACCCTTGGAGCCCATTACTGACCCAGGAGCCCAAGGCAGAAGCCTGCATTTCCACACGCACCCTCCAGTCACATTTTGAAATCAAGGGGGATTTCCTAGGTCACCACTCTCAGCCCATCACCTCACACTGGAGGACAGCCCCGTATCCCCTGTACTCACCAGTGGAGGGAACCTGTGTGGGATCATTGAAGGTGGCAGAGCATCCTTCCTGCTTTGGCCCCTAAGGCCCAGGGATAGAGACACAAGAGATGGAACTCGGATCAGAGTTTGGGGAACAGAAGTAAGTATGGTGGGGTTGAGAGCAGCTGCTATAGTGGTTTTCAGCAAGCCCTTAGTGACAGTAATAGCAAGAAACATTACTGAGCCCTTCCATGGGCTGCAGTGGGGTTGAACAGTGACTCTTCCCACCCCAAAGATGTGTCTACCTGGAACCTGCGAATATGAACTTGCTTGGGAAAAGCCTCCTTACAGAATTAAACTAAGAAGCTTGAGATGAGATGGTCCTGGATTGGCTGGATGGCCACACGAATCCTCATAAGAGACAGACAAGATACACAGACACTTGGAGGTGAAGGTGATGTGAAGATGGGGGCAGAGATCCAGGTCATGTGTCTACAAGCCCCAAGATAACTGGCAGCCACCAGAAGCTAGGACAGAAGCAGGGAACAGATTCTCCCTCCAAGCCTCCAGAAGTAATCAACCCTGCTGACACCTTGATTCTGAAATCCTGGCATTCAGAACCCAAGGCAACACATTGCCGCTGTTTAAGCCACCCAGTTAGTGATCATTCATTTTTGACAGGTGTAGGAAACTAATACATGGCCAAGCCCTTTATACCCATCATTCGTCTGATGAGATAGGCTCTTGTATCATCTGCATCTAACAAATGGGGAAAATGAGGTTCAGAGTGGTTAAGTAACTTTTCTAAGGTCACACAGCAGTGAGCACTTGGTTGGGACAGGGACCTGGATCTGTCAGCCTTCTGAGTCCCTAACAGTGCTGAGAGCTGTGCTAAGGGGCTTTGCACCTGTGATTCCCAGCTCTGGACTCAGGCCTCAGCTATATCACTTCCAGGCTGTGTGACCCCACACAAGTTACTTAATGTCTCTGATCCGCAGTTTCCTCACTTTCAAACTGGAGGGACTATCAGAAGCTATCCTCAGGGCTGTCATAACGATATGAAAACTAGTATAGGGGGCTTCCCCAGTGGTCCAGTGATTAAGACCCCACACTTGCAATGCAGGGAGTGCTGGTTCAATCCCTGGCTGGGGAACTTAGATCCATATGCCTTGTGGCACAGCCAAAAAAAAGGAAGAAAGAAAAAGAAAAGTAGTATGAAGTTTTGCAGCAGGTAACCTCCCCAGGTTGGGGACGCCCTTGGTACCCTACCACTCCCAAGAAACCTCCCCCCACCCCCGCCCCGTGGCCAATGGGAGCCCAGCCTTCCCCTGCTAGTGCACTCCAGACGTTCCCAGCTTCCAACCAGCCGGGCGGCTCTGCTCTAACGCAAAAGCAAATTATGCTCGTAAATTAGGGTTCAGCTAATTGTGAGTTTACAGGCCAGTAGGAGACATGCCTTTAAACTCCTGTCTGTAAACACACAGCGGCCCCGCTGAGCAAGTGCCTAGCTGTATAAAAACTCTTTTAGGCAGAAATATATGGGCTGTGGTAGCTGACTCTCCAGGACAGAATCTCATTCGTTATGTTTTTTTCTCCTTCCTGTGCTAAATGTCGACGAGTGCAGCTAAGCCGCCAGCATAGCGGCTCCTCTCACTCTGCCCATAAATCCTTGTCTTGTGAGTGCAACTGAGCACGCCCAGCTGACAGCAGCACAGAGGCTACTGGGTGGGGGCTGCCCCTTGCCCAGACCCCACCTCCAGAAGACGGAAGACTCTGCCCTCCTAACTTGGCCGGGGAGGGGTCCCCTGGAGGCCGGGACTCGGGCAGTGTGCGAAAACATACTCTGGCCTGGGAGGCAAGACCCAGGTACTATTTAGTACAAACCCCATGCCCCATCCTCACCAGGGAAAATTAGAACTGAGCTGAATTGTTCAACAGAAGCGCATACATTTTTTTTTTAATGTGGACCATTTTTTCAAGATTTTATTGAATTTGTTTCAATATTGCTTCTGTTTAATGTTTTAGTTGTTTGGCCTCAAGGCCTGCAGGGCCTTAGTTCCCCAGCCAGGGATCAAACTGTCACTCCCTGCGTTAGAAGGTGAAGTCTTAACCACTAGACCACCAGGGAAGTCCCAGCACATACACTTTTGAAGACAAACTGCATGGGAGTTGTGGGTGGGGGTGGTTGAGGGCAGGTCCCTGGGGGAGGGGGCTGAGGGGAGTGACCTGGAGGCTGGGGGTGAGTCTCCTGCTTTGCTCCCCCACCTCCTACTTTCTTCAGGAGCTAGTGAGCAGAAGGTCTCCCCAAGCTGGACAGGACCTTCTTTGAGGGGGCGATGAGGGAGGGCTGTTGCCCCACCAATCTGTGGAAAGAAGAGCTCTGGCTTTGCAGTCAAGCTGCCTGGGTTCATATCCACAGCTAGAGAGTGCCAACTATGTGCCAGGCACCTCACTGGCCTTACTGATTCCATCCTCACTCATCCTATGTGGTAGGTGTGATGGATATCCTCCCATTTCGCAGATGAGGAAACTGAGGCACAAAGACATAATGAAATCTGCTCAAGGTCAGCTGATAGATGGGGGAGACAGCATTCACATCTGAGTGCCATCTCCTTGTTCTTAAGTAACGTAACATTTCCTCTATTAGACCTGAAGATGGCAAGTCAATAGTCCTGACCACTCATGCATCAAATCCATGCCTGATGCCTGATCTTATAAAGTTTTATTGGAACACAGTTGCACCCATCTGTTTGGACATCATCTATGCTGGTAGGATAGAGTTGAGCAGTTGCCCGCAAAGCTGAAACTATTTACTATCTGGTTTTTCACAGAAAAGCTTTGCTAAGGCTGCTCCTGAGACAATTTTCTCATCTGAGCAATGGCAAGAGCACAAGGCTCCTCAGGATGTTGTGTGGATGAAATTAAATCACCTTCATTCGTATCAGAGAATGCCCCGAACATAGCCAGGCTCAGGAATGCTCACTCCCCTTCTTCTTCCAGCTCTCTCCATCTTCACCCCACATATGCATCCTTGGCTTTCACTGTCCCCCACCAATCTAGGCACCAGGGCTCCCCCCACTGCCCCCGGGGCGTGGATACAAGCCAGAGAAGGCTGGGCTGATCTAGTGACTCCAGATGATGACGGACTCCAGACCAAGGCTTCTCTTGTCCCTCCTCTTGCTCACGCTACACCAGCAAGCCAATTAACCCACACCCTAGGCTCAGCTCAGTGGAAAATACTTCCCTTTAGGAACTGAAAGCTATTTTTAAAAAGAAATGTTGTTATTCTAATGAAACTAAATCCCCAAATGACTTGTCTCCAACGGTGCAGCCACACACCGTGGAGAAAAGTTACTAAACTAACAGTCTCTCATTTGCACAGGATCTAGCCCTGACCCACTTCTGGGTCTTGCTGTCCTAGGGAGCCTCTTTATGGTTTTATCTGTTTATCACGAACCCCAGTTTTTCCCCTGTGTTCCAAAGGTTGGACTCTCTTCAGCTCCAAGCAGACACTCGGTTCGTTATTTAAATTATGCAGTTTCCATATTTGAACACTTGAATTCCACTTTATTTACAACTATTGAACAAACATATAGAGCACTGAGGTTGCCAGGTACAGTTGTGTGCACCATGCGCTGCGCAGGTCTATGAACAGTTCACACACAGTTCACACTTTGTGTTCTTGAATTTGTTTGTGAATTAGGATGACTGTCTTCTCCTTTGGCAGCAGAATATCTTGAAGAAGGGGCTCCCTTTTTAAATTTGCTTAAAGGGTCCTGACCTAGGAATCCGCTAGGTGACAGTGGGGGTGGAGAGGAAGGGAGAATATTCTGGACAGAAAACATCATGTGAAAAGGCCTGGAGGTGGTAGAGAGCAGGACCTCCCTCTAAGGCAGTGTCCTAGCTGACTCCCTTCCTCAGCACAGCTAGGTTTCTACCTCCTTGAAGGAGTGTTCTGTACACTCTCCTGAATAGCCATCCCGGAGGGAAGGAGCTGAGTGTCCTGCCTTAGCGAGAGGATGAGGGAGAACATTTCAGCTTATTCTTTGGTAATGATATGCATGGTAGAACAGGGCCAGTTGGTAAGTATGCTCGATGCTTCAGGCTCAATCACAGGCTCCCATGACCCAGAACTCACTGTGTCTGGAAGAATGGCTGTGGCAAGCAGCTCCGCAGGCAGCTCAGCCATACAGCCAGACATGGACTGAACCAAACCCAGCCTCAGATCCTGGTCTCAGCAGGCTGCACCCACCCCTCTCTCCCTCCTCCTGTAGGCCCTGGGCCAGGGGCTCCGGGGTTCAGCCCCACCTTGTCCCAGGCCTCTGCCCAGCTAAGCAGCAGACCAGTCCAGTTCTTAAGAGCAGTGGCTGCCTGTGTTTGCTTCATCTCTGCCATCTCTGAGCTGTGTGACACTGGGCAAGTTAATAAGCCTCTCTGAGCCTCTGTTTTCTATCAAATGGCATAATAAGAGTATCTACCTCACAGGGCTGTTCATTCATGTAGCAATTATTAATAGAGTTCAAGGGAACAGGAACCTGCCTTCACTGAACTCAGATGTCTTGTGAAAAATCCAGTAAGAAAACCTATATTCCGAGTGCAACCCACAGCCTGGTTCACAGGAGGCCTTGTGATCTGCTTGGCTATGTTCCTCTTTTATTACGTTACTGCCCTCAAGACAAGGAGGGCAGCAAATCTGGGTTCAGTAAATGTGAACAGAAAGAAAGTTCCAGCAAATCATGGCTGCGAAACACAGGGCTCAGCTGTCCTGTTCTGGGATTCTGAGGGTCTATAGGGAGAGCCGAGCCACGTGAGGGCCTCAGTTCCTGTGGCTTCAGCATCAGGGTGGCAGGATAATGTATTGGGATGGATGCTGAGCTGTGTGTGTGCCCCTCCGCCACACACACACGGCTTGATTTTTCCTTGCCTGGGGTAGGCAGTGGGTGCACAGAGGAGAATGCAGAAGCCCTCACATTTTGGGGGAAAGTCTCAGCCTGTTGAAGAGATAATGCCCCTGAGGAAATGGGAACTGGGGCCTTTGAGGCCAAAAAGAGAGAGGCCAGAGGCCCGGAGGGGAAACGTGTGGAGGTCCTATGGAACCACTGTCTCCTGCACGTTGAGCCCACGGATCCCATAAAGGCCCCACCCTGGAGCCAGAGATGCAGCACGGGACCCAAGTAAACACATGACCCAGGCTGGCCAATGGGTTCATTCCATCCCCTTGGCTGCTATGGTCCATGGATTTAAGTAGCAGCTACAAGACCTAGGCCCTGGAGGATGTGAGGCTAAGGCTGCCTTGCCACCGTGAGGGGAAGCCCGTCTGAAGCTAACGCAGTGGAAGTTGCCAGAGAATGACAGAGAACTGGGAGTCTAGGCACCGGAAGCCAGATGAAGGCTTAGACTTCACTGCTAAGGGAGCCAATCCATTTTCTTTGGTTAGATCAGATTGGGCTGGACTTTCCCTGACTGGCAACAGCCTCCCAGAGCCTGGTGTTGGTAAGGATGCTGTGGTGTGTTTGGGGCCAGTGGAGGGACTGACAAGAGCAGTTTTCTGGGTCTATCGTACATGTCTAAAGGAAGAGATGGGAGCACAAATGTCACACATGGGCCACCCCTGGCCTAGAGGCACCAGCAGAAGCAATCAGCCTGTGGGTAAGGACACTGATGAAACTTGAGGTTGAGAGATAGCCAGTGATGAGGCTCAAGGCAGTAGTGGGTGTCAGGATCTAAACTGCAAGCTCCAGAACCAGACTCTGTAGCTTCAGACCCCAGTTCTGCCTTTAATCAGCTGTGGAACCCTGGGCAATTCACTGCATCACCCTGTGCCTTGGTTTACCTATCTGTAGAATGGTGATAAAGAAAAACATCTACCTTATTAGAGTTTTGGAGAGGAACTCATAGTGCATTCTCATTCTTGTTTTTCAGTTGCTATGTCATATCTGACTCTTTTCCATCCCATGAACTGAAGCACACCAGGCTCATCTGTCTTCCACTGTCTCCCAGAGTTTGCTCAGATTTGTGTCCATTGAGTCAGTGATGCTATCTAACCATCTCATCCTCTACCATCCCCTTCCCTTTTGCCTTCAATCTTTCCCAGCATCAGGTCTTTTCCAATGAATTGGCTCTTCCCATCAGGTGGCCAAAGTATTGAAGCTTTAGCATCAGTCCTTCCAATGAATATTCAGAGTTGATTTCCTTTAGAATCAACTGGTTTGATTTTCTTGCAGTCCAAGGGACTCTCAAGAGTCTTCTCCAACACCACAGTTCAAAACCATCAATTCTCTGGTGCTCAGCCTTCTTTTTGGTCCAACTCTCACATTTGTACATGACTACTGGAAAACCATAGCTTTGATTATATGGACCTTTGTTGGCAAAGTGTGTTCTTAGTAAGCACTGAATTCATTAAGCATTAGATTCATATAGTTAGTGTTAGTTGAATTTATTAGGACAGAAACTCTTGCTTTCTCTCCCATACAAATGTAGACACACACACACACACACACACACACCTTTCCCTGGCCTCCTCTTTAGACACAGAGAAGAATTGCTGGAGTGGGGGTAGTGGACATGTTTTGGGAAGATGTGGCCTCGCCACCAAGCTTCTCAGAACCACCAACCGTGATTGTAGGTCTCGCCATGAGCTCCTGAGAGTGCAGGCGGCCTTAGCAGAAGTTACATTTGCTCCAGAGCTGAAGCCAGGGCCACACAGAACCAAAAAGATTCTTTAAAAAGAGCCCTCCTGCAATGCTGGTGAACGGAGTAGCTTTGGTTCCCGTGGAGACAAAGGGAAATTACAAGCTCTAAGAGATTAGGCGGCTGTAGGTTGGAGGGAGCCGTGACAAAAGAGCTTTGTTCTGGAAGACCTGGAGCTAAGCATCCACCCCCTGCACACTCAGCGGCTCTGGCCGAGGCAGGGAGCACCAGCCTTGCCCTCCCACCCTTGTCACCTCCAATTTAGGGTTTTTCAAGTCAAGGGACCAGGGGTCTCTGAACCCATCACCTGAGATGCTCTGGAAATTCTTTGCGGCACGTCTCACGATTAAAAAACAAATCAATTGTTCTACTAGTGTAGGGCAATGCAGTTTAAATTTTTCTCTATTTCCAACATTTTGTTTAGTTCTTTTGTGTAACCTTGAAAATAATCATGGCTAATCCTTATGTAGTTCTTACCATGGGCCAGACACTTTACAAATATTAATCCTTGAAATGCTCCTGACAGATCTCCGAGGGACCAGAACAGGTAAGGGATCTGAGGCTCAGAGAGGTTGAATCGCTCGCCCATGGTCACACAGCTAGGAAGTGACAGAGATTGCTTATAGGGTCCGTGCCCCTGACCTCTCCTCCATATTGCCTTGCATAAATGTGACCTCCTGTCTTTGGGCTTTATAGATGATTGATTGGTGATGAAGTGGGTGATGGAGAGGGAAGCCTGGCTTGCTACAGTCCATGGGGTAGAAAGAGTCAGACATGACTGAGCGACTAAACTGAACTGAACTGAACTGAAGTGATTGATCACTGCTTTCAGCCACATTCCCACTCACCCCCATCTGAAGACACAGGGAGAACATGGCCATCTCAAGCCAAAGGGAGAGACTTCAGAAGGAACCCACCCTGCTGCCACCTTGACCTTGGACTTCCAGACTCCAAACTGTGAGAGAATAAATAGCTGTTGTTTAAGCTACCCAGCCCATGGTCCTTTTTTATGGCAGCCCCAGGACACAAATGCAATGCTCACACCACAGCCCCAAAGGGCAACCTTCCTCACTTACACCCTCACCCATGGGGTCAAGGTCAAAAATAGCAGGGGCACAAATCCCCTTATTTGTCCTGCTTCATCCTCTCTACAACCCTCCCCTTAGAAAGGAAGTCCCCTTCTTCCACCCCCCAAAGTATGCTGTTTTTACAAAAAGTCTTCCCCAAACAAGGCATGTAATAGGTCAACAGACTGTATCTAAACACTTTTTTTGTAGAAGAAAGTCAACTTTGCAGGCCCAGTCCTGTCTGGACCTTTCTCTCCTTGGTTCTTCTGGAACCAAGTTCACCCTGGACCCCAAATTTCCCTGACCCCAGAGTGAGTCCAGCACCCCTAGTCCTGGAGTCTCTGCTGGAATCTGGGGGCTCTGAGATGGGGGGGAGTCTCAGGAATCAGAGCCTATCCAGGGTGAGCTCAGTATGAAATGGTGGCTGGCTGAGATTCTTTTATTTTTTTTCCTTTGATAAATCTGTTCTTGAAGTTTACAATACATATTGTCAGTAAAATACATACACTGGCCATCTGGTGGTGAAGACTTCGCCTTCCAGTGTAGGGAATGGAGGATAGACCCCTGATCAGGGAGCTAAGATTTCACAGGCCACCCCAGCCAGAAACCATAACATAAAACAGAAGCAGTATTGTAACAAATTCAATAAAGAATTTTAAAACGGTCCACAAAAAAACCTTTAAAAAAATAAAATAAAATATATACGGAAAGGTGTTCAGTTCAGTTCAGTCGCTCAGTCGTGTCTGATTCTTTGCGACCCCATGGACTGCAGCACGCCAGGCTTCCCTATCCATCACCAACTCCCAGAGCTTCCTCAAATTCATGTCCATCAAGTCAGTGATGCCATCCAAGTATCTCATCCTCTGTCCTAAGTGTTCAGCTCAACAAATTTCCTTAGTAACAGACCCAGAGAGATAGTACCCCAGTCTAGCTACAGAAGACAAGCAGCACCCCAGGCAGAGGTCCTCTTCCTGCCCCTTTCTTATCACAGCCCCCAAAGGGAAACCTGGCAGCACCACCCTTAGACCCAGAAAGTGTCCTGCGGAAGACCCCACCCTTTGGAGAACTTTCCTTGAAATTCCTTAGTCCCCCCCATGGTGGCTGGGATGGCCAGGGCAGGCAGTGCTTCCTGACCAAGATCCATACACACCTGGGTCTCTGTTTCTCCTTGGACGTTCTCTCTGGCCTCCTGTGGGCTTCCCAGGTGGTGCAGTGGTAATGCAGGGAACGCTGGAGACATAGGTTTGATCCCTGGGTAGGGAAGATCCCCTGGAGGAGGGAAACAGCAACCCACTCCAGTATTCTTGCCTAAAAAATCTCATGGACAGAGGAGCCTCGTGGGCTTCAGTACCTGAGATTGCAAAGAATCAGACGCGACTGAAGCTACTTAGCGTGTACACATGGGGCCCCCTCCCCTGCACATGGGATCAAGTGGATAGCCAAGCAGCCCTGGAACTCACACCTATGGGTTTCCCTGGGGCTCCATGGTGAGGCCCTGGTTCTAGGAAGGTGGCCTGGCATGCAGTCCACTCCTGCTGGTCAGAGGATATTTCTTTGTGAGACCGTACAAGGCTGGGCCACTGGAATGATGGTGATATGCTGATTTAGAGTGATTCTTCACCCTGACGCAGATCTAGCTCAAGGCTCTGGGCTACCGTTGGCCCACTGCCCACCTTTGGGTTTGAGCTGTGTGTTAGCTTTTGCCCATCTGTCCCCTGGCTGCAGTGTTTCCTCCTGTTAGCAGCACCAAGCGTGGCAGGGCTGGTGGCAGGCATCCTTGACCATATGTTCCCCCAGCCCCTGGCACCCAGGTTGGTCACTCTCCTCCTCCATAGGATTCCACGTGTCAGGCAGTCCTCTGGGCATTGCTGTGCCCATCTCCTCCAAGAGCTTCTGAGAGTACTGCTCCACAAGGCCAATGGGCCCTTCTTGCTGGTGTCCTCTCCTTGTCTATCAACATGGTGACATTATGCTCTACTGGTCTGTGGCCATGCTGGACAAAGGATGAACACTCCTTGCATGAAGGGGACCTCCTTTCTTCCTTGGTCCCTGTCTCCCTATTTGGTTGTGATGTAGATGGCAGGGGTACCATCAACAATGAAAGAGACTGCATTCCGGGAATGCAATGATTATGACCCTGAAATTCAAGAGAAGACATGTTTGAAAGATGTGCTGTACATTTGCTATCAAAGTCCAAACAGTAGACCTGGCGTTGCCCCTCAAGGCCTTCTCGCTGAGTGAGACTTGCATTTGTGGTCATCATCACCAAAGTTCAGGAATGTCGTCTGAGAGAGTCATCAGAAGTCGGGATTCACAGGCAGCACGACAGACGACACAGCATCACGAGCGATGCTATAAGCAGAGCCGTGTAAATGGCATGAGGGTACTGCGGGGATGGGAAGATCTATACTGTTCCAATAATAACGGCTTCCAGAGAGCCATAGCGCTGTGAATCACAACAGCACTGTTACATTTTCCTCCTGGTGGAGAAATAAAATTAGCCAGCAATGGCACATTGGGTGGTAAAGAATGCGAAGAGAGGGTTTCTGGATCTAAACTGAAGAGATGGTACCTGGGCACTATGAAAAAACTTTACCAGAAAGTAAAGAAACTGGGGGCTTCCCTGGTGGGCCAGTGGCTAAGATTCCACACTATCAATGCAGGGAGTCCAGGTTCAGTCCCTAGTCAGAGAACTAGATCCCTCATACTGCAACTAAAGATCCTGAATGCTGCAAGGAAGATCAAAGATTCTGCATGCCAAAACTAAGGCCTAGTGCAACCAAATAAATAAGCAAATAAAATAAACCTGTGGTGGATTCATGTTAATGTATGGCAAAACCAATACAGTATTGTAAAGTAAAATAAAGTAAAAATAAAAAATTTTTTAAAAATGAAAAAAATAGAGAAACTGACCATATAATAAATAAGTATATAAGTAATTCTTTTCTCTCTGTCATTCTACATCTTCATCAATAAATCACCATGCCTTGTGGGAGAACATGGGTTTTGTAATATATTTTCATTAAATTGTTTATATAAACAATAGTCCTGCAAGAATTATTTCCCCAGTATCTTGCACACCATAGTGGTAGCCTGACACCTCAAAGTAGAATTGCTGAGTCACACAGGTTCAGTTTCAGGAGATTTTGCCAATTTTCCTAAGTAGTTCTACCAATCTACACCCATATCAGCAATGTAATAGAGTTCCTATTGCTCTATATCCTGGTCAACACTTGGCATTGTTTTTTTGTTTTTCTTGTTAGTCATTGTGGTTGAGGTATAGTAGGATCTTATTATGGTTTTAACTGCATTTCCTTGATAATTCATGAAGTGGAGCACCTTGTCGTATTTTCAGTAGCCATTTGTGACAGCCTCTTTCTTCATAATGATTTGTAGGTGTTCTTCATATATCCCTGGTGGCTCCGACGGTAAAGATTTGCCTACAATGCAGGAGACTCAGGTTCAATCCCTGGGTCAGGAAGATCCCCTGGAGAAAGGAATGGCTACCCACTCCAATATTATTGCCTAAAAAACATCCCATGGACAGAGGAACCTGGTGGGCTACAGTCCATGGGGCTGCAAAGAATCAGACACAACTGAGCGACTAACACTTTTCAAAAGTTTTTCCTGTAGTCTGGCTGTGAGTTCTTGATCAGATAATGTATTACAGCTATCTTCTCCCATCCTGTGGTTTTCAGCCAGAACTCTTGACCTGTCAAGGGTCCTGAGGCTCACATTCACTTGTGCTGTTTGGACAGTCTTAGGAATGGGAGATCTCGCTCCTTCCCAGGGATTCCTGGGACTGAAGGTGGAGGAGAGAGTGCTGTCAGCGGGAGGAGTGCTTGGGAGACATTGACTGCTAACGATGTTGGAGGCCGCCCATATGAGGTTCGGCTCACAGCCCCAGCAGCCCTGGGTGGAGTCAAGGCTCCTCCAGCTGTCAACCAGGTGACCCTGGGTAGATAGCTCCATCTCAGCTACTGGTCCTTTCAGCATCAGAGTCACATATTGGGCTCATTAGAATGCGGTGGGCTGGGCCCCACCCCAGACAAGAATCTGCATTTCTAACAGGTGATGTTGGTCAGGAGACCCCCCCTTCATTGCTTTGTTCTCAGCCTGGTGGCCTCAGATTCAGGAGGGAAATAGAAGCCGAGGCACTGACATATCTGCTTGCCTCCCGATCTGACCCTCTGAGAGGTGCAGGGCCCAGCTCGAGGATGCTAGATGTACACGTAAGGGCTGCTTCCACAGACCCCACTGAGGCCCCACAGTAAGCCAGTGGGTCCTGCAGTCAGCCAGATTGCAGCATCTCACTCTCTCTTGGGTGACCTGGGGAAAGTAGCTTCATTTTTATAACCTCCTATCTGTAAACATAGCCATAGTGTCAGGACCTGTTGGGAGGCATGAGTGAGGTGATATAGACACTGCTCAACACAATATTTGCCGCTGAGGAAGCCCTCCATACATGGCGGCCACCATCACCACCACCACTACCGTGCATTCATATTCAGCCACTTCAGTCATATCCAACGCTTTGCAACCTATGGACTCTAGCTTGCCAGCCTCCTCTGTCCATGGGATTTTCCAGGCAAGAATACTGGAGTGGGTTGCCTTCCTCCAGGGGATCTTCCTGACCCATGGATTGAACCCATGTCTCTTATGTATCCTGCATTGGCAGGCGGGTTCTTTACCACTAGCGCCACCTGGGACCCATCATTGTAATCATTCCTGTGTTCTGGCTCTAAAGAACAGTAAAGCTGAAAGTCACTCAGTTGTGTCCGATTCTTTGCTACCCCATGGACTATACAGTCCATATAATTCTCCAGGCCAGAATACTGGAGTCGGTAGCCTTTCCCTTCTCCAGGGGATCTTCCCAACCCAGGGATCAAATCTAGATCTCCCTCATTGCAAGTGGATTCTTTACCAGCTGAGCCACCAGGGAAGCCCAAGAATACTGGAGTGGGTAGTTTATCCCTTCTCCAGCAGATCTTCCCAACCCAGGAATCCAACTGGGGTGTCCTGCATTACAGGCAGATTCTTTACTAACTGAGCAAAAGCGAAATAATGGAATGATCAGGTGGTGCTTTTTCTCAAGACAATAGTAACCTCTGGTAGAATAGAGGAGAATCCAGTATTCAAACTGCTCCAGCGCCCCCTCTGCCCCCTCCAGTATGTGTGCACACACAGAAAGACACGGACACACAAATATACACTCCCACATACACACAGATCCAGGCGCACGCACCAACACACTTGGTGCCTCACAGTAAATCTGAGACCTTTTGTGGTTGAGACAATAACAGTCTGACTACCTTCTCAGTTCAATTCAGTCGCTCAGTCGTGTCCGACTCTTTGCGACCCCATGAATCGCAGCATGCCAGGCCTCCCTGTCCATCACCAACTCCAGAGTTCACTCAGACTCATGTCCATCGAGTCAGTGATGCCATCCAGCCATCTCATCCTCTGTCATCCCCTTCTCCTCCTGCCCCCAATCCCTCCCAGCATCAGAGTCTTTTCCAATGAGTCAACTCTTCACATCAGGTGGCCAAAGTACTGGAGTTTCAGCTTTAGCATCATTCCTTCCAAAGAAATCCCAAGGCTGATCTCCTTCAGAATGGACTGGTTGGATCTCCTCGCAGTCCAAGGGACTCTCAAGAGTCTTCTCCAACACCACAGTTCAAAAGCATCAATTCTTTGGTGCTCAGCTTTTTTCACAGTCCAACTCTCACATCCATACATGACCACTGGAAAAACCATAGCCTTGACTAGACGGACCTTTGTTGGCAAAGTAATGTCTCTGCTTTTGAATATGCTACCTAGGTTGGTCATAACTTTTCTTCCAAGAAGTAAGCGTCTTTTAATTTCATGGCTGCAGTCACCATCTGCAGTCAGCACGGGACAAATGCAGCATGCTATTGCATCAATATGCCTGCAGGGGGAGCCCTGCATGACACAACCAGACGACGGCAGTGATGGTAACCACACATGCTCGCGCGCGCGCGCGCGCGCGCGCGCGCGCACACACACACACTCCTACAGACTCCAGCCTCCCTCTTCTGCTCCTCTTCGTCCTGCCCCCACACTCCCCATCCACCCTCATTCCATCTGAGATGTGGGGACGTGTAGAAAGAGGGCTGAGGACAGCAGAAAGGACAGGAACTGAGAGAAAAGGCTTCTGCTGGGTGCTGGGTGTTCTTCATCCTTGTCTTAGGTGATGCTCGAGGCAGGGAGAGAAAGCAGGAAAGAGGGCAATTTCTGGAACCAGACTGCCTGCGTTTGTGCAGAGCCTCTAACACACACTTGCTGTGTGACCTTGGGCAAGCTCCTTAACCTCTCTGGGCCTCCCTTTCCTCATCTGTACAGTAAGGATGGTAATTATACTTCCTACAAGGTTGTTGTGAAGAGTAATCAAGTTTCAGTACCCAAAGCCAGTCTGGCACACAGTAGGCCCATGACAAAATGTTAGTTTCATGGTATTCCCATGAAAACCCAGGTGGAAGAGACTGGTGTCCTTTGTATCTGGTGAGGAGCTATGCTCAGAGAGTTAAACACACAGGAAAGTAACAGGATGGGGGTTCAGAGCCAGGCTGTCTCATCACCCACCAAAAGCTTTTCCTTCCTCACCTGAGCGGCCTCCTCTCCTTCCCAAATCTGCGACTCCCGACACAGCCCGTCTCCATCCACACCAACTGCATCCTTCCAGACTTGTTGTTGTCATTCAGTCTCTAAGTCGAGTCCGACTCTTTGCGACCCTGTGGACTGCAGCGTGCCAGGCTTCCCAGTCCTCCACTGTCTCCTGGAGTTTGCGCAAGTCAATGTCAGTTGAATCAGTGATGCTATCTAACCGTTTCATCCTTCCAGATGCTCAGGCTAAAAACCTTAGTGTCATCCCTGATCTTTCTCTCTCAGCTCTCACCTCAGCCAACCCACCAGGAAGTCCCATCAGCACCACCCTCAAAATGTATCCAGAATCCGATGCTCCCTTCCCACCTCCTACACTGGCCCAAGCCTGGAGTGTGGCCGGTTTCCCCACTGCTCTCCAGCCTCCATCCTTCCAGCCCTAGCAGACTCCTCTACAGAAGCAACAGGCTGTTTAACAAGGATTCTGTTAAATCTAAGTCAGATCACGCTCCTGCTCTGTTTAAAACCTCCGAGTGGCTCCCATCTCACTCAGGGTGGCCCTAAATTCTTGCATGCTCTGACACCCAGCCACTCTCACCTGACCTCCTTCCCACCCTCCCAACTCCTGCTCCAGCCATGTTGGATTCCTGCTGCTGCTGCTACTGCTGCTAAGTCACTTCAGTCATGTCCGACTCTGTGTGACCCCGTGGACGGCAGCCCACCAGCCTCTGCCATCCCTGGGATTCTCCTGGCAAGAACACTGGAGTGGGTTGCCATTTCCTTCTCTAGTGCATGAAAGTGAAAAGTGAAAGTGAAGTCTCTCAGTCATGTCTGACTCTTAGCGACCCCATGGGCTGCAGCCTACCAGGCTCCTCCGTCCATGGGATTTTCCAGGCAAGAGTACTGGAGTGGGGTGTCATTGCCTTCTCCGGTTGGATTCTTGATGTTCCTCAAACACACTGCCTGATCCATCTCTTCTACCTGGAATGCTCTCACCCTACAGATCCACATGGCTCACACCTACCCCTGCTTCAAGTTCTTGCCCCACAGGCTACCTCCTCAGTGGGCCTTCATTTACCACTCTATTTAAAATTGCAACACTCCCAAACAAGCCCCATCTCTTGCTTCACTTTGTCACCACTTCATAAAGCACTGTTATTCCCCATTTATTTATCTTGTTCTATTTTCTTTTTCTGCCCTGGAATCTAAGCTCCACGAAGGCGGGAATACTTCCTTGCTCTATTGCCAGTGCCTTAAACTGGGCCTGCAACATAGCAGGTGCTCAGTGGATGTTTGTTGAATGAGTGAATGACCGAGCAGAGCTTGGAGGGAGAAGCCATGCTCAGCTTGGTCCCTGGAGGTTGTCATGGATGTGCCCACACTAGTCTGCCCACGGCAGGAGTTCAGTGAGCAGGCATGGGATCTGGGTCCCCCTGCCTTTCATTGTGTAGCTGGTGGTAGTGGTTTAGTTGCTAAGTCGTGTCTGACACTTTGACTCCATGGACTGTAGACAGCCAGGCTCCTCTGTCTTTGGGGTTTCTCTGGCAAGAATACTGGAGAGAGCTGCCATTTCCTTCCTCAGGGGATCTCCCTGGCCCAAGGATCGAACTCAGGTCTCTGTCATTGCAGGTGGCTGGTTAGCAGTTTAGAACATCTCTTCTGAACCATTTTCATTTAGATTTTCTTGAAGCACCTGTCAGCTAAGGGAGACGTCAGTCCCCAAACGCAGCCATGTTCAGGGGGTGAGGAGTCATTCCGTACCACTGCTGGAGCCAGCAAAAGGTCATTCATGTCCAGGACAAGCCACTGGAGGAGAAAGGATGGCAGAGATACAACCTGGAGAGAGAACAAAGAAGAGAAGATAAATGCCTTTGTTACTTACTTTTCCTTGCACCTACACAATAGCAAGAATAATGGAAATCGAAATAGAAGGTGAAAAAAAATCACCCAGAGTCTTGACACCCTGCACAAATCATGCTGTGATTTATTTGTGATATATTCATTTGCGATGAGAGGCCCTGGGCAAAGGCTGCAGGCAGTGGTTCCAGGGACACAGAGCAGGGGACTGGGTTCCAGGGCTGTCCGCCGAGTTCCCAGCCTCACGGTCGAGGTGCCAGACGAATCAGAGCAGAAGCAGGGAGGGCTTCCACTTCCCCTCTAGATAATGTGACAGAATGACTGGCATCTGAAAAACACAGGCAGTGCACTCAGGAAGAGGCAGATGCTGGAGTCGGGGAAGAAGGAGGCAGGCTCTGGCACCAGACGGAGTCAATTTCAGTTCTACCTCTTCCTGGCTGGGTGAACTAGGGCAAGCTACTTAACCTCTCTGAGTCTCAGCTTCAACTTTTGCAAGATGGATCTACTCTTACCCTACAAGGTTATTATGGAGATTATCTAATAGAATTTCTACATATTTATATTTAGATATTTATATATAATGGGCTTCCCAGGTGGCTCAGTGGTAAAAAACCCGCCTGAAATGCAGGAGTTGATGGGGATGCATGTTTGATTCTTGAGTCAGGAAGATCCCCTGGAGGAGGAAATGGCAGCCCACTCCAGTATTCTTGCTTGGGAAATCCTATGGACAGAGGAGCCTGGTTGGCTTCAGTCCTTGAGGTCACAAAGAGTCAGACATGACTGAACCTGCATGCTATGCTATTTAGATATAGTAATATATCTAAATATATATTTATGTTATATACATATAGTTTAGCACACATGTATATATCATTTTACATATGCAGTAAACCCTCTGTCAATGATAGCTGCTATTACTATTACTACTACTACCGTTCATATTCAGTTGTGTCTGACTCTGCGACCCCACGGATTGTAGCCCACTAGGCTCCTCTGTTCATGGGATTCTCCAGGCAAGGATACTCGAGTGGGTTGCCATTTCCTCCTCCAGGGGATCTTCCTGACCCAGGGATCGAACCCTCTTCTCTTAGCTCTCCTGCATTAGAAGATTGGTTCTTTACAACTAGCACCACCTGGGAAGCCTAGTTCTATCATTATTCTATTAAAGGGATTCCCTGCTGGCTCAGAAGGTAAAGAATTTGCTGCAGTGCAGGAGACCCAAGTTCAATCCCTGGGATGGGAAGATCCCCTAGAGAAAGGAATGGCAACCCACTCCAGTATTCTTACCTAAAAAAAACTCCGATAGACAGAGGAGACTAGTGGGCTACAGTCCATAGAGTTGCAAAGAGTCTGACATGACTGAGTGACTAACACTTTTCAAAGAGAATAACAGAGTAAAGAGAAAGAAACCAGAATGAAAATGCTTTTCTTCCCATGTGCTTAACCGAGGTTTTGAACCCTGTAGACAGAGGGGGGAACTTCTTTAGAACAGATTATTCAAAGCACAAGAAAATGGTTGTTTTCCAGAGGGGAAAAGAAGGCATTTAGCATATCACACAGACACACATATTTCCTTTAATCAAAATCAGGCTAATGTGATCACCGAACCTCCGAGCAGGGCTCCTGTTCATTTTCCCTCTGCAGGGCTTCGTAGGCAGAACTCCCTCCTCAGACTCTAAAATCCCACCAAGTGGGGAACCGACAGCTCAGAAAATTGCAAGAGCCCGGTGACTGAAGGAAACACGCAGCTTGGGAGGTAAATGAGCTGCTGAATTCTATCTGCCCCCCATTTCCTCACCAGGTGCCACCCTGGGAGGAGTAGCTGGCTTGAGGGGGCATGGTCATGTGATAGCAGACAAGAGGTGCCACCTGGACCACACAGGCTCTGTGGTCCAGAGCCCAGCCTCCTCGCCTCCTGGGCATGGGTGGCCTGAGCCCATCCTTTGATATCTGCAAGGCACAGCTTCCCCATCTCTAAATGGGGCTTATTAGAGTCTCTATTACCTGGGCCGGTGGCAGGCACTAAATGAGACGGTATGTGCAAATCAAATAGCATGATGCCCGGCATGTAAGATGCTCTCAGAGTGGATGCTGTGGGGCCGTTTGGCACTCACCCCTCCTACAAAAGCCGATGGTCCCTACAGATCTTTTCCCTAAGTCTTCACTCACTGCAGCATCTCTCACAGCTCTCTCACAGGGATGATGGGCAGGAGTTAGTAGATAAATATCCATTTTCTTTGCCCCTCACCTAAGGCAGCTTTGAGGTCTGCTCTTCAAGACTTCCAGAGACCCTCCAGGGAATGAGCCCCATTGCCCACTGCAGTCACCTGCTCGTTAACACACTTGGTATTGCCTTCCTTCCCTTACTCCTTCACCCTCACTTCTCCCAGCCAGTGTTTCCTAGGATCACCTCCCAAATAAACTACTGCACTCATGTCTCTGTCCCTGGACTTGCCTCTAGGATAACTCAACTTAAGGTGGTGCTCAATAGATGCCAGTGATTCAAGCAGTGAGAAGCAGCAGTATCTGGAGTCTGAGACCCCAGCAGAACATCTAGTTAACATCCAGCCTCACAACGCTCAAGAGGGAGGCTAGAGAAGACTGTTGGGCATCACCCACAGAGACAAGAGAAGGCTTTTTGGTTGTTGTTTGGCTTTTATTTTTTGAAGATTTATAGAAAGATATAAGTTGGCCAGACCCTGGTCATCAAGTGTGGAAACAGAACCGATATTAGAGACAACCAAAACCCATCCCAGAAAGTACTGTATCTCAGGAGACCTTTATAATGAGATCTGTAGTCAACCTTCGCTCCTTCTCTCGGGGTATGTAGTTACTGAGAATTACCACTGAGCTTTGTTTCCAGTCTGTCTTGTGCTCCTGGGAAGCTGCAGAAAGGCACTTTAAAGCTGATTCTTTAAGATGTGACTCTCTGTGTTTGTCCTCGCTGGTGAACTCTTGACTGTACTGAGTGTGACAGTCTCCCTTTAAGGTCATGAAGATTTCAACACATTCTGAGGATGGCACCTGCATTTCCGGTTTCAAGTCTTAACTAGGAGTATTGTTTCTCTTTTGTTTATCTATCGCATATTTATTTGGGGCCAAGGAGGGGAGAGACACATCCTAGGGGCTTTTGGTGTGGGTGTCAGCCAAAAGGAAATTGTAGAGACAGCTTTCAATCAAATTTACAAGGGAATGTTGGGGAAGAAAAGAAAGTGGTTGGACAGACAGCTGGAAGCACAGACATTTGCAGGGCAAGTGGGGAAGAAGGAATCTGTGCCAAGATTAAGAAGGGGCCAACTGAGAAATGGAAGGGATACAGACAGGATCACCTGTAAAGTCAGGAAGAAGGACATCAAAAAGTTGGGGGTAGGGCGGGAAGATTTTTCACTATTAAATTAAAAGAGTTTAATGATAATTCACAGTATGGCCGAAGATTAGGGGAAACAAGTGCTGTCTATCCCAACTCATGGGTGTCATTTGATAAAATTTTTCAGGAGGGCAATTTAGTAATGCTCACCCAGTCTTTAAAATACATACACCCTTTTGGAGCAATTTTGCTTCCAGTCATTTATTGTTAGATTTCGCTTCTGAAATGCTCTTTGTAATTCTGTTCCTAACAGGGGAAAACTAGGCTGAACCTATATGTGACTTAAAACATTCCAACAATAGGCATTTAGTTCCATAAATTATGGTTTTATCCAGACTGCAGAATGTCAAGGAACTATTCACACTGACAGTGTGAATGTTTATTGACATGAGAATGGACTCGACCACACAGCCAATGAGAAAATGAATCACAGAGCCGTGTGTTAAGTGTGATCTCCATTCTTTATTCCGGTTGTTAATAGATATTGATTAAAAGTCTATAAGAACAGCACCACAGTATCAATAGAGGTTCCTCTTGGTGATGAGTACTGAGGGGGTCCGTGGTGGGGGATCAGCTTCCACCTGGCCCTAAATGCCACCTGCGACTGATGCCCACCCAGCTGGTGCCAGCATCCTGTAACCCCTTCTTTTTATTTATTTATTTATTTATGGCTGTGCTGGGTCTTTGCTGCTCGGGCTTTTCTCTGCAGCAAGTGGGGACTACTTTCTAATTGTGGTGCGGGGGCTTCTCTTTGCGGGGGCTTCTCTTGTTGCAGAGCAGTACACGGGCTCCAGAAGTTGCATGGACTCAGTAGCTGCGGTTCCTGGACTCTAGAGCACAGGCTCAGTAGTGGTGGTGCATGAACTTAGTTACTCCACAGCATATAGGATCTTCCCAGACCAAGGATCGAACCTGTGTCTCCTCACTGGCAGGCAGATTCTTCACCACTGAGCCACCAGGGAAGCCCCTGTAAGCCCTCCTAATGTACCTTTCCTATTGCAGAAGTTGGGGTGTCTCCCCCCAAATCTCACTATACTTCCCAGACTCCCTCAAAACTTAGAAACTTCAGTGATCTTGCCAGTTTAAAAATACTCCTGTGGACTGAATTGTGTCTCCCAAAATTGATATGTTGAAGCTTAACCACCCCCTCAACCAAAAGTGATGGCATTTGGAGATATGGCCTTTGGAAGGTGATTAGGCTTAGATGAAGTCATGAGAGTGGGACCCATATGATGGGATCAGTGCTCTTATTAGAAGAGATACCAAATAATTCTCTGCCCTGTGAGAATACAACGAGTGAGAAGGCAGCCGTCTGCAAGCCAGGAGGAGAACCACATCAGCCAGCATGTTGATCTTAGACTTCTCAGCCTCCATAACTGAGATAAGTGAGAGCTAAATGCCTGTTATTCAAGCTACCCAGTCTATGGTATTTTTCTATAGCAGCCAGAACACATACCACATCTGTGTTTTATGCAGCAAGCCAGATTTCTGAAATTGGATTCTTTTTCACTTCTTAAAGGTTAACTTCTAAACACTGACCTTCATGGGGCTTGACTGCTTTGGCTGTTTCTGTCTGGTGGCTATGGCCTCATTCCTGGGCAGTTCCAGTGGCCTGGACTCCAGTGACCTGGCAGGGCTCATGAACCTAGTATTGTTGGTGTGGATGGTAGCAAGTGCATCCTGCTTCAGCAGCTGGGTTGGGGCAGTGGCGATGCTGGTCTTGGTGGCAGAGGTTTAAATCTGGAACAGCAGCCCCTCAATTCTACAAGAGGCTTCCTGACCATAGAAGTGACAACCCCTGGGGCTTCCCAGGGGGCACAGTGATAAAGAATCCGCCTGCCAGTGCAGAAGTGACAGCCTCCTTTTTGGTGGCCCAGTTCTGCTGCCTGACTGCAGGAATCAATCCTGAAAGGTCAAACTGGAGTCTGGGCCTCCAACCCCTAATGATTCTATAGACCATTAAAGATCCGGTGAAATATCCCTTCTCTCCTCTGAAACTAGCCTGAGTGTCCTCATCTCATTACTCCTAACAAAGGGGAGTTGGGGCTGGGTTCTTTCTTCCCCTCTGCCCTATTTTAAGGCCTGAGCTCAAAACCCAACTTCCCTTGGAAACCTCCCTTTGATTCTCAAAAACTCTCAACAGCGACTACTCCATCCTTTGTGCTCCTGCCATAATCTATCCTAATGTAAGGTGCTCTTTCTGCCTGACCAGGATGGGACGTCTACCAAGGCCTCAGGGAACAGAAAGTCACAAAGATCTTATTTCAAAGATCTAGGTCACCATATCTGAATTTTTCTGATATGCAGATGGTATCATGTACTATTAATATTGTAAAAGAAGCTTCAGAAATAAGGCTATAACATGGTGAAGGTGAAACCAGAGGCAGTACGGAAAGCTATGCTGAAACCAAGAACAAACTAGAGAAACTGACTCCCCAAAAAGAAGTGTTTGGATTTTACCACTGGGTCCTTGATGAGTCTCCTGGATAAGAATCATCCGATATCATAATCCCTCACCACACAAGGCTACCGAGTACTTGAAACAATTATTCCAAACTGAGATGTGCTCTAAGTATAACGCAAAGCATAAGTGAAGAACCGACTCATTGGAAAAGACCCTGATGCTGGGAAAGATTGAAGGCAGAAGGAGAAGGGGACGGCAGAGGATGAGATGGTTGGATGGCATCACTGACTCGATGGACATGAGTCTGAGCAAGCTCCAGGAGTTGGTGATGGACAGGGAAGCCTGATGTGCTGTGGTCCATGGGGTCGCAAAGAGTCAGACACGACTGAGAGACTAAACTAACTGAACTGAGAATAAAATACACACCGGACTCCTAAGAGTCTGCCAAAAAAAATAAAATAAAATAAAGAAGAATGTGAAATATTGCATTAGTGGCCTTTCTATTGATTACAGGCCAAAATGATAGCAGCTTGGATTTTTTGTTGTTGCTGTTGTTCAGTCACTAATTTGTGTCCGATTCTTTGCAACCCTACGGACTGCAACACGTCAGGCTCCTCTGTTCTCCACTATCTCTCGGAGTTTGCTGAAATTCATGTCTGTTGGGTCAGTGATGCTATCTAACCATCTCATCGTCTGCCACCCCCTTCTCCTTTTGCCTTCAATCTTTCTTAGCATCAGCCATCTTGGATATAGTGTGTTAAACTAAATATGTTATTAAAGCTCATATTACCTGTCCTTTTTACTTTTTGAACGTGGCTGATAGAAAAATTTTAAATTCTGCATGTGCTTGGCATTCTATTTCTAATAGACGATGGTGCTGCCCTAGAGCACCTCAGGGAACAGGGATGGATGGGAGCCTGAGCTTGAGGGTCAGGAAGTGAGCACACTAAAGGGAGATGAAGAGAGGTGGGAGAGAAGGTAGATTTTTCAGAAAATTCACAGTAAATTAAAAAGGAACCACGGAAAATGGCTTCAGGGGAAGAGAGAGTCCAGGGAATGTATTTTAGGATGAGGAATCTGCGGATGCTGGCTGAAAATTAGGGTCCAAGAGTGGGAAAGAAAATCTGCCAGAGAGAGGAAAATTTATTGAGCAGTCCCAGAGTGGGAATGGAGGATGGGGACAGACACTGAACTCCTAGGGAGGAGGAGTATTTGTGGGCATTAATCCCTTAACTGAAAAGGCAGGCTGAAACAGTACAGTGTGAAACAATACGTGTGTGTAATATACACACACACCAAAGACAGAATAATCACCAAAGACGTGCGTGCTTTCTAGGGAGTCGGACTGCCGTTTCCTCTCAAGTGGATTTTCCTGTGTCTTCCAGTCTCTTTCATTCTCCAGGTATTGATTATGTAATTACAGAATCCAAGAGGCTTAGGAAGCTTCTGCGTTGCGGAAGGACACACAGAAAGCAGTTCTTTTGAGTCCCCTGAGACTCACCCCAGGCTTAGCAATCAGAATCTTGGGGTGGGGGCTCCCCAGTGATTTTGAAGGCAGCCCTGCTCAGAACCTCTCTGGCTCTGCTGCACAACCCATAAAGCTGCCTGGAGGCACAATGAAGCTTTGTAATACAGATGTGGGCTTTGGTTCCTGCCCTGGGTGCCATCCATCTCTCAGATCGATGGCCCCTCCAGGGTTGCTGGCTCAGCAACCTGTTCTCAGGCAGCAGCAAAGAAGCCTGGGAAGGCTTCTGGTTCGAAGCTGAGTCCGGGGAGCTTCCCAGGCAGGCCTGAAACTGATGACAGTTTCAGGTGACAGTGTCAGTCACCAGTCTGGCAGACGCCCCAGAAAGACAGTTGCATTAAATTCCTTCAGCCCTCTCACCTTTAATCCCCTGGCTGGCCAGGGCTGGTTGGGGTCATCCCATTCCACGTTGAGTTCAGGATAAAATGAGCTTAGGGAGCACTAACTATGGGCCTGGAGGTGGGGCGGCATTGGACATACCCCATCCCACTGACTGTTTTTTAAATAATTTTATTTATGTATTTATTTTTGGCTGTGCTGGGTCTTCACTGCTGTGTGAGCTTTTCTCTAGTTGTGGAGAGAGAGGGGCTGCACTTTGTCGCAGTGCTCCGGCTTCTCTTGTTGCAGAGCACAGGCTCTAGAGTACTCAGGCATCAGTAGCTGCAGCTCCCAGACTTTAGAGCACAGGCTCAATAGTTGCAACTCTGCGGCAGGTGGGATCTTCCTGGGCCAGGAATTGAACCTGTGTCTCCTGCATTGGCAGGTGGATTCTTTACCACTGAGTTACCAGGGAAGCCCCCCACTGACTCTTCGTAACAACCCCACTGATGCTGATACCTTTTACTTCCCATTTTACAGATGAGGAAACCGAGACTCAGAGAAGTTAAGCCACTTGCCCAAGGGCACAAAAACCCAAGGCTGATCACTTAGTGGTCATACAGAACTCAAGCCAGTCTCAGGATGGGCTCTGTGTTCACCTCAGAGCCCATCCTGAGATTTCTCATTTACCTGCTTTTGTCCTTGACCTGCATATTTGAGTCTTAGAGAAGAAGGGTTTGGACTCTAGGAGTGAGCAGAATTTTGCATCTCTCTCTCCATTACCTGGCAGAAAGATGGAGAGTGCCTGGGGCTGGCCTCCTGCAGAGAGAAGTTCAGGGGGGCGCCCTTTTAGGGAAAGGGTCCCTGTGAGGGGGCCAGAAGTAACTATATTCAATATGGTGTCACTTTTGACTTGTGGAAACTTGCCAAATGATTACAAACTAAATCTCCCGATGACAAAATAATGAGCAACTCATTTGAAATGCAAAATATTGGTAAATAGGTAAATCTCTGGTGAGAAGATAGAATAAATGGCACTTGGATGACATTTTGTGATTAAATTAAATGGCAACGGACTCGTGAATAATGTACCTAGAGATGTCTGGGGAGGGCAGTTTTTTCCCCTGAAGCTCAGGATGTCGAGCCCCAGCTGTTTCCAGTTCCAGTCTAGGAGCTCAGCTGTCAGTCATGGGCTCTGGAATTTGAGGTGGGCAACTGGCCGGTCTACTCCACCACAGACCTTCAGAGAAAGCAGGGCCTGCCTTGTCCTTCCAGGAACCAACCCCATGTCTGACGGTGCCAGAGGAACCTTCACAATGTCTAGTCCACTTCTACACCTAGGGAAGCTGAGAGCCAGAAAAGGCAAGACACTCATCCAAGGGTGACTGGCAGAGCCAGGACTAGGACCCAGGTCTTCTGACCTGAAGCCCAGAAACCTGCCTTCTGCTCCACATCTCTCTTTAGCCCAGTAGTGACTAGTCTCCAGAGACGACCCCTCAAATAAACTGTACCTCCCAATGAGTGGTCCCCGCCCCTTGAATGTGGGCTGGTCTGTGACTTGTTGTTGACCAACAGAACATGATGGAAGTAACGCTGTATGACCTCCAAGGCTAGGTAACAAGAAACCTTGTAACCTCTACCCAGGCTTATTGGATGCTTGCTCTGGGGAAAGCCAGACACCCTGTAAGAAGTCCAACTATGCTCCAGGCTGTGAGGATACCCCAGCTAGCCACGTGAAGAGTGTGCACAAAGAGAGGGACATGGCCGGGTAGCCCCCAGCTCTTCCAGCATCTCAACTGAAACACAAGAGATGCACATGAAGAAGTCATCTTAGACAACCAGCCCTGTCGGGCTTTCGGATGACTCCACCCAATCCGCCATCTGGGCTGTGACCCCTCGAGAGATCCCAGTGGAAATTTACCCAGCTCAGATATGCAGATGACACCACCCGTAAGACAGAAAGTGAAGAGGAACTAAAAAGCCTCCTGATGAAAGTGAAAGAGGAGAGTGAAAAAGTTGGCTTAAAGCTCAACATTCAGAAAACAAAGATCATGGCATCTGGTCCCATCACTTCATAGGAAATAGATGCGGAAACAGTGGAAACAGTGTCAGACTTTATTATTTTGGGGCTCCAAAATCACTGCAGATGGTGATTGCAGCCATGAAATTAAAAGACGCTTGCTCCTTGGAAGGAAAGTTATGACCAACCTAGATAGCATATTAAAAAGCAGAGACATTACTTTGCCAATAAAGGTCCATCTAGTCAAGGCTATGATTTTTCCAGTGGTGATGTATGGATGTGAGAGTTGGACTGTGAAGAAAGCTGAGTGCCGAAGAATTGATGCTTTTGAACTGTGGTGTTGGAGAAGACTCTTGAGAGTCCCTTGGACTGCAAGGAGATCCAACTAGTCCATTCTAAAGGAAATCAGTCCTGGGTGTTCATTGGAAGGACTGATGTTGAAGCTGAAACTCCAATACTTTGGCCACCTCATGCGAAGAGTTGACTCATTGGAAAAGACTCTGATGCTGGGAGGGATTGGGGGCAGGAGGAGAAGGGGATGACAGAGGATGAGATGGCTGGATGGCATCACTGACTCGATGGACGCAAGTCTGAGTGAACTCCGGGAGTTGGTGATGGACAGGGAGGCCTGGCGTGCTGCGATTCATGGGGTCGCAAAGAGTTGGACACAACTGAGCGACTGAACTGAACTGAACTGAGTCTCATCAACCCACAGAAATGTGAACATCAGTTCAGTTCAGTTCAGTTCAGTTCAGTCACTCAGTCATGTCCAGCTCTTTGAGACCCCATGAATCGCAGCACGCCAGGCCTCCCTGTCCATCACCAACTCCGGGAGTTCACTCAGACTCGCGTCCATCAAGTCAGTGATGCCATCCAGCCATCTCATCCTCTGTCATCCCCTTCTTCTCCTGCCCCCAATCCCTCCCAGCATCAAAGTCTTTTACGATGTGAACATAAGTAATAAATTACTGGGGGACTTCCCTGGTGGTCCAGTGGTTGAGAATCCATCTGCTAATGCAGGGGATGTGAGTTCAATCTCTGGTCCAGGAACTAAGATTCCACATGCAGAGAGGCAACTAAGCTCATGTTTCATAATTACTGAGCCTGCTCACGGCAGCTACTGAAGTCCAGGCACCCTACAGCCTGTGCAGACAAGATAAGCCACCACAGTGAGAAACCTGTGCCCTGCAACTAGATAAAGTAGAACACAGCAATGAAGACCCAGTGCAGCCAAAAGTTTAAAAATAAATTAAAAATAAAGTGATAAATTACTGGGACTTCTGTGAGGTGCAGTGGTTAAAATTCCATGCTCCCAATCCAAGGATACAGAGGGTTCGGGTTCAATCCCTGCTTAGGGAACTGGGGCCTCAACTGAGAGTTCACACGCCACAACTAAAGATTGTGTATGCCACTATGAAGATGGAAGATCCCACACACTGCAACTAAGACCTGGCATAGCCAAATAAATAAATAAATGAAAATAACTTTTTTTTAAAAAAAGCATCTCTTCAAAAAAAAAAAAAAAAGACTGAGTCATAGCACTGGCTAGGTGGCAGTAGTTTGCAGGGCTGAGACCAGGTTCTCCAGAAAGCTGCAATGCTCTGAGTCAGCGTCCAACTCATGGTGCCGTTTCTCCAATAGCCAAGATTCATGATCCAGGAATCAAGGGCCAGAAACGAGAGTGGTACCACCCACTAGGACCCCTTAGTGACCTGATAGCAAAATGCTTGCTTCCTCTCCCTGTGACTTTATGCTCCGCTGGCCCAGAGGTCTTACTTACGAATGGACAGATGGTTCCACTTGGAGACACATGATTGTTCTACTGAACAAGAAGTTGACTGCCACCTGGTCACTTCGGACTCCTCGTGCCTCTCAATCAACAGGCAAGTAAGAGAGTTACAGTGCTAGCTAAGGTAATTGATCTTGATTACCAAGAGGAAATTGGACTGCTGCACCACAGTGGAAGTAAGGAAGAGTATTGTTGTTCAGTTGCTAAGTCATGCCCAACTCCTTCCAACCTCATGGACTGTAGCCTGCCAGGCTCATCTGTCCATGGGATTTCCCAGGCAAGAATACTGAAGTGGGTTGCTATTTCCTTCTTCAAGGGATCTTCTTGGCCCAGGGATGGAACCTGCATCTCCTGCATTAGCAGGTGGATTCTTTACCACTGAACCACCAGGGAAGCCCAAGGAAGAGCATGCCAACTGAAAATTGTCACTTGCCATCTGCCACTACAAGGATTAGGTCACTAGCCACTGCAGCCTCTGACCTTCAACACACCCTAAACTCTTTTTAGGAATGAGCACTCTGTGCTCTGGGGAAAATTGGCAGAATAGGCCTTTGGATAGTCAGATATTTTCAGGAGAAGATTTTATGTGCCCAATTCTTACATCCCCTCATACCTAGAAAAGCACTATAAATCATTAATGGTTACATCTGCTCCTCGTGACTAGCAACAAGCCTCTGCCAAAAGGTGAGCTCGACTGCACCTACCTCCCTTCACTAAAATCACACATAACACTGAACATCCCCCCCACCACCACCACCTCTTTGGAGCAGTTTCTCAAAGCTATCTGAAATTCTCTCTCCTGGGCAATAGTCCTGATTTTGCCCCCAAAAAACCTTAGCACACAACTCATAACGTACATTTTTATTTTCAGTTGACAAGTATTCTGGAATACAAAAGATCCCTCAGGATGTCTTTTAGGATTACCGTGCCCTTTGATTAAAGTCACTGAAAAACTACCACAACTCAATCCAGGAAGGACTACCTACATTGAGGTGCTTCCTGAAGGCAAATGGAATACAAATATAGTGTCAAGAAAGGTAGTTTTAAATACCAACTATGACCATGTGACCAGTGTAAAAAAATCAAGGACTTTAAGTGTCATGAGTATTTCCACCTTATTTGTTATGTTTGTGTGTATATATACATGTATTAAGTAAATATCTTTGTTTCCTTTCTTTATCATGTAACATAAGATGTACTGACTTTATGTCAGTACTTAGATATTGTTAATTTTACATCATAGTATCTAAGTTATAGGATATCAGAAAAAAGAGTAAATATCCCTCAAGTAAACATCACTTACCTCTTCTTCTGGGAAAGAGATCAGTGCATTTTCAGTTGTATGAAGCATAGTTCAATCAAGTTAGGTGGACTTATGACCTTGCTATTGTATTTGTTCAGAGATTAGGTACAGTATAAGGGGATGTGTATGGAGGCCAAGTTGATAAGAGTTGAACGTATGACAGTTAATTTTACCTATCAACTTGGTTGGACAAAGGGTTGACCAGATAGTCAGTAAAACATCATTGCTATCTCACATGTCTGTGAGGACATCCCCAGAAGAGACAAGCATTTGAATTGGAAGACTAAGTAAAGAAAGATCACCCTTTACCAACATAGGTGGGCATCATTCAATCCATCTAGGGCCTGGATAGAATGAAGAGGCAGAGGAAGTGCAAACTTCCTCTCTTTGCTTGAGCTGGGACACCCATCTTCTTCTGCCCTGGACATCAGTGCTCCTGGCTGTGGGGCCTTCAGACACAGACCAAGACTCACACCATGGGTCCCCTAATTCTCAGGTTTGGGGACTCAGACTTACACCATCAACATCCCTGATTCTCAGGCTTTCAGTCCCCAGTGAATTATACCACCAGCTTTCCTGGTTCTCCAGCTTTCAGATGGCAGATGGCGGAACTTCTCAGCCTCTATTATTGTGTGAGCCAATTCCTAGTTTAAAAATCTCTATATCTCTTTTATGCATATATATATATATATATACATATCCCATTGATTCTGTTTCCCTGGAGAATGCTGACTAATCCAGCTACTAAGTTTGGGGCCAGTTTTTTATATAGCAATTTATAATCAGCATATAACTGACCTTCACAAAGAGAAAGAGTTTTCAGACAGCTCTAGCAATGGGAGATCAGGGTGTCCAGCCCCTCCTTCTGAGTTTAACGTGGGTTAAATCTGAACCCTAGATCTCCCATGAGGCCCACTGTTTCCCAGGTCCAAGGAAACCTGTCAGAGGTCATAGAGACACGGACCCTTTGGTTTATTTATTCAGCAATTATGGATGAAGTTCCACCGTGTGAGCAGTAAGGGTACAGTTGGGAGAAAAACAAACAGGGATCTCACTCTCCTGGGACTTACATTTCAGCAGGAAAACAGACACCAGTCAGGTAGCCCTAGGCGTCCAGTTAGAGATAGAAGTGTTCGGATTCCATGAGAGGCAGCCCTGCCCACCCTCCTGAATCCCCATCCAGTACCCATTGCCTCAAAGGAGGGGACACATGACAAGCCATCTGGGGAGGCTCCCAGTGTGCCTTACCTATGGGCTCACTGGTGTGAGAAGATTAAATATGAAAAATGTTCATAAATTACTCCTTGCAAGTGGGTGGTGCATAATGCTCAGTAAATGGCAGCTGTTGCTTTTATTTTCATTACTACCATGGTCATTAATGAAAGTCATACAGAGTGAAATAAGTCAGAAAGAGAAAAATAAATATCTTTAATGCATATGTGTGGAGTACATGAATTCAGATGTGTGGAATCTAGAAAAATGGTACAGATGAACCTATTTGCAGGGCAGGAATAGAGACGCAGATGTAGTGAACAGACTTAGGAACAGAGTAGGGGAAGGGGAGGGTGGGACAGACTGAGAGATTAGGATTGACACATCCATACTATCATGTGTAAATAGCTAGTGGGAAGCTGCTGTTTAGCACAGGGAACTCAGTTCCATGCTCTGTGGTGACCTAGACAGGTGGGATGGGGGTGGCAGGTGGGATGGGGGTGGGGGTGGGAGGGAGGTCCACGAGGGAGGGGATATATGTATACATATAGCTCATTCACTTTCTTGTACACCAGAAACTAACACAACATTGTAAAGCAATTATACTCTCATAAATGTTTAAAAAGTGAGTGTGCTTTACAAGAATCTTCTATTTTTCCCAAAGTAATGGAGCACCTGTGGAGTATCTTTCCGCTGCCTGCTTTGTAACCTGTTTGCAGTGGGATCCTCCCCAAGCCCCTGAAGCTTAACATCCCCAGATCTTCCTCCTCTCAGTCTTTTTCCCAACACTGCTCATCCTGACTTCTCAGCTCTGCCAGTGGCTCCAGTATCCATGACTTGGGGACACTTGAGCCAGTTCTCTTGTAAATGGGGTGGGAGGGAGCTCAGGGGGGAGTAAAGAGAGTAGGCTTCTCCAAGCCCAGGAGGATAGTGCTCCAAGATAGTTTTGATTTCCTATTACGGGATTCTTTTCAATAAAGGCAACTGTGTAAATGCACACAGAAATTGCCCTGGAGAAGGAAATGGCAACCCATGCCAGTATAGTTGCCTGGAAAATCCCACGGACAGAGAACCCTGGTGGGCTACAGCCCATGGGTCACCAAAGAGTCAAACATAACTTAGCAACTAAACTCCAACATATACATTGATGTAATTTTTAGACTTAAAATTTTTCCCCATAAATCACTATCAAATATCATTGCCGTTCTCTGGAGACAGTTGGTGTTTGAATCCTGGTTCTGCCAGGATTCACTAGCTTTGTGCCATTCAATCTCTCTGTGCCTCAGTTTCCCCGTCTGTAAAATGGGAATTATGGCAGTGCCAAACACACAGGATTGAAGCAAATTAAATGAATCAGCAGTACAGACAAAGCCCTTAGAACAACCAGGTTAGCAACTATTTGATGAATGTTAGCTACTGTTTCCATTTCCTCTCCAGGAAATGGCTTTGATGCAGGTATTACCAGGACAGGCTGGTTGAGGCTGAGGCCGGTGGTGGTGGAATCTGTTTCTCCCTTTCTACCACTGGAAAACCAGGTCCTGGTTCTTCTCTGACATACTCCAGGGTCTTGGGCACCTCTGACCCCTTCCAGCTGGGCTGCGGATGTCCCCACCCACATCCCAGGGGTTTGGGCAAGATGGGTATGAGAAAGTTCTGAGAATGCAAATCACAGAATGCGCACAGCAGTGGAGTAAGCTCCCTGGCCTCCTGAATTGAGGCTGAGCAACTGAAGCCTCTAAAGAGATGAGAGGGAGGGACAGGTGGCAACAGACACAGGGAAGGTGCAAACAAAGGGCCCCCAGAACATCTGAAGTCCTTACCACCTGCTCCCGCCCCGCATTCCCTGCATGCAAGTTCGCCTTGCTAGGTCTGGGCCTCCAGGGCCGAGTTGTGCAGGACAGGGAGGCCTGTCCTACTGAGGAACCACCACCTCCCTGCAGTTCCAGGGATTTCCAGAAAACCACTGGGAGGGTTAGAGGGGCCAGCAGGAGGAGTGCCAAGTTCACAGTCCTACCCCAGAGCCCAGGCTTCCTCCCTGTCAACAGCCTGCCCAGTTCAAGGGAAAACTAGAGTCACAAGCCCCAGTCAGGTGCAGCCACATCCAGAGATAGGCAAGAAGAGAGGGCAGGCAAGGGCCCCTGCTGAGTGACAGAGCTGGGAGCTTGGGCACGGGACAGTGAGCCATGCAGTCATCCAGACCAGGGTTCGAGTCCCTCCTCTGCCTCTCACTCAGTGTGTGACCTTGGGCAAATCACTCAGTCTCTCCAAGCCTCAGTTTCCATTTCTGTAAAATGGGTATAAATAACCACCGATCATGAGACTGTGTATGAAGGGTGTTCACAAGTGACGAGCGCTTTATAATTATTACTGCTGCTGTTGTTGTTGTTGGCCTAGTGAGTCTGAAAGGGAGGTGGGCTTGTCCCTCATTGTGAATTTCTCTCTCCTGACCCAGGAACACCAGTGACTTGTGTGAAGCTTCCCCCAGGATGTCTGCCTCAGAGATGGAAAGGGCAGGGTGGAGAGGAGGTTGGCTATAGACCCACAGCCAAGGGCCAGAGGCTCCCGGAGATGTGTGGCCAGTGGGAAACAAGGACATAGATTGAATAGCATCTCCAAGAGTCTGTTACTCAGGCACAAAAGGATGTTTTCTTCTGGGAAGCTGAAATGCCCTTGTCTCCCATCCCATTCCCTCAGATGCTACACACATTCACTCCTACCATGGTCCCTTCTGTCCAGAGGTCTGAGCAGAGTCCTCCAACCAAACCCAGCTGTGGGAAAAGGCTGGAGGCACGGGGCTGAGAGGAGAGAGCCAAACCTGGCCTTCACTGCTGAGATGGCAAACTGACCCCAATTTCCATTTTCCCAGGACACCTGGAGGTGTCTGGTGAAGGAGGAGAGCCTGAGTGGAGAGTTTGGAGCCTCTGACTGTAGGTTCATCTCCACCCCATGAAGATGACATTGTTAGAACGGGGGTGCTGCTCTTTGAGGCCCCGCGCCTCTAAGTGGGACTGCTATGAGGCTAAAATAACATAAAAGCTTTCCAGCACAGAGGCTGTGTTCCAGCACCCTTAGGCAGTGGCACTGAGGTGCCTTCTGTGATTATAGGTAATAGCTCTATGAAGGCATTAAGTTATTACACAGCGTTGTCATTAAGCTACTTTGTGTCACTGAATTTAACTCCCATCCCCTCCCCCAGTGACAGGAAGAGATTCCAGCGCCAACACTTGGGGGCTGAGAGTCCTGCCCAGGTGATTCTGGGAACTTGGGGGCTGAGAGTCCCACTCAGGGAATGCTGGGAACTTCCTTTTCTTTTTTGCTAAAAGAGGCTCCTGATCTTTGTACTCACTGGCTCCTTCTTGAGCCTAGAATTTATGGGAAAGGAAAGAAATATTTCACCTAACAAATTGTCGAGCCTCTGTCTCTAGTCACTAGTCGAGGGAATTTATCTCACATAAATATGAGAGAGAAGAAGGCTCTGACTGAAACGCAAATCCGAACTACAATGAGGTATCACCTCACACCAGTCAGAATGGCCATCATTAAAAGGTCTACAAATAATAACTGCTAGAGAGGGTGTGGAGAAAAGGGAACCCTCCAACTCTACTAGTGGGAATGTAAATTAGTGCAGCCACTACGGAGAACAGTTTGGAAGTTCCTAAAAGCTAAAAACAGAGCTACTGTATGACCCAGCAATCCCACTACTGGACATGTAGCCTGAGAAAACCGTAATTCAAAAGGACACGTGTACCCCAGTGCTCATTGCAGCACTCTTTACAACAGTCAGGACATGGAAACAACCTAAATGTCCAACAGATGAAGGGTTTAGACAATCTTATTTGCAAAGCAGAAATAGAAACACAGACGAAGAGAACAAATGTATGGATACCAAGGGGGAAGGGGAGGAGGGATGAACTGGGAGATCAGGACTGACATATATACTACCAATACTATGTTTAAATAGATAACCAATGAGAACCCACTGTATAGGTGGCCTAAATGGGAAGGAAACCCCAAAAAAGAGGGATATATGTAAACATATAGCTGATTCACTTTCCTATATAGCAGAAACTAGCCTAGGCTTCCCTGATGGCTCAGTGGTAAGGAATCCACCTGGAAAGCAGGAGAATGCCTGCAATGCAGGAGATGCAAGTTCAATCCCTGGTTTGGGAAGATCCCTTGGAGAAGGAAATGGCAAGCCATTCCAGTATTCTTGCCTGGGAAATCCCATAGACAGAGGAGCCTGGGTGGGCTACAGTCCAAGGGATTGCCAAGAGTCAGACATAACTGAGCGACTACCACCAGAAACTAACACAGCTTTGCAAAACAACTATACTCCAATAAACAAATGATAAAAATAATTTTAAAACATTTAAAAAGAAAACTCTGACCTACTCTCGTTAGCCCTCAAGTGTGTCTGCCCTGAGATGCCATTAGCCTCTAGCACAGGGACACTGTGTTTCAACCTCAGGGCCTTTGCATATGCTCTTCCTTCTTCCTGCAAGTTCTTCCTCCAAGATATTCACACAGCTTACCCCTGTTCATTCAGGTTTCTATTCACAGGTCCTCTCCTTGATGTTCTCATAAAGAACATTTCCCAGTGCCTTTTATCTCATCTTGCTTAGTATTTCTTTCTGGCTCTTCTCACTGTTTCTTATTATACCACTGGTGAGCAGTATACCATGATACCATATATATTCATTGGTCTGCTTTTGGCCCATCTCATCCACTGTAGTCAAAGTTCCCAGACGGCAGGAATAGCATCTCACACACAACTCTGTTTCCAGCACCGAGAACAGAGCCAAGCTCAGATTAAGTCCTAAGCAAATATTTTATAATGAATATCTGAAATAGGTATTTATGCTTTTGTTCTCTCCTCAGCAACATACTGAGTGACATCTGCCCCAAAGTTCTGGAACTTTAACAATAATGAGACCCAGGTCTGCCCCCAGGGAGTTCACATTCCAATAGGAAGCAGAGACATTGGTGGCAAAGGGTAAGCACAAAGCTAGGAGGCTGGACTCACATTTATCAACTAGCATTCATCTCTCCAGCCCTGACACCTCTCTTGAGCTCTAGACTCAGACATCAGCTGCCTTCTTGAAACTGCCACGAGGATGGGAATTCAAAGCAGAAATTTCAATTTCCCTCCCCACCTGCTCCTCCCTGTTTGTTCCCCATCTCAGCTGCTCAGAACAAAAATCCAGGCATCACCTTGCCTTCTTCCCTCTATCCTCACCCTGCATCCAATTGGAAGTCCAGTCTGCTTATTCTCCCGGTCACATTCCAATTCTAACCGCTTCCTCATACATCCCGTCCTTACTTTCCTTTTCCAAGTCTACTCCATAACTGATTCCAGCTCCCCCCACCCACTCAACAGCCAGAGGGATCCTTTTAAAACATGAATCAGGAACTTCCCCAGTGGTCCAGTAGCTGGGACTCTGCACTCCCAATACAGGGGGCCTGGGTTCTATTCCTGGTTGGGGAATTGGACTCTACATGCTCCAACTAAGACTTGCCACAGCCAAATAAAAAAAATTTTTTTAAATCATGAATCAGATAATGTGGCCCCTTCCCTTACCCAAAAGCCTCCAATGTCTCCCATTGCAGCTCCCAACAGCCTGTTGGTTTCTCTGACTTCATCCCACACAACATCCCATGTGAGCCACCACCCTCACCCTGCCCTGGCTCTCCTGTTGCTTTGCAGACACTCCAGCCTCAATGCTTCTGCCTCAGGGCCTTTGCACTTGCTATTTCCCTTCCCAAAACACTTTTCCCTCCAGATCCTTGTGAAGTCAGCTCTGTCTCATCGTTCAGCTCTCAGGTCATTCATTTCCTCAAAGAGACTGCCCCTGGCTACCAGATATAGCCCACCCACTTCCAGTCACTTTTACCTCATCACCCAACTGGGTTTGGAACATCATCTGACACTCCTGTTCACCTGTGTGTTCATAAAGTGTGCATCTCTGCCATTCACTGGGGAGGGGGAATTCAGGGCAGGGAAACCAGGCTGTGGAGAGGCTGTAGAAGGAAGATGGCAAGTCCTGTTTAATTTTGTTGAGTCCAAGGGGCCTGGGGTTGTCTAGACAAGGATGCCCAATGGGCAGAGGACTTAAGGGTTTGGAACTCAGGAAAGTGCTCAGAGTTAGAGATGGGAATCTGGACAAGCTCCCTGAGAAGGGAGTGAGGAGTGTGGTGGAGTAACACAAGAGGGAGTTGGGAGCTACAGCAGGTTCCAAGTACTTGCTAGGAAGACCTAGAAAGAAAGGGCTGGTCAGATAAGCCTATTGGGCCAGTAGAGCATCTGCCCTGGGAAACCTGCCCTGGTGGTCCTCACAGAGAAGGACTGAGAGGAAGCCACAAAACAGGCCCCACCTCACCTCACATGATCTCCCAGAAAAGCAGTCCCTTCTCTTCTGCAGACAAAGATCTGAAATGTCAACAGAACCACAGTTGGGGCCCAACTCAAGCCACTCTCTTCACCCCGCTCCACAGGGACAGCTCTATTGGCCCTGGGACATTGATTCTCCTGCCCCTTGGCTCTTACAGAGGCCCTGCCAATTGATGACACTGAATGGAATCAATAGGGCAGGGCAGGGGGCCCCAGGCAGAGACCGCATCACGGTGGTGTCACTGCCCAAGTCAGCAGAGACTGATTCTCATTAACCCGATGGGTTCTCCTGGAGCCTGCCGACTTGGACTCAACCCACAGGTTTCTGGCTCTGATCTCCCCTTGCCCTTGACTCCTTGCTAGCAAGAGCTGAATGGGGAGCACACAGGGAGTGGGGGTCCTGGGCCAAGCATGTGGGCCTTGGGAGCCAAGAGGGAGGGCATTGGAGTGGCCCCTGCCGATCAGGCCCAGTTCCTGGAGGGGGAGGGTGGCTGTCCCAAGGGCCCAATAGCTGATTCATTGGAAAAGACTCTGATGCTGGGAAAGACTCAGGGCAGGAGAAGAAGGGGGCAACAGAGGATGAGATGGTTGGATGGCATCACTGACTCAGTGGACATGAGTTCGAGCAAACTTCAGGAGATGGTACAGGACAGGGAAGCCTGGCATGCTGCAGTTCATGGGGTCACAAAGAGTTGGACAAGACTGAGCAGCTGAACAACAGGTAGCCTCAGCTCCCAGAATACTGTAGGTCAAAGGGTCAGCAAGAGCAGCGTCACCTAGTGGTTAGGGGCTCCGGCTGACTGTAGGCCAGGTACCTGAGCCTTAGCCTCTCCATCTATAAAGTGAAAAGTGAAAGTGTTAGTTGCTCTGTGTGTCCGACTCTTTGCGACTCCATGGACTGTAATCCCCCAGGCTCCTCTGTTAATGGACTTTCTCCAGGCAAGAATACTGGAGTGGATAGCCATTCCCTTCTCCAGGGGAATCTTCCTGACCCTGAGATTGAACCTGGGTCTCTTGCATTACAGGCGGATTCTTCATCATCTGAGCCACCAGGGAAGCCTTCCATCTATAAAGTGGGGATAATAAATAGTACCTACTCCCAAAGGGCTCTGGTGAGGACTAAAAAGATGATACATGTAAAATGCTCGGCACAGTGCCTGGTTCATAATAAGTGCTCGAGAAGGGAAGGGGCTCATCTTCCCTACTGCAATCCGTCATCTTTGTTTGATGAGGTAGAGATGTAGAAAAGAGGGCCAAAGGGTTCCCCAGTGGATAAACCCCAATTTCATTTCCTCCCAGAATCCTTGGCTCAGGGGAGCCTGTGTTCCATGTTATTCAGAACATTCTCCAGAGTCAGCTGTCAAAGGCTAGAGACATATTGCTGCTTACTGTACCCACCTCCCACTTGGAAGGTTATGTCCAGATGCCCTGCCTTTAGCCCCAGAAGCCCCTCCCCATGGCAACCCCTCTGCCGGTGATTCAGAACCGCTTCCTCCTCAAAGATCCCAATCAGGAGGCTCCCTGACAACTTTCAGGGACTCTGGAACTTTCAGGGTCTCTGATCAGAGGAGGAGGGGATGGAGAGTGGGAGGGGAACAGGAGGGAGCCAGCAGCAGCACATGCCGACAGGAGGCTGGGTCCCCCTGGGTCTCCCTGGGAAAGGGAGGGGACCTGGGGGACTGGGCGAACCCCTCCACCCCCACCACCCAGCCTCTGAAAGAAACAGATTCTTGCTCCCTCCTCTCTCCAGATGCAGTGGGTTTTATGTGACAACTTGTAAATTTAATGACATCTTTCCCAGGTGGGCCTGGGGAGGCGTGGCACCCCTCCAGAGCAGAGTGCTGTCAGTAGCTGTTTCCAACCCACCAGGTGGGCAGAGCCCATCTCTGCTCCACTTTGTAGATTCCAAAACTGAGAATCAGAGAGGTTGAGTGCCTGGCTCAAGGCACTGTGGGGAGGAAGGGAAGCCCAGGTTTCTGACTCCAGGTCCAGTGTGCTCTCACAGGTTGGGGGAGGGATGGAGAAAGAGTCTCTTGGGGGAATGATATGAGGTCACCTGCTCCTGGCCACCTAGGACACTGAGTACTTTGGCCCCCTGCAGCACCCCTGCAGGCTGGGTCCCTGCAGGATGGCCCTGCATTCCAGGGAGTACAGACACAAGTGGAACAGCATGGTGGGAATCAGAAGGGGGCACTGGTCTCGATTCCAGCCTATCGCCCCATGTGACCTTGGATGGACCTCTTCTTTGCTCTGAGCCTCATTCTCTCCAGCTACAAAATGAAGATATTTCATTAACAGATATTTTTTTTGTTCTCAATTTCAAAGGGATGGTCCGATACCCTTAGTTTATGGAAAATGTCTCACTCAAGGTCACACAGCTTCTTTGTGTCAGAGCCAGGCTAAGATCTGGTACTGGATCAAAGTTGGCCCACCAGTCCAGTCATAGGCTTCCTTCCGTCGGCCAGTTCTGACACCTCTGCCCAGCCAGAGCCAGGCCACACCCAACCCTCCAGTTTCTCCCAGGAACCATTTCTCCCACTGAGCCTGCAGCTTGAATCCAACATTGCCCAGCTTTGGGCTTGCAGCTGTGTTCGCAGGCTCCAAGGCACTTTTCTTAACAGGGAAGTGGCAGCTGGCCCTGCAGAGGGACAGGAGGGCTTCTGCTCACTCCTTCCCATCTCCTCTGGACGCCTTCCCTCCTCGTAGTGAGGGGGTTGCTGGTGGCCAAGATGCCAGAAAGGCTCAGGCTGAGATTTCACAAACACCAACAATAGCCCCAGACCTGGGACAAGCCCAAGAGAAGACGCCCTCCCTTCCATCAGAGCAAAGGGGGCCCACAGCTCTGATTAAGTATAATTGTTTTGCCATGATTTTTTTTGTAAGTATTTTTATAATTTTGCTCTTGGAACTGTTCGGTTACCCGGCACTGATGTAATTGGCAGTTGGCTGTGCCTTCCCATCCATGCCCTTGTCTTACCCGGGATCTCTCACCAAGTGAGAAAAATGTGGCTGACAAATTGCTTTCTCATGTAATGACACTTTTATGAATACCAAATGCGGTAATTAATGCCATTGACCTAACGTTACATTTTGTAGACATTTAACGTTTATTAATTTTGATTTTGCAGTTTTCTTTTCCCATTTCATAGCCAATAAATATTTTAAGGTCTCAGATATTTTTTTGCAGGATCCTTAAAAGCTCGTAGGTCCAGAGAACTAGTGTGACCTTGAGAAAGGGGCTGAACCTCTCTGGGCCTCAGTTTCCCCAACCTGCTGTCCGGGAGCCCTGCCAACTTACAGTGACCCCTGCAGCACTGACCCACACCCAGGATCGACAGTTTAGAAACTTGGTAAGGCCAAGCCCCACAGGGCTGCCAGCCCCATGGTGCAGAGATGCTCAGAGCCACCCGAAGACGGAAACAAAGACCTCCCTCTCACCCATGAAGAGCAAAGCAATAAAACATGTTGTTTTGCCAGTCAGTGGAATTTCATTTGTGTGGTTTGGAGTGTATTTTCTAGTTAATGAACCTGCCACATTTATGACCTCTCTTTTTCAATTGAATGGAAAGAAAGGGGGGAAAAAAGGGGAAAGGTTGCAATATTTTCCCTATACTGCCAGTCAGCTGACAGCTGCAGGTCTGGGCAGGGCAGGGCTGCACCAGGGCAAGGCCCCCCTGCAAGCGCTGGTACCTGCAGTATAAGTGATCTGGGTTAGACCTCAGGGAAAGGGTCCCAACATAGGGAAGCCCCCTCCCACTGCCCAACCCCCACCTGCAAGGAGTTTTCCTTGGTGGAGGTGCCTGGGTCCACTTCCTCCTCTGCCAGGCAGGCTGGGTAATGCCAGTTGATCTGTGTCCTCTATCAGAGTTAACTAGGTTTGGATAAAAAAGGCTGAAGAAACTGGGACATGCCTGCGGGAAGAGGAGAGGAAAGGGGCCCAGGCAGATTCATCCACTCTTGGGGGTCACCATGATTGGGTCCTGAATGACCCATGACAGGTGGAACCATGGCCTCAGCTACACACAAACACACACACACACACACACACACATACACGACCACCGAGGGGATGGGCTTCTGCAAGCAAGCCCCTATCCAAGTTGGAAAGATCCCTCTTCTTCTCTAAGACCTCCCTCCATCATCCCCACGCCCTTCTCACTGTCCCCTCAGCCCTGTCTAAACTCTGCAGTAGTGAACCGTGTTTCCCTCCATCCACTCATGCACATTCATTCACATTTACCAAGTCAAGTGGAAGGGACACTGCAGTGCACCAGCAAATCACAACCCTTGTGCCCTTGGAATTTACAACATACTAGAGAAATAGACAGGCAAGGTGGTTACAGAGGGTGACCCAAAGCTCTGATGGAGGAAATACAATCCATCAGGTTGCACAGTAAGTCTCCTCAGGAGGATTGGGGAGGGAGTGTTCAGGAAGACTTCCTGGAAGAGGAGACAGTTCAGCTGGGCAGGGAGGAAAAGATTCTGAGAGGAGGCTAGAGTGGGGAATGAGATACATCAGTCAGCAACCTCAGAGCCCAGGGCGGGCAGAGCCTGCGCCTGATGGACAACAGAGCAGAAGCCAGACCCCTGATGCGTGCCTCTGGCTGAAGCACCCACGTGGTCTCCCGGATGAGGAGGGAGCCGCCGGAGCGAGTCTAAGCCACTGATTTCAGGCTGCCAGGGTCTCAAATCCTCCACTTTCCATGAGAGCAGAAGAAATGAGAAGCAGGCCCTCCCAGGGGATTTGCATTTTAAGAGGGATCAGAGCTCTTGGAACAGAAAGACCTACCACTGCATCATCCTGCTCTCCACCCTCTGTACCCAGTGAGCCTTTGCCTCAAGCCTTTCCTTCTCCTTTACCCTGTCTGGTCTCCAGACTCAGGCCCTTGATACTCATCTTGTGGGATGATCACCATGGTAACCCCCATCCTGGCTCCTGTCCCCTCAATATTAGCCAGGAGCACACTGGGTCTTACACAGCACCCCCAGCCTTGACTGAGCCAGCACTGAGCTTGGTGACCCCACAAGACTATGGGGGAACCAGGGACACTAGGCCTTCCAGGGCTCAGCTCTCCAATTTGGCGGGGGGTAGGGAGGCAGGGCAGGAGAGGAGGAATGATGGTTTAATACATCCTCCTACCTGGTAACGCCTTCACCTTGTAATGAAACTATCAATGCCTTAACCTCAAGGACAGGAGAAAGAGGTGAAGTGAAGGAAACTGAGGCCCGGAAAGCTAGAGGCGCCTCCCAAAGTCATAGATATAGTAGGTGTCCTGGTTCCCATCTGAATCGAACTCTATCTGGTTCAAGAGTTTGTGTGGCCAATCACAAGTCCATCCAGGCCACCAAAACCACAGAGGCCTGCTGAGGCTGAGCAGGTCAGGTGAGCAAATGCAAGCAGTGAGTGCTATGGGGTGCTGGCAGGCAGCGCTCTATGCACACAATTGGCCCCAATTCAGGTCCAGTTGACAGCTGACACCTGGGAATATGGGCCCCGTGCTGTGAGGTCATCTGATTTTTTCCAGAAAGCCAGAATCCAGATTTTTATATGAAATACTCTGGTTTGTGAACATTATCTAATTAAAATATACTTAATTGGATGTAGTGTAGATCAAACAAGACATACCTACCTCCAGTTTGCATGAATACATTCAATAAATACTTAACAAGCACATATTATATATGACAGGTAGGGGAACCATACTGTCCCAGTGTGCCCAAGACAGTCCTCGTTTTAAGACTGAAAGTCCTGCACACTGGGAACCTTCTCAGTCAGGCACTGAGCTGCGCGTCTACAGGGGGAGTAAAACAAAGCCCCTGCCATAAGGAACCGTGGTGAGGAGAGAAAATTCACACACACACACACACACACACACACACACACACATCACCAGCACTGTGCGGAAGGAAAAATTGGGAGTAATGGATAGACTTAAGAGTGACTTGGGCTGAATAAAGTAAGTCAGAGAGTACGACAAATATTGTATGGCATCCCTTATATGTGGAATCTAAAAAGAAAAGATACATATGAACTTCCTTACAGAGCAGAAAGAGACACAAAGACTTAGAAAAATGTACCTATGATTGCCAAGGTGGAAGGGATAGTTAGAGACTTTGGGAAGGTCGTGTATACATTGCTATATTCAAAATGGGTAACCAACAAGAAGCTACTGTACAGCACATGGAACTCTACTCAGTGTTATGTGCCAACCTGGATGGGAGGGGAGTTTGGAGGAGAAAGGACACACGTATATGTATGGCTGAGTCCCTCCCCTGTTCACCTGAAACTACCACAACTTTGTTAATTGGCTATACCCCAATACAAAACAAAGTTTAAAGTCTTGGGGGGGAAAAGAATGACTTGGGGATAGGAGTGGCCCCTTTGGCAAGTGTGATCAAGGAAGACCACTCTGAGGAGGTGACATTTATGTAAACTGAATCCTGGATGGTAAGAAGAAGGTCAAGGAAAAAAATCTATAGTAACAAAGATACACTGGCAAAAATATGAAAAGGTGTTTTCCAAGTTATTCACTGAATCTCTGTTTGTAACAGCAAGACTGGAAAAGACCCAGTAACATCGGGGATCAGGGAAGGGGTGCATGGGATGGGGGGATGCAGCTGTAAGAAGGAAGGAGAAGAACCACTATACACCACTACTCAGTGACTTATTGAGGACGTATTGTTGAGCGGGAAGTCAGAGTGGAAGAAGATGTGTATAACACGCTGCTATTATCTAAGACATTGTGTGCTTACATTTTGAAAAATACATAAGCACAGAAAGGGGACAGTTCAATCTTTGTTCACATCTGGTCTGCGGGTATCCCATTGTCCTCAGCAAGACCAAAGTCGACAGGCAAGAAAGCCCCTCCCCTCACCAGGAGACCACAGTCTGATGGACACAAACTTTTACTGAAGAAAAATGAAGAGTTTGGAGCAACAATTCTATCACCAAAGAAAGATGCTAGCTAGATCAGGATAGGGCTTCTCAACCTTGGGAGTACTGACACTTGGGCTGGATAACTGCTGAGATGTCTTCCTGGGCACCACAGGGTGTTGAGCAGCATACCTGGCCTCCCCCCACCAAGTGCCAGCATCATCTCTCCAGCCGCGAGGACCAAAAACGTTTCTGGTCATGGATAAACATCCCTTGGGGAGAAAACCACCTCCAGAAGAGAACCTCTGGACTCGAATACCGCCATAACACAGCCTCGTAAGTGAATGCCTCTGTGTCATGATCATTAGCGGCAGAGAAACTCACAAGAGAGAAATTGTGCAGTCCTGGGCCTCCTGGTGAGAGTACACAGCTTTACCTTTGATGTATTCTTGCCGAATTATCTTACCTGAGGCTGATCCAGCCTCTAGATCTAGATCCTGCAGAGACAAGAGACAGGGGCTCATGTGCGATGACACCATGAAAGTTAAAATCCACCAACTCCAGACAGAAGGAAATTCTAAAATAGACACAGCTCAGTTTCTTCACCACATTAATTGCAAAGACAGAGAGAGACGATGATGATGACTTAACCTACAGATTAAATAAGACTTAAGAAGGACTTCTCTGGTGGCCAGTGGTTAAGAAAATCTGCCTTCCAGTGCAGGGGACCAGATTTGATCCGGTCAGGGAACTAAGGTTCCACATGCCATGGGGCAATTAAGCCTGTGCCACAACTGGAGAGGAGCCTACGCACTGCAATGAAAGACCCCAAATGCCCCAGCAAGGAGAAAGATCTCACGTGTTGCAACTAAGACCCAACACAGCCATAAATAAATAAATGCTTTTTTAAAAACCCTTTAAAAAAGAACTTATGAGACATATCAACAAACTGTGATATCCAGATTATCCTATTTAAATTATTTCACGAACTATTTAAAAACTTATAAAAGACATATGACAGCAGGCTGGTCACAATGGGAAATTGAATTGGGGATTCAGAATCAAGCTGTGGTGAAGACCCTCCCAGTGCACAGAAGAAAACAGTCAGGAAGAGAATAATGAGACAAGGGAGCAACTACATAAATCAGTAAGATTTCATCCTTAATATAGTGTGTGTTCTCAAAGGAAACAGCAAATGGGGCAGAAGCCATAATCAAGAGTAAAATACAAGAATGCTCAGTTGAATTAAGAAGCCACCTGAATCTGAAATAGGCAGGAACCCACAGGATTCCAAGCAAAAACTCAATACAAATAACTTGAAATCTTGCTATTAAAAAAAAAAAAAAGAAGAAGAAGTATGGCCCGGACTGCCCTGGTGGTCCAGTGGTTAATAATCCACCTGCCAATGCAGAGGACGGGGGTTCAATCTCTGGTCTGGGAAGATTCCACATGTTATCGGGCAGCTGAGCCAGTGCGCCACAACGACTGAGACCATGGGCAGCAACTACAGAAGCCCAAGTGCTCTGCCCCTCGCTCTGCAACGAGAGAAGCCTCTGCAATGAGAAGCCCACACCCCACAACCGGGGAGGAGCCTCTGCTTGTTGCGACAAAAGAAAGCAACAATGAAGATCCAGCACAGATAAAAATAAATACATAAATAAATTAAAAAAAAATAACATGGCCAGTGGGGAGGTTTGAACACTGCCTAGATGTTGAATGATATTGCGGGAATACAGTTTAATTATTAAATGTGATAATAGTGTTGTGGTTATGCTTTGGGAAAGAGTTTCTATCTTTTAGAGATAATGCTAAAATATCTGCAGATGAAATGACATGTCTGGGTTTTGCTTCTCAATAATATTGTGGGGGAAGTGAGTAGAGTTATAAATAAACCAAGAGTGATTGGTCATAAATGAATAATTGTTGGATCTGGATGATGGATTGAGGGGAGGTTCATTATTATATTGTCTTTCCTATTGCGTCTGTTTGAAAGCTTTCCATAATAAAAAGTAAAAACAAACAAGACAGGATTTGCGGTGAGAACTTTCTAGGCAGAGGTCATCAGTCATTATGAAGGTTCTGAGGCTGGTTGACCTTGGCCAGTTCAAGGAGGCCAGTATGACTGGGACATGGCGGCTGGTGGGTAAGAAAGTCAGATGAGGTCAGAGACACAGGAGGGGCCTGACCATGCAGAGCCTTAGTGCCGCTGAAGAAATGTGGGGTTTACTCTAATTGCCAAAGGACAGCTTAGAGAGCTGTGGGCAGGAATGTGGTGGGATCCTATCCATGCCTCTAAGAGGTCCTTTGATAAACACCATGTGGTCTTCCACATGATGGAATATTAGCCATAAACAAGAATGAATTACTGATGCACACTACAAATTGGGTCAAGCTTGAAAATACAGCAAGTGAAAGAAATCAGCCACAAAGGGCCATATGTATACTGTATGATCCCATTTACATGAGACGTCCAGAATAGGCAATCCACAGAGACAGAAAGCAGATTCGTGGTGATCAGGGGTTAGGAGGAAGGGAGAAGCAGGACTAATTGCTGATGGGTTACAGTGTGACTTCCTGGGGGCTGGAAAGTTCTGGAATTAGATAGTGGTGATGGTTGCATCACATAGAGACGATACTAAAACCTAGAACCCACCGAATCATACATCTGAAAATGGTGATTTTTATGTCACATGAATTATATTTAAAGAAAAAAAAGGGACGAGATCTTTCGGCCACTCTGGAGAACAAGCAAATGGCGGGACTGTGTTGCAGGAAGAGCAGCAGGGGGCGTGGCAGTCACTGCAGGCCAGCAGCCTCGTGGCAGCTGGAAGGTCTCACTGCTCGAACCCCAGTGGGCTGGTTGGGATGGAGGCAACGAGGGATCAGGGTGACTCCTGATGTGAGTGTGAGCATGTGATGGCTTGGACAGTAAAGCATCTGCCTGCCAATGCAGGTGGTTCAATCCCTGGGTCGGGAAGATACCCTGGAGGAAGAAATGGCAACCCATTCTAGTATTCTTGCCTGGAGAATTCCAAGGACAAAGGAGCCTGGTGAGCTACGGTCCATGGGGTTGCAAAGAGTTGGACACGACTGAGTGACTAACATTTTCACTTTCACACGTGGGTGGGAGGTGGGTCAGGGGAGGAGCAGACTTTGGTTATACAGTCTTTAGGTTCTGGATTCTCAGGTGTCATCACTGCTGCTCTCCTCCCATAGTCTCAGACCTTCTCTTCTGACCCCCGTGGGGTGGGGTGGGCCATGCGGTCAGTTCTGGCCAATGAGTTCAGGTTGAAGTGAAGTGCATCCCAGACTCTCCAGGGCTCTATCTGGGCCAAGGAGGCCAACAACACTTAAGATGGTGGTGTTCCACCAACTAGGTCCTGGGGCGAGAAGAGAGAAGCACAGCCCCTTGGATCAGGAAGATCCCCTGGAGAAGGAAATGGCAACCCACTCCAGTATTCTTGCCTAGAGAATTCCATTGACATAAGAGCCTGGTGGGCTGCAGTTCATAGGGTCACAAAGAGTCAGACACAACTGAAGCGACTTAGTGCACACAGCCCCACAGCCCCCTGCAGACCCACGATGGATGATTAGTGAGTGGCAAACACACCCTGTGTTGGTAATGCACTGAGATGCTGAGGCTGCACAGCTCGACCCATCCCAAACTGTGTGACGCTTCTGAGATGGTCAGCCAGCTTTCTCCCAGCCTGCCTCCCACCCTGAGGGCAGGGCACCATTGAGCTGACAACAGAGGACATTTCCTTCAAGCCAGTGCTTTGAGGGTTCATCCTTCCATGCCCAAGGAACTTGAGGCCAGGTACATAGGAGGGACCCAAAAGTGGAATGCAACCAAGTGGGTGGTCCCAGAGCAGAACAGGAGGTAGGGGTTGAAATCAGGTGGAAAAGATAAATTGACTTAAGGAAAAGTAAATAATGAACGTCCCTGGTGGAACAATGGATAAGAATCCACCTGCCGATTCAGGGGACACAGGTTCTGGTCCAATCCCTGGTCCAGGAAGATCCCACATGCCATGGAGCAAGACAAGAGAAGTCCGTGTACTGCATGCAACAAAGATCCAGCACAACCAAAAATACATAAATTTTTTAAAAAGAAAAAGTAAATAACAGTGCTTAACCAAGCACTGAACTGAACATAGCCAGCTTTTACTGAATGTAGACAACGTTGACAGGAGTGGTTGCAGCCAGTCTGGGTGGGTGAACCTCAGAGGGAGTGGACCCACCAGGAAGGCATCCTAGGGGAGGCGGCAGGTTTCATCCTGAATGCTTCACCCTGACCAAGTGAGGGCAGGAAGGAAGCAGCATGTGGAAGAGTTGAGAGGGAAGAACTCTCCTGCAATTCAACAAGAACTGCCCAGTTTCTCTGTGGTGGTCCATGGACCTGGCCCCTGTAGGGACTCCCAGGAAAATGAATCAGTTATCCTAGTGACTTCAGCTCTGTCCCTCCTTGGGAGTAAGACCCTGGCTCTAGAAGCCACTGTTATAATGCCCAGTTCTTACCGAGAGGGAGAGTGTTAACACTAAGATTAGCCTCCCACCCCTCCCTCAACACAGCAGAGACACCAGGACCCTGGAGAGTTGGGGGTGATGGGACCTCACCAAGAGGGTCTGCCACCAGAGACCAAATTTGCATATTGGTTCCCAGCCTGGAGTACAGCTGAGTTCCTGAACACCAGGCCTTCTGCATTCTTTCCCCATCCCCCACTCCCACCTTCACTCCCGCCAGCAATATCTGAGGTCACGGACACATAGGTCATAGTCTCTTTTCCTCTGCATGACCCATTCTGCTCCTGAGAAATAGGTCAGGCCCCTAATCCAGGGGACTGAATGCCATCCAACCATCTTATCCTCTGTCATCCCCTTCTCCTTCTGCCTTCAATCTTCCCCATCATTAGGGTCTTTTCCAGTGAGTCAGCTCTTTGCATCAGGTGGCCAAAGCATTGGAGCTTCAACTTCAGCATTAGTTCTCCCAATGAATAATCAGTGTTGATTTCCTTTGCATGCTAAGTTGCTTTACTCGTGTCTGACTCTTTGCGAACCTATGGACCGTAGCCCACCAGGCTCCTCTCTCTATGGGATTCTCCAGCAAGAATACTGGAGTGGGTTGCCATAAATTTCTCCAGGGGATCCTCCCAACCCAGGGATAAAACCTGAGTATCTTATGTCTCCTGCATTGGCAGTGGGGTTTTTTTACCACTAGTGCCATCTGAAAAGCCTTGTATTATTATTATTTGTATCTAATTGAAGCTAGCCTCTCATCTCTGGCAGACCTCATATGGATGGCTTCATAGCAGCTCCTGACTAGAGCTAACTGAATGTTTGGAAACAGTTGAAGTCAAGTTGACATCCCAGGTCCACCACTACCTTGAAGACATTGCTTAAATTCTCCATACCTCTGTTCCCCACCCATGAAATAATAGTACCTATCTACCAGAGTTACCTGGCCCAGAGGAAATACTGAATACATTCTGATTAAGTTAATAAAGAAATGAAAGTTGGTATGCCGTCAGGTGTTTTCAGTCACAAGCAACAAAATCTCAACCAAGCTACTTCATAAGGAAAGGGTATTTAGCAGCTCCAGTAACTGAAAACTCCAGACATAATAGATAGCTTCAGGTACAACTGGACCCAGGCACTAAAAAATGTCCTTTGACCTCTTAGCTCTCTCTTTCTCTCTGTGTCTCTTCTATCTATTGCTCCATCTCTATCTCATCTCATTCTCATCTTTTGCACACAGCCTCCTTCACTTGGTAGGGATAGAGTGAGGCTACAGACAGCTGCAGCTTACATCATCCCCACTAGTGATTTCAGAGGAAAAAGAAGATGCAAAAATCCCAGAGAAGATCTCTGATTGGCCCAGCCTGGCCACTTGTGTAACCTGGAAGGAGTCCACTAATGAAAAGCTCCCCACAACCAAAAAAGGTATACAGAGAGGGTGTTCCCCCAAAGGAGGAGGCTTCTGTCACCAGAAAAGGAGAAAATGATGCTGGGCAGATAAAAACAAAATGGAGAGTTTGGATAGTCAGGGATTCCCTACAGGGGAACTAGGTAGTTTCCATGTGAGATTGTAGAGGAGGAAAGGATAGAGGAGAGGGAGGAGAAAGATGTAAGAGGGGTGAGGGATAGGAGATGAGGGGAGAGAGGAAAAGTAAGTGGAAGCAGAAAAGGGAAAGGGTACACCTGGACCACACAGTGCTGAAACTCTGGGCTCAGCATCCCCACATGCCCTTCAAAAGCACTATTTTCATGGGAGTAGCCCCACGCTAGCCCCAATCCCCCTTTCCACAAGGTAATCCCATGCCTCTTACCACAGTGGTTGGTTTATTAATAGATAAACCAGGTCTGAGCCAAGCCATTCCTGTCATTCCTCTGGCCATAGGTATTGGCTCTGAAGTTGAGTCACCCAGCCCACTTGGCTGACGACTTTGGCTGGATTTCTGGATAGAAGTCTCTCTCCTTCTGTACTAGGAGATGTGGCTAGAACTGTGCAGCCCTTCAGCCCCCACAAAGGAAGCCATCCTCCAGTCAAAACTAATACCAAGAATGGAAAAAAGTGGAGAGTTGGGAGAATAATTGGGCATCTGGTGAGACTTTTGAGCTTCTTAGTCAAACAACCCTGGAGGATGACTTGCCAGTGGAGACCCAGAGAAGAGATGACACTGCAGCTCAAATCTGGAGGACTCCACTGTAGGACTCCCCCTTGTTTGAGGGAAGTCATTCTTTTGTTCTGTGCAGGCCTTCAACTGATTAGATGAGGCCCACCCCCATTATGAAGGGCAATCTGCTTTATTTAAGTTTACTGATTTAGATATTAATCTCATCCAAACACACCCTCCCAGAAACATCCAGAATAATGTTTCACCACATATCTGGACATCATGGCCCAGCCAAACTGACACATAAAACAAACCATCAGAGCATTACTTCCAGATGTCTCTTTCTCAGGTACAGACAAGAAACAAGCCCTCCAGATACAGACAAGAAATAGAGGTCCAGAGAGGCCCAGAGGTCTGTCCAAAGTCACAGAGCAAGGCAGCACGGGGCCTGGCTGCCTCCATCCTGACTCCCAGGCCACTGCACTCCAGACAATCCCCTCACCCTGCCAATCCCCTCACTCCTGCCATGGCTCCTGGGAACCCAGGGATAAGATGAGAGCAGGAACCACAAGCAGGTCAACCACACTGCCATCCTGACACACCTGAGTAATAGGCCCCAAGAAGAAATGCTAACTGGCATGGAATTTGCTTATCATTTGCATGCTATTCCCTGAAGTTCAAAACACACAGATATTCATCAGATCTGACTTGTTCCCTACAGCCTCTTATCTTCAACCACATCCTCACAGAAGGACCTCAGAGAGCAATGCTTCTGCTGGTTGGTCAACTTTTATTCCTTGTATGTCTACTGACCCCCATCCTAGGGCCACATGGGCCATGGGTCTAGAAGCCCAGGTCTCCTGTCAGGTGGGTTTATTATTATTATTTATTTATTTTTGGTTGCTCTGGGTCTTCATTGGTACATGCAGGCTTTCTCTAGTTGGGGCAAGTGGGATGTACACTTTGTTGCAGTACACGGGCTTCTCATTGTAGTGACTTCTCTTGTTGTGGCTCACAGACTCTAGTGAAAGAGGCCTTCAGTGGTTGCCACATGTGGGCTCAGTAATTGTGGCACACAGGCTTAGTTGCTCCGAGGCATGTGAAATCTTCCCCGACCAGGGATTGAACCCGTGTCCCTGGAATTGGCAGGTGGATTCCTATCCACTCTACCACCAGGAAAGTCCCTGCCAAGTAGCTAATACAGCCCTCCCCATGTGAAATTCACTTTAGGTGGTACCAAATGGACATTTAAAATTTTTAATACTCATGCATTCATTTTTGTGTTGCTTTGAATTTATGACTGGGGGATGCTGGTTTCCCATTTATGGTGATGATAGAAAGTTTCCCTTTAAACTAAATTTAAGTGTTGTGTTTTTTTTTTTAAGTGAGTCAGTGGAAATAGAGTGAGTAAATAATATAACAGGCAGTATGTCGATATGACCCAAACAGAGATGAAATGACTGAGATTTTAGAAACACTGGGCTGATCGAAATGTCTCCTGCCACCCGGCTGATCCACCCCTACTTGGCTTGTTCTCAGCAGAGATGAAGACCCAGGGGACACAGTTCTGTGTGTTGGGAAAACATTTTCATTCCCCCGCCTGAGTCTGCCTTGGAGACATCTGGCCTTGGAACCATGGCATGTCCAGACATCTTGCCCCAGAACCCAGGGAAAAGGTCCCAGAACAATTCTTGGGACCCAATATCTACCCAGGACTCACTTCCTCTCATGCCTCTTAGAAGGGGAAACATTTTTTCCCATCTAGACTACTCACCATCATGAAAATAAGTCATTTCTCCACAGAAAAATGCCTGCAAGGTAATTAATATCGCAGCCATTTAACTCAGCAGTAATACCCTCACCGTTAATAAGCTAGCTAAGAGTTCTGCTTGAAATTAATAACTTGCAAATGACCCAAGAGCCCTGGTTCCCTACCTTCCTTTTTTAAACAAAAAAAAACACACAGAGAATTTCAATAGAAAAGCAATTTTCATTTATGAGCCAGTATCATTATTCATAACTGGAGAATTTGGAGAATTGTACGGAGTAAAAGCCTTTTCCACTTAATTAGAATCTTGAACATCACAGGAAAAGGGGAGAGACCGCATCTAGTACAGGAGACAAGGAGGCAGGAAATACGAATCAAAAGGAAGAAAATCTCTCCCGTGTAATTGCAGGTTTGCACAGCCGGGTGAGGAACAGGACTCAGTATCTGCATCTATTGCAGCAAGAAAATCCAGGGCTTGCTGTCACATCCAGGGCAGAGGCTGGCTTGTCACAGACATGTCCTCAAGACCCAAGCACTGAAGTCTAATCTTAAAAGCTACAAGGGAGGAACTTACTTGGTGGTCCAGTGCTGCCAATGCAGGGGGTGTGGGTTTCATCTCTGGTCAGGGAAGTAAGATTCCACATGCTATGTGGCCAAAAAGATTAAAAATATATATATATATACAAGTGAAGCCAGAAGGGAGTGCACAGAGGCAGTGAATGGAAAAGAGGTGAGAGTAGAGGTTTGGGGAGAGAGGCTTGGAGACAGGAGGGGTGGAAGAGGAGAAAACTGTCCTGTCCTTCCCCCAAGACTGAGGTCCAGCCTGTGGCCCATCCCTCATGGCCACCTCATCTATGTTGCTGTGCACAGGCTTCCTCTAATTGCAGCGAGCAGGGGCTACTGTTGATTGCGGTGTGTGCAGGTTTCTTGCTGCGGTGGTTTCTCTTGTTGCACAACACAGGCTCTAGGGACCGCAGGCTTCAGTAGCTGTGGCACACAAGCTTTAGTTGCTCTGTGAATACTGCATATTTTTGTACAGGTGAGGAGGTGAGGCTCAGTGAGGTGAAGGGACCTGCTGCTGGGTCACCAAGCCAGTGAGTGGCTGGGCTGCAAAGCAAGTCAAGCCCCTTTGATTGCATGCAAGGCTGAGTCACCACGGTCAACGGCCCCTTCATTTGCACAGCAGTCCTGCTGGGTTCATCCTCCCCTCCACTCTCTCTAAAACCTCCCAGCCTCCTGATAAAGCAGGCATCATCATCACACTTCACAAATTTGGAAACGGAGTCTCAGACAAGCTGAGGGCAAGCCTGGCTGAGGCTAGGATTTCAATCCAGATCTTGGACTCAAACATCAGGAACGATGCTCATTGAATCCAAACACATCAACTTCAACTGAACCCCCGGGAGCAGCATCTGGGCCTTCGGCTGCCTGGAAAACAAGTCAGAAATATCATTGACATAATCAACTCAGTCCAACTGGATTCATGGTGCCAGCAATGAGTTGCTCTTTTTAGAGTGTTTCCATGAACTGTACTCTGCTCTAAAGCCTTCACCTCAGTTAACCCACTCTAGTGAGTAGACACCATTCTCCTCCCTTTAGAAGGAGGGAGATTGAGGCATGGAGAGGTCAGGCAACAAAGTCACACTGCCAGTCAGTGGCTCAACCTCCAGAGGCCTGGTCATAACCACTAGGGGACACTACCCTTGCACTGATATTAACACCAGCGAGACCAACAATAGCTAAATGCTCATTTGCTGTTGTTTAGTCACTAAGTTGTGTCCAGCTCTTCTGTGACTCCATGGACTGTAGTCCTCCATGGTCCTCTGCCCATGGGATTTCCCAGGCAAAAATACCGGAGTGGGTTGCCATTTCCTTCTCCAGAGGATCTTCCTGACCCAGGGATCAAACCCCTGACTCCTGCACTGGCAGGCACATTCTTTGCCACTGAGACACCAGGGAAGCCCAAATGCTCATTTAGCACTGTTCTAAGTGACCAGTCCACATGAAGATCTCTAAGGGAGGTGCTATGCCCATCTCTCATTGTATCAGTAAGAAAATGAGGGCACAGAGAGGTAGAATGGCTTCCCCAAGGCCACAGAGCTGGGAGGAGGCTGAGTTGGGATTTGAACCCAGAAAGTAAGGTTCTGAGATCTGTGTTTTTAGCTCCCTCCCTCCTGTGACAGTTACAAGGGAACCCTGGAGTCATCCTGTAGCTTCACCCAGGCTGCCCATCATTTCTGGCTTCATCACCCCCTCCCTTCCCTCTGAGCTCTAGCTCCCCTGCCCCCACCCTGCCCAATGGGTTGGGGGACACAGCACCCACAGGATCCCACAGATGAGCCCTCCTCCTGCTCCCACAGGAGCCCCCTTGGCCACCACCTCCCACTAACTGCCCTTGGTGTCTCATCTCCCAACTTGAGCTCTAAGGGCTAGATTAGACTTGGAATGCACCTCTAAAGATCTTATATTCAAGGTCACAGGCACCTCACTCCCTGCTGGACTCAAGCAGCCTGATTCATGGGCCTCTAGTGCCCACCCCAAGAGCCAGCACCCTCCTTTCTTCTCCAGGCGCTGGCTTAGAGTGACATGTCCTGATGAAGCTCTAGGAACAGCTCTCAGCTCCAAGATGCTCCATCAGTTGGTAGGCCCGGGTCCCTGTAAGGGTCACATACCACCTGTGGACACAGGACAATCACCATAGCAGGCTGAGATGTGGCCTGGGCTCAGAAGCTGCTGTCACTTCTGACTGCATTTGAGACATGTCCCTCTGTCCCTCCGGTTATCAGGGGGGCAAACGTGGGTGCCTCAAACAGGAATCAGCTCTCTGTCCCTTTTTAAAAAAAACTTTTTTATTGGAGTATAATTGCTTTACAATGGTGTGTTATTTTCTGCTGTATAGCAAAGTGAATCAGCCATGTTTATATATATCCCTTATTTTTTAGATTTCCCTGTCCCTTCTGAGGAACCAGATTTCTTAGGCAGTGGTTCCCAAATGTCAGCTTATGAATCAGCTACATCAGAATCACATCTCAAAAATAGAGCTTCTCAGACCCTACTCACAGATCAAGGAGAAGGCCCAGGAGTTGGGATCTGAAAAACCTCTTGTTCCCACTTGGCCTACTCTGGGCAGTGAGCTTAGGAATCACTGCTCAGGACACTTCATTCACAAAGGGTCAAACATGAGGGTATCTTAAGGACCCTCTAGTCCAGCCCACCCATTGTACAGATGGGGAAACTGAGGCTCATGGAGCTTGTCCTGGGTCACAGAGTGACTCAGTGATGGTGCTCTGACTCAGACCCAGGTGTCCTGCCTTCCAGACTGGGATGCTTGCCCTTCTAGGCCATCTGCAGAAATAGCAGAAAAGTCCTTCTAGCTCAGGGCTGGAGGCCATGCTTGGCACGGAGCAAAACCGTCATAGAGAATTGTTGGATGGAAATTGAAGAGCACTGAATTGGAGACAGACAGTGCCTGTTTTTGCTCATCTGTCCCCCTTCTATGTGGTCCTAATGAAGCTTATTCACAACGCTCTGTGAAGCACAAACACACATCACATCACACACGCACACACATCACACCACACATACACATCACACCACACACACACACTGGAGAGTGTGTGACTGGACCAGGCTGCCCAGAGTTCTTATCCCCCTACTCACTGTGCCCCCTTCTCTTGTATCTGTGAGTAACAAACTGTTTTCAATGGCAAATGCCTCATGATCTCTTGGTCTCAACACACCTAAATAATGATACAACTATACTTTTAAAGGAAATCAACCTTGAATATTCATTGGAAGGACTGATGCTGAAGCTGAAGCTCCAATACTCTGGCCACCTGATTTGAAGAGCTGGTTCACTGAAAAAGACCCTGATGCTGGGAAAGCTTGAGGGCAGGAGAAGGGGGTGACGGAGGATGAGATGGTTGGATGGCATCACTGACTCAATGGACATGGGTTTGAGCAAATTCTGAGAGATGATGATGGACTGGGAAGCCTGGCATGCTGTAGTCTAACTTCCACCCAACAATTCTCCATGGGGTCATAAAGAGACAGACACAACTTAGCGACTGAACAACAAAATACGTTCAAACACTCTCTGAGCCTCAGCTTCCCTGTTTATAAGCTGGGAATGCATCCATCCACCCTGCCTCACAGGATCTCAGCAGGAACCAGATGTGATAATGCTGTCAAGAGCCTGGAAAGTATAGAGGGCTCAGCAAACAAGAGGAGGCAGGTCCAAACCCAAAGGCAGCCCTTTGAGGAGGCACCATCAGCTTGCCTCTGCATGAGACCGCTTTGGAATAGGTTGGGCCAGAATGAGCAGCCAGATAGGTACACTGAGGCGCAGTGAGGTCAAGGACTCACCCAAGGACAGGCTGCTGGTTCTTCAAAGATTCAAACTTGAAACTGAGAAAGGGGAGGAAGAGTAATCCAGGCCAGCTGGAGCTAACCAAGGAGAGGGTCTTGAAGGAGGTGGAGCATCATGTAGAGAGACACACGGTGCCCATGTGCACAAGCATACACACGCACAGGTATGCACACACACAGGTATGCACACACACAGGTATGCACACACACAGGTATACACACACACGTTCATACCTGCTCTTGCTGCCAGCCCAGGCAGAATTAAGAATGTAAGCAGTCTCTATATGTGGACTTTAGAAAAATGGTACAGATGAGCCTATTTGCAGAGCAGGAATAGAGACACAGATGTAGAGAATGAATGTGAAGACACAGTGGGGGAAGGGGAGGGTGGAACGAACTGGAAGATTAGGATTGACATGTGTAAAAGAGACAGCTAGTGGGAGCTTCTATAGAGCATAGGGAGCTCAGCTCAGTGCTCTCTGATGACCTAGATGGGTAGGATTTGGAGGCTGGAGGGGGATCCAAGAGGGAGGGGATATATGCACACATAACTCTGGGCTTCCCAGGTAACGCTAGTGGTAAAAAACCCACCTACCAATGCAGGAGACGTAAGAGATACGTAAGTTCAATCCCTGGGTTGGAAAGATCCCCTGGAGGAGGAAATGGCACTCCAATATTCTTGCCTGGATAATCCCATGGACAGAGAAGCCTGGTGGGCTTCAGTCCATAGGGTTGAAAGGAGTTGGACATGAGTGAAGCGACTTAACACACATAGCTGATCCACTTCACTATACAACAAAAACTAACACAGCATTGTAAAGCAATTATACTAAAAAAAAAAAAAAAAGAGTGTATACTTGAGGACTAGCTAGACAATTATCCTGTCAATCCCACTTCTAATGTCTTCCTCCTTGTCCTTGGACAAAACTAGGAATCTCTTTTATTTTTTATTTTTTGGGGAAACTCTTTTAGGTTCACAATTCAGTCCCTTCTCCAGCTGGCACTGTTTCCATGCCTTCCACATGGCCCCTCCTCACCCCATGAGTTTCTGTCACAGCCCTCTCAGCCCAGTGAAGCCTGACAAATCCTTCTTGCAAACATGTATGTCTCAGGCTCAGCATAACCTCCCAAAATAAAACAAAAACAAGTTTGAAGTGCCTCGAGATAACTCAAAGTGTAACAGCATCTCATAGCAGCGTAACAGCATCTGCTTTCTCCCCAACAGCACAAACATTTCTTGTCTGCAGTAACCATTCAGGCCCAGTCCAAGGACAGCCAGAGAAGTCTGTTGCCCCAAAGACCCCAGATAACTGGACCACAATGAATAGATTCCCCCTACCTTCCCACCCAGAGGGTGTTGGGAGTCAGAAGAAGGAAGGCAGCTGTTCTCTTGTGCAGACAGAGCATGACAAGAACAATCATAGGAACTGTCAGTGTCACTTACTATGGGCCAGGCACTGTTCTAAGCACTTTGCCTACATTAGTTCATTTAGTCCTCATTCCAACTCTGTGACACAGATATTACTGTGCCATTTTACAGATGGGGACACTTGCAGAAACTGAGACCATCTAACAACCCAGGATCAGCCTCATGGCAATCATCGCTGGAGCATAAAAATGGTGCCCCTCGAGGTGGGCGTGCACACTCCACTTTGCCACAGTCCTCACCACCCCTTGTTGTATCACACTTTGTCTGCTTGGCTCATTTAAGTCACTTTCTCCACCCCTGCATGTGTCTGGGTTTCAACTCCGACACTGTACTCTCTCCTCTCCTGTGCTTCCTCCACCCTCATCCAAAGAGTCAGGATCCGAGACCTGAAGATCTGAAAAAAGTTCCACCCTTTCCCTTCCTTTAGACTGACTCCTCCAGGAAGCCTTCTTTGTTTCATCAATTCTGCAGGTACCTGAGGTGAAAGGATTCCTGCAGGTCGTCTTTTTGCTTCCCTGGTGGCTCTGTGGTAAACTATCCATCTGCCAATGCAGGAGACATGGATTCAATCCCTGGGTCAGGAAGATCCCCTGGAGGAGGGCATGTCAACCCACTCTGGTATTCTTGCCTGGGAAATCCCCTGGACAGAGGAGTCTGGTGGCCACAGTCCATGGGGTTAGCAACTAAACAATGGCAACCCATCAGTTATATATGAGAGACTGGGTAGAAAAGAGCCATGAAATGCTGCTCCCTGCCTGCCCTGTCACCCAGCCCCGTCCCACCAACATGGTCTCAACTCCCATTCCTCCCCTTGGCAGGGGGAAAGGGCTGGTGCTGCTCGCAGGCTTATTTTACAAATGAAGGAACTGAGGCAAGACTCTGGGTCCCTCTTCGTAACATACGAGGCAGCTCTCAGGTCCCAGGTCTCCCTTGCCACCCAGCAAAGGCTGTTTTGTCCCTCATCACTCTTCCCCTTCTGACTCTTTTGATAGTTCCTCAGCTCTAGGATCAGGTCTGGGTCCCCCTGGCATTCTCCTGGGCACAGGCCTCCAGGGGCCCAAGCCTGGAGCTCCCACTGAGCCTCTCCCCTGATACTCAGGCCCTCTATTCTGCCTCCTCCATTTACAGTCATCCCAGCCCCTCTTTTCCCATGTTCCCCTCTCCCTTGTGCACGGCCCTCCGCAGGAGCCGAGGAGGGACTCTAGGACATCGCGCAATCATTCCCCTGGCTGGGCCTCCTTCCCAGGGCCCCAACCACTTGAGAGACACCCCCTTTTCTGGGGTTGGCAGTGGAGTCTCTGGCCCACCCAGGATCATCATTTCTTCAGAGCCTTTGAAGCACAAGCCCTGGCAGATCACTGAGCTCCTGCTCTCTCTTCCTCCCCTGGATACTGCCTGTCTCTGGAGCCCCCCAGCATCTCCCAGACAGCTGTGCAGGTTGCGCACAGCAACCCCTGCCCCGAGCAGCCACATGCTGCAGTCCTAATTGTCACTCACTAGGCATCACGGCACGTCCCTCACGTCCTGCCCTGTGCAGCTGCCAACCGGAGAGAGTGCTGCTGCGGTCTGTCACTCCTGCAGACGGGGTGGGGGGGGGGGGGTGGGGGGGGCCTCTCCCCACCCTCACTGAGCACCCCCACTGCCACCACCAGGCCTCTAAATGCCCTCAAGCAACTGGGGGTGGACCTCAGGGACTGGGAGAAAAGGTCCCCCCAACGGGGGAAATCTCACTTGGCTGTAATTAAACTCCGCCACCATGCTGGCAGCAGACAAAAAGGAACACATAATGGGATTAGAATTGTCATAAATTAAAATCATAAATTCAATAAATGCCTTATCGGCCTCCCTCTGGAAATGGCTGGCCTACAGCGGCCGGCTCTGATAGGCATAATGGAGACGCTGCGGGAAGACGGGTCAGGGCAGCCAGGCGTGCAGCAGGCGGGGAAGACTCTGGCCCAGCTGCCAGCCCAAGCTGATGGGGCCTGGCCAGGGGGCCCTTCTCCAGAGAACCTCCCATGAGGGCAGACCGCAGCACCTGGTAGTGCTTCAGAACCAGCCGTGGCTCCCTTTTACCCCCACAACATAAAGCAGCCTGACACTTCACCAACTTTCTGCTTTAAAATCTGCTGACACATGCCTCTGCCACCCACCACGTGGGCATCCATAAAATGACCTCTGGCCTCAAATGTGTGGTGTGCTAGGAGGACATGTTTTTATGCTTTTTTACTGTGGTAAAAAGTCACCTAACACAAAACATAGTATTTAGCCACATTTCACTGTGTAGTTCAGCGGCACTAAGGACACTCACATTGTGCAACTCTCACCATCATCAACTCCTGAATTTTTCACCTTCCTTAACTGAAACTGTCCCCATTAAACACTAACCCCCATCCCCCCAACCCCAGTCCCTTGAATCTGCCAGTTCTCTTTCTGATTCTATGAATCTGACTCTTAGAAGGGCATGCTTTGACACAGTCAAGTTCTGGGTTCTGAATCCCAGCTGCAGCACAGGCCAGTGGCATGCTCTCTGAAAGATATCTGCATTCAGGATCACCTAGCTGCACGTAGTTACAGAGTTCTGAATGAGCGCCAGCTTCTGTGCTCAATGTTGGGGGAAACAGCAGTAAGCAAGACACACAGGTCACGGATCTGGCATCTAGTGGGAAAGACAGACACATGCAGGTTTCCCGTGTGTCAATCATCAATCCTGCAGGTGCCTGAGGTGAAAGGGTTCTGACATTGCTGTGATTGTCCTTGTCAACAATTTCAGAGTTGTTGTTTTGTCACTAAGTCGTGTCTGATTCTTTGTGATCCCATGGACCTTAGCCCACTAGGCTCCTCTGCTAGGCAGTTTTTTTTTGTTGTTAACTGCCTAGCACCTCTATAACAGTTTCTTACATTTTTGGCTACATACTGTTGGATTCCCCCTTCACATGTCAAGACTTTGGAATCTCATTTTCAAGGGAGAAGACAGAAAGATAATTCTTTCAGCATGGTTGAATAAAATGCACACACGCATATATATTAATCTATACACTTAATAGAGTTTGTTATATGGAATGCATAAAACACAAGCTTCACATACAGACACATTCTTTGTCTGTAGAGCTGATACAGGTTTATGTCCTACTGTTATCTACAGAAAACGCCCCTCCAAAGATGTCTATGCCCTAATCCCCACAACCAGTGAACGTTTGGTTACATGGCAAATGGGAACTAAGGTTGCAGATGGAATTAAGGTTGCTGATCAGCTGACCTAAAATAGGGAGACTGTCCTGGATTATCCAGATGGGCCCAATGTAATCCCAAGGGTCTTAGAGGTAGAAGAGGGAGACAGAAGAGAGAACCAGAGAGATAGCAGCGTGAGAAGAACTCGGCCCAGCGTAGCTAGAGGAAGGGGTCACAAGTCAAGGGATGCAGGCATCCCCTAGGAGCTGGAAAAGCAAGGAGACAGATGTTTCTCTGAAGCCATAAAGGAATGCAGCCCTGCCCATACCTGGATTTTAGCCCTTGATTCAATCTCTGGTCTGGCAACTAAAATCCCATATGCTGTGTGGTGTAGCCAAAAAAAACAAAGAATCCCAGGAAGAGGACATGGAGGCTTGGGAGTTGGGGAGGATGGGGAGGATGCTATATAAGTAGGACAGATTGAAGGTGGGGCTTGAGGAAGGGGCAATGTTAGGAAGACGCCAAGCTTCTGGCTCAAAGACGGGAGGATTCAAAGAGGCAGCGGCGGGTGTGGGGGCTCCAGGAGAGGGACCCTGTGTGCCCACCTCCCCATCCCATCCCCCTGCCCATAGGAGAGAGAAGGGAAATCACTCCTGACTTCCCCTGCAGCCTCCCAAACCCCACATTCAAAAGAGACTGAGAACTTCCCTCTGCACTAACGCTGCCAAGCGACCCAGTGCCTCAGCCCAGGAGGCAGAGCAAAAATCTTGCAGAAACAGAAACGGGGCTCTCTCTTCGTGAACCACGCAGCTTCTCAGGCTCGCTCAGGAGCCCACCCATTCCTGAGCCCAGTGCTCACCCCCCTCCTCTCAAGCCCCCACCCTCTAACCCTCTTGGGGTCTCCATTCCCCAACCTCAACTCTCAAACCAAGCCCAGAGTCATTGCTAGTGCTTATTAAGCCACTAATTAATTGAATTTTTCCCCCTCATTGCATGCTGTTAATTAGTTTCTTGTAGTAACAGAGACTATTATTCTTGGAAGTAATAACTTGGTTCAGGAGGCAGTTTTAATGTTACTTATAATTGCTTGAGGGGGTGGGGTCTTGGGCTCAGGTGGGCGGGACTAATTCAGGAAAGGAAGGGAGTAAAACAGACACACTTCTCTTGCCTAAAAGATGACTTTTTCGTTTGTCTGAATAGTGTCCTGCCTTTTCCAGTTTTCTCCAAAGAAACACATTATTTTTATAATATCAAAAGAAAAAAACTTAAGGCAGGGAAGGCCTTAGAGTGTCTAGAAAAATTGGGCCTGGGAGAGCAAAGCCACAGAGTGCTGGACTGCGGGGCCAGAGGGCAGTGGGCTCCCTTCGCTCCCACAACTTCTGTTCTAGGCTGTCCTTTCTATTCCCTCCCCATGAGCCCGCAGGGAGGCAGCCCCAAAACCAGGGTGCAAACTCAGGGCTCTGCCTTGGAGCCCAAGGACCTAACACTGATTCAAGCTGAGCTACAAAGAGAAAATAGCTGGGAGCCATGTGTGCCCCAGATCAGGAATCATGAGGCCACAGTGAGGAGATGACAAATAAAACCAACCAAGGGGACTTCTCTGGTGGTACAGGCTTAAGTCTCTGCCTTCTAATATGGGGGACATGGGTTCAATCCCTGGTTGGGAACTAAGATCCCACATGCCACAGGGCAACTAAGCCCGTGCACCACAACAAGAGAAGTCTGAGCTTCTAGATAAAGAAGCCCACACGTCACAGTGAAGAGCCTGTATGTGCCGCAATGAAGACCCAGCGCAGCCAATTTTTTTAATATAAAAAATTAAATAAATAAAAGCATCCAAAATCGCAAAGTCCCTCCATCTTCGTGGAGCTTTCATTTTAGCAAAAGAAACAAAGAAAGAAGAAAAACAGAAAATAAAAGAGAAGATCATGGGTGCAGAGAAACATACTGGAGATAGGATGGCCGGGGGTCTCCTAGAGGAGATGCCATTTAAGCTGCAAACAGAAGGATGAGGTGGGGGGAAACCCAAACATTAAAAAAGGGTCTTCTAGAGGACGTGTCTATGTTTATCCCTGAGGAGGGGCCTCAGTGCACTCCCCCCACCACCAGATTCCTGCTTGTCCGCAGAGCCCTGCAAAAAGCTATCACTCACACCAATAAAAGCACCCGTTAACCTTGAGTCAGCCCTCAATTAGCCACAAGGTCTTAACTCCATCATAGCCTGGGGGTTAGAACAGAGGGCAGTGGGAACCACATCTGATTCCCGAAATGACCTGTGATGTTGCGAAGCGGCCAAACAGAGTCTGACAGCTCGTCACTTCTCAACAGGAATTCATTTTGCTCTTCCTCAGTTCTCCCAGGATGAAGAGGCCACTTACCAGCAGGAGGAACATCCTTGGCAGCTCCGATATGATGCCCATCCTTTGCTACTGTGGCAGGGGACAGTACTGGGCAAGGCGCCTAGGGGCACTGGTGTGCAGATAAATGCTTAACAACCAGCTCTCCAAAGGGGAAAAGCCCTGATTTGTAGCATTTGTCAATTTCCATGTTGTCAATACCCTAGCCAATTTCAAACTACCAAGCTGAGCGTCTCTGAACCGAGATGCAGACTGGGGTGAGTATGCCTGGCACACCACTGCTTTAGGCATGACCCCTCTGCAAGTCTCCCCATCCGCAAAATGAAGATTAAATGAGATCATGGTAAATAACCATCACCCTCGAGAAGCGTCAGCAGAGGTTGGTGCTGATAAAGCAGGGGTTCCCTTCTTCCACCTAAGGAAAGCAGAGGAGTCCTGGCACAAAGTTGAGAAATATCACCTGAGCATTTAGGGATTGAATAGCTTGTTGAACCATCTGGGTAGAGATGAGGTGGGGTGGGTTTGCAGGGGAGGGGGCAGGAAAGAGAACATAGAATCAATTCCCACCCCCTGCCAAGCTCAGTGCAGAGTTTCACCAGCTGGGTGGTAGCAGAGGGAAGGAAAATGTAGTGCAACTTCGTCCTGGTGCCCAGGACGGGGACCAGGCTTGGCTGGTTTATGCTCTATGCCCAGTCCCCAGCCTAGGGCATCACGGGAAACACGGCTGTTCAATAAATGTTTGCCAGATGAGCTAATGAATGAATCCCAGCGTTCTCTCCAAGTGGGGGATGGAAGCCTTTCCCCCTTCTCTCTCAGTCCAAGCACATGCACAGCAGGCAGCCTGGACTGTGGCTGGGGCCCTGGAACGGATCACCAGGCAAGCCCCCCACCCAGACCCAGGACCCTGGGGTCTGTGGATGGGCCTGTGGTGCTGCATGAGAGCAGGTTAGAGACAGCCTGTGATTCATTGCAGCAAATGCCCAGAAAATAAATATCACACTGCCCTAGCCCTTCCCATTGCAGCCTCTAATATTGTTTCCGCGGGAAGAGGCCTTATTATTCAGTGCCTGTGGTGACAGCCAACTAGTAAATCAGTGACCTGGAGATTGCTTCCTGGGGAAATTGGATGTGGCTTCTGGTGATGGCCGCTCTGCAGGTGCTGCGTGGGAGGAGGAGGGGTCATTTGGGGGCAGGAGTCAGGGCTGGGTTTTCACATGGAGAGAAACTCCCTGACCATCTTCCTGCTTCCCACGAAGCTCACCTGATTGGGAACTCCACCCCACCCTGTGCGGTCACTTCCCAAGTTCTCACTGGATCGGGAGTACCCCCATCACACCCCCATGCTATCACTTGCCTTCCTGGGACAGAACCAGCTCACAGACAGAGGCACAACTCAAAGGCAACATCCTGTGGTCTTCTGGGCACTAGTCCTTCCCAGAGCCTGTCCCCCAAGCCCTAAACCCTGTACCAGTATCCACTCTTCCACACTGGAGTGGGTGGGAACCCAATCCACCAGTTACAATGATGAGAGATCATATCTGTTTCCTCAGTGTTGACACCTAATTCTTTACTGTTTGCCTGGCACATAATAGCCCCTCAGTAAATATTTGTTGAATGAATAGATGAATAAATGAAGGCCCAAAGAAATGGTTGCAGAACAGAACAGGCATGTGTGTGCATTTTTCATCTATTTCTCTGCCTTGCTATGTTCCTAATCTTTTCAAGGATGCACACCACTTTTCATCACAGCAGCTGTATAATGTACCAGGTCACACTCATCTCTAGTCTCTGGCTTTCTTAGTTTTCCTTCCTTTCCTCCAACTATCATAATGACACTACTCTGGAGGCCTCTTCCTGCATCCAGATGGTGGGCACCATGAGCATGGGCCCTGTGTCCACTGACCTCCTCCAGCATCATGTCTTCCTGCATCCCAGCAGGCTCCCACGGGACAGACTTCATGGGCAGTCAGATGCTAAGCTAGTCAAGGAACTACTTTGAGGGCAGAGGGCTTTCCTGTTGCTTTGACATTTCAGTGGAGAATTAAAAGTTCTGGGCACAGTACCCACAGAGCCACGAACGTGGTGAAGATTAAAGGCCCAGTTCCAAGCTCTCACCAAGGTCAGCAGGATGCAACAGAGCCAGCTCCACTACCTGCCACTCTGGCAAATCTTTCTCCTAATTATACCTGAATTATGCAAATCAATACCAATGTCGATATAGGATTTCCTTTAACAAGTCAAGAACATGCAAGAAGTAAAGACCTGGGAAGACAGAAATCCATCTAATTAGGAGTGAGTTTCTCTCTTTTTCTCTTGGCTGTGCTAATAAATGGTTGCACGACAACCCCAGAGAAGAGGTCAGCGGGTAGAGCAAAGCAGGGCAGAGGGCAGACAGAACGTGAAGATGGCGTGTGAGCCAGAGGGGAGAGGACTGGGAGACTGGGGTCACACTGAGAGCATGTTGGATGTAGCATCAGTCACAAACAAAAATGGGATTTTGCAGTCTCTCTTTCCATCAAGCAGTTTAAAATCCGCCAAAGCTGGAAGTTGGGGGCCCAAGGACACAGAGAAGGCAGTCTCTTACCTCTGGAGACATGGACTAAGAAAGAAAGAGAGAGAGAGAGAGACAGAGGAGGAAAGGAGGCGAGGGGGAAAGAAAGAAAGAGGGAGGGAGGCAGGGCTTTCATACCGTGAACTTTTGCTGTGTGCCTCTGAGAAGCATTGTATCTCCAGGCTTTCATTTAACCCTCAGCACTTTGAGTTAGGTACTGTTATGACCCATTTCAAAGATGCAGACTGTGAGCTCAGAGAGGTGAAATGTCCTGCTAAGTTTCCACGGCTGTAAGCAGAATAATGAGTTTAAATGCTCAGTCGTGTCTGACTCTGTGCAGTCCCATGGACTGTAGCCCATCAGGCTCCTCTGTCTATGGGATTTTCCAGGCAAGAATACTAGTTCAGTTCAGCTCAGTTCAGTTCAGTTCAGTAGCTAAGTCGTGTCCAACTCTTTGCGACCCCATGAATCACAGCATGCCAGGCCTCCCTGTCCATCACCAACTCCCAGAGTTCACTCAGACTCATGTTCATCGAGTCAGTGATGCCATCCAGCCATCTCATCCTCTGTCGTCCCCTTCTCCTCCTGCCCCAGTCCCTCCCAGCATCAGAGTCTTTTCCAATGAGTTGCTATTTCCTCCTCCAGGGGGTCTTCCTGACCCAGAGATCGAACCCATGTCTCCTGCATTGCAGGTAGATTCTTTACCCACTGAGACATTGGGGAAGCCTCTAAGCAAAAGGCCAAAGCATCAATTCTTCTTGTCCCATCGCACTTATTGCTTCATTATATGCAACTGGGGCTCAAAGGCAGAATGTGGGCAGGCGGAGAGCTGCCTTTGGAGGGGTGGAAGATAGGACAAGCACACCTATCTTGAAGCCGTAGCAGCCTTAGGCCTAGGCACCCCCTCCAGCAGACCCCTCCAGCAAGGAAGACGCAACAAGGCCTGAGTTTATCATGAGGGCTGGCTTAACTCCCTTTGCACTTTATGCTCAATCATTTTATTATAGCTTGTCTTCCCCAGGTAGACTGGGACACACCTGACAAGTAATTTATGTACTCGATGATCAAACATCCTCCAAGCTGATGGCCCAGCATGAGGCATTATAGTATAGTGGCTAAGATCTTGGCCTCTGGAAGCAGACTGTGTCTGTCCACTGGCTTATAATCAGTTACTCTCCAAATCTCAGTTTTTCCATCTCTAAAATGAGGCTGATGACAGTGCTTGATACATACTAGAAACTATGTTAGCTGTCGTTGTTGCTCAAGGCAGGGCACCAGGCCTCAAGACGACTGAGGCACCATCTCTGTCCTTGAGGAGCTCCTAATATAAGAAGAACAGGAAAAAGATAGTGCTGTGGTAAGTCAATTACAGCAGTAAGCAAAGGGGCCATGGGAGACCAGGAAGGAAGCCCTTCACTCTGCCTGGCTTTGTCCTTTAGGGAGGCATGTTATAGTCAGGGAAGGCTTCCTGGGAGTGGTGACACTAGGTGATGGTGGTTTAGTCACTACTTGCAACCAATTTAGTCCAATTCTTGCAACCCCATGGACTATAGCCTGCCAGTCCCCTCTGTCCATAGAATTTTCTAGGCAAGAATACTGGAGTGGGTTGCCATTTCCTTCTCCAGGGGATCTTCCCGACCCAGGAATCGAACATGGGTCTCTTGCATTGCAGGCAGATTCTTTACCGACTGAGCCATGGTGTTTGCAAGCAGAGGGCTCAGCCTGTCCAAAGGCCTGGAGGCATTCAGAAAGTCTGCAGCAGGCAGCAGCAGCAGCTGAAGCTGGAGAAGTGGGCGGGGCCTTGCCTCCCAGAGATCATGACCACCCATCTAAGAGGTTGAGATTTCATCCCAAAGTGCCAGGGAGACCCTGAAGAGAGGCAGGATGAGCCTTGAACTTTGGAAGGGTTGTCATGCATTTGAGTGAAGGCTGGAGAAGAGGTGTAGAGGAGGTGAGGCAGGAAGCTGAATCCTAGCGCCCAAGCCCCCAGCTCCTAGCTCTCAGCCAGACTTCCCTCTGAGGGGGGCCCCTGCGGGAGCCTGAGCTCAGCGGGACTGGGGAAGTTATTAATCGCTCCACGATGCCGCAGGCCATGGTCCATTTGCTGCTTTTCTCGGTCTGTTTTGAAACTGTGAAATGAGCCCCAGTCTTCAAGGCGGCCGTAATAACCATCCCGATTCTGACATTTAAATTACAGATGGCATTTTCAATTAAACAGGCACTCTCAGCAGGTTTAATTTAGCTATCAGTTCTGGTCTGTTCTTTAAGTGCTAAAAAAAAAAAAAAAAAAGCCAGCAGTGAATTCTAGGTCTCTTTCCAGGAGGAGGGAGGGTCTCTGAAATGTGACATAACTCTCATCTTCTGGCTCTCACGGGGACTTGTGAAGCCTCCTGTAGACAGTCACACTCCACTGAATTCACCCTTGTGCACTCCCAAAGGCACTCACAAAACTACACACACACACACAGACTCCCAGCTACAAATCCAGTGGCTTTGAGGGCATCATTGAAATAAGTGTGGAGGGGCTTGTGGCCTGTCTTATCCAATTCAAAAAGAAAAAAACAGCAAAAGATTCAGGAACCAGACAAACTTGGACTGAGATCTTTGCTCCACCACTAACCTGCTCTGAGACCTGGAGCAACTTACTTAACTTTGCTGAGTCTCTATTTTCTTAGTTGTAAAATGAGGAGGAAGAGGAGAAGGGGACGACCGAGGATGAGATGGCTGGATGGCATCACGGACTCGATGGACGTGAGTCTGAGTGAACTCCGGGAGATGGTGATGGACAGGGAGGCCTGGTGTGGTGCAATTCATGGGGTCGCAGAGTTGGACACGACTGAGCGACTGAACTGAACTGAAAATGAGAATAAAGATGAGACCAAGTTGGAATAAGTATTAAAGTGTCCAACACTGGTGCTGGTTGATATAAGTGCCAATAATCCTTGTGTCTCTCCTTTCTTCTTCCCTTGCTTGCACTGTCACCCATAACTTGGAGCTCTCCCAGTTAAGATTTCCATCCCTTGGGTCGTGGGTCCTAGATGGTGGCAGGTCGCTGTCTGCGGTGCTGAACCACACTTATTACTTACTTTCAGTTCCTCATGAGTTATCTCCTCCCTCCTGCCTGGTTGGTCTGCTCTGAGAACCTCCCTCAACCCAGGTTGCTACTGCAGGTGAGTTGGGTGGCAAAGGTCCAAATTTTCTCCTAAGGTTCTGCCTCCCCATATTCCAAAGTCACTAAAATCCAGGCTGAGGAGCGGTGGAACTCAAAGAAACAACATGCCTGGACCCTGTCCTCCAACCGTATTGACACAGAAAATCCTCGGTTTCAGTCAAGAAAAGTCCAGCTGCTGGGCTCCATCAGGTCGTATCTGAGGTTTTTATTGTCCCAAGTTGATCCCTGCTCTATTTTGGGGTTCTGAACAGGATGTAGACAGGCTGCCTTCTCTGGCCACAGCATGTGCTGGTTCAAGTACCAGGGAGAAGCTGGTTCTGGAGAAGCTGCAAGTGGCCAATTATAGCATATTTGCATGCACTGCCCGCCCCCTCACCCTAGAACACTTGTAATCAGGTGGAATTAGGGCCGAGGGAAGGACCAGACAGAGATGATCACCCCTGCTTTACAGACCAGCTACCAAAGACCCAGAGAAAACCAGAAATCTACCCAGCGTGAGAGAAGGCAATGGTACCCAACTCCAGTACTCTTGCTTGGAAAATCCCGTGGATGGAGGAGCCTGGTAGGCTGCAGTACATGGGGTCGCTAGGAGTCGGACATGACTGAAGCGACTTAGCAGCAGCAGCAGCAGCTACCCAGTGTATCAGGTCAGATCTAATTTCCCAGTCAAGCCCAGTCAGCAGACCAGGTGAATGTTCACCCAAAGAATTAGAAATTGGGGGGGGGGGGGCGGTCAGGAGGCTGCAGCCCAGAATCTGGCTAAAACAGTGTTTCCATGGCTGTGTGTTTGGGGCATGGCTGGCTCTCCAAGGGAGAGTTTTATATGAGAGAAAGCTCTTTGGCTCTGGTAGAAACTTATTTGCAGTTCACAAAGCACTTTCTCAACCACTCACCTCCTTGGCTCTGGCAGCAGGCCTGTGCCCTAAGTACTATTATCCCATTTCAAAGGGAAGGAAGCTGAGGTTCACAGAAGTGAAGCAACTTGTCCAAGGCCATCCTGAGAGAAAGCAACAGCATATGGACTTGAGCTCTGGACATGAGAAGCTCCATTCTCCTTGTACTAATGCCCCAGGCCACTCTACTCAGAAGGGAAGGGGATCTGGCAGGAGCCAGGGGGGCCAGATGCCCTCTTAGGAAAAAAATATGGGGACCTGAGATTGAAACTACGGTATTCAAACCAGACTCAAGAGGGTACATGGGTGCATATGCACCCATATACTGCTCTCTTCCAGAGGCCTGGAGTGACCTATATGTCTTAGGGGAAAAAAATAATAAACCCTGATATTTGTTTTGAATGCCAACTGTGCCCAGAGTTGCACTGAATGCTTTATGTACAGCATCCAATTTCATTCTTACGACTGCCCAACAAGCTGACCCAACATTTCTTCCTATCTGACAGATAAGTTCAGAGAAGGCCCAGCATCACACTGCCAAGAAGAGATGAGCTGGTCACTCTGCAGCAGGACCTGAGCTGGGAATCTTGTGCTCTGCCACTTCTCAGAACCTGACATGAAGTCCATTGCTGTGCTTCTCACCACCTACCTTCTGGCTCCTGAGATCCCTTGTCCCTGGTGGACAGGGGCCAGGAAGTCCAATCAGGCACTTGAGGACCTCTAAAAACCAGGCCTCTGCCAGCTCTGCCCACTGTCCTCCTCATTTCCTTCCTAACTCCAGAACCTTCCCAATGTTTCCACACTCCCTCCCCAGCCTAGGTTCTCCTCCTCCAAGCCCTTCCTCTCCCCCCAAAGGAAACCAGGGCAGGGATGCTGACCTCCCTCCCCACACCTATGCATACAGCTGATCCCAGAACCAAGATCCGGAGTTGGCAGAATCAAACTGACCCTCAAGAGATGCACATCTGTCCCCTCCCCCAACATGGCCTCAGTTTCCTCACCTGTAACTGGAAAGGTGTGGGGTCAGGGCCAGGGAGTGACTCGAGTGCATACCCCTTAGACAGAAAGAGCCAGCACTCAGGGGTGTAAAACAGGACTCTCCTCTCCATCCTCTTCCTCCTCCTTCTTCCTTGATCCCTGGGGGCAGTTGTTTGATTGACAGGGTAGATCTTTCTGGTGTGGTTGGGGGTGGGAGTATAATATAGAAAGGCAGCTGCAATATTAAAACACGACTTTACATTGGGGGGAAATAAAACAGATGCTCAGTGTTCTCACAGTGCAGGATAGAGATAATCCAACTTGGCAAAATTATCTTGGTCACAGGTGGATCAGACTGTGGTGGGGCAGGAGGTGGGCAGGATTAACTGAGGAGTCGGCAGAACTACTGTGGGGTGAGAGCCCCCATCGTCCCCCTCCCCAGGTTCCTGCTCCTCTCTCCTTAGTCAGGCCTCCAACCCCTCGGGAACCCCAGCCTGGATCGGACATGCCCCTTCCGCCTCCGCTCCCTTGGCCCCAGCTCATTAGCCCTGATAAACCTGCTCAAATCCAGGGGGAGGGTTTTTCAGCTAAAATATCTCCATCTCAGGCTAGGTTTTTTCTCTCTTCCCCGCATCATTAGTGAAAGTGCAGTCTCTGCAGCTCCCAGGCTGTGTGGTGAAGAATGCCCCCCTCCACTGCTCCCTGGCGACCCCTGGCCAGACAGAGGGCTACATGCTGGGATCTGGCCTAGGGCTGGGCTAGGGGAGCAGATGGCTCTGGAGACCAAAAGGGAGGCAGAGGGAGTCCAGGCAGAGCCCCTTGTATCCTGCCCAAGAGAATGCCGAGTCCCCAGAAAACTGGAAGCAACTGCTGTCAGCAAGGTGGTGGCCAACTGAATGCTTGTCCTGCACCAAACACTGAGCCAAACACCCACTCGTCCCTGCCCGAGGCTATGTGGGGTGGGACTCTATGTTAAACTTTCGTTGCACTGCCCAGCCTCCTCCTCTCAGCCCTGTGGTTCTCAGTGACTCCATTCCAAACCTTTCCCATTAGAATGCCACTCCTCTCACCACAATAATTAGCTCAGAAGTGGGCCTATGAATCCCCTGGACTTGACGCCAGAAAGACACGGGTCTAGGGGTGCTCAAGTCCCTTCTGGGATGAAGTCACACAGAACTGAGAGACAAAGCGAAAAACCCAAGCTCTGAATATACTGTTGGAGTTCCTGGATCCAGCTTTACCTGAAGGAACGCTATACTGGACTTCTCTGTTATGTGAGCCCCCAAAACTACTTTTTACTTAAACCACTTTGAATTGCATTTCTGTCATTCATAGCTGACAGACTCGCAACCAACACAAGCATTTTAGCACACCTCATTTTTTCCATCAGGAAACTGAGGCCCAGAGAGGTTACACTACTTGCCCCAGGTCACACAGCTATCAATCTGTGTGTATCAAACCAGTGATCCAGAGCTGGGGCGGAGGAGGGGGGTATCTCGCAACTGGAACTTGTTACCCCTGAGGTTCTGAGAGGAAGGGGGCTGGGGGAAGCTCTGAAGCCATTTTCAGCAGGACAAGGGACAAAAAGGTAACAGGTTGCCATGGTTACTGGCTCACTGTGTGGTCCCAGACAAGCAACCTCACCTCTCTGAGCCTCAAGCTGGCAACAAAATGTCTCACCCTGCAGAGTGCAGGTGTCCTTCAGGCAGGCGGGATGACTGCTCTTGTCCCCCACCCCAGAGGTCTGTGAGCAGGTGGCTTCCCCAGCCAGGCAACGGAGGTTCCCCGCACCCTGAGGTCAGGCACTCCCAGCCATACACACACTCCACCTGGTTTTAAATGTCTCTCAAATACCAAATTCAATTTTGTATAACTCCACCAGCTCTGCAGTGCAGAATTCATCGGATGAGGAGCCTGCTTTTCGGGGAATAATTCATTTTTCCGGTGTTGGAGAGGAGAGTAATTGATCCAGGGGGCTGACGCCTCCCTCCCTTTCTCCCTCCTCGGGACCATCTGATTCCAAATGCAGCTCTGAGACTGCTAGGTCAGAGTCAGGGGGCTTCTGCTTTAATATATTGGATTATTCCACTCGGCAGTGACGAAAAACAAGATTTAATTCCCCGAGAAACGCCAGCAGAGAAAATCATTTCCCTGCCTGCTTCTCCCCTCCTTTTTTTTTTTTTCCCAGAGACATCTTTGTCTTTGTGTAGGCTTTACAGCCTTGCTACAACCCTATACCAGAGACTTCCTGAACCTGCCTACCCCATCTAGAGTCCTCTTTTCCTGTCTTGAAAAAGATTCAAAACCCTTTCTGCCCACCCCTCCTCAATCAAGGGTCCCTGAGGACAGATGTTTCTGTTCAAATTTGGGCGACATTATGGTGCTTGTTCAGCCTAAGCCATGTCCGAGTCTTCGCAACTCCATGGACTGCAGCACGCCAGGCTCCCCTGTCCTTCACTATGTCCCAGAGTTTGCTCAGATTTCTGTCTGTTGACATGATGCTTAGCATGTTGATAAATTACAACAAGCCCGGGGGAAAGACCACTTAGTACCACAGCTCTGACTGATGGGACAGGAAGCTAAGAGCTGGCCAAGGAAGTAATTTACTTTCCTACCACCTCTCAGATCAAGAGTCCACTCATTGCCTCCTCCAGGAAGCCTCCTCTGATTAAGGTCCAAGTTAGCTATCCACCTTGGGGCTCCCAAAATGCAATGGGCTCCCCTCTCACAGCCCTTTTACTATCTGATGGTAGTTGCCAGACTTTTATGTATGTAACAAACTAGTCATGGCACTTGCTATGTGCAGGCCCTGATCCACGTGCTTTCCAAATATTAATTCATTTGAGTCCTCCTAACAACCAGGAACTATGATCAGCCCCATTTTACACACAAGGAAACTAAAGCACCAACTAGTTATGTGACTTGGCCAAGGTCACATAGGTAGGGATGGCGAGAACTGGGAATCCAGGTGTCTCCTCCTTTAGTCTGTGAGCTCCCAAGGGACAGGGACCCTGTCAGTTTGCGAAACACAGAGGCTGCCATCCTCCAGCAATCCCACCACTTCCAGGACAGAAAACCCCGTAAAAGTCACATGGGAAAGCCGCTTGATTTTGAGCAAATTCCAGCTCTGGAGTGGGACAGTCATCAGCTAGATTCCAACTGTGCATCCTTGGGTGGGACTGCGCTGCTCTGAGCCTTAATTCTGCCACAGTTTCTCAAACAGGAATGAAAACAGTACCCAGCGCACTAGGAGGATGAGACAAAGCCATGCACCGATGGGGCTTCGAGCACACCTAGCATTTAGTGAGCACTCAGTAGGTGTGAAAGATCCTGGACTCGAAAATGGAGGCTTTGGGGATACACTTGCCACAGTCAGAAAAATAACGAAACCTTATCAATCCAAGTCAATGAAGCAAGCTCTGAAATCTCAGTGGAAGGGTGGGTTTTTCTTAATAGTGGCAGTAAGATGGGTGAGTTGCCAAGAACTACCAAGAAGAATTTTGCAAAGCACACACAATCCATTTACTTCTGGGAGTTACTGAGATGTGGGAGAGTCTGAAACAGGGGCTCACTGGACCAGAAGCAGCACTTGATGGGTGTTTCAGGCATTCAGCAAGTGTGTATCCAGTGCCTTGGAGTCATGTGGAGGTGAGAGGGGCACGAGCGTTGGGGGCCCTTTGGACCCAGCTAGCTCAGCTGCTGATTGCTTTGTGACCTTGACAGTGAGACCCACCCTCAGAACCGCAGCTTCCTTGTCCATAAATTGGGATGACAAAATGAAGCTTCCCCAGGGACTGCTGTGGGGAGCCAATCACGTAACCAGAGTAGCAGATAGAGAGGGAGTCATTCCTTCCCATTTCTCAATAACAGCAGCAGCAGTCAGCCCAATCCCATCAACCGCCCATCTTGTACAGAAAACCTCAGAGGCACAGGGAGCTGGACCTGGAACCTGACTCCTTGGAGCAGCAAAGCAGGTGGGCAGGTGGGGTGGCAGGTCCCATTTTATAGATAAGGGGCAAAGGGCTTCCCACGTGGCACTAGTGGTAAAGAACCCGCCTACCATTGCAGGAGGCATAAGAGATGCGGGCTTGATTCCTGGGTCAGGAAGATACCTTGGAGGAGGGCATGGCAACCCACTCCAGTATTCTTGCCTGGAGAATCCCCATGGACATAGGAGCTTGGCGGGTTACAGTCCTTGGGGTTGCAAAAAGTCGGACATGACTGAAGTTGAGCATGCAAGCATGTATAAGGGGCAAAGCCAAGTGTTTCTGTTCCATGCACTTGACCCTGGGTGAGCAGCATCCCTGATTCCTCGGAGAAAAAGGGAAGAGGGAGATCAGGGCTGGGAGGAGGCTGGGGACCCCTGTGTGCAGGTTCATTTATCAAAGGTGACCCCAGAATGGAGTCCATGAGGCTGAGACAGGTCACAGAGAGATCCCCTATGGGAGGAAAAGTAGGGGAGGGTGCCAGGCAGCCTGGGATGGAGACGGGTGAGTGATCGGAGAGCACTGGAGCCTCACAGAGCAAATGCCTGGTATGTGCAGGGGTCCCTGGATTCCCATGGAGCCTCCCTCTGTGTCTTACAAACATCACCTGGGTGGCTGAGTCCATGCTCTTCATCTCCTTTCTTTGGCTCCAGCCCCTCCCCTAATCCAGGCAGTTCTTCCTTACAGCTAACTGAAACCTTTCATGCTACATCACCAACAAACCCTAGCTGAAGCACCAGAAGATGTCCCCAGCCCTGCCTATGCCATCTGCGAGCTGGTGGCGCTCCTGGCTCAGGGCGGTTATCTTGCTGACAATTAATAGGCTTTTGTTAGAGGAGAATGAATACCATCTCATCTTAATCTTCCTCATTATTCTCCTTGTTCAGCAGAGTCAACACAAGATTAGGTTTAATTTATGGGGGAAAAAATAGCAAAGTCATTACTCACCAGGAGATCAGGATTGGATCTGCCTGGGTGTTCTGTGTTCACTGTAAGTGAGGGGCCACGAGGAAGGCCTGGAGTTCTGCTGAGGTAGGGACAGGCTAGGGAGACCTTGGCCCCCAGATCCATTTGGGGCTGGAACCCTGGAGACCACCAGCCCTTTCCAGTCTTACAGGACTCAGGCCTCAGAGGACCCAGTCTCCTACATATTTCTCAGGAGCCTTTGCCATAAGACCAGTCCCAACGGAGGGCAGGGAGCTCAGCCTCTGAGGACACAGACTCAACCCAAGTCCACGGAAAGAAATCAGGATTTGGATTCAGATTCTGACTTCTGAGACCACTTCCTCTGCAGAGAACTGGCCAGAACCCACCCGGCCTGGCCAGAACCTTCCCGTCAAGGGAGCCTGGGGACTCCCTTGACAATGCTGACACCTAGCGGCTCTTAGAGGAACTGGTCCTTCCTTCCATCCTCCCTCTACATCCCCAAACAAACCATCAGTTCAGTTCAGTTCAGTTCAGTCGCTCAGTCGTGTGCGACTCTTTGCGACCCCATGAATCGCAGCATGCCAGGCCTCCCTGTCCATCACCAACTCCTGGAGTTCACCCAGACTCACTTCCATTGAGTCCGTGATGCCATCCAGCCATCTCATCCTCTGTCATCCCCTTCTCCTCCTGCCCCCAATCCCTCCCAGCATCAGAGTCTTTTCCAATGAGTCAACTATTCGCATGGGGTGGCCAAAGTATTGGAGTTTCAGCTTTAGCATCATTCCTTCCAAAGAAATCCCAAGGCTGATCTCCTTCAGAATGGACTGGTTGGATCTCCTTGCAGTCCAAGGGACTCTCAAGAGTCTTCTCCAACACCACAGTTCAAAAGCATCAATTCTTCAGCGCTCAGCCTTCTTCACAGTCCAACTCTCACATCCATACATGACCACAGGAAACACCATAGCCTTGACTAGACGGACCTTAGATGGCAAAGTAATGTCTCTGCTTTTGAATATGCTATCTAGGTTGGTCATAACTTTTCTTTCAAGGAGTGTCTTTTAATTTCATGGCAGCAGTCACCATCTGCAGTGATTTTGGAGCCCGAAAAAATAAAGTCTGACACTGTTTCCACTGTTTCCCCATCTATTTCCCATGAAGTGATGGGACCAGGTGCCATGATCTTCGTTTTCTGAATGTTGAGCTTTAGGCCAACTTTTTCACTCTCCACTTTCACTTTCATCAAGAGGCTTTTTAGTTCCTCTTCACTTTCTGCCATAAGGGTGGTGTCATCTGCATATCTGAGGTTATTGATATTTCTCCCGGCATACCATGTACAAGAAAAAAAAAAAACACCCAGATTTACAAAGTAAATCAGAAAGAGGAAGAGGGACTTTTAGCCATTTCAAAATGATTAAATAAATTTCCACCAAGAAGTCTAAAAGAAAATTCATCTTACCTTCCCTGACCCCTTCACCAAAATGGCCCAGGCCCCTTAGAACTCCCTCTTTCTGCCTGGGGCGATAATAAGCAGAGAAGCCCAGAAGCCTCACAGTCCTTGTCATTTCCAACTCTTTCCACTTCTCTTGCCCCAACTCTGTCCTCTGGCACATACTCATCTTGGACCCTGTACCACAGTGGAGTAGCTAGGACCAGGTCAACTACCTACTTGTCATATGACCCTAGGCTAGTTACCCAACATCTGAGTCTTATCTCTTTCATTCATAAAATGGGAGTGCCTATATCTACCAGAGAGGGCCACTGAGCAGATTAAACAAGCCTGTGTGCTTAGCACAGGAACTGGCAGCAGAAAGTCCTTAGCAAATGCCTATCACCCTCACCACCATCATCACTATCATCCTCTTCATCCTGCTTCTCTGAAAATTCGGTTTCATCCACTAAACTGTAAGCGTCTAAAGGTGGCTCAGTGGTAAAGAATTCCCCTGCCAGTGCAGGAGACACAGGTTCAATCCCTAGGTTGGGAAGATCCCCTGGAGGAGGACATGACAACCCACTCCAGTATTCTTGCCTGGGAAATCCCATGGACAGAGGAGCCTGGCAGGCTACAGTCCATGAGGTCACCAAAGAGTCAGACACAACTGGGCACACATGCTCACACCTCTAGCTCCTCATTCCCAATTCCTGCTAGACAGAAGAGATTTTTTTCCTTAAGGGACACTGATATTACCTCTGCTTCTTGCAGCATTTATAGCCTATTAGACAGAGCACATGGTAGATGCTCAGGAAACTCTCAGGATCACCTGCCAACATCTCCAACTTCATGTCAAACCACTTTCCCACTTGTTCAGTGAGCTCCAGTCATGCTGGTTGCCTTTTAATCTGTGAGTAAGTTCATTCCCAACCCTGGGGCTTTGCATGTACAACTCCTGCAATGGTCTTCCCCCAGATATCTGGTTTCTCATCACCATTCGAATGTCACTTTCTCAGAGAGATCCTCCCTGATCACCTTGACTGTGCACAGCAGCACTGCCATGCTCACTCTCGACTTTGTTTACTATGCTATAGAGGTCAAGTGCCTAAGTGGCTGGGTAGAACTCCAGTTCTACCACTTACTAGCTGTGTGGCTTCAGACAACTTGCTTTGCCTCTCTTCAGTTCTCATATGTAAAAATGGAAATATTAATAATAATGGTTCCTACTTCATAAAGGTATTATGATGAATCAATATATGTAAATCTCTTGGAGTAGTGCCTGTTGTCTCTAAGTGTTATATCATGTTGGTAATTATCCTATTTATTTAACTGCATGTGTTTATGTTTCTCCATCTAGACTGGCAAAGAGCAAGTGCTTAAAATTACCGGTTGATTAGAAAGAAATCTTAGGGCCAGGCAGGCCTCTCCTTAATCACGTTCAGGTTGAGCTAAGTGGCCAACCAGCCCGCTGTCTCTGGCCTTCACACTCTCAGGGCCCTCGGGCTCCCCCTGCTGGACAGCGAATAGGTTTTGTTTTTGTGATCGCAACCTGTGGTAGCCGTCAAATTTCCACGCCCGCGTAGGGGACGGTAAACCTGGCTCTTTGGAGTCAGAACCACCTGGATCAGAACTTGTGCTTCTCCAGTTACTCTGCACGTCATACGGCAGGAAAGTCTCTCATTCAAGCCTCCTTATGGGCAGAAGGCGGGTAACGATGCCCTTGGCCCCTCCCCCGCATCTAGCTGGGTTATAGGCAGCGTGGTGTGAGGGTACCCTGCACACAGGGAGACCTGCAGGCCCCCATACCCCCAGCGTCAGCCCTTGGATGATGCACGAGAAGCCGTCTTGTCTTCCAAAGTGAAACACCACCAGGTATCTGCTGTTCCTCCAGGGACAGACATGCAGGGACAGTCTGGAGCACCCCATTATCTGAGCCCCTTGGGTCTCCTCTGTGGGCCCTGTGCCCTGGGAAAGAATCTGGCCTCTGTCCCTCTGGCTGCTTTCTCTGAGAGCTGGCAGTTGGCTGGAGAGTGCCTTCCTGGGCTTGCATCCTCCTCCTTGCATAGTCACTTGACCCCCACCTCCCTGGCTGCTGTCTCCCCCATCGTGGCCTCAGAGGCCAAGGGTTCCCTGCCTCATTCCACACTTGTTTCCAGATCTCACAGTGCCCTTGGCTTTGGCTGAAGACCACAGACACTGCAACTCCTATATCTCCAGCCCAGACTCCTTATGACCCTCTTTCCCAAACACCCCCTGGGGGAGTTCTCCCAACCTACAGCATCTTTCATGCCCCCATACCCCTGCCCTGATACCTAGTCCTTTTGGACCCCTGGACTCAGATTCCTGGCCTCTCATACCCACTGCAACTCTCTGTCCAATCTCTTCCCAAACCCCCAGGGTGGTCTCTGGTCCCGACTCATCCTCATCTCGTTCCCCATGTGCCCATCCTATTCCCTCACCCCCAAAGTATCACCTTGCCCTTTACTCCTTTACTTAAAGCTGGGAGCTCAAGGGGTTACCCTCTTCCTTCATGGCTCCTCAGCAAACTGGGTCGCCAAGGTAAGGTATTGCTTACCCTGTCTGATTGACAACTCAGGTATGTGTGAACAACACCTTTCCCATTGGACTGTGAAATCCTCTAGAAAGGGCCAAGGGTGCTCATGGGACAGAGGGCTGTGGCTGCACCTTCAGACTAGGAGTTTTAAGGGATGTGTCTTCCCTATCTGACTGAGGATGCTCCCAGAGCAGGGAGCATATCTCCACCATTAGATTGGATATAGCCCTTCCCCAGATGCTCCATCCTCGATGTGGCCAGGCAGTTGACTTTTCCAGGGACAAAGAGTGTCTTTCTCAACCTTGTAACCTTAGGACCCTGCACTAGGCTTGGCCCCAGGTTGAGATTTCAGGAGTCATGGGTGAATAAATGAACCAAAGAGCAAAGGCAGGCAGGCTGCTGCTTAAACTCTGCAAGCCCACTGACCAGCAGGTGGCATCAAGGAAAGCTGGAGGGGCAGGGAGATTTTACTGGTCATCTTTTTGGAGAGAACAGATTTCTCAAGACCCTCAACCACCATCAAGACCAGCAGCTGAGAGTCCTGGGGAGAAGCGTGGGTTTGAGAGCTGTTGGGGAGGCCAGAAAAGGAGTTCCTGGCCCAGAGCCTGGTACACATCCTTCCCTCCACCTCTCCCTTTGAATCAGTGCCAGGGGCTAGCCTCTGGGCAGGGCTTGGAAAATGGCCCATGAGACCAGATGCTAATGACTCCTGTCCAGTCCAATACTAGGCCAAGGAAGACAGCATGAAGTGGGTATGAACTGAAGAGGGACACCAAGCCTCCCACCTGGTCACCACCCCACCTGAATCTCCCACCTTGAGCCACTAGCACTAATCATGGGTCCAAGAGAACTGGTACCGTAGACTAGGTGCTGCCTCACTCACCATCCTGCCTTCAGAAAGGAACAGGGCAGGGGATCAAGAGAGGCCAGGAAGGGAGCCCCCACACACGCCCTGTTCTGGCTTCTGGGCAGTTTGGGTGTCAGTCAGGCGCCAGGCTCAGCTCCCCATCCTCGGCCTCACAATCCCAGCTTTGTCCCGTGGGTCCAGGCCCGGCTGGCTCTGCACCCGCCCAAGGGCCCCTGGAAACCAGAGCAGCTGGAACCCCACCAAGTGTTTTTCCAGACTGGGACAGAGGCCCTCAAGAGATAGAGACTGAGTGAAGGGAGGGCGGTTCATTCATCCGTTTGTTCATTCATTCCTTCATCTGACAAATAATATTTATTGAACGCCCACAGTGGCAGGCACTGTGCTAGAGGACAAGTGCTAAGGGATTTAGTGGTCAGCCCAATGCAGACCCACACTCTCACCCATCTTATTTTCTGGATGCAAATATATACCAACAAAACCTCTCTCTTCTTGTGTGGAGGCTGGGCTTAGAGTATGGGACCGAGAGGAGTGCGTGGGGGTGGGGAGGGTGAGGATGCTACTAAGGCCTATCTAATCCCGGGCCTCTGCCCCTCCAAGGCAGCTAGGAGAGGCTGGAAGACAGGTCACTCAGGGCTCCACCCACACGCTGCTGTTGGTCACCCGGGCCCCGAACCAGCCCTTCCAGTAGACGCAGTCCTGTCCCCCGTGCTCGAAGCGGACGAAGCGGACGCCGGGGCCATAGTCGGTGAAGGTGTGGGAGATCTAGAGGTGGGGAGTTAGGGGAGGGTCAGACTCAGAGCCCTGGGGCCTCCCCCAGCCACCCCTACCCCGGCGCCCTGACTCTCCTCTAGTCCCCTGGACTTTTCAGCGCAGCATCCCTCCTTCGGATCTCTCCTACAGCCCAGGCTAGCCCCGCCCACAAGCCCCGTGGGCGGGGTTTCTACAAGCCCCGCCCCTCGCGTCCAGGCCCCGCCGGCCGCCCTCCGGCCTCCGAGCTCACCTCAATCCAGCCACCGTCGTCGCTGTCCGCCGGCACTGCCACCTGCCCGCTGTTGAACTCGGCCAGCACGTCCTCGTGCTCCGACAGCAGCTTCACCGTGAGCTCGTACAGGCAGCCGGCGTCTCTGCGGCCCGAGTACCTACCCAGAGGGAGAGAGCGAGCGCCCCGGGCAGGCTTCAGCCCTGCTGAGCCGATACTCTGGGCCCAGCTCTTAACGGAAATTAACCCTGTCGGCCGGTACTACCAATGACCCCATTTTACAGATAAGGAAACCGAGGCCAGAGAGAGAAAATGACTCGCTCAAGGTCCGAACCCAAGAACTAAATCCCAGATGGGCCAGACCGAACCTTGGGACCAAAACCAAACCTGCCGAGAAACTTCTTGTTTGGATCGCAGATGGATGTTGAAAAACAAAACCAAAAAAGCTTGTCAACATTTAAAACTCAAGAGGGGAGGCAGATTTCCACCTTCTCCTGAAAACCTGTGGCCCATGTTGTCGCAGCCTCTAGAGTTGGGAGGCAGGGGTCCCTGAAGCGGGGTAGCCGGTTCCAGTTGGCCCTCGCCCCCACTCCCCTAGCCCGCCGGCCGCTCACCAGTCCTTCACCACGATGGCCGGCTGAGTGGTGTCCAGTAGCTCCTCCCAGTAGCCCTCAGCCTGCAGATCAATGATCTGCGCTTTGCGACACCACCTGGGAGACTGGGGGTTAGGATGGAGTGGAGGCTCCTCCCCTCCCCTTCCCATCCGCCCCCCTTCTCCTTACTCGAAGGAGGAGGCAAAGTACTTCTTGACGCTCTCATCATGGGTGAATTCCACCCCACAGTCTCCGGGCAGCTCCTCCACCCTCCAGCCGTCCCCACCGTGCTCCACGTCGCACCAGCCCTCCAGGTCCTCTGTAGGAACACAACAGCCCCACGCTGGCCACCCCGTCCCTGCGAGGGTGTGGGGGGACTGGCTCTTGCCCCCATCGTAGAGGGAGGGCGAACGTGGTCCTTGAACGTTGGGCAGAGGGTGGTGGAGGTAAACGGTGAACACTTCCTGGTTTTCTCCCGGATTTCCTCACGCTCTCCGGAGGGTCTTCCGCGGGATCTGTCTTGCCCCAGATTCCCGGGGATGAAAGGACCCCCAGGGAGAGCGGACCCCCCCCCCCCACAAACCTAACCCAGGGAGCAAGACAGAAAGATAATACTACAGTCTGTGTTGGGGATACTCTTCGCTGGGCACAGCGCCAAGCACTTTATCTCATCTACCGCTCAAAGCAGGCTGGCCTTGTTACGGCCCATTGTATAGAAGGGGAAGCTGAGCTCCCAAGGCCAGGGTGACAGGGCGCGACCCCTCACCTTCCCCACACGGGTTGCGCAGCAGGTTGCGCCGCCTCTTGCTCAGGAAGTAGAACTGTTGCCAGTGGTCGCGCTCGTCCTCGGGGCCCTCCTGGGGCACCAGCCCCTCCTGCTGGCACTTGAGCAGCCACAGGGGGGCGCCGTCCACCAGCTCCTTCCAGCGCAGGCACACCAGGCGGCAGGCCTGCACCAGCTGGGCGGCCGGCAGCTCGGCCAGCACACGCAGCAGCAGCGGCTCGGGCAGCTCGTCCAGGTATGCCGCCTCCTCCTCCCCCTCGTCCTCGGGCCGCTCCTCCCCGCCGCTCGTCTCCTCCGCGCACGCCTCCTCCTGCTGCTCCTCCGGGCTGGCCTCCTCCGGCTGGCCCACGCTCTCTGAGGGTGGGCGGGGCGGGGGTGCGGCTGAGATTCCCCACGACTGTCCCCCGCCGCGCCCCACAACCTCTATGTGAAGGTCATCGCCTCCACCCACGCTCCGACAGTCCGCAACTGGGGCCGGATTCCGTGACCCGGGTGTAGGGCCTTGTGGAGGAAGCCCAGGGGACCGGGGCCACCGACCAGGCCCAGGTCTGAAGAGTGGCCTCAGAGGACTGTTTCCCTTGCACAGCCAGTACACCACATACATACCTGAGCCGAGAGCAATAACTGATGATATTTCTGACACATGGAAGTCCCTTATCCCTCTGAACAGCCAGCCCTCTGAGATCTCTGCTCCAGTCACCTCCTCAAAGGAGCCCTTCTGGACCTCCCCTATTACAGTCTTCTCACCTCACCACTGGGAGTTCCGTCCTTTCTAGCTTTTATCCAAGAATGTGATGGTTTATAAACACCTTTCTTTGGACTAGACTGAGGGAATGAGGGGAAGAACAGGATCTGGGCAACTCACTGCTTCACCCCCAGTGCCTGGCATCTGACACACTCCCCTGCCCACTGTCAGCAGCTATTGTCAATTGCGCTGGGTGTTCCTGATCGTTTAGACCGTAAAGAATCTGCCTGCAATGCAGGAGACCTGGATTCGACTCCTGGGTTGGGAAGATCCCCTGGAGAAAGGAATGGCTACCTATTCCAGTATTCTTGCTTGGAGAATCCCATGGACTGAGAAGCCTTGAGGGCTACAGTCCATGGGGTTGCAGAGTTGGACGTGACTGAGCGACTAACACTACCAAGAGTTGGGCCCTATTTCATCCTAAACATTTTAATTGTATTTACTCTTTAAATCATCACAGCATCTCTTCAAGGTTGTCAGTATTACCATCCCATTCCGTTGATAAGGAAACTGAGGCACTGAAAGGTGAAACCACCCAGAATCACACAGCAAATGAGTGACTGGAACCTGGATTTGAACTCGGGCAATGGAGCTTCCGAGATGATTCTCGGAAAAGAACCCACCTGCCAATGCAGGAGATACAAGAGATGTGAGTTCGATCTGTGGGTCAGGCATGACAACCATGGCATGGCATGGCAACCCACTCCAGTGTTCTTGCCTGAAGAATCCCATGGATGGAGGAGCCTGGTCACATGGGGTCAAAAAGAATCAGACATGACTGAGGCAACTGAGCACACCATCAAGCTCCAGAGCTGCCTTTAACCACCACAGCCTTGAGAAAATAATTCGTGGAGTTGGGAGTTATAATTTTTATTTCACAGGTGAAAATGCTCAGGCTCAGAGGTGTGGAATGACTTGCCAAAGATCACAATGCTGGTATTCAGGCAGGGGACACAGGGACCTGAGGCCTGAAGGGAAGAAGAAACAGGGGCTTGCAGATGGGGGAGGGAGGCTCCTTAAAAGACAATGTGTGTGTCAAACAGGAAGGTGTAATACGTACTTGGGAAGGAGGGTTTCTTCACTCCTTTTCCTATCCCTGGCCCTCAGCTTCCCTGTCTATAAAATAGGAATAATCCCTGCACCAAGGCATTCCAATGGTACTGATGATCACCTCCGCTGAGGAGTGGGCAAGGGCATTCTAAATTATGAGAGGGACCCATGTCAGGAGCTGTGGGCTGAACTGTCTTTTGGATCCTGGCTGGCCTCAGCTGGGCCATCCGAGCCTTGAATAAGCAGATACTGTGTGCCCAGTTTCCCTGGAGACAGTGAGGAGGAGATGGAGCCACTCTGAGTGATGGGGGAGGCCATTGCTCTCAGACCTAAGAAGGGGTGGGGAGGGTTCCCTAAGGGCTGGGCCCTAGAAAGCCAAGGCAGTGGCGGAAACAGGCCAGACACCAGGGGAGGAACAGGTAGGGCCCAGACCCAAGGCTGGGGGTTGCCAGGACCTGGCCAGCCAGTCCTTCACCTCCTCACATGCAGCATTCCCCACCCCTAAACCCCAGTCAGACCCCTGAGAGCCAAATCAGGGTTTACCTCTTCAGACCCCGGAGCACACAGGGAGTCCTCAGGATATCTTATTCAGTGGATCTTATTAGCACAGTTCCCTTCATTATTAGCTTTTATTATTATTATTTTTTGCCACATCTTTATGATATGGTGCTTTACCCACCCCTCTGGCCAGGAGGCAACTGAGGCCCAGAGAGGCTTACTGGCCTCTCCCAAGTCACACCGTAGAATGGTGGAGATGGCGTAGAGGAAAATGCCTGCCCTGAAGCCATGTCACCTGCCTGCCCTGCTGCCCACAGCTCTCCAGGGAGCTGGGCCCAGTGTCCTCACCTCTCTACCCCTCCCCCTGCCCTGCCCTGCCCTGGCCCTGGTGGACACCTGATGCTCCCCAGAAAGGTGCACCTCGCCCAGTCCCCTCTCCTGGCCCCAGGCCTGGCACTCAAGGCCCCAGATCTGATTACAGGCCCCCCACCCTCTCTGGAGCAAATACAACTCCCCACATTGTTGCCTTCGGAAAGTTATCTGGGTCCTGGAAACTGCCTCCGAGGCTTATTCACTCACTTGGATTGGGCCCTTGAGTCCGGGGAATAGCTGGGCCCTGGGAAAAAGCAGGAACCCATTCTGGGTCCTATGAAAGGTGTGGCAAGGGGGCCATGGATTGGGAGTAAGAGCTGAAGGAGGTAGGATTTTCAGGGCTAGAGGGTGGGGCAGGGCATCTCGGCCACCCTAGTGAGCATCACTGTTACCCATTGTCTCCCCCAAGCAATGGCCTCTCAGATGGGCCTGATGACAAAGGGGTGAGGGAATCTGGGAGTGGGCAGGTCTTGTTCCCACCCTGACTCAGCAAGCAACCCCTCCAGGCCCAGCAGGAATTCCTAGAGATGAGGAGGGGGTCTTTGGTGCCAGACAAGATGACTGGGCAGTCTCAAAGGGCTCTAAGCATCAGCTAGAGCTGACGCCTGAACTCTCTCACCACTGGCCTGGTGCCCACTGGGCATCCAGCCAACCAAATGAGGATAGCCCCTCCAGACAAGGGATCCCAGGAGGAAGGCTTGGATAAGGTGGGGAGAGGGCAGTAACCCCAAGAAATTCGTGGGGATTCAGACAACTCACGGCCCAGAGTTGGCAAATGCAAGAAGCTGATGGAATAAAAAGGCTTGCGGCCTCTTCCATCGCAGATGGGTCCCAGATCCCGGTCATCAGACCCTCAGGAAGCCAAGAGGAGGAAGGAACGTGCTCCTATGCTATCTGCGGATTAAATGGGACCCAGGAGTCCTCCCTTTGCCTGTCATCTCTCAAGGCCTCCCGCACATCAAGATACCAGACAGAAGGCTGTGCTCCTTAGAGACTGTCTCAAGGGCTCTGCTTGGGTGAAAGTTTGCCGCTCTGGGTCTGGGGGGCCCCCTCGCTCTCTGATGCGCCCTCTCCATAGCATTCGCCCGCCTGCCCCGGTCACCCCTCCTAGACTGAGCGAGTGGATCCGGTGGCGGAGGCTACCTGGGTCACCGTCTCCGTCCATCGTTGCGGAGGGCGTTCGCGAGAGGAGGAGGACCCGGAGCGCTGCGGGGCTGTCCGAGTCCCGAGGCGGCGGCGGCGAGTCCAGGCGCTGCCCGCGTCTGGGTCGGGTCCCGGCCGACTGAGCCTTTTAAAGGCCCCCGCCTCCGCCCCCGCCCAGCGTTTGGCCCCGCGCCGGGACGCCCTGCAGTCCGGAGCGATCGACCAGAGGCCGGAGGCTCCCGGTTCCTTGGCAGACCCAGGAGGCCCGGAAAGGTCGGGTTTTGTTTTTGTTTTTTAATGTAGGAGGAGGGGGAGCCCAATTCCGGGCGTCTCCCTGCGCCCTCCTGGGGTGACTGCTTGGAGGAGGCGGTGAGGGGCGGAGGGTGCGGGGTGCGCGGGCCAGTTGGAGGAAGAGGGCAGAAGCTCCTCCCGGCACCGCCCGCCCCACCCCCGCCACCCCAGGTAATTTTCCTACATCAGTGAGGGGGGCGTCCCAAGCCTAGTGCTCCCCAAGAGGCGGGGACCGGAGCGGGCCGCGGGGGCGGGGCCGGGGCGGGGCTTGGTCGGCGGCGTAGGCGAGGCCCCACCCACCGCGACTGCAGGTCCAGGCAGGCTCAGCCCTGGCTGCCAAACGGGATCGCATAGCGGCGGCCGAGCGCAGGTAACCGGTGGGAGTTGGCGTGGGGAGCGCCGGGGCGAGGATGAGGGTTGCGGGGGTCGGGGGCCTCGGTGCTTCCGGGCCCCGCCGCAGTGTGCCGAGAGAGGCCCAGCGCGAACAAGGCCCAGGCGGCTGGGTTGCGCGGAGCGGCCTCGGGCGGCGGCGCGGGCAAGAGACCCAACTGGGGTCGCCATCGATGGGCAGGGGTCCAAGCCTAGACTTTGAAAGCCACAAGGAGGGATGGGAAGTCGAAGACGCGCGAGGGCACCTGGGCCTGGAGCCCAGCCACGGGGATGGGGATGGGGGTATAGGAAAGGCGGCTCAGCCTCGCCTACCGCTTCTCCGGTCTCACCCAGGCAGGTCATTTCCTCCGTGGTCTCGGAAACGTGGCTTGAGCCCTTTGGACGTCGGTCGAAGACAATGACAATTATGCTTTCCCCTCCTCTGTTTTGAGGATGGGAGAGAGAATGAGAAGAAGGTGCCAGACAGGCTGCGGGGCTTTGCGTTTGTATATCCAGGCGAAAGACTGGCCTATTGAAAAAGGCTGGCTCTAGACTCAGAAAGGGCTCAGGCTCCTTTCCGCTGCTTCTGTCCGTGTGGCCTCGGGCAGATCCCACCTCTTCTGCCTCCTTCGCCTCCCTTAGGGGCTATTGTGAGGTGCCAGTAAAAAAAAACCAGAGCTCACCTTTTACTGAGCTTCTCCTGAGAGAGGTCCTTGAACCCTTTCCAGGAGGTAAGTACTGTTCCTAGCCCCACTTTACAGAGCAGGAAACTGAGGCTCAGAGAAGCCCGGTGACTTTCCTGAGACAATCAGTGGCAGAGCTGGGAGGAGAACCTCCACCACAGGGTGCTGTGAGTACCTGGCCCTCGGGAGGGGGCCAGGTCTGCAGTGTAGCTTGCCAATGCCCACAGGAGAGCTATGGCGGTGGGGAACATCAACGAGCTGCCTGAGAACATCCTGCTCGAGTTGTTTACACACGTGCCTGCCCGCCAGCTGCTGCTGCGCTGCCGCCTGGTCTGCAGCCTCTGGCGTGACCTCATCGATCTCGTGACCCTCTGGAAGCGCAAGTGCCTGCGCGAGGGCTTCATCACCGAGGACTGGGACCAGCCTGTGGCCGACTGGAAGGTCTTCTACTTCCTCCGCAGCCTCCACAGGAACCTCCTGCATAACCCATGTGCCGAAGGTGGGATGCTGACTGGATCTGACATACCCCCAAACACACATACTGTTGTGATGTCAGCTAACATTCATTAAGCTCTAACAATGAGCCAGCCAGGCATTTTAGGGGGCTTAATGCCTTTCATCCTCTTGCAGTAATCCTAAGAGGTAAGTGCTGTTAGGCACCCATCTTTCAGATGGGAAAACTGAGGCCAACAGTGGCATTTCCTATTCCACTCTTAAGGTTATTTCCCCAGTGACCTTTCTGAGAAGGAATGTTGGCCAGTTGGGACTAATTGTGCCCAGGACACGAGACCCAGAAGTCAGAACCATATTTTCTTGGCCTGGTTCCCAGACTCCAGGATAAGCCTATTAGGAGTGTCCCAGAGGACAAAGGTGACTTTGCTCATGAAAGAGGGAGAGATCTAATCTTTCCAACACATTCCAGCAGCAGGTGAAACATGACTTCTGTGGTTATCCAGAGGCCCCCCTTTCTGTTGCTGTGTTGTAACTGATTAATTAGACACTGGGATGGGATAGGAACCTCATTCTCCATTATGTGGTCAAATTCTGGAGTGAAATAATAAAACCACCCAAAGCTGTCCAGAGCTTTCAGATGCCTCCTCACCTGACTCCCCAACAGCTATGTTCTGGACCAGCAGTTGACATACCATAGTCCATAGGCCAAATCTGGCCCAGGAGCTAAGAAGAATTTCTAAGGTTTTATGTGATAGTCAATATGTAGCCCACAAAACTTGACACTTTGTGGAAAAAGTTTTCCAGTCTCTGTTCCTGACCCGTTTACAGAGGATGAAACCAAGGCTCAGAGAGAGAAAGCAGCTTGCATAAGGTCACAGAGTCCAGTATTGGTAGAGCTGGGACTAGATCCAGATCTGCCTGGCATCAGAGCATTCCCTAACAGAAGTCATCTGGTCATTCCCACCATCGGGATTCTCAGCAGAAGTCAGTCATGGTGGTGCCTGGCACACCGGATGTGCAGGGTTCCCCAGCTGGGGGCTTGAGGGAAGCTGCTGAAATCCAGGGAGAGATGCTGGGAGCAAGGGGTGCTTAGGCGCTGACCACTAGGGGGGCCTCCCTTTGATGTGAACTCTGCTTTCCCACCAGAGGGATTTGAATTCTGGAGCCTGGACGTGAATGGAGGTGATGAGTGGAAGGTGGAAGATCTCTCCAAAGACCAGAGGAAGGAATTCCCCAATGACCAGGTCAAGAAATACTTCGTGACTTCTTATTAGTAAGATCCATGGGGTCTCCGGGAGGGGGGGAAGCCCAAGTCACTGCACCTTGAGGCCTCTCCTGCTCTGGGAAGGGCAGGCCTAGCCCTAGAGGGCCCTGGTGGCGAGCCCCAGCCCCTCCCACCCCTCCACCTACCCCCAGCACCTGCCTCAAGTCCCAGGTGGTGGATCTCAAGGCCGAAGGGTACTGGGAGGAGCTGATGGACACCACAAGGCCAGATATCGAGGTCAAAGACTGGTAAGTGCCTGGGGCAAGGGCATGGGGGGGCCTGCCACTCAGGTGCCCCACCCCTACCCTGCCCCTCATCTCCAAGGCCCTAATGGGCCCTCCCACTGCCTGCAGGTTCGCAGCCAGGCCAGACTGCGGGTCCAAGTACCAGCTGTGTGTTCAGCTCCTATCGTCAGCACACGCACCTCTGGGGACCTTCCAGCCAGACCCAGCAATGATCCAGCAGAAGAGCGATGCCAAGTGGAGGGAGGTGTGTGAGTCATGAAGGGAGGTGTGTGAGTTGTGAAGGGGATGGGGGCATACTGTCCAAGGCTGAGACCGCAGTCACACAGACCTGGGTTCAGATTCCAGTTCCACTGCTTCTGACCTAGGCTTTGGCTGCTCTGACCTCTAAAAGACTTCAATGAAATGATGCTTGGAAAGATATGTTCAAAAAGGTTGACTACTACTAATTACTACCAGTTATAACTATTGTCTAGGTCAGGGTTCAGTGATCTTTTTCTTAAAAGGCCAGATACAAATAGTTTAAGCTTTGCAGGCTGTACTGTCTCTGTCTCAACTACTCAGCTCATCAGCTCTGCCATTGTCATGAAAGCAGCTTTAGCAAAAGGGCATGGCTGTGTTCCAATAAAACTTTATTTATAAAACCAGGTAGTGGGCCCCTAGACCAGTTTCCTAACTCCTGATCTAGACCAGTGATCTCCAGAAGAACTTTCTGCAGTGACAGAAACGGTCTGTCTGCCCTGTCCAGTTTGATAGCCCAGAGCCACACGCAACAACTGAAAACTTAGTAAGAGCCAGTTTGTAGTGTAGCTGAGGAACTGAATTTTTAATTTTATCTAATGTTAATTAATTTTAACTTAAATAGCCACGTGTGCTCAGTGATGACTGGACATCTTTTGGCAGCTTGTAAAGTTTCCTTCAGTTCCTTTGAGCTGCACTTAGATAATCCCATGGAGTGGATCCGGCAAGATTTTGCTCCATTTTACAGATGAGGAAATTGAGGCATAGACAAGGGAGGTAGTCTGCCCAAAATCAGAGTAAGGACTCAAATTCTATTCTCCTGACTCCGGGTCAAGCACTAAGGCCTCAGCCCATCCTGGCCCCATCACCCCCTCAGGCAGTGCCACCCTCGGGGTCAACTCCCCTGACCACTCTCCTTTCCTCCTTTGCCCCACCCCACCAGGTCTCCCACACTTTCTCCAACTATCCGCCCGGCGTCCGCTATATCTGGTTTCAGCATGGCGGTGTGGACACTCACTACTGGGCTGGCTGGTATGGCCCGAGGGTCACCAACAGTAGCATCACCATTGGGCCCCCACTGCCATGACACCCCTGAGCCCCCAGCCACCTAATCCCAACTGGAAAACTGCTGTCAGAGAAGGGCTGGGCTTGGGAAAGGGAGGTAGAGGCCAGGCTCCCTCAGACCTCCTAGTTAATCTTTGCCCCCAGCTCCCCAATTGCCACTTTGTGGAGCCTCTTTGTTTGTGCAGCCTTCATATGTTATGGGTAGCTAGTTCTCTGCCAGGGATCTCAGTCTGAATGATGGGGCCCCTGAGGTTAGGGAGGCACAGGTCATTCCCCCAGGCTCCTCCCCCTATCACCTCTGAGGGAGGGTCTCCAAGCTCTGCTGATAACCCAGATCTGTGTGTCTACCTTCTCTCCCTGGGCCACTTTCTCACTGTCTTCTTTCAGGGCCCTCAGAGCAGGGACAGTCAGGACTTCCGGCAAGCCAGTGACTGCCCTATGTAGTACAGATGCTGGGAGGTAACCGTGTAGCTCAGACAGGTCTAGGAGTGGAAAGAGGGTTCTGCTGGCCCATCCTCTGACCCCTTCTCTACCACCTTCAAACTCTCTGACTCTGTGCCCCTACTCAGGGAGGTGGCTTTGGCCCAGAGGCTCAGGCCTGGTCTGAGATAGGCCCAGTGGGTGGGGTCCTGGCCAGGTCTAGACGGTCTTCACTGTCAGGGAAGCCCCAGAAGCCACATAGGTATTAAGTGGGGGCAGGGCTCTCCAAAAGACCCCCCTGGAACTCTGTGCAGGGTAAGCCAGGGCAGGTGGGAGTGGGGGTAGTGCCAGGACTGGTCCCTGAGAACTGGGATATGTGAACCCTGAATGAATAGGATAGGGGTTTTCAAGAACCACCTGTCTATCTCCATGCCTAGACCACACTCTCTGGAGCTTGGAGAGCATTCCAGGCCCCCACCCTACCCTCAGAACTACCATTCCCAGGACCTTCCCACCCTGTCTGCCCACGTTCCCACCTCTCCCTCCTGCTGGAAAGAGAGCTGTGCTCTGGTCCTACCCCTGCTGCATGTGGCCAAATAAAAGGTATTCCCAGCCCAACATGTGCCCTGTGTTTTCTGGGGGAAAATGGCAAACTTCATGGGAGGTCCTGCCTCTGGCCTGCAGAAGGTACAACTTGTATGGCTCTGTCCAAGGTACATAGAGGGGATGACATTTCAGGAGCCAGACTTCGAAGAATGAGGGTCCTGGGACAGACCACTGGAAGAGCTGCTGACCCCCACAGCCCAGCAGCTTCCTCTGGAGGCCTGGCCACCAGCTGGGGAGTGAGGCATGCAGGTTTCTTGGGCAGCTCTTGCCTAATAGGGACAGACCACTGGAAGAGCTGCTGACCCCCACAGCCCAGCAGCTTCCTCTGGAGGCCTGGCCACCAGCTGGGGAGTGAGGCATGCAGGTTTCTTGGGCAGCTCTTGCCTACACCTCTTGCTGGGTCAGCAGTGCCACCACAGGCACTACTTACTGTTTTTTTCACTGTCCAGAGCTTTACTGACACTGGATGAAGCCTAAGAATTTATAGTGGCTCAGCTGGTCAAGAATCCACCTACAATGCAAAAGACCTAGGTTCAAACCCTGGGTTGGGAAGATTCCCTTGGAGATGCAAAAGGCTACCCACTCCAGTATTCTGGCCTGGAGAATTCCATGGACTGTATAGTCCATGGGGTCGCAAAGAGTCAGACACGACTGAGTGACTTTCACTTTCAAGAATTTATGAAGGTGCCCGGCACACAGCAGGTGTTCAATAAGTACTGTTAAGTTGCATTATCTTCACTCAACAGTTAGCTAAATTAGGGCCTCAACCAGGGCAGGGACTGTTACTGACCAGGGTTTTTGCCCTCCTTAGCAACAGAAATTGATAAGATGCCAGATAGGAAGTTCAAGTAAGCCTTTATTGGGACCTCCACTAGAGTAGGAAGGAAAGAAATCCAAATAACAGGTTTCCTTGCTCCCTGGCTAGCTCCAGGAGTGCAGGGGTGGGAGCAGAGGTCGGGGTGGGGGGTCTCAGCTTGGTGAGCTGGTTCCTTACATAGGGTGACGGTAGGGTTGTTAGGGGTGTGTTCCAGGGCTTGCGCTGGAGGGGTGGCCTAGGTAGTTTGCCCACCCCTTTGGTGATGTGTGCAAGGGGGCATCTGCAGTATTTGCTTTGGCTCCCAGCTCTTCAGAAGTGACAACTGGGTTTTTGGTCTTTTGTATCTAGTCCATAATTTTCCCCAACTTAGCATGCAGGCACTTATTTTCAGTCTCTTATAGTTTCTTTGTATTTTGTTGCTCAAGGGGACTTCTGAGCAGGTGCAAGCCCTGCAGCAAAGAGTCCCTGGTCCCACCCAGCCTGTCTCAGAACCACCACCCAGTTAACTGTATGGCAAGTTAGCAAAGGACACTCTGTCTTGGAGGAGACACAGCCCTGAGTTAACAGCCTAGCCTGGGTCAGGCACCCCTGGACAGTGCGCGCCCTTTATGACCCTTTGTGATTATCTGAAGCGTTGTTCTTCACTTGCTCAGTCATGTCCGACTCTTGAGACCCTATGGACTGCAGCCCCTGGGCTCCTCTGTCCATGGGATTTCCCAGGCAAGAATACTGGAGTGGGTTGTCATGCCCTCCTTCAGGGGATCTTCCCAACCCAGGGATCTAACCCGGGTCTCCTGCTTGGCAGGGGGATTCTTCCCACCTGGGAAGCCGAAGCAACAATTAGAACTGGACATGGAACAACAGACTGGTTCCAAATAGGGAAAGGAGTACGTCAAGGCTGTATATTGTCACCCTGCTTATTTAACTTATATGCAGAGTACATCGTGAGAAATGCTGGACTGGAAGAAACACAAGCTGGAATCAAGATTGCCGGGAGAAATATCAATAACCTCAAATATGCAGATGATACCACCCTTATGGCAGAAAGTGAAGAGGAACTAAAAAGCCTCTTGATGAAAGTAAAAGAGGAGAGTGAAAAAGTTGGCCTAAATCTCAACATTCAGAAAATGAAGATCATGGCATCCGGTCCCATCACTCCATGGGAAATAGATGGAGAAACAGTGGAAACAGTGTCAGACTTTATTTTTTCGGGCTCCAAAATCACTGCAGATGGTGACTGCAGCCATGAAATTAAAAAACGCTTACTCCTTGGAAGAAAAGTTATGAGCAACCTAGATAGCATATTCAAAACAGACATTTCTTTGCCGACTAAGATCCGTCTAGTCAAGGCTATGGTTTTTCCAGTGGTCATGTATGGATGTGAGAGTTGGACTGTGAAGAAGGCTGAGTGCCTAAGAATTGATGCTTTTGAACTGTGGTGTTGGAGAAGACTCTTGAGAGTCCCTTGGACTGCAAGGAGATCCAACCAGTCCATTCTGAAGGAGATCAACCCTGGGATTTCTTTGGAAGGGATAATGCTAAAGCTGAAACTCCAGTACTTTGGCCACCTCATGCAAAGAGTTGACTCATTGGAAAGGACTTTGATGCTGGGAGGGATTGGGGGCAGGAGAGGAAGGAGACGACCGAGAATGAGATGGCTGGATGGCATCACTGACTCGATGGACGCGAGTCTGGGTGAACTCCAGGAGTTGGTGATGGACAGGTAGGCCTGGCATGCTGCAATTCATGGGGTCGCAAAGAGTCGCACAGGACTGAGCGACTGAACTGAACTGAACTACCTGGGAAGCCCCTTTAGTAGGTGCTTGCTAATTATTTATTGAATAGAGAAAGTGAAAGTCTCTAGACCAGAATTCTGGAGTGCCTAGCCTTTCCCTTCTCCAGGGTATCTTCCCAACCCAGGGATCAAACCCAGGTCTCCCACATTGCAGGCGGGTTCTTTACCAGCTGAGCCATAAGGGAAGCCCTGAATAGAGAAAGGAATTAACTTAATCCCAACAAAAAAACACAGAGCGGATTACCTTTGAGTTAATTCAGGGCTACCCGAGAGATGGTAGGAGCCAAGCTCAAGGCCAGAGTTTCAGCAGTTTCCCTCTAGAGCAACTTCGCTCCCAGGGTCCCGGGATCCCGGGTAGATAAGAGTGGCCCCAGAGGGGTGGAGCTGAGTCAGGAGGCGGCTCCGGCTTCCCCGGAAAGAGGAGAGAAGGTCGGTCCCCGCCGCTAAGCCGCCCGCCGCCTAGAAGGGAAAGCTTGAGGTCTGGAGCTCCCCTGACGCGGCCCCAGCCCTGAGAACCCCAGACTCCCTGGCACACCGTGGGTGAAGGGGTTCCGGCGCTGCGTTGGCGAGGTCTAGGAGCGGCCCAGAGGGAGGCGGCCGGAGCGCGGCGCGGTGACGCAGGCGCGGGGCGGGGCGAGAGCGCTCGGCAGCTAGGAGGCCGCAGGCTCCATGCCGATCCCGAGCTCCGGTCCCGCGGGGAGCGCCGCCCCGTGCCCAGGTCTCAGCCCAGCTGGGGGACCGGTAGGGGGGCGACAGGCGCGGGAGGGGGCTTGGGTCAGGCGCTGCGGGTCTCTGGGTCTCTCAACGTTGACCGAACCCGAGGACGCCGTCACTGGCGGGCCGACACCCTAGGCAGGCGGAAAGGGACTGACGGAGCCGCTTGGGGGCGTGGCGAGGGCGGAGCCAATCGCCGGGGTCTGGTCGCCGCGACGCTTAATCTTTCGCCTCCCGGCCTGGCTGTCCCGAAGCATCCTCGGCTTCCGGGGCCATTGCCGCCTCACCTCCAGAGCAGCGCCCTGGTCAGGAGACAGTCTAGGGACTCTGGGCACCGTCACGCCCGCGGGGCCTGGGACGAGGCCAAACTTACCCAAGCCTCAGCTTCCGCTTTCGGAAATGGACTTAGTAACAGGGTCTCAAGGGGTTCTGGGGAGAGTCTATGGCGTAAAGGCTAGTGCGTGGCTTCTGGACTGGTACGCAGGAAGCCCAGTAGGTGCGAGAGGCTGCTTCGTAGCGCTGATGTAGTCGTTTCCGCTTAAGAGTGCCCCAGGATGACCTTCACCCACCCAACATCCCCAGCTACCCCCTCTGCAGTCAGGCTTTGGGGATGGGGTCCAGTAATAACGTGGGTTGCCATGCCCTCCCTCAGGGGATCTTCTCAACCCAGGGATCGAACCCGCGTCTTTTATGTCTCCTGCTTAGCCAGGCAGGTTCTTTACTGCTAGTGCCACCTGATGTTGTTAGTCACTCAGTCATGTCCAGCTCTTTGCAACCCCACGGACTGTAGCCCACCAGTCTCCTCTGTCCATGGGATTCTCCAGGCAAGAATACCGGAGTGGGTTGCCATTTCCTTCTTCAGGGATCTTCCCGACCCAGGAATGGAACCTGGTTCTCCTGCATTGCAGGCAGATTCTTTACTGTCTGAGCCACCTGGGAAGCCCAATATGGGACCAGACTTTGGACCACAGGTTAAGACACCTCTAACTTGGAGATCCAACTAGTCCATCCTAAAGGAGATCAGTCCTGGGTGTTCATTGGAAGGACTGATGTTGAAGCTGAAACTCCAATACTTTGGCCACCTGATGTGAAAAGCTGACTCATTTGAAAAGGCCCTGATGCTGGGAAAGATTGAGGGCAGGAGGAGAAGGGGACGACAGAGGATGAGATGGTTGGATGACATCACCGACTCAATGGACATGAGTTTGGGTAAACTCCCGGAGTTGGTGATGGACTGGGAGGCCTGGCGTGCTGCAGTTCATGGGGTGGCAAAGAATTGGACACAACTGAGCGACTGAACTGAACTTTGAGCCCAGGGACTTTTACTTCGTCTAGACAATGCTTTTAGAAGTTACCAACTTTTAAAAATCAACAGATTTCATGTTTTTAAAAAAAAAATGTTTAAAATTTCTCGTGAAAAATGGGAAGACCTGGCCACAAGGAGTCTTTTTCCATCACTGCCCCAGGGACCAGGGGACCGTAGGAACCAGGCTCAAGGTCAGAGTTTCAACAGTCTCTGTTCAGGCTGTCCAGGTGGGGGCCCACCTCCCTCCCTGCATCCAGGAAACCAGGGTAGAGGTCTAGGGCGTGGCCCCGAAGGGCAGGGGCTAGGTCAGGAGGACTCTGGCTTCCCAGAGGGAGGAGGAAGCAGAGAGAAGGTGAGTCCTTGCAGGAGCTACGTGTACCTTGTGGTGGTGATGGTGGTTGTGGTTTAGTCACTAAGTTATGTCCACTTCTTTGCAACCCCATGGACTGTAGCCCACCAGGCTCCTGTCCATGGGATTTACCAAGCAAGAATACTGGAGTGGGTTGCCATTTCCTACTCCGGGGGATCTTCTCAACCCAGGGACAGATACCTTATTTATCTGTTTATTTTTTTCTCTGCTGCTGCTGCTGCTAAGTTGCTTCAGTCGTGTCCAACTCTGTGTGACCCCATAGACTGCAGCCCACAGACTCCCCTGTCCCTGGGATTCTCCAGGCAAGAACACTGGAGTGGGTTGCCATTTCCTTCTCCAATGCATGAAAGTGAAAAGTGAAAGTGAAGTCGCTCCGTCGTGTCCGACTCTTAGCGACCCTGTGGACTGCAGCCCGTCAGGCTCCTCCATCCATGGGATTTTCCAGGCAAGGTACTGGAGTGGGGTGCCATCGCCTTCTCCGATTTTTTTTGTCTCTAGTAATGGTAAAATCCTTCTCCCTGGACAGGTGCCAGTGTGCCCACTCTCTTTTTTTTATGGGATGAATGTGTTTAAAAGACTGTGAACTGTGTGAAAATTAATAAAGGGAAACTGATAGTACAATCCCAGCATTAAGAGGCATACTGGGCTTTTCTGGCAGAAAGTGACAATACTGCTGCAAACAGAAAACAAAAATGATCTTCTCCTCGCTTGGCAACAGCTCAGCCAATGAGAGAATAACAACTCAACCAATGAAAAGCCATTATGCTTCCAACTCCTAGTATCTTCCAGTGAATTTTTTTTTTTATAACAGCCCCACCCAACTTTCCCTTCTCCTCTATAAAAAGAGTCCCTTCTCCTTTACTGAGTAGGACTTATAAGTGTTTTGCTGAAGTTGCACAGCCTGAATTGCAGTTCTTTGCTGCTCCAAAATAAACCGGTTTTGCTAGTAAAAAAGTGACCATTTTACTGTTTTAGGTTAACTTTACACAGAGGTTTCCACGGAGGTTTCGCAGAGATCCAGAGAAGACCTTCCAACAACTCCAAGGCTGGTGAGCAAACAAGTGCCGCAATTCAAGGAACACACTGGGCTCACTACTTTCTTCCCAACCTGGCAGTTTGAGGGTAAGTTTTTCTCCTGGATCTGAGCTCCGCTCTTTCTGTGTCTTGAAGCTCTCCAGGCTTTATTTGGGGGCTTCCCTAGTAGTTTCAGATGGTAAAGCATCTGCCTGTAATGCAGGAGCCTCGGGTTCGATCCCTGGGTCAGGAAGACCCCCTGGAGAAGAAAATGGCAACCCACTCCAGTATTCTTGCCTGGAAAATCCAATGGACAGAGAAGTGTGGCGGGCTACAGTCCGTGGGGTAGCAGAGTTGGACACGACTGAGTGACTAACACACAGGCTTTATTTGGAATCAGTTTGAAGGCGCCATCCTTTTTTATTAAGGTGTTGTTTGTCTGTGAGTACTTGGTTAGCTCTTAGGCCTCACTCCATGTTGAAATCAGACTGTTCCTAGTGTAACTGTGCTAGCTTCCGGTCCAGCTACTTTTGGAACCAGGCTTTTCCTATTGAAACTGTGCTGATATTTGGCCTGGGGGCTGTTTAAGAATGATTCTTTTGCTCCAGAGAAAAAGCCCTGAAAAATGGGATCCTAGTTATATAAAAATGTTTTGAGGGTGCTCCCCTTTTCAGGGACCCGAGGCAATTTTATGTTAAAAGAAAAAAAAAACCCTGCTGTCTCTCCTTATAAGCATTTTTAACTAAATGGACCAACTGAAAGATATGTAATTTAGAACATCAGTGACCAATGTAGGAAACTTTTGAACTCCCCAAATTGCCTCTCTTAAAATTGTTCAAAGTAACTGAAGCAAACCTTAAAGACAAAACAGTTTCTGAGGTCTTTTTTTCCCTACCCCCTCTTCTTCGTCTGTGGATGCTGGCTCCCCGATGCTCCCTTGCTCAGAGCCTATTGGAACATGCTCCTTAAAGTTAATCTTCTGAGGATTGAAATAAATCGCAGATTACCTATGTTCCCTGGACCAATTGTGAGCCATAGTTAAAGTGTTTCCTAAAGTAACTGAGGATCCCCCATAGGTTTGCTGGAGATTTTAATAGTTTTTCAAACCTGCCAGTCTGCTTTCTCAGATTTATATCAGTCCACGTGCTTGTTGGTGAGTGTCAAGTAAACATTGGATGAAAGTAGCCCCATGGAAATATTCTGGAAGGGTTTTAGTAGAGCAAACCCCTACCTTTTGGCAAGAGGCTAGAACACTCATTGAAAACCTCCATTGAGCAATGACAGTAGCTTTTCCTAAGCCTGTTGATTAGAACAAAATGCAGCCTTACACACAAAAATCTGATGATTATTCTGTTCATGATTAGTCTAATCGACTTAAGGTTAATTTTTAAAAATATATGTATTTTATTGACATATAGTTGACTTACAATGTTTCAGGTGCACAACAAGGTTGTTCAGTTATACAAATACACATATTATTTTTGAAATTATTTTCCATCGTGTGTTATTACAAAATATTGACTATAGTTTACTATGCTATACATAAACCTTTGTTGCTTGTTGCATATCTATTTTTTAATTAAAAATCTAGCATTCTATTCATACTTAGTCAAACAAGTGGAATCAAAATGTCATAAATTTTTTAGTTAGGCAAAAATTCATAAGTTTTCTAAAATATATATAATACATATTTGTATATGTATACAAAAGCTTTTCTACTACACTTGATAAAGGCTTGAGAAAGAACATCAAAAAAAAGAGATGGAGATATTGGAGAACATAAACTAGATGAAATGGGAACACTGAATATGAAATAGAAAAAGTGAAACAAAGTAAAAGATCATCATATAGCCCAGTTGTTTTTAAACAATGACTGCTCATTAGAAGCATTTCTGGCGCTCTGGAGGAAAAAACCAATCCCTGAGCATTTGTATGATTTCAGGTTATTTTTAAAGAAATATTCAGCTTCCTTCAGATGTTGAGTCCCCTTGGGTAACTGTTACTTCCATGTTTATTAGTGGACTGAACTGGGGTCTTTTTCTTTTAGTTAAAAGCATGAGAATGGAATGGGAAACTGTGTCCACTCTTAGATTCATTTGGTAAATCAGATTACTTGCTCCCTAAATGAGCCACCAGAAAGAAAGACTTCTAAAATTCTTAATCTTCAGCTCCAGCAAGTGAAGGTCCCTAAACAGATCCAAAACCTTCTAGTTTCTGGTATTACAGAGAATCAGGGTATCAGAAAAAAGATTTTTACTAATTTAAGCATTTCAGGAGCTTCCAGTCTTCTCATCAAGTCTCTTATCAGCCTTTCCAGTGTCCTAATGCCCAGTGAGAGGGCTCCGAGAACTACAGGGGCTCTTCCCAATCTTCCCTGTTGATCAGCTCAAAGAAACATCTCTCCAGATTAAGAAGGAATTTCTGTCCTTACTGAGAGCAGAGCCACACTCTTGGTGCTCAACCCCACTGCAGAGAACTAATACAGTTCAGATAGGGGAATCTCTAATAACCCTCAATAGGCTCCTCTCTCCAAGCCTTCTCCCTTTTGTTTGGGCCTTTTAAGAGATACACACCCGTTCTCTTAGCTCCTCCAACTCCATTCATTATTAGGTTAAGGCTTCTTGAAAGAATATTATACCAGAATTTCTTCCTCCCAAAAGGAGGAAATAATTCTAGAATTTGACAGTAGCCATCAAAATAGCCAGCCAGGTAAATGAAAAGACCTTTTGACATCTTTTATTTGTTCTGTGTCTAACACTACAGGGGCTGATTCTAGAAATACCCATTGTTTGTCCCTGATGAATCAACTACCACCCTCCTTAAGGGCCAAATCTCAAACTGATACTGGAAAAATTCATGGTGTACCTCCCATTAAGATTCAAATAGATCCCTCTAAACTCTCCAGAATTAATCAATAGTCTATAAGTAAAAAAGCCCTTCAAGGTGTAAAGCCCGTAATAGAAGATTTCAAGGCTCATGGTCTCATTATCCATTGCAATAGTCCCTGTAACACCCCTATTTTACCCGAGGGGTAAAACCCAGGTGCTGAAGATGGTTTGTCCAGGACCTCCAAGCATCAAACACTATCTCTCAACACCCAGTTTTTCCTAACCCCTACATGCTACTGACATCTGTTCCCTGTGGAAGCAAATTTTTCACTGCAACTGATCTATGCAGTGTATTTTTCAGTACTCCAGTTGATAAAACTAACCAGTAATCTTTTTGCCTTCACCTGGAATGGACAGCAAAACACCTGTACAGTGATGCCCCAGGGTTTCACAGAAAGTCCTTACTTTTCATATATCTTGAAAGCGGATTTAGATGATATAAAGTTTTCTACAGATTCTGCTTTGTTAAAATACACAGATGACTTGCTCTTGTGCTCTCCTTCTCAAACCGCCTCACAGGAAGACAGCATCCACTTGCTAAAACTTTGAAACATAAAGTCTCCAAAGAAAAACTGCACTTTGTTCAAATTCAGCTTTGATATGTAGATCACGTGATCTCAGAACAGGGACTATGTTTGGATCCAGTTAGGCTCCATAATGGGCTTCCCAGGTGGCACTGGTGATAAAGATCCCACCTGCAAATGCAGGAGATGGAAGAGATGTGAAGTTCGATCCCTGGGTTGGGAAGGTCCCCTGGAAGAGGGCATGGCCACCCACTCCAGTATTCTTCCCGTAGACAGAGGAGCTTGGTAGGCTACAGCCCATAGGGTTGCAAAGAGTCGGACAAGACTGAAGTGACTTAACACACTTGCACAACAGGCTCGATGACATCCTAAACTTCCCCAGATCAAAAACTAAGCACTAGTTATGAGGCTTTCTCAGCTCTCTAGTTACTGTTGAAATCAGATCCCAAATTTCTCTCTATGGCTCAGCCCTTATGTGATTTATGAAAAACTGGTAAAGCTGACTCCGTTAATTGGAGAGGTCAAGATGATACAGCTTTTGAAGACTTAAAGAAAATCTTAATGAGACCACCTGCCCTTGAACATCCTAATCACCAGCTTCCCATTTTCCTCTTTGTGTATGAGAAGGCAGGGACTGTCCTCAGAGCACTCACCCCAAAACATGGGGACCATCATCGACCTGCAGGGTTTTGTAGCCAACAGCTGGACCCTGCGTTGCAGGAATACCTCCCCCCGACCTCCACCCATGCCTCAGCCATTCCTGCCGTTGCCCTCTGCTTAAGGCCACTGAAGAGATAACCATGGGATCCCATTCAACCACGGTTGTACCCCAGGTAGTGGAAGCCCTCCTGAATTCTTATCTACTCAACACTTTTCAGTCAGTTGCCTCACCTCGTATGAAATCCTTTTGCTGACTGCTCCCCACATAACCCTTTCACATTTACTAACTTCAGCCCAGCTGCTCTTCTCCCCTCCTTCACCACGAAACCCCTGCACTGCCTGACCCTCCCAGGTCACTCTTAGACTCCACATAAACATTTAGAGGAGATGTGTCTAATCACTGCAGATTTTTCATGGTTTACTGATGGTCCTTATTTAAAGGGAGAAAGTGGTAAATACTGTGCTGTGTATGCTATTACAACTCCTTTTGATATTGTTGAAGCAACACCTTTGTTCATTGTTCAGTGGCTAAGTCCTGTCCAACTCTTTGTCACCCCATGGACTACAGTATGCGAGGCTTCCCTGTCTTTCACTGTCTCCTGGAGTTTGCTCAAAAACATGTCCATTGAGTCAATGATGTGATCCAACCATCTCATCCTCTCTTGCCCTCTTCTCCTCTTGCCCCCAATCTTTCCCAGCAACAGGGTCTTTGCATTAGGTGGCTAAAGTATTGGAGCTTCAGCATCAGTCCTTCCAGGGAATATTCAGGGTTGATTTCCTTTAGGATTGACTGGTTTGATCCCCTTGCAACATCTTTACCTGTGGCTTAATTACCCTATAGGCTGAACTATATATTCTCACGGAGGCTTCAAAGTTTAGCCAAGGCAAAACTGCTTATATTTATACTGACAGTCACTATGCCTTTGGGGCAGCCTATGAATTTGGGATAACATGTGATCCCCTGGGCTGTAGCCTGCCAGGTTTCTCCTTTCCTTAGGATTTTCCAGGCAAGAATCTTGGAGTGGGTTGTCATTCCTTCCCCCAGGGGATCTTCCCAATCCAGGGATCAGTCCTCCGTCTCCCATATCTCCTGCATTGCAGGTGAATTCTTTACCACTGAGTCACTGCGCAAGTCCCCACAGCTGATAAAAGGAGATCTATTTTAATATTGTGTGTGTTAGTCACTCAGTTGTGTCCAACTCTTTGCGACCCCATGAACTATAGCTCGCTAGGCTCCTCTGTCCATGGGATTCTCCAGGCAAGAATACTGGAGTGGGTTGCCATTTCCTTCTCCAGGGGATCTTCCCAACCCAAGGATCGAATGCAGGTCTCCTGCATTGCAGGCAGATTCTTTACCATTTGAGCTACCCGAGGAGCTCAGAAAAACAAAAATCTAAGTACATCAGCTACTGGAATACTGGAGTGGGTTGCCATGCCCTCCTTGAGGGGATCTTCCCAACTCAGGGATCAAACCCAGGTCACCCACACTGCAAGCAGATTCTTTACCATCTGAGCCACCAGGGAAGCCCAAGAATACTGGAGTGGGTAGCCTATCCCTTCTTCAGGGGATCTTCTCAACCCAGGAATCAAACCAGGGTCTCCTGCATTGCCTGCAGATTCTTTACCAGCTGAGCTACTATGAAGAACATTGCTCTACCACAGCATTGTTATTTTTAATGGAAGCAATTAAGCCTTTATTATAAAATCTTCTTCATAGTGTGCTCTTGGGAGATGAAGACTTTAAGTATCACACCTTTCAACCTAGAGATTTCATCTGTTGGAAAAGACACCTCAAGAAGGACTCTCTTCAGCCTCCCCGGAAAGGCCCCAGCAGCTGCTAACCTCCTGTTGTGCTGCCAGACCCCAGAGAATAGACTCTTGGATTCATGTGACGCATCTAAAGAAAGCGCCAGAACCTGACTGGACCTGCACACCATCTGGTGACCTGAAAGTAAAGATTTCCTGGAATTGAAGCAGATGACATCCAATGAGGCAGCTTGACCCAGATGTCTAGACAACCTGTTAGAAGGTTCAGTATTCACAGATGTGGGTGTCTTTCATCTAGACTATAAAACTGACCCTGGATTCTTAGCCAAATTGAGTCTCTGCATTTGCAACCTACAATCTGTATCGCTGATGAAACATCTGATTCTGAAGAGTTTCTTTGGAGATAACAATACTGTCTAATTACTCCATGTTTATTCCTACACTGTGTCATTCCAAAGTTCTTGTTAATTCCTTCAGTTTTGAGCATAACTTTGCTTCCCAGTTGGCACTAGTGGTAAAGAACCCGCCTGCCAATGCAGGAGACAAAAGAGATTTGGGTTCAATCCCTGGGTGGGGAGGATCCCCTGGAGGAGGGCAGGGCAACCCACTTTAGTATTCTTGCCAGGAGAATCCCATGGACAGAGGAGCCTTGTGGACTACAGTCCATAGGGTCACAAGAGTTGGACACAACTGAAGCGACTTAGCAACAAATTGCTGTATTCACTCTTAGAAGATACAGATTCTTAGATGGGAAATTCCTGAGAGATCTCCTCCTGCCCACCCCCCCTTCATACTTAAATGTGACCACAGTGGGTGTCCAATATGTGCACTTTCCCTCTGACATAGGACAAGACATTCAGGAAAGGTCCTTCCTGGCATCCAGAGACAAAAAGTGATTGAATGCTAGTTAAAAAAACAAAAAACCCTGAGTCTTGATCAGGGATGCTCTTGGAGAAAGATCTTGATCAAAAGGGAGAAATGTGAAAATTAATCAAGGGAAACCTTACTAAAATGGACTGCGGAGGACAGAAAGGGGAGAACTTGACAGTCAATACACATCCCAACAGGAAGAATCAATACGGATCTCCAGCAGGAAGTAACACTACTAGTGCCAGCAGAAGGAAGAAAAATTTTCTCCTTTCCTGGCAACAGTTTAGCCAATGGGAGACTGTCACAACTCAGCCATTGAAAAGTCAACCATATTTGGAACTCCCAGTTTCCTCCAGCTTTATAACTGTCCCTCCTGACTTCCATGTCTCTTCTATAAAAGAATTCCCTCTCCTTTGCTTGGGCTTCCCTTGTGGCTCAGCTGGTAAAGAATCCGCCTGCAGTGCAGGAGATCTGGGTTCTGGGTTGGAACGATGCCCTGGAGAAGGGAACGGCTATCCACTCCAGTATTCTGGCCTGGAGAATTCCATGGACTATAGTCCATGAGGTCACAGTCCGACTCGACTGAGGGACTTTCATTTCCACTTTCTCCTTTGCTTAAGAAAATTTACAGGCGTTTCACCCGTTGTAGGTCCCAAACTGCAATTCTTTGCCAGTGTTAGTGTCAGTCTCTCGTCGTGTCTGACTCTTTGTGACCCCATGGACTGTAGCCCGCCAGGCTCCTCTGTCCATGGACTGTTCCAGGCAAGAATACTGGAGTGGGTTGCCATGCCCTCCTCCAGAGGATCTTCCCGACCAAGGGATCGAACTTGGGTCTCCACATTGCAGGCAAATTGTTTACCGTCCAAGCCACCAGGGAAGCAGTTCCTTGCCACTCCCAAATAAATCTCTTTTGCTGGTAAAATATCTGGCTGTTTTATTGTTTTAGGTTAACGACTGCTTTTTTGGCCAAAGTCACAATGGAAAATGAGAAGTCTCCCAGTGTCCCTACAGGTGGGAGGAGACTATTCCCTCCCACATGTAAGCAGATAAGGCCCTGAGTGATAGTGGCTACAGGCCCACCCCACCTCCACCCCGAGGGAATCCCCTTAGACAGCTGGATAACCACGATCCCTCCAGGCAAGATTCAGGCCAAGGTGGTTCAGTTCAGTCCCTCAGTCATGTCCAACTCTGCGACCCCATGAATCGCAGCAAGCCAGGCCTCCCTGTCCATCACCAACTCCCGGAGACTCACTAACTCAGACTAACGTCCATCGAGTCAGTGATGCCATCCAGCCATCTCATCCTCTGTTGCCCCCAATCCCTCCCAGCATCAGAGTCTTTTCCAATGAGTCAACTATTCACATGAGGTGGCCAAAGTATTGGAGTTTCAGCTTTAGCATCATTCCTTCCAAAGAAATCCCAGGGCTGATCTCCTTCAGAATGGACTGGTTGGATCCCCTTGCAGTCCAAGGGACTCTCAAGAGTCTTCTCCAACACCACAGTTCAAAAGCATCAATTCTTCAGCACTCAGCCTTCTTCACAGTCCCAACTCTCACATCCATACATGACCACAGGAAAAACCATAGCCTTGACTAGATGGACCTTAGTTGGCAAAGTAATGTCTCTGCTTTTGAATATACTATCTAGGTTGGTCATAACTTTTCTTCCAAGGAGTAAGTGTCTTTTAATTTCATGGCTGCAGTCACCATCTGCAGTGATCTTGGAGCCTCCAAAAAATAAAGTCTGACACTGTTTCCACTGTTTCCCCATCTATTTGCCATGAAGTGATGGGACCAGATGCCATGATCTTCGTTTTCTGAATGTTGAGCTTTAAGCCAACTTTTTCACTCTCCACTTTCACTTTCATCAAGAGGCTTTTTAGTTCCTCTTCACTTTCTGCCATAAAGGTGGTGTCATCTGCATATCTGAGGTTATTGATATTTCTCCCGACAATCCTGATTCCAGCTTGTGTTTCTTCCAGTCCAGCGTTTCTCACGATGCATAGAAGTTAAATAAGCAGGGTGACAATATACAGCCTTGACGTACTCCTTTTCCTGTTTGGAACCAGTCTGTTGTTCCATGTCCAGTTCTAACTGTTGCTTCCTGACCTGCATACAGATTTCTCAAGAGGCAGGTCAGGTGGTCTGGGATTCCCATCTCTTTCAGAGTTTTCCACAGTTTATTGTGATCCACACAGTCAAAGGCTTTAGCATAGTCAATAAAGCAGAAATAGATGTTTTTCTGGAACTCTTTTGCTTTTTCCATGATCCAGCGGATGTTGGCAATTTGATCTCTGGTTCCTCTGCCTTTTCTAAAACCAGCTTGAACATCTGGAAGCTCACGGTTCATGTACTGCTGAAGCCTGGCTTGGAGAATTTTGAGCATTACTTTACTAGCATGTGAGATGAGTGCAATTGTGCGGTAGTTTGAGCATTCTTTGGCATTGCCTTTCTTTGGGATTGGAATGAAAACTGACCTTTTCCAGTCCTGTGGCCACTCTGAGTTTTCCAAATTTGCTGGCATATTGAGTGCAGCACTTTCACAGCATCATGTTTCAGGATTTGAAATAGCTCCACTGGAATTCCATCACCTCCACTAGCTTTGTTCATAGTGATGCTTTCTAAGGCCCACTTGACTTCACATTCCAGGATGTCTGGCTCTAGATGAGTGATCACACCATCGTGATTATCTGGGTCGTGAAGATCTTTTTTGTACAGTTCTTCTGTGTATTCTTGCCACCTCTTCTTAATATCTTCTGCTTCTGTTAGGTCCATACCATTTCTGTCCTTTATCGAGCCCATCTTTGCATGAAATGTTCCCTTGGTATCTCTGATTTTCTTGAAGAGGTCTCTAGTCTTTCCTATTCTGTTCTTTTCCTCTATTTCTTTGCATTGATCGCTGAAGAAGGCTTTCTTATCTCTTCTTGCTATTCTCTGGAACTCTGCATTCAGATGCTTATATCTTTCCTTTTCTCCTTTGCTTTTCACCTCTCTTCCTTTCACAGCTATTTGCAAGGCCTCCCCAGACAGCCATTTTGCTTTTTTGCATTTCTTTTCCATGGGGATGGTCTTGATCCCTGTCTCCTGTACAATATCACAAACCTCATTCCATAGTTCATCAGGCACTGTATCTAGCAGATCTAGGCCCTTAAATCTATTTCTCACTTCCACTGTATAATTATAAAAGATTTGATTTAGGTCATACCTGAATGGTCTAGCGGTTTTCTGTACTTTCTTCAATTTAAGTCTGAATTTGGTAATAAGGAGTTCATGATCTGAGCCACAGTCAGCTCCCAGTCTTGTTTTTGTTGACTGTATAGAGCTTCTCCATTTTTGGCTGCACAGAATATAATCAATCTGATTTCGGTGTTGACCATCTGGTGATGTCCATGTGTAGAGTCTTCTCTTGTGTTGTTGGAAGAGGGTGTTTGCTATGACCAGTGCATTTTCTTGGCAAAACTCTATTAGCCTTTGCCCTGCTTCATTCCACATTCCAAGGCCAACTTTGCCTGTTACTCCAGGTGTTTCTTGACTTCCTACTTTTGCATTCCAGTCCCCTATAATGAAAAGGACATCTTTTTTGGGTGTTAGTTCTAAAAGGTCTTGTAGGTCTTCATAGAACCGTTCAACGTCAGCTTCTTCAGCGTTACTGGTTGGGGCGTAGACTTGGATTACTGTGATATTGAATGGTTTGCCTTGGAAACAAACAGAGATCATTCTGTTGTTTTTGAGATTGCATCCAAGTACTGCATTTTGGACTCTTGTTGACCATGATGGCTACTCCATTTCCTCTGAGGGATTCCTGCCCACAGTAGTAGATATAATGGTCATCTGAGTTAAATTCACCCGTTCCAGTCCATTTTAGTTCGCTGATTCCTAGAATGTCGATGTTCACTCTTGCCATCTCTTGTTTTACCACTTCCAATTTGCCTTGATTCCTGGACCTGACATTCCAGGTTCCTATGCAATATTGCTCTTTACAGCATCGGACCTTGCTTCTATCACCAGTCACATCCACAGCTGGGTATTGTTTCTGCTTTGGCTCCATCCCTTCATTCTTTCTGGAGTTATTTCTCCACTGATCTCCAGTAACGTGTTGGGCACCTACTGACCTGGGGAGTTCCTCTTTCAGTATCCTATCATTTTGCCTTTTCATACTGTTCATGGGGTTTTCAAGGCAAGAATACTGAAGTGGTTTGCCATTCCCTTCTCCAGTGGACTGCATTGTGTCAGACCTCTCCACCATGACCCTCCCGTCTTGGGTTTCCCCGCAGGCATGGCTTAGTTTCATTGAGTTAGACAAGGCTGTGGTCCTAGTGTGATCAGATTGACCAGTTTTCTGTGAGTATGGTTTCAGTGTGTCTGCCCCCTGATACCCTCTTGCAACACCTACTGTCTCACTTGGGTTTCTCTGACCTTCGGAGTGGGGTATCTCTTCATAGCTGCTCCAGCAAAGCGCAGCTGCTGCTCCTTACCTTGGAGGAGAGGTATCTCCTCACTGCTGCCCTTCCTAACCTTCAATGTGGGATAGCTCCTCTAGGCCCTCCAGCGCCCTTACAACCACCGCTCCTTGGATGTTGGGTTGCTCCTCCCGGCCGCCGCCCCTGGCCTCTGGTGCTGGGTGGCTCCTCCTGGCCACCGCCCCTGGCCTTGGGTGCAGGGTGGCTCCTCCCAGCCGCACCTGACCTCAGACACAGGGTAACTCCTTTTGGCCGCCGCCCCTGACCTCGGACATGGGGTAACTCCTCTTGGCCGCTGCCCTTCGGGCATGGGGTCTTCCCGGCTTCTGCCCCTGACCTCGGACGTGGGGTAGCTCCTCACGGCCACGCTTAGTGCACCGGTCGCCGCCGCCCGCACTTAGTGACACCACTCTAATTTTCCCAAAACCCTGTGCAATTCAGGGCTTCCCTGGTGACTCATTGGTAAAGAATCTGCAATGCAGGAGATCGGGGTTCAATTCTTGGGTCGGAAAGATCCTCTGGAGAAGGAAATGGCTCCCCACTCCAATATTCTTGCGTGGAGAATCCCATGGACAGAAGAACCTGGTGGGCTACAGTCCACAGGGTCACAAAAGAGAGGTGGACATGACTAAGCAACTAAACAAGAACAAAAGTTAATGATGCTTTGGAGCGCTTCTTGACCAGTTGTGCTCAATGCTTTACTTGTACCTATTCAGTCCTCCCAGGCCTTTTGAGGTCAGGACACCTACTATCTCCACCTGGGGCAGTGTGGGGGGATTACCTTCCCGGGACAGGGAAGCCTGGTATGCTGCAATCCATGGGGTCACAAAGAGCTGGGCATGACTTAGCAACTAGACAACAGTCTTCCCAGATAGTCACTGAAGGCCACAACTAAAACACAAGCGATGTTGCATCTTCACCCTCAATCTGCTTTTCAGTTTCTGGGCATTTTGGAGTGATCTGAAGCCCAAGCCAGAACTTTCCGGGGGCGGGGGTGGGGGAGGGGGGGACCTCCTCAAGGGGACATTTTATCACATTCGTTTTCCAGGCTAAAGTGAACAATTTGGGGAGAGAAGTTTGTTTTCTCGGGACTAGCCCATTACTTAAGTTGTGAGCTAGTCTGTGGATGCGATAAAGATTTTATATTCTAACGGTGAATTCACATCATTAAAATATCACTGAAAGCTTTTGCAGAGCTTACAGACAACAGCATGGTCTTGGCAAAATCTTACAGTTCATCAGGCCCACCAACTAAAAATTAAGCCATTAATTTTTAATGGGGGGATGGAGCCTCTTAAAAAATTAATCCCTGAAGACTTTATCAATATTATTGTGCTCTTTCAAATGTGCATAACATGTGACCACTTTATTGTGAGGGGCTGCTGCTACGTCGCTTCAGTCTACCGTATACTAATGTGTATACTCAGTTGCTCAGTTGTGTCCGACTGTTTGCAACCCCATTGACTGTAGCCCATCAGACTCCTCCGTCCCTGGGATTTCCCAGGCAAGAATATTGGAGTGGGTCGCCATTTCCTTCTCTGGGCGATCTTCCTGACCCAAGCCCATATCGCCTGCATTTCCTGCATTGACAGGTGGATTCTTTACCACTGAGCCACCTGGGAAGCCCACCGTATACTAGAAGGGGGCTCAGATGTTTCCTGGCCTGGGTCCCTGGGGATCTGTGGCGTCCACCTTCCTGGTCCAAGCTCATGACGACTGTTGCTCCCCACAGGCCTGTGTGTGCACCTCACCCCCCGCAGCCATGGCCCTGGTCAGCATCAACCAGCTGCCCGAGAACATCCTGCTGGAGGTGTTCACACACGTGCCCGCCCGCCAGCTGCTGCGGAACTGCCGCCCCGTGTGCTGCCTCTGGCGCGACCTCATTGACCTCGTGTCCCTCTGGAAGCGCAAGTGCCTGCGGGAGGGCTACGTCACCGAGGACCAGGACCAGCCTGTGTCCGACTGGAAGGTCTTCTACTTTCTGTGCAGTCTCCGCAGGAACCTGCTGCGCAACCCGTGTGCCGAAGGTGAGCAGGGGCTGCTTCCCTCCCTTTCCTGAACCTCAGGACCTTTGCACTTGCTGTTCTCACACTACCTGGACTGTTCCCTCACCCCCCGCCCCAACACCTGTCACATTCCCTTGGTCCTTCTCATCCATCAGATCTCAGTTCAGAGATGTGCCCTGATCCTGCATCTGAAAACAGTGCCCCCACCTCTGTCACGTCGCCCCATTTCCTTCCTTCATTGCACTGGTCATAACCTAGAATGACTCAATCTCTTGGGTTTTTGTTTTTTTTTTTCCCTCTGCTACAAATTTCAAATTCCTGGGGCCTGACAGGTCTTGCCACTTGGCACCCCATGCCCACATAGCAAGTGCTCAGGACACACTGGTTGAATGAATGAGCATATACCCAGCACCCTTTCCCATCTAGTTCAGTCTTTGCTGCCTAAGGGCTATGTGCAAGCGGGCTATGTGCCTGGTCTGAGTCATTATCCTCCTGTCACCTCATGATACAGAGGAGGAAAATGAGGAATTTTGAGAGGTGACTACAATCACGTGGTTTGAGGCTCCAGTTTTGCTTACGTTCTCTTATATTTGCCAGGGTTTGCTTATTTTTTCCCCTTTGTTAGCACCTTCATTTCATATCAGGCATCATGCTTCCTGCTGGGATATAGCAGCAACTGATCAAGAGGCCTAGTCTGCACGCTTAGAACCCTTTTCATGCTTGCTTTCTCTCTCTGTTCTCACGAGCATCACACAGGTTAGCCAAAGAAAGGTAGGGTCCATTTTATAGGTGGGGAGTATGAGGCCCCCCAAGATGAGTGTCTTGCCCAAAGATCTAGAACTGCCCAGCTTCTGGAGTCTGGTCCTGACTACTAAAGGTCCTCAGGCCCCATAGACAGAGCCCCACTCAGTCTCCTGGCCTGCCCCAAATTCTGCTCAGAAGCTGCCCAGCAGGTCCAGGCCACCAACTTGGCTCATCCAGCCCTGCAGAGCCGGCCACCCAGCCTTGCTCAGCTCTCCCTGTGGGCCTGCCCTGGGCAGTGGCCCAGCTCCTGGATTTCTGAGTTCTTCTGGTTCTCTGCTGAGGGAGCCCCCAGGGAACCTGGGGAATAGACGTAGGCTCCTAGTAGAGGGAGTAGTGTATGTAATAGTGTTGGTTGCTCAGTCGTGTCCGACTCTTTGCAACCCCATGAACTACAGCTCGCTAGGCTCCTCTGTCCATGGGATTCTCCAGGCAAGAATACTGGAGCAGGTTGCCATTCCCTTCTCCAGAGGATCTTCCTGACCCAGGGATTGAACCCAGGTCTCCTGCACTGTAGGCAGATTCTTTACAATATGAGCTACAGGGAAGTCCTAGTAGAGGAAACAAAGGAGTAATTTGGAAAAGCTCCCCTGGTGATTGTTCTGGAAAGCCTGGAGAGGAATCACTGTTTTGGGGGAGACAGAAAGGACAGCCTTATGCCTCCAAACCTACTCTGCCAACCTGGTGGGGAACCTGTCCACAAATAGAGGGTTACTACACGGCACCAACCCAGAGGATGCCCGGCCCCCGAGTCCTCCGTCCTGCCCAGGGCAGCAGGTTCCCACCACCCACCAGCAAACCCCCTTGGATCTCAGTTCCGTAGTTGACCTCCCATACGTCAACATCAGGGGGACTGCCAGAAAGTGGTCACACTAACCGTTCAGAACAGAATTACCCTCACGGGACGGGCCCTGCGTCATTCAGTGGTTTGAGAACTGAAATTTGGGTATTTCCCAGCGCCCCCCCCCCCCCACCAATACGGAAGTGAGGAAAGTGTGGTTTAGAATTTCTGCTTATACTTTTTGTTTTTTGCCCCTAGCTTCACGTCAGGAATTTAGCCAGTCAGAAACAAAGTGGGAAAGTGGGAGGGGAGGGTCTCGGATCAGAGCTGATGCGATGGGCACAGGTTGGAATGTGGAGCAGTGGGGGGTGGGTCTTTGCATGGTGGCTTCAAAGTGGTGTGGGGGGCATGCCTTGAGATCTGAGCCTCCCCAACCCCTGCCCCGCCTCCTAAGACCAAGTGGAGAGGGCCAGGCTGAGCATTCACACAAGGGATCTCACTGGGGCTTCTGTTCTTCCTAGAGGATATGAGATTCTGGAAAATCGACTCCAACGGAGGGGACCAGTGGAAGGTGGAGAGCCTCCCCGGAGCACATGGCACAGGCTTTCCTGACGCTGAAGTCAAGAAGTACTTTGTCACGTCCTATGAGTAAGACACAATGAGCCAAGAAGCTGTGTGGAGGGAGGAGGTCCAGACACCTTCTGCCAAATCCCAAGGCCTAAGTGAAGGCCTGCCTGTGAAGCTCCAGGGAAGGAGTTCCCAAAACCAGCTCAAGGTCTACTGCTGCCTAGAGTAGGAGTCAACTCAGCAGCCACGTTAAGAGACAGCAGGGGTGGAAAGCAGTTTGAGGAGGCAGGGAGCCCGTTTGAGTGGTGAGGCTAAGTCAGGGCCGATACAGGCTATCCCCAGTCTAGGGACCTGAGTTTACAGGCGCCCTCCTTAGGGTGCTGGGAGACTGGGCCTAAGGACTGGGATGGATGCAGCCCAACACAAGTGGGTCAGGCTCCCCACATGTTCCCCACGGGGCTGCCAGGAAGCAGGAGCCAGAGTCCACAGCAGCAGTGACTGGCCCACAGTGATCGAGTGGGGACTGCTGGGTCCCTTGAACTACGCCCCTGGGTCCAGGCCATTCCTGCAAACACATGCCTTTCCCTCTGCTCCCCAGCATGTGTCTCAAGTCCCAGATAATAGACCTCAGAGCCGAGGGCTACTGGGAGGAGCTACTAGACAAGTTCCGGCCAGACATCGTGGTTAAGGACTGGTGAGTGGGGGCCCCCACCTGAGTCTCACACTCTGCAGCCCTCCCTCTTCTCTTCCTGAGATCCCCTGTAGGGAGTGCCTGCTGAACCCGGCAGTGTCCTGGGGCACGGGCTGCCCTCCTTCCTGCTGACAGAGCCAGCACTTACTCATTCAACACCTGCCTCCCACCACCACCACTGCCTTGCACCAGCAGATGTTAACCCCAGTTTACAGATGGGGAGACTGAGGCCTACAGATGTCACAAACAGGCACGGGAGCAAAAGACACCAGAACCCAGCCTCCTTGGACCTCACAGATACTCACATGCCTCCTTGCCTGTCTGTCGCCCCTGCCCCTCTAAACTTTCATCCCATAACTCTTTCCCAAGCTCCTATTCTGTGCCCAGTGCTTTGCAACACTCTGGCCTGGCTCAGGGCAGAAGCTGAACCCTGGTGCTAGCCAGGCCCACCACTCTGAGGGGGGAGGGTGGGGTTTGAGGTCTGCAGAGCTACAGAGGTTTCGGAGTGCAGTGGGGCTGACCAGAGGCTGAGCTCTGTGCCAGCCCCATCACACAGGCCCTCCATCCCAAACCTCCATTAAAATGTACAGGTGACACATATCTGACAGCCCAGGCTTTATCTCTGTAGAGAGCCTGTCGCTTTTTAGGTTGAAAAAAAAGATTACGTTGAAATCTCCACTGGAACACCCAAGAAGGTTGTTGCCCCTTTTCTCAGATGGGCTCATTGAGGCCCAGAGCAGACTGTACTCCCACGGGCACAGTGGGGCACAGGGAGCACTACAGCCACCTGGGCCTCATGGGCAGAGCAAGGCAATGAAACTCGGGCTCCCAGTTAATGGGCCTGCTGGCTGCCTGCTTCTAGGGCCGCCTCTGTCTTGGGTTCCCAGTCCTGAGCCCCGCCCTCCCACAGGTTCGCCCCTAGAGCAGACTGTGGCTGCACCTACCACATCCGAGTACAACTGGCCTCGGCCGACTACCTCGTCCTGGCCTCCTTCGAGCCCCCGCCCGTGACCATCCACCAGTGGAACGATGCCAAGTGGACAGAGGTGAGGCCTCATCTGCTTGCCCCTCGCCACCTGCTTCTCCCAAGGCCAGGATGGCAGGAAATCAGGGGCAGCCCCAAGGCCCAGAATGCCCCAGTCCACTGCCTGGAGCTTCTGCCTTCTGGCCTGGAGGCTCAGCCTTGCAGGACTTGGCTCCACCCTTCCCTTCTCCAGTTCAGCCATCATCACCTCTCCAGTCCTAGTGATTGCTCTCTCTCCCCTCCCCCCAGGTTTCCCACACCTTCTCTGATTACCCTCCAGGCGTCCGCCACATCTTCTTCCAGCACGGAGGCAAAGACACCCAGTTCTGGGCAGGCTGGTATGGGCCCCGCGTCACCAACAGCAGCGTTGTCATCAGCCACAGGGTGACCAGGAACCCGCCCCACACCGTGGCGCAGCCCTAGACCTTGCAGGGGCCAGAGGAGGCACCCCACCTGCCCTCCACACTCCATCCCCACAAGCCATCTCTGACTGTCCTCTGACAGCCATCCATCCGTCCTCTGCCTGGGCCAGCCGAGTGCCAAAGGTCCCTTGCAGGCAAGAGCTGAGCCTGTAGGGGGCAGCCCCAGCTCTGACCTGGGGCTTACTGTCACATAGCTCTGACTTTTTGTTGTAATAAATGTTTTCAGCAAAACTCACCTGGGGCTGGGGCTAAGGGTGGGGCTACAAGGTCCTTGGTGCTTGGGCAGAGAAGCAGCCCCTTCCCTCCAGGTAGTGACAGCACAGCTCAGCCCTGGGAGCTCTTTATTGAAACAACTCACAGCACAGCATTTGAGACAGACAGCGTTGGCCGGCTGAATCCCAGAAGGCTGAGAAACTGAGGTCCCAGCATTCTTCCCTGCCCTCCTGGCGGAGAAGGGAGCGATGCCTCCACGAAGGCAACCAGGCCTGAGCAGCCCGGGGCTGGAGGCAGGGGTGGTCCATACACAGAGACAATAAGAGCACTTGGAATCAGGGTGGCCCTGCAGCATGGCCCCCAAAGTCCGACAGTTGTGGCTTTCCTGGGGGGTACTGGGGAGGGCAGGTGCACCCTCAGCTGCTTTTATGTGCCCGCTCTTCTACGTAGAGCTGCATCTGATAGACAGGAACAGACACCATAGTCAGACAGACAACCATGGCACCTCCTTTGGGGAACCCATGGGGTCTGCACCCAGGGTGGGGCTGTGTGGCCACCACCAGGGGTCAAGAGAAGAGGGGACTGGGAGCCTTATGCCAGGCATGCCCTGTCATTTCCCCTGAGCCTTTGTCCACAAGCCATCTGGCGAGGCCTCAGCACAGGGGCCCCAAGCAGCTCACCTTTAAGATGTCTGATGTCATGGTCTTTAGAGGTATCAGTCGGGGGTCGTGCATGTGAACATCCTGCTCGTCTGCCAGGATCCAGGGGAAGTCCTGGGGAGGGGACCAAGGGAAGGGTGGCAGGGGGCCGGCCCGTTGCCCATCTTCACTTTGCTCCCTGCTCCCCTTCCAGAATTGGCATCCTCGGACCTCAGGAAGCATCAGAGCCACCAGGGAATTGCTGTTGTGCAGATTCCCAGGTTCCCCCACCAGAAAGGCTTAGTCTGTAGATCTGAGCTGGCCTGGGGGCCCCAGTGACTCAACATGCCCCAAACACCAGTTCGGAAACTGGATCAAGGCTCCTCTCCTCTCAGCGCTGAGTGCCCAGGTGGGGCATTGACAAGGTGGTGACCACAGAGCTGATGCAGGAGAGCTACTCATGCCAGGCACTGCCATAAGCAGTGTGATGAGTACCCTGCTAAGGCAACACCCCTGCTCACACAGAACTCTGATTCTCAGCACCTCCCAACTGTCTCCTGCCTACCCTCCTAGACTAGTCCCATCTCTCACCTTGATGACCTGGATCTTCTCCATGTTGCGAGTGGCAGCTTCTCTCGTGTGCACCAGAACGGTGAAGGTACAGCCTAAAGAGGCCAGAGTTCGGTCAAGCCTGGGCCACCCCATGCCTGCCACTGGACACAGCCTTTTCCCACAGAGCCTAACTGGCACAGCAGCCCCGCAGAGCAGAGCGTGAACCCAGTGCTCAGACAAGACACTCAACAGGGAGACTTAACCCCAGATGGAGTCAATCAAGGAGGCCTCCTCAAGTAGGAGGGTTCTTAAGAGGGGTTCTAAGGCAGGAAGGAAGAGAGGAGGCTTGGTGCAGCCAAGTAGGGACCCAAGGACACAGGCCAACACGGAGCCATGGAAATGCCCGGGGAGGAAGGGGTGGGGACGAGCACACCTGGGGGGTTGTGGTCCAGAACAGCATCACACACACTGATCTTCAGGATGAAGGCTCGGAGCAGCTGCTCCACGTGAGACAGCAGAGAGTCGGAGCTGGGAAGGAGAGAGGAGGAGAGTCTCCCAGCACATGCACGGCCCCCTCCCCCTGGCAGGCAATCAACCCTGGAAGCAGCCCTGGGGGTACAGAGGGCCTGGTGCTTCTGAGGGCCTGCCTACTTGATTCCACATGGTTAAAATCCTCTGGGGAGTTTAAAACCAAGGCCTTGTCCCATCCCAGGCTAATTAAGTCAGAATTGGGGATGGGGGGAGGGGGGTAGGCGGCGAGCATAAAGAACTCTAGTAGGTGGTTCTAATGTGCAGCCCAGTCTGAGAACCAGGACACCAGGCCAGGAAGGGACAGGGCTTGCTTGAGGCCACACAGCAAGTAGGGACAGATTCTAGTGCCCTGACCTTACCATAGGAAGCCAGCAGCTGACCAGCCCAACACAGCCACCCAAGGTCAACTTCTAGTTGACTATGGACTGGATGCTTGACTGGGAAGTCAGGAAACTGGGTCTGTGTCCTGGCTCTGGGTGACCAGGTCAAGATCATCTGACAACCAGGACACAGTTGATTGATTTCTGCATCTATAAAATGAGGATGGGACCAGGCATTTGCCAATGCCGTGATTTTCCAGGTGTCATACAGGAGGGTGTTCTGTGTAACCTGTGTGATGTCCACAGAGACTGCTGGGTGGCCAGCTGTGCCTCGGCCACTAACAGGCCTCGTTAAGGTGGCACACCTCACCACGTGTCCTCCCAGGCCTTTAGCAAGGCATTCAGGGGTTGCCTTGAAGGGGTTAGAGTAGGGGTATTGCTAGGCAGCCTGTGGATGGGGAACAAGGCAGCGCACCTGATGGACAGCAGCGGGGGCTGGGTGATTTCAAAGACGAATTTCTCCACTGGGCGGTGCTCCTTGTCCAAAATTACCACCACCACTTTCTCCACATCATTCTGCAAGGACAAGAACCCCCTCCTCCAGAGCTGGGTCCCCGCCTCCCCCTCCCCCGCCCACTCCCCTCCCTGCCACCTGCTCCCTGCCCAGGGAAGGTTGGGAAAGACACTCGCACTCCTGCTCAGCTTCCAGGCCCAGAATCCCTGGGATCCCAGAAAGAAGTTGAGCAGGCACCCCAGTGGTACCCACGGAGAGGAAAGGATGCTGGGTCCCACTGTGATGCTAGGATGTCTCAGGGAGCAGAACAGATGGGGGAATCCCTGAAGGGCCAAGCCCAGACAGAACTTGGGGCAGAAGAAGAGAAAGGAACTTGGGAGAACGACCCCAAACCCTCAAGGCAGGCCCCACTCAGCAAATTTCAGGAACCAAGGCTCCAGGCCCAGCATGCCTTGAACATACCCCCATGCCCTGGGGCCTGTCCCTGGGCAAGGGTGGTTTCCAGAGAGCAGGGAATAGGCTTCTGGGTGTTATTAGTCATATGGACCTGAAAGGGTCCCAGCATTGCCCCATCCTGGACCATGGAGGGGCACTGGAGGCAGGGTAGGCTGGCAGCCTGGTGTTCTCACCTTCTCCAGGAGCGGCTTGACACAGTGCAGTGTGTCCTGGATATACTGGTTCAGCTCCGGGTGACAGGACATCTACACACAACCCCCACGATGGCTGGTGAGGTTGCAGCACTGCTGGGGGGAACCCTGACACCCTCTCCAGCTGCCCAAGGCCCTGCCTGCCTTTGGAGAAAGGCCCAGCTGTTCCCTAGGGCTCCCCACCAGGAGACAGACTACCCATCATGAGGCTAAGAACTGAACTATCCACAGAGGGGAAGAAGTTAGAAGATCCTAAGAATTCAGTTCCAACATTAGCATTTAATACAGCATTAGGAGTTCCTAATGCAGGGCCACTGAGCTCCTCCAGAGTCTAAGATGTCTCTAAATTGTGGAGGTTTGAGTATACAGGTGTTTTTCCAGAGAAGGGATTCAAGAATTTAATCCATTTTCAAACATTAAGAATCTGGAACTAAGGACATGAGTGGCCTCAGGCTTAACTCCTCTTTCCTTACTTCATCTGTGGAAGATCTCATTTAAAAAGAAAAAGGGAGGAGTAAGTGAGACAAGTACCTAGTATACAGTGTTGTTTAGTTGTTAAGTTGGGTCTGACTCTTGTGACCCCATGGGCTGGAGCCCACCAGGCTCCTCTATCCATGGACTTCTCCAAGCAACAATATTGGAGTGGGTTCCCATTTCCTTCCCCAGGGATCTTCCGGCCCCAGGGATTGAACCCGGATCTCCTGCATTGGCAGGTGGATTCTTTAACACTGAGCCACCAGGGAAGCATGCTACACAGTGGGTCCTCAGTAAGTGCTGATTCTTTTTTTTCATTTTCCCTATATATCCTTTTGCTTTTTTTTTTTCCCACCCCCCACGTATATCTTTTAAGCTTCCGCCACCTTCCAGTGTTCAGTCATTTGTTCTAATATTTACTGCGTGCTTTCTAAGGGGCAAGAACTTCTAGAGGCTGGTGATATAGTCACATGTATTTACTGCTTCCTCTGCCTTTTAACCTAAAACAAACTGTTACAATTAGGGTAAATGAGAGGAGAGAGAAGGTGCCTGAGCTTATAGGAATCCCCTCCAAACTAACCATTCATCAGCTTCAGGAGACCTTTAAAAAGATGGCGGGGCGGGGGGACTCTAATCAGAGGACCTGGTCCCTAACTTCTGGCAAGGGGAATTCCCAGTTCAGAGAGGAGGGAAGGAGATGCCATGGCAGTGAGGGATGGGAGGTTGTGGAGCTATCAGCTGCTTCTGTGAACTAGAAGGCAAGGTCAGGCCGCTGAGGAATGAGGGCGCTGAGCCTGAAGGTGGAAGAGTGAAAAATCCCCTCTCCATCCGCTCTGTGATTCGGGGGTGACCCAGTGCACCCAACCTGGCTGTGGGGGCTCACCTGGACAGGCACGTTGTACTTCTTACGCTTCTGGAAGATGCCCACCGGGTAGACCTCACGCACGTAGAGGATCAGGTGCACCGCCACCTCCAGGAACTCGCAGAGCACATCGGCCACCACTGAGAGGGGAACAGAACCCGGTGCGCTCGTGGAGGGGGGAGCCCGCTAGCCCTGGCCCTCCCTCGCCCCCTGCCCCAGGTCCGCAGGTCCAGCCTCCCTACCTTGACCAAAGTTGAGGTCCTGTCGCGTGAGCGTGGTCATCCTTCCCGACACCTGGGGGGTGAGGCAGGAGCTCGTTCCAGAGGCCCAGGCAGCCGCAAGGCCCGCCCACTCCCGCTGCCCCTCCCCTCGACCTGGGAGGGAACCCGGGTAGGGCTGCCCGTCCGTTCTCATAGAACCAGAGCAGCTGGGAAAGCCCACCCCCCCGCCCCCCACGCTTCCCCGCCCCACGCAGGTGTTAGAGCTGGGAGGCAGCCTAACGCCTGCGATCAGTCTCCGTGCACTGGCCGCTTCGGCCTGCAGTCTCGTGGCTCTAGAAAAGGCCAGAGTTGTGCCCGCATAAAAGGGCAGGGCAGCGGCCGCAGAGGGAACAACTGGATGCGCAGGGCCGGGAACGTAAAACTGGACACGCGGAAAGCGAAACTAGGCTGGAATTAGGACTTCACCCCCTGCGAGGCTGGATTCCTCCCCTGCTAGAATCCCGCCCCTCCCCTCCCTCCCCGTACCGGCTCCTGCCTCGATTCCCGGCTAGGGGCCCGGCCCCCAGCGAGGGAGACCACCGACCGGGTTACTCCCGCGCGCCTCCCGCTCAACCCGCGGCAGGGGCGCCGCTCCGTGACGTCCGCGGCGCTCCGCCGGGTCCTAACGCCGGCTTCAGCCACGCCCACTCCCCGCTCAGCCAACCACGGGTGCGGGAGGGAGGGGCTGTCAGAGGGGTGGGCCCTGTCCGGGCGCCAAAGTGATCCCAAGTCCGCTGATGCTGCGCCACGCCGCTTCCTTCCAATTAAAGGTGGGCACAAAAAAAACCACACACACAACTTTGGTCTCCACATTGGATCGCAACATATTTTCCTCCTCAGGGGATTTCTCCCGCTTTAGGATATAAGGGACGAGGGCAGGTAGGTGTTGCTGGTTAGAGCCACTGGAGGTCACAGACGGGCACTCTGGACAGCGACATCTACCGCTAGCTCCAAAGTCACCATCCCCGGAATCTCAGCTGCCCAACCGAAAGCGAATCCGCCGGCTCCGGGGCGGGGATAGGGGAGGGCCGGCGAACACCTGGGACGTCCCCGTTCCCACCCTCATCTGGAGCCTAAATGCAGCCAGTCTTTACCTCCCAAGAAGAAAAAACCTCCCGGGATATGCATCGTAACAATAGCTGACATTTATAGAGCCTTTTCCCAGGTGGCTCAGCGGTAAAGAATCCGCCTGCCCATGCGAGAGACGCAGGAGACAGGGGTTCGATCCCTGGGTGAGGAAGATCCACTGCAGGAGGAAATGGCAACTCACTCCAACGTTCTTGCCTGGATAAGCCCATGGACAGAGGAGCCTGGCAGGCTGCAATCCATGGGATGGGGTCTCAAAGAGTCGAACACGACTGAGCATGTACACAAAGCACAAGAACAAGCCAAGTGCCAGAGGCTGAGCTAAGTGTGTCCGTGAACCAGCTCACTAAATTCTCAAAACAATTCCACTGCAACAGTTGCTATTATTGTCCCCGTTTTACAGATAAGCCAAACAAGGGTCAGAGGGGTGAAGTAACCTGCCCCAGTTACCTAGCTACTGGGGGAGGGTGTGGACACAGATGTCTTCTGCCACTTCACTTTATAGCCCAAATGTTCCCCAGAGGCATGGACTCTGGAAGGGCTGAGAGGATCCTGGGAAATAATATTAATATTAAAATAATTACTGACATGAACACCCACTATGTTTCAAGTACTGATTTCTTTAATTTTGTCATTAACAATAACAGCCAAGCCTCCATTTTACAGTCCTACCTCATAGATGGTAAAACTGCCTCAGAGATGTTTCCTAATTTGCCCAAATCACACAGCTGGAATACAAACCCAGTTCTGACTTCTACTCTAACTCCAGGGCTTCACCTTATTTGCAACTCCTTTATTTTACAGGTGGAAAAACCAAGGTCAGGGAAGTGGCTGTGGAGTTATGGACAACAGACCAGGGACAGAAATCTGGGGATCTTGTCTTTGACCTCCAGGGACACAAAAGCTTGTTAGAAATCCTGCCCATCTGTTGGTACACAGATCTAGCCAGGAAAGTTTACTGTTTACTGCTTAGTATCAGAAACCTGCACCCCTTTCACCCCAGATGCTTTCAAACCTGCCTTCACACATTTCATATGGCAGCGGTGATGGGGGAGAGAATAAGTAACCTGGCCCATTAAGCCAAAAATGCTAGCAAAGCATTTCTCAGAAGCAGTCCCAGGAAATCTGCATCAAAATCCCCGGGGAGCCTGTTAAACACTTGGAACCTGGGCTTCCCAGACCTATGAGATCAGTCGGGGTGCACAATAGGGCACTGGCCCTTTAACAAGCTCCCAGGGGCCTGATGCTGAAGAAGGTATGGGAATTGCAACCAACCTAATTGCTTAGGGAAAGTCTGCATTTCATAAAATTGCAATGTTTAACCCAATAGAATGAAGGATTTAATTTAGAAATGGTTGTGCCTGGCAGCATATTCTGGGCACAGCAATCCTTCCCAAGATCTGGAGACCCCGCCCACATCACATAGGAGAAGACCATTTCCATATGGAGCCAGCTGAGCAGCTCACTTGTTTGTAGGCAGGTGTCCCTTGGCTCCTTGAGACTTAATCACTGTGGATACTTGGGAAACTGGGGAAAATGAGTGTCCCTCTTTGCCCCTCCCAGAAGGCTGCTCAAGCATAATTTTCATTGGTAACAGAAAGTGGCAGTCTTAAGGGGGCAGTTCCTTGTGAAAAGTCCCTTAGGATGGAGCTCTAGGTAGCAGAAGCTCAGAGCCCAGTTACTCCTTCGGGGTGGCCTCCAAGGCACAGTGTAAGTGACCTGGGGACTCATGCCAGTGTTCCTTCCATTGACCCTAAGCTCCAGCCCCCTGCCCCAAGAAGACATAGTGCAAGCCACTCAGAGGTCTCCTGCCACACACAGCTAAAGAACTTCAGAGAAACCTTGGTAGACAAACACCCCAAAACTCACATTTTTCCAATGAGGATACTGAGGTCCAAACAGCTTTGTCTGACCCTGGGGTACCTACCTTGTCAACTAGAAACTGCATAAAAATACTTGTTTGGGGCTTTGGATTCAGAGCTAGCCATAAACAGAGGAAGGGGGGCTAGGAGACAGATGAGGAGGGATCAAACTAATCTGACTCCATCTCCCAAAAGGCCTCCATCTCATTTGTGAAATGAACGGGCTGGACAGATGTTCCCTAAACCTCTGATGACCTCGGGGTTCCAAAGGGGCCAAGACTGGGGATAGGCAGGGGCAGGGGGCCAAATCAGCATGGGACCATGAGAGAGTTCTATGAGAAGTCATCTGTCACTTCTGTCCACGTGGCATCTGATTTTTCGTATCTTAATCACATCAGCATGATGGATGGTCATGGGACCTAGATTACATTATGGAGTTAATGTATTACATTTTTGAATACCCATTTGCCGGGAGTCTGTTTTTCAAAGTTATTTCCATATTCTTCACCATAACGACAAGATGTAGGAGGGCACCTGGGAGGGAAGGGTAGATATTTAGGAGGAGAAAGAGCTTATTTGCCAACTGCAGCAGGTTCCTGAGGGTCTTCAATGGGAACAGAAAGAAACTCACTCCCTAGAGACATTTAAATTGAAACTGAGAGAAGATGGGATGTAAGAATTTTGCCAAGACTGCACAGACAAAGGAAGATTCCTGGGGTTCACTGAACAACACACAATGAACGAACAGGGTATAACAACAAGCAATGAAGTGTCCAGACCCCTAAGATGTTTCCTCTCATTCCCACCAGGATGATCACAGGACATATCATCCATCCCATCCCTGCCTAAGGTTCCCAGGACACCAGACACAGGAAGGCGGGAGGGGCCACAAGAGAGTCAGCCAAGTTTAGCCTGGTGACAATCCCACTGTCACCAGTGGACAGTGCTGACAGTGGGATTCACCACAATGTTCAGGAACCCAGCCAGCTGGGACGCCCCCTGAGCAGAGGCCCAGCCTCATTCATTCTCTGGGTTCAGCACCTCCCCAGTGCCTGGCCAGATCCAGGTTCTAAATGAACGTGTGTCCAGTGAGCAAATGGAAGAATCTGAAGGAATGAAATGATGGTGGATAGTGACTTACTGGCACTTGCCTGACATGAGTCCTTATTGAGTCCAGATGAAGAGCAAAGGCCTCTGATTTCAGTGGATGGGCTCTAGGTGGTGGTATGCAGAGAAGAGCTGCTTTCACAAACAAGCAAGAGCTGCAGAATGCACTCCCTACAGCGCCCCTCAAACCCTGCTGCAAGAGGCTGCTGCTTCTGTCCCTACCACTGCCCCTGAACCAGATGAATCTCGATGTCTTCATCTGTAAAACGGGATCGTGGTAGCACCAATTCCATAGAGTTGAGCAAGGAATATGTGTGATAATGTTTGTAAAAACACAAAGTGTAGAACGTCTGGCACATAAATACCCAATTAATGGCTGTCATGACAATGATATTAAGGTTGACACACACACACCACCTAAGCCCCTAGAGCAAACACTCTGGACCGGCCATCACGCCTTTCAAAACCCCATCCAAAGCATCCATAGCTGTGACCCTCTTGCTATTTTCATTTCCCCAGGCAGCAGGCAACCCCCCAAATGCCCTGAAGGGGGACACGCATCCTCATGGCCCAAGATGCCTAAAGATAAGGAGCTACAGCTGAAATCAGCGCCTCTCCCTACTCATCCGGCCTTCTGGTGTGAGGCCGGACTATGCAGCTGCCCCAGATCCTGGGGTCCACTGCTGACCTCAGACTCAGGTCAAAGCCCTGGCCTTAGCCCAGTAGCACTGGATGGTTTCCAATACATCACCAACCAGGGCAGAGCCCCCATGCCATTTCCTCCCCAAGGTTCTGCTGACTTTCTAGTGTCATTGATCCCCTTGTTGGTCAGGGGGACCTTACAGATAATTTCTTCTTGAACTTTGAAACTTTATTCACAGAAGTGCACAGAGACACTAACTGTTATTCACATTTTAGGGGTTGCTGGGCCCTCTGAAGTCATCCTGGACCACAGGGTAAGAGATCTTGATCCAGCTCAACTGTAACTTTTTAAAAATAACTGCTTTACTGAGATATAATTAAATAAATAATAAATATAATTCAATAAAGAATCCTTTTTAAAGCATGCAATTTGGTGGGTTTTAATATAGTCACAAAATTGTGCATCCATTGCCAATATCTAATTCTAGAACATTTTCTTTGCTCCAAATAGAAAAACCCACACACATATTGGCAGCCACTTTCCTACTCCCGCCTTCTCCCAACTCCTGGCAACCAACCCCTAGTCTACTTTCTGTCTCTATGGATTTGCCTATTCTGAACATTTCATGTAAATCACACAATACACAGCCTTTTATGTCTGGTCTGTTTCACATAGCATACTGTATTCAAGGTTCATCCAGATATTGGTACTTCATTCCTTTCTGTGGTCAAATAATATTCTACCACATGAATATACCACATTTTGTTTATTCACTCATCAGGCTATGGATATTTGAGTTGTTTCCACTTGTTTGAATGTTGGCCATTCAAACATGGAGAAACTGAGGCCCAGAGTCACAAAACCTGGATAGGACAGGATTCCAGACTTCTCCTAACACCTACCTTTCCCCACAGCATCACTCTGGGAGGGCCCAGAAAACAGAATCCAAAAGACCACCCTACCAATGAATATCCATCACAACAGCATTGGAACCAGAGGAGCCAATAATTCACTTCTGGTTCAGTTAATGCTGGGCCACAGCTTCATCCTGGACAGGGGGAATCATGCCCACTGTCCTCCTCCCAGGCCCAAGCTACCACTGCCTCTTTTCTGCCGCAGTTTCCAGCTGGTCTCCCTGCTTTTGTCCTTGCCAAATGCAGTCTATTCTTAACTTTGGGAATCAGAGCCAATTAGTTAAAACCTAAATAAAATTATGCAGGGTTTCCTTGGTGGCTCAGCGGTAAAGAGTCCGCCTACCAATGCAGATTGAATTCGGGTTCAATCCCAGGGTCAGGAAGATTCCTCTGGAGAAGGAAATGGCAACCCGCTCCAGTATTCTTGCCTGGGAAATCCCATGGACAGAGGAGTCTGGCAGGCTATACAGTCCATGGGGTCACAAAAGAGTAGAATATGACTTACCAACTAAACAACAAGTCAGATCATGTCTCTGCTCAGTTCATAACCCAGTCCATACTGGAGCCCAACAGGCTGACAATATTCCTATTAAAATAACAACAGTCGATAATTTTTCTAGATCATATCCTGTGGGGCCAGGACCTTAGGAACATTATCTCCTTACACAGCCACTGCACTTAATCCTTGATTCTTGAGAGTTAGGGCTAAGGGTGAGCTCAGAGAGGTTAGGCCACTTGAAGGAGAGGGGGAATGGCATCAGAAAAGGAGCCCAGGCATCTACCTGACTGTAGAGTGGAGCTCTTAAACCTCTGAGCCATAATTTGCCACCCTCCGGAGAAAGAAGACAGTCGAAATAGAGGCCACAGGGACAGCTCTGGGGGCCAGGCAAGACTGATGCTTCGCGCAAACCCGGCCCGCCCCACCGCTCTTTGATCTTTGCGATGCTGGTGGCGCCACTGACCCCGCCGTGAGTTATGGGGGCCGCGGGACCCATACATAGCATTCCTGGACTCCCAGGGTCGGCACTCTGTGAGTGATGAATGAGCCGGCCCCGAGCGCTGGCTTTGTCCTGCCTGGACCGGGTTTTGGAGCGTCAGACCTATTTTGGACCAGGCGTGGCAAGAGGCGCACTGTGTGTGTGTGTGTGTGTGTGTGTGTGTGTGGTAGGGGGACTGTCTTTTTCCCCTTTCCTCGCACTGTGTGTGTGTGTGTGTGTGTGTGTGAGGTAGGGGGACTGTCTTTTTCCCCTTCCCTCCCAGGGTGTGAGAGTGGGAAGGGGGCTCTAGTCCAGCCGTCAGTGCGCCCGAGTCTCATCTGATAACGCTTTTAAGACCCCCTAGAATCCCACATGGAAGAGCGACCCCTCCCAGAACCTCGCCCCCAACTCCGTTCACTTTCCGAGGCTGCAAAGGCCCCGCGGTGCCTGGTTCCGCCTTCCTCGTACCGGGCGTTTCTTCCTTCCCATTTGACAGCCTAGGCGGAATAATCCTTTTGGAGAACCGTCGGCCTTTGCTCGGCCAGACTCGCCGCAACTAAGCGCTCAGCCCCAATTCATTGTTGGGGTCCGCCAGGGACCCCCTGCCGCGGCCCTTTGTCGCCCGCTCCCGGACGGGCCGCTCCAGAGGCGCCACCGCTGCCCGCGCCCCGCCCGTCCCACGCGCCCCGGGCCGCGCTGAGGCGGCTCTTACGCACCGGGAGGAGTGGGCCCGCCTCTCCCGGTGCCCGCAAGGCCGCCCGGCTGCGCCCGCCTTTGTCTACCTTCTTTGTCTGCCCCGCGCCCTCGCGGCGGCGGCGGCGGCTAGGCCTCTGGGGAGCCGGACCGGAACGCCGAGCGCAGCTGGCAAGGGCGCGCTGGCCGGGAGCGTGCTGGGCCCGGCTCGGCCCAGGGCTGCCCCTCGGCTGGGGGCAGCGGAGCGCTCTCCCCGCCACCCCTCCCTCTCCCCTCCCCGTGTTCCCGCCCCCTTCCCTCCCGCCCGCCCCCCTCCCCCTTCCCTCCAGCCCGGCTCAGCCTCGGCACATCCTCCTGCCGCCCGCGCACCTCTCCTCGAGGTCCTGGCTTCGCGGCTCTGCCCTCTGCTGCGCTCGGCTTCCGCGGGCGCTCGGCCGCGAGCCCCTCGGCCCCCGCCCCGCGGGTCAGACAGGTAAGGCATGGCCTTGGCCCGCCCCCGGCCCCGCCCTCCCGCCTCACCTAGTTGCGCGCCCGGACAAAGGTGGGCTACCTGGAGCGCTCAGGAGCCAGGCGCGCTGGGGACTGAGGCTGGAAGTGAGGATGCTGCTTTCTTCCCTGTCCTCCCGGCCCTCGGACACGTCGGTCGGTGGGTCCGCCGCCTCCTCTCCTCGAGGCGTCTCCCCTCAGCTCCTGGCTCTGCTCCGGAGCTCCTCGTCTGCCCACCTTCCTCCGGTCACCGACTTTTCCACGTTCTGACACTGCCTCGCGTGAGCCCTCGCCTCGCTCTCCCGGACTCATTTTTCGCCCACTCTCCTCCTCCGCACTAGCCTTCTCGCTGTGGGATCCGGTCTCTCTTTGTCTCTCTGTCTCTGAGTCTCCGGGTGGTCTCTCGGGCTGAGGATCCCAGTCTGACGTTGTTTGAAGAAGCTCGAAAGACTCCCCGAGCCCCGGGCAGAGCTGGCAGGAGTGTCCTCGGCTTTTAGCAAGGCTACCTACGGGGCTGGAGTGTGCGCAGGGAGAGGGAGGCTCTAGGTGCGCCCCGGCCCGGGCCCTCCCATCCCGACCCGGGTCAATTCCACGCCCTAGTGATCCCGACGGCGCTGGGCTAGGTCTTCTGGCCCCGGTTCAGGCCCTCTCCCTGCCCACTGCCTGCTTTTCTCCAGCCGCGCACCGGGGGCTCAGGCGCTGTGAGGGAACCAGGTTTGAGACGTGAGGCCTCTTGGGTTCCCGCCAAGTCCTCCCTTGCTCCACCGGGTGCTCCCTCGGCCCTCGCCTCGGTCTGCTCTCTCTTGCTCAGAGCACTCTTCCATGCTGCCCACCTCCCAGCCTGGTGGCATGGAAGAAGTGCCGTAGTGTTGGTTCAGTACCGCTCCGGAGTCAGGCAGACGGAGCCCGAGGGACAGATCCTGGACAAAGGAACGTACTTCTCTGAGCCTCAGTGTCCCCTTGATAACTCGGGGATAATAGCACCGACCTACAGGGATGTGTGTGGAAACGGTGAAAAACCGTATGGAATGTCAGCGCAGCACGCACTGGGTGGCCATGGGTGATTCTACAGTCTCTGGGTGGGTGGGGACGAGGCTCCACAGAAAGGGGGAAACGGATCCAAAATTCAAGGCTTAGAGACCCTGAAAAGAAACCTGACTATGGCCCCTCCCCTATCACAATCACCTCCCCCTACACACTCTTCCAGGCACTCTTCTCTCTTTCTCTCCCTCCTCTTCTCTCCTTGTCCTAAAATCAGAGCTTAAAAATCAGAATAAAAAGGGCCTCTGCTTTCAAAGTGAGATCAGTGTGGCTGTTGATGTTGCCAACAGCTGGTCATTGATTGAGAGACATCCGTGTGCCTCATTGCCAATTCCGAATCTCCATCTTGCACCCATTTCTTTTTTATTGTTTTTTAAAAATACGTATTTATTTGGCTGCACCGGGTTGTAGTTGCCGCATGTGGGATTGAGTTCCCTGACGAGGGATGGAACCTGAACCCCCTGCATTGGGAGTGCAGAGTCTTAGCTACTGGACCACCAGGGAAGTCCCTCTATTTCTTTTTCAGTGTCTCTCACTTACAAGCCACTTCCTTTCCGCGGGGGGGGGGGGGGGGGGGGGGGGGGGATTGTCTTTTGGATCCTGAACCTGCTGGGGAATCACTCAAACCCTCTGACCATCTGTGTCATCATGACAGGTGGCACACGACTCCAGGAGTCAGGCAGCGATGTGGACTTAGTGGCATAATGCGGGCAACTTTATAACATCTCCTGACTGGCAGGTTCTAGATTCTCCTAGCTGAGTTTTTCAGCCCCAGCCAGGACTGGCAACCAGAGCCTTTCTCTTTAGAGAGGGAAGAATGGGACTGAGAACACACACACCCACACATATACCGTCCAGACTCCTGTTCACCATCCTTCCTGCCACTTTCACTGCCTTCCTCTATCCCTAACCCCCTCAATGGCTCCTTGTTTCCACTGAAGTAACAACCTTGCCTGCCTCCCACCACGCCCCCATCAGCATCAGAGTTTTCGGCCATGATAGAAGGCTGACCGTCTCCATGCCCTGATGGACTCTGAACTCTTCCCTCTATCTGAAATGTCTCCCCTTGCAGGCCAAGGTCAGATGGCCCGTCCTGTGGGAAGCCCTCCTGCTCCCCCTTTGCCTCCCTGTCTCTCCTGGGCTGCACTTCCCTGGGCAGCGTGGGTCTTGTTCCACTTATGGTCCCAGTGCCTGAGACACAGCAGGTGCTCTGTCCATATTTGTTCTGATGAATGGAATCCTTGGCTAAGGGGACAGGGATGAAAATTGCAAACCACAGGTTATCCCTGGGTTCCACTGGGTCCTGCTGGCCAGGCCAGGGGCAGAGTGGGCTCTAGAGCAAAGGACCAGAGCTGGGGCAGTTGGAGAGGGAGCAATTCTCCTGGAAAGTCCCTGTGGCACCAGGGCCTCTGCATGCCTCCAGAAGTTGAGGATGACTTTTGTGCCTGATTGTAGCAGAGGTAATAGACCAGACAGGGAAGCAGCTGCCTGAATTCAGCAGACTAGCTTAGCAGCTCTGTGGCCTGCACCTTCACTTGTTTCAGCCAGAAACGTGACAGAGCAGAGATTTTGCATCCTGGCCTCCCTGATTCCGCATTCTGAGGTGAGCAAGAGCTGGGCATGTTCCTGGAGTGGAGAGGAGTCATCGGGCATCACTCCACTCGCTCCTTCAGGTGAGATTCCCTTCTCTTGCTGCTCCATGCCCTCTGCTTGTCCAACCCAGCTCTTCCTCTCAAGGGGGCCAGTGGAGCACACGTCTTCCCAGGAAAGACCCTGCCCCCACGCCAGGTCCCAGCTTTGGCAGCCACCCACCCCCCAACTACAATACCATGGCCTGACATTGACTGTCTGAGACACTTCCCTGAGTGGGTATGGGGGCACAAGTACTAGAATCCAGAGCAGCTGCGATGATATAATTGCAGAACCTCAAGTTTTTAGGAGCCCCCTCTGTGCCAGCCTCTGGGGTAAGGCCCCATTTTGTCATATCTAAAAGTCAGAGCTTCAGCACTGGTATTAGTTACTGAGTAAGCAGGAGACATCAAGGTCAAAATGTGGCCTTTGAAGTCAGGTGGCCACAAGTTCAAATCCCCACTCTCCCATTCACTCTACTGTGTAAGCTTGAGCAAATCCTTCAAATCTTTGTCCTGATGTTGATCCACTGTTACTGTCATTATTACCTGAAAAATATTGTCCACTTCAAGGGGCTAAATTAGATAATACACATAAAGCCCTAGGTCTTAAGAATAGTCGATGCCCTATAAATAATACCCAAACAAACACTGACTTTTCAGATGTGGGACTGAAGCCCAGAAAGGTTAGTTGGCTTGCCCAGGGTCACACAGCTATTAAATGCTGGAGCCAGGATGCACAGCCAGGCTTGCTTGACTCCAGGTGTCTTCCTACCCGACACTGGCCTCTTCCAGAACTGACAGCAGGCATTCTATCACTTGATGATTAAGTGATGGGTCCAACAAAATTGTCTGGGAACCAAGATAATGACATTTGGGGGATGAGGGCACCAAGGGGATGGCTTAGGAGAGGAGGAAGAGGGCTGGCCAGTACCTGTAATGTACCAGGAGATGATAGGACTCCACCCACCTTCCCCCCTCCAAATAATACCCTTACATAGAATTTTTTGAGGTGTGAGGCCTTGGGAGGGTGGGAATTCCCAAGGCTGCTGATGGAAAAAATAAAAGCAGATGGAGCTGCCCCTGTGGAGAAGCCAAACCTCATTTGCCAAGACAATGGTCCCCTCCAGGCAGGCCTGGGCCTGTGCTGACCTGCCCCACCGAAGCCATCAATCACCCCACTGAGGACTGAGGACGGGGCTACCTGTGTCCACCCCCCACACATGCAGGCACAGATGCACGAACACTTCAGGAACCCACCCCCACGCCCCACGCCCGCTCTTCCCCCTCCTCATAATTACAGCAGCTACTGCTTATTGCACCCTTACTGGGTACCACTCACTGTATACCTTTACCTCCCTTCATTCTCAAAACCTCCAGCATTTTACAGGAGAGGAAACTGAGGCTCAGAGGGGTTAAATGATTTGACCGGGGTCACACATTTTCGCTCTGTTCAGGGGGCTCTCCCATGGCTCGGATAATGGGTTTGGATTGACATGTGTGTGTTTGAATCAGTAATAATTATGTCTGTGCCTCCCTCTGTCACTGGGCCTGTGGCCTCCCTGCTGGGTCACAGTGGGGACCTCTAGATGGCAAAGAATGTGTTTTTACCCACAGATTAGAAGCTCCGTCCAGCAGAGTTTTCCCCATGTCCTGGGAATATCCGAGGCCAGAGTTGTGGGTCCCCTTGCAGCCTGGGAAATCCCTAAGGGAAGCAGTCAGGTCTCCCCCATTAGACTGGAGGCTTCCTGGGGCAGAGGCTGCCTTTGTTACTCAAACCAGAGCTCCCTGAGGACAGCAGCTGTGTCTCATCAGTCTTAGAGTCCTCCAAGGTGAGACCTAGATCTTCCTTGTTAACCGTCAGAGCTCCCCAGGGCAGGGCTTCTGTCCCAGTCAGAGTTTACTGGCAGTTTCCAGAAGCAGGGACCAGGTGCTCAGACTGGAGCATCTTCTCTTGCATGGCACTCAGGCCCTGCACCCAGAGGGGATCGGCAGGTGTTGACTACCTGATGTTACTCTCCATCCTGGTGCTGCATGGTCAAGAAGCAGAATTCCCTGTGTGAGACCAGGTTGGCAGATCTGTGAGGGATGGGTGGGACTCTGGCTGTTCTGAGGCCTGGGGAGGGGCTGACAGGCTCCTTCCTGTTGAACAGGTGTCACTTTAAGGGTGCAGAGCCTCTGAGAGGCAGGGTAGATGGGTAGGGACTAGCTCAGGACTGTCAGGCTCAACCAGCCAACAAGCACCCTCCACCTAGGGCAGCTGTTTCAAGTCTCACCCCCAACACCCCCCAGTAAGCTCATCTTTGCTACCTTCCCACCCACCTATACTGCCTGAGTTCCTTCCATACCTAGAAATGTCCCCTCCCCCAAACACACAGAAGTTCGAATTTCCTAAATAGTCAAATCTCATGCCAGGTTAATAATCCCATTTCACAGACAGAGAAATTATGACTCATGATGAGGTGTGATGGTGGGAGGAATTGTGGGAGGCACTAGAGAGGCAAACTCTGGTCCCAAATTGCCTTAGGAGGAGCCCAGCTGGTGAAATTAAGATCCAGCTCCCCCTCCTCCACCCTCACTGAGGACAGAACTATTTTGTGACTATTTATTTATTTGTTTATTTTTGGCTGTGCTGGTTCTTTGTTGCTGCACGAGCTTTTCTCTAGTTGCAGCGAGCAGGGGCTACTCTCCAGCTGAGTTGTGTGGGCTTTTCATTGCTGTGACTTCTCTTCCTACAGAGCATGAACTCTAGGGCAAGCGGGCTTCAGTAGTTGTGGCTCTGGGCATTAGAGCACAGGCTCAATAGCTGTGACACACAGGCTTAGTTGCCCCAAGGCATGTGGGTTCTTCCTGGACCAGGGATCGAACCCATGTCTCCTGCACTGGCAGGCAGATTCTTTACCACTGAGCTACCAAGGAAGCCTAACACAACTATTTTGATTGAACAATTACAACTTCTCATTTTCCAGCCCTGGGGGAATCAGCTCCCCTTAAAGAAGATAGGAATCTGCTCCTAGGGAACCAGGACCTCTAAGACCCCCACCCCCAACTGGAATTCCAGATTTGTGGAGCTGACTGCCCAGTGGCCCCACTGTTCTAAGAGCAGAAGGGGGGACTTGAGGATGGCCATCTCCACTGTTCAATTCCAACCATTTCAGGAAGTGTATGACGGAATCATGAGGAGGCGTCAGAGGGAAGAGTCTGGCCGATTAGTCCCAAGTTAGAGCATTCCTTCTAACAAAGTCTGTCCTGAGCACTACTGAGTTGGGGTTCTGGGCTTACAAACACTGCCCCTGGGGCTCCCAGGTGTGAGAGTGAGGCAAAAGTTCTTCGTGTGTAAAGGAGCTGATCTCTGTCTGTTCTATGTGTTGTGGAAATGTCCCCTGAAGAGTTTTAAGCTGGAAAGCTAGTGATTGGATTTGTCCTTCTGATCACAAAGCTGAAAATGTTCTGGTAATAAGCCAGGGCCCAGGGCAGACAGCAGCACCGGAAGTTGTCTGGGTTATTGGAAACATGGCAGGGAACGTGGCATGGCAGGGAATGCGGCACCCACTTGGAGCCCAGTGTGACCTGAGACTGCTGCTCTGAAGGACAGAATTCAGCCCCTTAGGGTCAGGATCCCCAGAGGGGAATGGTGAGATGCCCAGAAGGCCACAAAACCCCAGACCCACTTCTCCCATGAGCTGGGAGGACTCAACACCTGAGCCCAAGAATACTGACTCCCAGACTACCCCAGAGTAAGGCTGGGTTCTCTCAAGGGAACAAGATCCCCATGGAGATGTTTCTTGACTTCTCAAGGGTAGAGGTCTCTTCTAGTCCAGGTTTAGCAGAAGGCAGCTACCTTCCAGTTTCTTTCTTTCTTCTGTTTATTTTATTTAATATTGGCTGCACTGGGTCTTTGTTGCTGCGTGCAAGCTTTTTCTAGTTGCAGTGAGCTGGGGCTTCTCCCTAGTAGCAATGCTCGGGCTTCTCATTGCAAGGGCTTCTCTTGTTGCAGAGCTTGGGCTCTAGGGTAGGCGGGCTTCAATAGTTGCACCTCGTGGGCTCTGTAGTTGTGGCACACAGGCTTAGTTGCCCTGCGGTGTGTTGGAACTTTGTTCCCCGACCAGGGATCAAACCTGTGTCCCCTGCCTTGGCAGGTGGATTCCTAACTTGACCACCAGGGAAGCCCCGACCTTCCAATCTCTTATGAGTTAAAGAGGGTTAGACTGTTTCTGTGTGGAGCATCATTTTAAGACCTGAGCTGTGGCCAGGGATGTGGCAGGAATTAGAACCCTTCTCTCTCCATTTCCCTGACCCCCCAGCACTGTGCACCCCTTTCTGAGGAGCCCTTGAAAGATAGGTGCCCCAGTCATCCCAGAGACCCCAGTGCTGGTCTCAGGATGTCCATCCCAGCAGCTCGGTGGATTAGGATCTCACCTGTGCTGGAGGTTAGGCATGATTCAAGAGGTGGCCAGAGCAAGGCAGAGCTCCTCCAAAATCAAGTGAGAGGGAGGGCTGGCCCAGGAGTGAACTTCTTATCATCACACATAATTGTGTTTTATTTTGTCTCTCTCTCTCTCTCTCTCTTTTTTTTTTTTTTGGCAAGGAGCTTGTGGGAGCTTAGTCCCAGCCAAATATTGGACCCATGCTCTCCGAAATGAAAGTGCAGAGTCCTAACCACTGGACCATCAGGGAAGTCCCACATATTGTCTTTGAACATTCACAGATATGTCCTGTGAATTCATGCTGCTTTGACACTTGTCCCTGGCCCCTGGGGGCTCACTGCAGAACCAGGAGAATATGAGGTGTCATCCCTCCCCACAGGGGGCTGTCAGGTGGATGGGAAAACAGATGGAGGATCTTGTCACCATGGATCATAAGTTCCCAGGCTCCCTTGGCAGAGGGCCCTAGAGACCACTTAATCTAACTAATCTACTAATCCAGTAGTCTGCTTCCACTATGCTTCCCATCTGTCTTATTTATTTATTTATTGAGCAGTGCCGATCATTTCCCATGAAATCTTATCCATAATCCCAGGTGTTCAGTTGCTGAGTTGTGCCCAACTCTTTGTGACCCCATGGACTGCAGCATGCAAGACTTCCTTGTCCTTCACGATCTCCCAGAGTTTGCTCAAACTCATGTTCACTGAGTCGGTGGTGCCATTCAAGCATCTCTTCCCCTGTTGCCCCCTTCTCCTGCTGCTCTCAATCTTTCCCAGCATCAGAGTCTTTTCTCGTGGGTCGGCTCTTCACATCAGGTATCCAAAGTATTGGAGCTTCAGCATCAGTCCTTCCAATGAATATTCAGGGTTGATTACCTTTAGGATTGACTGGTTTGATCTCTTTGCAGTCCAAAGGACTCTCAAGAGTCTTTTCTAGCACCAAAGTTCATAAACATCAATTCTTCTGTGCTCAGCCTTCTTTATGGTCCAGCTCTCACATCCATACACGACTTTTAGAAAACCATAGCTTTGACTATATGGACTTTTGTCAGCAAAGTGATGTCCCTGCTTTTTAACATGCTGTCTAGTTTTGTCATAGCTTTTCTTTGTCTTTTAATTTCATGGCTACAGTCACCATCCAAAGTGATTTTGGAGCACAAGAAAATAAAGTCTGTCACTGTTTCCATTTTTTCCCCATATTTGCCATGAAGTGATGGGACCAGATGCCATGATCTTAGTTTTTTGAATGTTGAGTTTTAAGTCAGACTTTTCCCTCTCCTCTTTTACCTTCAACAAGAGGCTCTTTAATCTCAGTACTAAGACCAAAAAAGGCATGATTTTAAGAGCAGTGTGGCACCCCACCACCACCACTAATTTCTTCCCCAAATCAAAATTTTTTTCTATCTCATGAAGATACAACTTCAAGCCCTACTTTCACGACTGTCTTCAGCTTCTCCTCCTTGGAGGTGCTGTGCAACCTCTGTTACGCCCAATGTTCCATACTGCCTACTTCAAAGTAAATCAGTGACAAAAAGAGAAGCTATCCTCAATGGCATAAAAGAAGACAGTGGATGTCAGTTGCGTTTGTCAGTATGAAGTGGAGCCTCTAACTGGCTTTGGTTGTTGGTGCCCAGAAAATCCTGGAGAGTGTAAATAAGTCATAGCAAATGTCAACAGTTCTTTTATTTTTTTTTTTCCCCAGCTGATTTATTTATTTATTTATTTATTTATTTTTATTTTTAGTTTTTTATTTTTTACATTTTAAAATCTTTAATTCTTACATGCATTCCCAAACATGAACCCCCCTCCCACCTCCCTCCCCATAACATCTTTCTCAACAGTTCTTTTAAACTGCTCACATTTCATCCCTGGAACACTCTTCACTGACCCAGGAGAAGCCCAAGTTATGGTGGGGCTGTGCCCGAGTTAAAATTGGGTAGAGAACGCATTTGAGAGTGGCTGTTGCTTCCCAGGTGATGCTAGTGGTAAAGAACCTGCCTGCCAATGCAGGAGACATAAGAGACGTGGGTTGGATCCCTGGGTTGGGATGATCCCCTAGAAGAGGCATGGCAACCCACTCCAGTATTCTTCCCTGGAGAATCCCATGGTCAGAGAAACCTGGCAGGCTACAGACCACAGGGTCACAAAGAGATGGACACGATTGAAGTTTACCTACAGTATGGGCTTCCCTAATAGTTCAGTTGGTAAAGAATCTGCCTACAATGCAGGAGATCCTGGTTTGATTCCTGGGTTGGGAAGATGCCCTGGAGAAGGAGTAGGCTACCCACTCCAATATTCTTGAGCTTCCCTTGTGGCTCAGCTGGTAAAGAATCCTGCAATGTGGGAGACCTGGCTTGGGAAGATCCTCTACAGAAGGTAAAGGGTACCCACTCCAGTATTCTGACCTAGAAAATTCCATGGACTGTATAGTCCATGGGGTCACAAAGAGTCAGACACGACTGAGCGACTTGCAGCTTGCAAAATAGTTTTAAAACATTTAAAAATTAAGGCTAGAATCAAATGCTTAGAGAATCCCTGAAACATGTCTATGAAATATGGTGGCTCAAATGTATCACTTTCGCACTCAAGATGGAGATCCAGGGTGAAAGGGTGGGGGTTGATAGCTAAGATTTCTCAATGGGTGGTTGTCTGGCTCACAGCCTGGACGGAGTGTCATAACCCCTCAGCTCCATCAGAGCCTCACTGATATCCCTGGCTTGGGATTCCCATCTAACCCTCTTCAGCCAGCCCTGCTCCCACCTCCCACCCCCATCCTGCCGCCCTCTCCCCTCCAACCCATCAAACATTGGGTGAGCTAATCAGTAAAGGAGGAATTCAGGCCCCACAGTTGTCTGCCAGGCGGGTAGGCAGGAGGCTCCGCCTAGTCTCCTGGCCCCTAAATGCAAGGCTGTTGTGGGGAGAGGGGGTGGGGGCTCAGGAGTCAAAGCAGGCTCCAGACTCCATTAACTGCCTTCATTTGCATGTGACACTGCATCCCTGCGGGCTTCTGGATGGAGACCTCGCTGGCAGTTTAACTCCACACAGTATGGGAACAGGATGAGGGCTTGAAACAAACCCCTTCCTCCTCCTTTGTCAGTTTCCTCTTCTCAGCTGCCAGAGCCTGGCCTGGCTCCTGGGCCCTGACTGCACTCACAGCAATGGCAGGAGATTACATGGGAGAGGCAAGCAACCCCCCACTGAAGCTCAGAGGAGGGGTGAGGGGGTGCGAGGACTGACTGTCCGTGTGTGCTGGGTGCAGACCCTGAGGTGGAGCTTTATCACTCACTAGCGGTGTCACCTTGTGCTTGTGGCTCACTCTCCCAGAGCCCCTGTTTTCTCATTTTAAAAATACGGAGAACGACCTGCCATATGCAGGGCAGTTGAGAGGATGCAATAAAAAATGGATGAAATAAGCTTGTAAGAGCCTGGCTTCCCAGCCGCTCAGGGAATGGCAGCTCCTATGGTGACAATTGCTCTAGCTTCGTTTCGTTTTTAAGGAGCCACTATTAGATCTCTGTTGTGAGAGAGCTATCTCTGGGTGTGGATGGTCCTTCTGTCCCTCAAGTGCTGCCGAGTGTCCCTAGTCCTAAGTAAACCAGACCCAGGCCAAGAAGAGTAGGTTTTGTGTGCAAACCATAGGCAGAACCATCCAGGGCTGATGGGGACCCCGGGGAGACGGGACACCTGCTGCCGCTTCTCTCCTGGCTGCTTGGTGCCTTGGGAGGCAGCCTCCAACTGGCCTCCCGAGCGGCAGAAATGGATCAGAGCCCTCATCACTGTGGATCCTTGGCACGACTTCTGTAGCAGCCCGCGTTTCCTAAGCGGCTCTTTGCCAGATTGGCATCTTGGCTGCTGCACTGTGCCAAGATTCAAGTACAAATCCTGCGGGCTTGGAAAGAGGACTCCATGCTGTCTTCAGGGCAAAGAGGCTCTGGGATCCCCAGCTCTCAGTCCAGCATGCTCTCTCTCTCTCATTCTCTGAGATCATTTCCTGCTGGACCAATCCTGCTGTCACACACACACATTCAGACACAAACACTCAGACACACACAGACACAGACACACATACTCAGACTCACACACACACTCAGACACACACATTCACACACACACTCAGACACACACACAGACACACACTCAGACACATACACACTCAGACATACACACTCAGACACACACACACTCAGACACACACACTCAGACACATACACACACTCAGACACACACATTCACACACCCTCCCTGGGAATTTATGTATGATCTTGGGCTCAGGTATCAGTTTGATTCCATTCTGATCCTTAGCTGTTGTTTAGTCTCTTACGGTGTCCAACTCTTTGAGTCTCCATAGCTCGCCAGGCTCCTCTGTCCATGGGATTTCCCAGGCAGGAATATTGGAGTGGGTTGCCATTTCCTACTCCAGGGGATCTTCCTGACCTGATGATCAAACCCTCATCTCCTGCATTGGCAGGTGGGTTCTTTACCACTGAGCCACCAGGGAAGCCCAAAGTTATAAGTGCCTATTATTTGCAGAGCCTTGTAAATGTGACAGAAACAGAGGGAAAAGGGGGACAGAACTTCCTGTCTAGTTGGGGGTCTGATTGGTCCAGCCGGAAATGATCTGGGCAGAGCTGTGTGGCATCCCTGAGGAGGGAACTGTATCTCAGTTCCCACTAGAGAAGGCTTTCTGTCAGAGGGGACATTTGGGACAAGTCCCAGAGGACAGGAAGGATTTCCATAGAGTAGCATGAACGAGAGTAGAGAGACAAGAAAGATTCGGGGTGGCGGTGTTCGAGGCCCAGGAAATAATCTCTATTGGCTGTGATGGGAAGGAAATAGAAGGCAGGGCTGCACAATTAGGCTGGGGTCATGTTACACAAGATCTTGAGTGCCAAGGTGGGGAGTCTGTGGTTAAATGGGAAGGGAACTAGGAGCCAGGGGAACTGGGAGCCAGGGGACAGTTGTAAGCAAGATCAGAGTAGCTTGGCAGCAGTATGGGCTGGGGCCAGGGGCAGGATGGTACTGATAAAAGTCTGAGGAAGGGGATGGCCCGCATGCTGAAATCCTCCCTTTCCTGCTTCAGGTTGGCCCCATACATGATTTGTGGGGTGCAAAGCGGCAGGGAACAAAGATGGCACTGAAGTTGGGGTTCCTGGGTACAGTGAACAGACCCATGGTCACCAGCAAGGGCTTGGTATCAGGACTTCATTGGGAGAGATGGCAAGTGCGGATAGGGTCATGATGCAGGGGGTTGTCTAAGGTTGGGGTAGGGCTGGGCTTCAGCTCCTGGCTCTGCGGGGGAGATGCTGTCCTCTGGAACTAGTGCCAGGGCTGGTCATTGAGCTCAGAGGCCAGTTCTGAGTCATTGATTGGCCTCATGTGTGTCCACAAGGACAGCAAGCTGCCCCTACATGACATGGGGCTGCTCACTCCTCACCCCTCTGCCAAGACTCATCTGGTCTCTTGCCTGCACTGTTTGGGTAACTCACCTTGCTCCTCTCTACCCTCAAGATGGAGGGATTCTACTCCCTCCCCAATGTCCCAAAGGTTCCCTGTCGATGGAGGCGCTCTGTGGGTTTCTCCCAGGCTGTCCATGTGATGTCCTCGCAGGACAGAAGTGGGGGCTGGGTGGTGGACAGCATCCAACACAGACTCCACCTCCTTCAGTCACAGCGAGAGGAAGGTGGAGTCTGGTAAATGCAACCTGGCATCTGCCTGAGGCTTGGAAATAGGGTTTGAAGGGTCCCCCAGAGCAGAACAATGCTTGACTGACAAGCTCCTCAAAGGGCCCCTCCTCCTCCCACCTGGCTGCCTCTGGAGTGCAGGCCCGCCTGAGCACCGGCCTCCAGGGCTCTCATTATGGAAAGGCTAGGGGTGAGGCTGGCGGGGCAGAGCCTAGGGCAGTGGAGGCCAGGGCCCGAGCCTCCCCGGGGACTAGGACATGCCAGGCGGGAACGAAGGGAAGGAAGGGAGGCCAGTGACCAGGCAAGGTTGGGGAGGAGCTGTTTCTCTCCCTCTGCTTCCCCCCCCCCGACTCCTCCCCAAGCAGGTCAGCCTGCCCTCCCCGCCCGCTTCAAGGGCCCCTCACTTGGGGTTAGCTAACAGTGAACCTGGGACGGGATGGCCATGGCAGAGCCTGCAGGAACTGAGGGGGCTGGAGGGAGAGCTGCTGGCCGAGGTTCCCAGGCCACCAACCTTTCCTCAGCCCTGGGCAATTACAAGGCCACAAATCACAAGGAAACGGTTGTGTAAGCACCTTTGCGAGCTTAATGGAATATGCAGGCAACCCGAGGAGGCCATAAAAATTCAATCAGCCCAGCTAACCTGGTGCCCAACTCGCCTGGGATGTGGTGAGGCTGGTGGGGTCGAGGGGAGAAGGGAAGACTGTTGGGGAGGGGAAGGGACATCCCCACTGTCCCCCAGCCACACTTCTCCTGAGCCTTAGCTCCAAGTTCTTCTGGAACATTCGGGAATTTTGACCCTTCCCCCAGTGCAAAAAGGGGAGCAGTGAGGTCCCATGAGATGCCCCCACTTCCAGTGCAGAAGAACAGGCTGTCCCCAGGGGAGGTCAGAGGTAGTTCACCCCACCCTGCAGGGTCAGAGTCCAGCCTCCAAAGCGCCTCCTGGCCCCCGGCTCTGGGAGGGACAGTTCCGGCCCTGTCAGAACCTGCCTGGAACTTGGAGGAAGAGAGAAGGCAAGGCTGGGCTGTCTGGGAACAGTACGTGGGGGCTCAGGGCACAGGCTTAGCAATGACTAAATGTCACTTACTCCATGTGACTCACCCTCTCTGAGCCTTAATTTCCACTTCAGAAAATAATAGGCGCCACTTCAGAGAGTCGACAAAAGGACCAAGTGATAGAAACGCACACCAAGCGCAGAACACGATTCTCTCTTACAGCATGTGCTCAAATGCTTTTATTCATTTGTTTGATTTTAGGCTTTGAGTCAAGTCTCTGGGACTATAAGCCTATTTCTGAGCTTGGAGGGACTCAGCTCATTCCTGGAATCTTAGCCCAAGGCAGAGGTTTGCGCAGAAGAAAGGAATCTAGACTGGAACCTGGGTGTTTCTTAAAACTACTGAAACTCAGGGATTCTCAGCTTCAGCACTGTGGTCTTTCTGGGCCAGGACAGTCCTGTGCATTGCAGGGTGTTTAGCAGCATCCCTGGCCTCCACCCAGTAAAGTCGGTAGTGCTGCCTAGTTTGGGCTACCTAAAATGCTTCCAGATGTTGCCAAATGTACCCTGGGTGGGGGGAAGGTCAAAGTCCCCCTCCACCCCTGTTGAAACAGACTGCACTATAGCAGTGTGAGTTAGGGGGGGACAGCCCTGGTGGTCCAGAGGTTAAGACTGCGTGCTTCCATTGCAGGGGGCATGGGTTCGATCCCTGGTTGGGAAACTAAGATCCCGTATGCCTTGCGGCATGGCTAACAGGTAAATAAATAAAAATAAATGTAAGTAAGCAACTTATAAAAGAAGAGTGTGAATGAGAGGACTGTGGATGTGGAGGAGGAGGGCTGCAGAGCTGCCCCCTCATGGTCCTACTTTTCTTGCAGGAAGAAGCCCTCAGCTGGGCCCACCACCCACGCTGCCCCCATGCTGCTCCTCACCCTCCTCCTGCTCTTGGAGCTGAGCCTGGCAGGTTCCCTGGGTCCCGGAAGCTCTGCTCAGATCCTGCCGGAGAATCACATCGACCTCTCGGGACCAGCACTGTGGATGCCTCAGGCCAGCCACCACCGTCGGCGGGGACTCGGCAAGAAAGAGCAGGGCCCAGGCACACCTGGCTGGACCCAGGATGGGGCTGTGGTCACTGCCACCAGGCAGGCCTCCAGGCTCCCAAGGGCAGAGGGGCTGCTGCATGGGCCAAGTCCTGCAGGCCTGCTGCAGGACAAAGGTCTGCTCCGGGGGCTGACTCGGCCCTACCCCGAGAAGGAGAGCCGGGCTCCAGGGTCAGAGAGGGTGAAGAAACGAGGCAGGGAGCACAAGAGACGGAAGGAGAGGTTGAGGCTGCACAGAGGTAGCTGGAGGTCTGCGAGGGGGTGGGGCCCTACAATGGGGGGAGGAGGACAGTCGGGGAAGGGGATCAGACCCAAATGACCAAGGGGATGGACTTCAGGTGACAGACGTGGAGGCTGGAGGTGGGGTCAATGGCAGGAGCTTCCTGGGAGGACAACTGGATGCCCCAAAGAGGGCAGGTAGTGGACCCTCAGAGGAAGAGAGGGGTCTCACTAGATTCAGAGGGATCTGGTGAGAAGAGGTGCTGGGAAAGGCTGGGGTCAGGGTGGAGCAGGGGAGGAAGAGAAGAATATGTGGCCATAGAAGCTCAGTCTTATCTATAGATCATCCTCCTGATTCAGGAAGTTCTACCTTGTGTCTGACCTAAATCCATCCTATTGTAAGTCCTAAGCAGAGATGGGACAATTTGGTGCCTCCCAAGCACATCACTTAATCAGCGCTGAAACACAGAGCAGAGCCTAAGAGCTTAGACTCTGAAGAGCTTAGACTCTGAATTGCCCCAATTCATATTCTGGCTCCACGACCTCCTGGCACGTCACCTTCCTGTGCCTTGGTTTCTGCAAAGTGAAGGCAAGGCCCCCTCTATCCTCATGGTAGACTCAGAGAAATTTTGCTATCTGGAGTACCTAGAACAGTGTCTGCCATTTGGCAGGGGCCACAGCAGTCGTTGTTTCTATTCAATAGTTAATTCTCAACTTTCTCTCGATGCTGAATCCATCCATGTCCTCTGACCTGGACATGGCTTACCCAAGGAGAGCGGTCACGTCCTTATTTCTCCTGCCTCTGCCCTGTTTGTTGATGGAGTTTCCTCCCCATCCTTCTTTGTTGTTGTTGCTCAGTCACTCAGTCATGTCTGACTCTTTGTGACCCCATGGACTGCAGCATGCCAGGCTTCCTGTCCTTCACTATCTCCCAGAGCCTGCTCAAACTCATGTCCATTGAGCTAGTGATGCCATCCAACCATCTCATCCTCTATCATCCCCTTCTCCTCTTGCCCTCAATTTTTCCCAGGGTCTTTTCCACTGTGTTGGCTCTTTGCATCAGGTGGCCAAAGAATCGGAGCTTCAGCTTCAGCATCAGTCCTTCCAATGAAATATTCAGGGTTGATTTCCTTTAGGATTGACTGGGTTTGATCTCCTTGCTGTCCAAGAGACTCTCAATAGTCCAACCTCCCTACCTTCCTTCATGTTCCTTTCATGTTCCCAAATCCCCTGTGAGCTCCAGACTCCCCGAAACATGTTTCAGCATCTCCACCCAGCTGACCCCTCCCCAGTCTCCCCTGGCGAGAGCCCAGGCAGGCAGCCTCAGCTTCAAGTCTCTTTGTGTGACAAGACTGCCTCTAGGGGCGGGCCAAGAGCTGCAGGCATAGATGGGGGCGGGCTTCTGCAGGAAGTGGGTGATGGAGCCTCCAGCCCCCTTTTCTCCTGCAAACAACTGAGGCTTGTTTCCCTGCCAGGCCCACTGAAACCCCTCAGGTGGACAGAACACAGTCAGAAGAGGGGGGCCCAGCTTAGATTCTCAGCCTCCCACCCCTGGGGATCATGTGTCAGGTTGGTGTGAGGGTGGTAACATCCTTGATGCCAAACTGGAAGGCATACACCCTGCATGGACTCAACCCAGCCCAGCTCCAGTCCTGGCTCCAGTGGACCAACGGGGCCCTCCCACAAGAGTGAGTGAGTGGAGGAGGGGACAGTGGCCATCTAGAGCTCAGGCTGGATTCATCTCAGGAGGGTAGGGTGGCCCCAATGGACCCAACCAACCTTAAAGTCAGCTCTTGTCAGAAAAAGAGGCAAGCATAAGCGTGGGCCCTCTAGCTTTTCTTGATGCCTCCTGGCTCCTGTGTGCGTGTATGTGTTAGTCACTCAGTCGTGTCCTAGTCTTTGTGACCCTATGGACTGTAGCCCAACAGGCTTCTCTGTCCATGGAATTTTCCAGGCAAGAATCCTGGAATGGATTGCCTTTTTATTCTCCAGGGAAACCTCCTGACCCAGGGGTTGAACCCAGGTCTCCCGCATTGCAGGCAGACTCTACCGACTGAATCACCAGGGAAGCTGGTTCCTGACCACCCCTCAACCCTGCACACTTTCCCCCTCACACTCATCCTACCCCATGCCCGTGTAACTTGGAAGGCGGCATCAGTGGTTAAAAGTATTGATTCTGCATTAGATGGACCTGGATTTAAATTCAGATTTCAATACTTACTGGCTGTGCACCCTCAGACAAGTCACCTAACCTCCTTGTGCTTTAGTTTCCTTCCCTGTAGATGAGACTGAAAGAGTACCTACCTTCCAGAGCTCCTGCAAAGGTTAGGTGAAATAACGCTTATAAATCAGGACCCAGCATGCAACATGGTCCCAGCTGCAGCATGTGCTCAGCAAGCAGGGTCATCATCACCATGTAGGGAGCTCTCACTTCCGAGCCTTCTCAAAGGCCTCTCCCCTCTGCAATGCCTCTCAGCCTCATCACCTTATTCCCCTACTCAAACTTCACCTCCTCCAGGAAGCCTTCCATGGTTAATCCTACAAACTTCACCTCCTCCAGGAAACCTTCCATGGTTCATCTTACTGGTTTCCATTCGTTGCACTTACATCCCTGGCTGCACTCCATCAAGCTGAACTTGGAGTTGCTGGAATGTTGTTTTAGAGGGAGAATCCCCAACAACACTGCAAGTTCATCCTAGACATTCCCCCTTATCATGCCCCCAGCCTCCTGTTTCCAGCCACCTCCCCAGGAGGGTGGGCAGCAGGGATGCTGGTTGAGCCAATAACTTGTTCTATGATTCCTGCTGCCCCCTAGCTTGCAGCAAAAACTGCGGGTCCTGCTGTGGCTGATAGGGGGTGATGAGCAGATAAAGTCGCTGTGTTCCCTGCTCCTTGTCTCAGGCCGAGCTTTGGTCAGAGGCCCCAGCTCCCTGATGAAGAAGGCAGAGCTCTCAGAAGACCAGTCCCCGGAGGCTTCGATGGAGGAATCCTCCACCAGCCTGGCCCCCACCATACTTTACCTCACCACCTTTGAGGCACCTGCCACCGAAGAGTCCCTGATCCTTCCCGTCACATCCCTGTGGCCCCAGGTAAGGGGCTGGAAGGGTCCTTGGGGTGACCTCATGCAAACCCCTCCTAGTACCTTTAGGGAGACTGAGGCACAGGGGCGGGAGGGAGTTGGTCCAGGCCCATGAGGCTGGATGGAAGCTAGTTCTCCTGATGCCCATCCAGCCCAGCTGTGGCCAGCCAGCCCACTGTCCAGGGAGTGCTGCCACTGTCCAGGCAGTGGTCCAGGGGCTCATTCTATGGAATTGCCAAGGAATCAAGTGCCAGCTCAGCACACTGGTCTCTGAACCTAGAAAAGTCAGGCTTTGGGGGGAGAATTTTGTACACCCCACAAAGGACAGAGAATAACAATGTCTAAAACCATGTCCCCAAAATCCAGAATTAACAAGCTTTAGTTAACACTTCGATGCATCTGCTTCAGACCTTTAAAAAGAGAGGAAGCAAGCAAGCAAGCAAATGTGGCAAAAACACCAACCATTGGTGAGTCTGTGGTAGTTTAGTCGCTAAGTCGTATCTGACTCTTTGCCACCTCACAGACTGTAGCCCACCAGACTCCTATGTCCATGGGATTTTCCAGGCAAGACTACTGGAGTGGGTTGCCATTTCTTTCTCCAAGGGATCATCTTAACCCAGGGATCGAACCTAGGTCTCCTGCATTGCAGGTGAATTCTTTACCAACTCAGCCACCAGGGAGAACCCCTTGGTGAGTCTAGACAAAGGGTATTTATTCTTGCAATTAACACGAAGTGCGTCGTTGCACCTCTTCAGTGGCTTTGAACATTTTTTCAAAATAAAATCATTAAACATGACCAATAAAATAATTCATGTAGAAGAAGTAAAACTTTTTAAGGAGGAGATCTTCCTTATTCTCTTTTTGGGCCTTGCACTCCCTTGAGATCCTGATAAGCCATCTCCAACAAATCCCACGGTTATCCATGCCATCGAAGGGCTCCCCGAAGCCCATCTGTTGAGAATCCAGCCCTATGGCATGCTTGCATGCTCAATCACTTCAATCATGTCCCAATTTTTGTGACCCTATGGGCTGTAGCCTGCCAGGCTCCTCTGTCCATGGCATTCTCCAGGCAAGAATACTGGAGTGGGTTGCCATGCCCTCCTCCAGGGGATCTTCCAGACCCAGGGATCGAACCCAGGTCTCCTGTGGCTCTTGCACGGCAGGCAGATTCTTTACCGCTGAGCCATTAATGCCCATGTTCACAGATCCAGCCCGGAAACCACAAAGGGTGCGGCCGGGGGGTCTAGAGTAGAACTGAGCTATGGACGTGGCCTCAACAGTGCCATGCCATGGAGGGTGCCATGCTGTGCCATGCCATGACATCTGTAGGGGAGAGAAGGGACAGGGGAGTGAGCAGCTGGGTTTCCTCCTGAGCGGACACGCTGCCTCCCCAGCCCCCTCCGCACAGAGCCTGGGGACTGCAGCCGCTGCCTGTAGGTGCTGTCCTGCCTGGGGGCGGCTGCTCTGGGAAGACACTGCTCAGGTAGCTGCTGGAGCCCGAGGCCTGGTGGCCATCTTGAATTCCCCAGGCTGAGATTGCTGGCTGTTCAACACGCCATGAGCTGGCCCAGGAGCCCCTCCTTTGCCCTCTGATCCTGGGGCCCCACATTTCTTCTTCCACCTTTTGGGATCTTCAGGCTCCCTCTTCTCCACCCTCCTCTGCAGGCTCACCCCAGGCCTGATGGGGAGGTGATGCCCACACTGGACATGGCCTTGTTCGACTGGACTGACTATGAAGACTTAAAGCCCGAGGTCTGGCCATCCACAAAGAAGAAAGGTACATCTGCCCACCCCTCCATGCCCCTGCTGGGCTCCTCCCCTCCCCAACCATGCCCTGGGATAGGAGCCTGGTGACCCCAGCCTGACTTACAGATGTCCAAGTTGGGGAGAGGGGTATGGAGTCTATAAGGGAACAGATACCTGAAATAGACATGTTGCTCTTAAGTGCTCATCACACACTGGACGGATTCCAACTAGCTACTCCTTTAACCTGAAGAAAATAAAAACAGGTCTGTTCTGCTGTTGACCCCCTCTGCCTTTTTAAAAAGTATTTTAAAATTTTGTTTGTATTTATTTATTTTGGCTGAGTCCTTGTTGCTGCCTGGGTTTTTCTCTAGTTGCAGGGAGCGGGGGCTACTCTCTAGTTGAGAGGCGGGGACTGCTCACTGCGGTGGCTTCCCTTGTTGGGGAGCACCGGCCCTAGGGCAGGCGGGCTCCAGTAGATGTGGCTCCCCAGGCTCTAGAGCACAGGCTTAGGAGTTGTAGCACACCCGTTTAGTTGCTCCGAGGCGTGTGGGGTCTTTCTTACCCAGGGATTGAATCCGTGTCTCCTACTTTGGCAGGTGCATTCTTTACCCCTGAACCACTAGGGAGTGTGTGTTAGTAGCTTAGCCATGTCTGACTCTTTGGGACCCCATGACCCTCCAGACTCCTCTGTCCAAGGAATTCTCTAGGCAAGAGTACTGGAGTTTATTGCCGTTCTCTTCTCCAGGGTATCGAACTTCCCGATCTAGGTATCGAACCCAGGCCTCCTTCATTGTAGGCAGAATCTTTACCATCTGAGCTACCGGAGAAGCACTAGGGAAGCCCCTCCACACACAGTCTTTTTGTCCACTCCTTGTGGCATATGGGACCCTAGTTCCTCAACCAGGGATAGAACCCGTGCCCCTTGCATCAGGAGCACAGAGTCTTAACCACTGGACTGCCAGGGAAGTCCCCTGATCCCATTTTAGAGAAGAGAAAACTAAGGCAGAGAGGCTTCATGTCTTACCCAAGCCACACTGTGGAAGTGGTGGTGTGAGCACTCTGACCCTGGCATCCAGTGCTTCATCACTGCTCTGATGAGCCTCAGCCTCTGACCACACATCCTGTTTTCCCCAGAGAAACACCACGGCAAACTCTCCAGTGATGGGAATGAAACATCACCGGCTAAAGGGGAGCCCTGTGACCATCACCAGGACTGTCTGCCAGGTACCAAACCAGCATCATGTTCCAGGCAGTAGACAGGGCACTGGGGGAACCGTTTAGGGGTAGTAAATAATAACAACCACTTTGATGAGAGTTGCTGCCATACTTTATTCTATTTCATTCTCACAGCAACCCAGACAGAGAGGGACCCTGTCATTCCCAATTTTCAGGCAAGGAAATTGAGGCTCAGAGAGGCCAAGTGTTTCAGCTGTGATCACAGAGCTCGGAAGTGGCTCAAACTTGGGTCTGCTGGTTCTGAACCACTGCCCCACACTGCCTTAAGTCAGGATGACCCTTCTCCCGACTTCTCCCAAACGTCTTGTCGGGCTTCATTCTGTCTTCATCCTGTCGTGACACTGCTGGGCTCCTGTGGGTGCTTTGATAACATCCTGACCTGTTCAGCAGCTGAGCCCATCAATACAGTCTGAGAACAGGGGCCTGGGGTTTGGATGGATGGTCTAAACCACTGGCCCTCGGCTGGATCACTCGGGACTTCTGGGAAGCCGAAACCGAGATAGAGTTAAAAGGGCAGGAGGTTTCTGGGGATGGTGGGGGATAAGGTCTGTGAACAATGAAAGCAGGAGGAGGGAGGAATGGACAGGAGTCTGATACAATCTCAGCCAGCCCAATGGGCAGCTCCAGAACAAAGACTCCCTGTTAGAAGAGGCCCCCACTGGGCAGAAATAGCCAGGCCCTGGCAGCTAGTCACTGCCTGGGCTGTTCTGCTCAGGCCCAGTGTGACATCATCAGCCCAGGAGGCTCCTGCAGGTGTTAACAGTGGGGGCTGGCGGCTAAGTGCTCTCCTGCCCAGTGGACTGCAAGGGCAGAGACTTGAGTGGCACACCTCGGCTCTTGTTAATTCAGTAACCAGAATATTCTACAAAACAGCAACCAAACCATTTGGCATTGTGTAAGCCAGACCACCAGCTCCCTGACAAGCTGTTTCCCTTCCAAATGGTTTTTCCACCCAGAGCAGGAAGAAAAGGCTCAAGTTTGGGCCAACTGAGTGGCTCTGAGAGTTGGCTCTGTGGTGGGCGAGGTCGTGCCTGGGGCTGTGTCTCAGGGGCTTCTGTTTCCCCATCTGTCAAAAGAGGACGTTGGCGTCCATGATCCCTGCAGCCCCTCCCAGCCTCACACTGACTCCACACCTGGCGGCCCTCTAGCCTTTCCACCCAGTGGGGAATCAACAGCGCCTTTCCTCCTCCCATGATCAATCAATTGCCCATCTGGGGTGTCTAGGGTCTCAGCCGCCCGCCCTCTGGGGACCTCGGCCAGGACATCCGTTGGTGGTTCCGGCTGGGAGGCTTGTGCACCAGATGGTCCACCCGGCCAGGGGCAGCCCCGCCACGGAGATGATGGATCTCCTGTCCAGCGGGAGCATGTATGGGGTGGCAGGGGGGTCTGCTCGGCACGGCTGACCGCGTGTGCTTGCCATGTGGGCAGGGACCTGCTGCGACCTCCGGGAGCATCTCTGCACACCCCACAACCGAGGCCTGAACAACAAATGCTTTGATGACTGCATGTGCGTGGAAGGTGAGGCCAGATGCCGGGGGCTCCCTCGGCACCGAGAACCTTGCCACCTCCCATTCTCCTCGAGGCAGGGGTGGGCAGAGAAGGGGGTGAGAGAATCCCTGGGGGGCTGAAGACACTAGCAGGAACAGCTTTGCTCAGGGCTTTCCCAGTCTGTGAATTCATTTAGTCTCTATTCCTGGCATCGTTGCTCAGAGTTGCTTTTCTCACCTCTTGAAATACAAGCTGGTATGATCTCCCATGATCTGGAGACGGGAGAAGGGAGAACAGAGAAGCGTATCTTTTAAAAGAAGATCAAACTTGAGAAGGCTGGTGCTTTCACACCAGAATTCTATTCCAGGGGAGACATTCCAAGTGTGATAACAAGGGGTGGGGAGTGAATTTCCCAGCGCTTTCCCAAGGAAGGAGGCTCTTACCCAGCTGGCCCCCTCTTTACCTCCTCTGAGCTCCCACCTGGAGCAGTGTGTGCCCTTCTGCCCAGGTGTGCCTCGATGTACCCAGCTCTGTGCTAAGCACTCTACCTGTTAGCTCCTTAGTCTTCACAACCATCTCAGAAAGGAGCTATCATTCTCCCCATTTCACACAAAAGTAAACTGAGGCACAGAAAGGTTAAATCACTTGCACAAACCTCTGTAGCTAGAAAAGTGGGGGAAATATTTTAAATTGTGTATTCTGAAAATTTTCAAATACATATTAAAGTCTTCGGAATAGTATAAAGAACCCCCATTTCCTATCATCCAGTTTCAGTAATTCTCACTCATGGCCAATCTGTGCTGTCCCCACCCCATCCAGTTCCCCCACTGCAATAGGATTTTTTTTGGCAATAGAATTTTGAAGCAAATCCTAAGAATTTAGATATTTTACCTGTGAATATTTCCATATATACATCTAAGAGACAAGTACTCTTTTAAAAACAAAATACCGAAAATGCACAATAATTATTGGATGTCATCCCACCTCCAAGGTTCACTTCTCTAGGGTGAGGGGTTTGACCTTTGTCCCTTTGTGAACTGTCCTGAGGTACACGCCCTATTTTTGCTCACATTAGCCTCAAAAGTTATCTGCTGTGAAAGCAGTAAAGCTGCTTCAGTCCAATTATTCATTTGTCCAGTTGGTCAAGACATATTTCCTGAGTGCCTACTATGCACCAAGTTCTGATTAAGACATTGGGGGTTCAGGGGTGAAGAGAACCAACAAGTTCTCCACCCATGGATTCCATTCTAATGAGATGAGCGACAGCAAATAAATGGGCTTCCCTAGTAGCTCAGATGGTAAAGCATACGCCTGCAATGCAGGAGACCCAGGTTCAATGCCTGGCTTGGGAAGATCCCCTGGAGAAGGAAATGGGAACCCCCTCCAGTATCCTTGCCTAGAAAATTCTCTGGACAGAGGAGCCTGGCAGTCTACAGTCCATGGGGTCACAAAGAGTCGGACACGACTGAGCAACTCACACACACACACACACACACACACACACACACACACACACACAAGCAAATAATTAGATGTCTGTAAAAAGGAGTAGAACTGCAAAGACAGTAATTCAGGCTGGCCTGGGAGTTATTTTAGAAAGGATGGACAGGAGTGGACAGCAGAACTAGCCACCTGAAGATGAGAAGTTGGGCAGGAAGGGAGAGTCCCAGACAAGCAGCAGAGCAAAGGCAAGGACCTCAGACAGGAGCAAGGCTGGCATGTCCAAGTGCGCCTGGCACGCAGCAGACACGCGGTGGCACAAGAGGAGGTGGGAGAAGCTGGGGGGTAGGATCAGGACTTCATTATCATGTCGGCAGGTGTTTTTTTTCTTTCTTTCTTTTTTTTAGTATTTATTATTTGGCTGCATCAGGTCTTAGGTGCTCCGCCACGTGTGGGATCCTTGTTTGCCCACCAGGGATCAAACCCACGTCTCCTGTTTTGCAAGGTGGATTCTTAACCCCTGGACCATCAGGGAAGTCTCTCAGCAGGTTTTAAGAAAGTGAAAGACCTGGTCTGACTTTTGAGTATACCATCTCACTCTGGCTGCAGGACTGTGCAGGGCAGGACTGGAGATGCAGGGACGAGCTAGGAGGTGAGGGGATGGAAGCAGGCAGGAGTGGAGATGCTGAGAAGCCACCTTCTGTTGCCTGTGTGCAAGGTGGGGGCCCATTTGGTGGAGGAGGATACTGAGGTGCATAGCAGGCTGGAGGGCACTCCAGTCCAGGGAGCCTGGAATTAGCACCAGGGCCTCCAGGTCCAGCCTGCCCAGGTGAGGGGGATGTGGCCTTCTGCTGCACATGCCCAGGTGGTGCCCTGCTGGATGCTCAGTGGGCAGCCCTCTGCCAGGGAAGCCATGCTTCCTTCTTCCCCTGGGCCTCAGTTAGGAGGGGGAAGCCTTCCAGGCCTTCAAAAGATAACCGTTCAGCCAAAGCCCCATCTGCTCATTTCCCTGGTCCCTCCCATCCTGGCCAGTCCCGCCAAAACTCTCATTTCCTCCCTGCAGACTCAGACTCTGGGGAAAAAAAGAAATTGAGTGGAAATGACAGCTCCTTAAAGATGGTCCAGGAAGAGATTGTCGCCCAGATGCTACAGCAGAGGGATCCAAGTGATGCCAGGAACCCTCACGAGGACCAAGAGTCCTGAGGACTTCTGAGGAATTCTGAAATGTCGGATGCAGGTCCCAGAGCTGAAGTCCAGCAGTCTGGGCCAGCCTGGAGGGTTCCAGAAGGGCTTCTATGGCTACCATCCACTCCTATTCATGGTCCCCTGCCCCTCCCAAGTCTCACTCGTCTGGCCACACATCTGAAGGCTCAGTGATCCACGTGTTGGTTCTAGACCCCTAAGCACAAACTTCACAGCAATTTCTGTATTCTCTTGACAGTGGCATAAGCAGATCTTAAACTGGTGATGGCCCCTCTCCCTGTGGCCACTCCTAACCAGAAATGAAGAGATTGCTCTGACCACAATGACATCCCCTTCCCTAACCCCCGACCCTGAATCAGGAGGATATGGCCTTTTTTTTTTTTTTTTTGGCTGCATTGCTGTCTTAGCTGCAGCACACATGATCTTCATTGTGGCGTATGGACTCTAATTGTGGCTCTTAGACTCAGCTGCGGCAAGAGCTTAGTTGCTCCATGGGATGTGGAATCTTAGTTCCCCAATCAGGGATCAAACCCACATCCCTTGAACTGCAAGGTGAATTCTTAACCACTGGACCACCAGGGAAGTCCCGGGAGGATGTGGCCTGAAATGAAAACCATGCCTACCCATGTATGCCAGGGGATGTCTATCATGGGCCATAATTTAGCCCAAGCAGGAACTCCTCCCACTGGTGGGACAAGAGGGCCACGCCTGCTCTGATTAAGGTGGTCAGGGAGGGTTCCTCTGAGAAGGGACTGTGAAGGAGCAGCTATGCCAAGAGCTTCAGGAAGGGATTTCTGGCTGTGAGAACAGCAAAGGCGCTGAGGCTGGAAATGGTGGGGTGTATGAGGAAAAGTGCGAAGACTAGGCGTGGCTGGAGTTAAAGTGAGGAGGAGTGGGAGGTAAAAAGAGCAGACAGGGGGTTAGGGCAGGCCCCAGAGAGTCTTGCAAGCCAGGGGAAGCAGTTTAGATCTCTTTTGGAGTGCAGTGAAGAGCCACGGGAGGTTTTATAGGGAAGGACAGAATCTAAATCTCTTTTATTTATTAGTATTATTTGCTGTGCTGCATGGCATGTGGGGTCTTAGTTCCCTGACCAGGGATCAAACTCAAGCTCCCTGCATTGGAAACATAGAATCTTTACCATTGCACGGTAGGGAAGTCCTGCATCCCTTTTAAAAATAATTTTAATAGACTATTTTTAGAGTCGTTTTAGGTTTACAGGAAGATTAGACAGAAAATACAGCAGTCTCAGACGCCTCCCCCCAATTTTCCCTTGTTATCTTACATTAGTGTGGTACACGTTCTAAGACTGGTGAACCAATAGTGGTACATTCTTAAGTCCATAATTTACATTAGTGTACACTCTTTGTGTTGCACATTCCTTGGGTTTTGACAAAGACTAGACATGTACCCACCATTATAGATAGTATCGTACAAAATAGTTTCATGGGCCTAAATATCTCCTGTGCTCCATCTGTTCACTCTTCTCCGTCTGTGATTCTCTTTTTTAAACCCATTCAGGCTGCTGTGCGGGGGATGGATTGGTTGTAGGGCAGAAAAAAAGAAGGCAGTGTTGGTGAAACGGTGCGAGGCCGGGCGGGGGTGGGGGAAAGAGGGAGGGGGGACTGGCTGGTCTCACTTCTGACCCACCTTGCCTCTCTTCGCTCAGGGCTGCGCTGCTACGCCAAATTCCACCGGAACCGCAGGGTCACCCGGAGAAAGGGGCGCTGCGTGGAGCCCGAAACGGCCAACGGCGACCAGGGGTCTTTCATCAACGTCTAGCGGCCCGCGCGAGGCGCCTCTGCACCGGCCTGGGGACTGGGCTCCGGAGATTTGGAGAAGCCGGGCAGTTTTTTTTATAACTAGCGGTGGCAGATCAAATGCGGGACCAGCTGACTGAGGCTGCAGGCTCAGATCCAGGACGCTCCGTCCCGAGCCCTGGACAAACTGCCCCTGCCCAGGAGCCGAGCAGCAGCACACCTGCACCCACCCCTGGGCGGACGGGACACCGACACCGCCTGCGCATCCCGGTGTCCGTGTTCTCCGCGATGGCAATGTCGAGAGTGCCCTCTATCGTCCACCAGCAGCACTGCAACGGTTTCAAGTTTCAAAACGAAGAGGTTTTTGAGCTGGAAAAGAATGGAAACTTCTGAAGAGATGGTGGTGAAGTCGCTCAGTCGTGTCCGACTCTTTGCGTGGACTGTGGAACCAAAAGGCGGGAGATGAATACTGAAGCACCTTCTATGTACCAGGCACTGTGCTAAACGCGGGCCATACGTTATCTCGTTTATCATATGACCTTTTAAAGTAGGCATAATCACCATTTTACAAGTGAGGAAACTGAGGCAGGCTTAAATGATCTTGTCCAGGGTCCCAGGTCAATGCTCCTCAAACCTTCACCTTGTGTAAGAATCCCCAGGGATCTGGTTTAAAATGCAGATTCCAATTCAGTCGATTCTGCATTTCTAACAAGGTTCGGGGCTTGCTGATGCTCCTGGCGACCGGGGACCCCACTGAAAGCACCAGGTCCCAGGGAGTCAGGAGTGGAGCCGGCGTCTGAACCTGGGTCTGCCCTGCTCCAAGGCTCACATCCTTGCTCTTCCACAACCAAGCACTCATTCCAAGTTCTCCACGGCTTTCGGTGAGAGATGTGTGTTCCCTGGTGGTTCCTTTTGCTGTGGTGAAGGTCAGAATAACAGACAATTCTCTTCCTTCCCTGGACAAAGGTGTATCGTTTAAAAGAAAAAAGAAAACGTGCATTAAGCACCTGCTTTCTTACAAGGCAGGATTTGGGCAGATTGGAGAACTGGTGTTCTGAGACAGGAAGTGTTTAAAGGAAACAGTAAAGCTGTTCCTTATGTCTCTGGCCCTGCTCACCCCGTCCTGGGATGTGCACTTTGGAGGGGCCTGAAAGCTGCCACCCCAGGGGTTCTTTAGCTTTTGGAGTTCATGACCTTTGAGAATCTAATGTAAGCAGGGGCTCAAAACCACACATTGCCAGTTGGCACCCACTTTGTATACGTCTTTAGTGGTTCTAGGTCCCCCAGAGACCCTCCCAGGTCTACACTTCTTCAACAGAGTGTACTGAGGAGTTTGGGGGTATCTCTTCTAACTGCATCCACCACAGGCCAGACCCATGAGTCCATCCGAACACCTTCCTGAGCTGATGTGACTCTAGCGGCCAACTCAGGAGAGTCATTTAAATCCTTCCACCTGGCATCTCACTCCTGACCAACCCTCAGGTTCAAGGCAAACAAGGTTGCAAACCTTCCCTCTCCAGATGCCTTGCTGGCCTGGACCCCAGCCAGAGGGACCACGCCCATAGGATGCCGGGGCTGTTTACTCCATTGGGAAAATCAGCTGGAGTCAAGGGTATGGCACCGAGGAAGACAAACAGATCTAGAAGAAACCAAATACACCGGCTCTTTTCTCCTTATTCAAGTTCAAAAGGCATGGGAATCTTAGGGAGGGGAGGACCACAAGAGATCAAAGCCGGCTATTTGAACATTGAATCTGCCTGCAGTTTTGTCTGTTTGAGACTAGACAAGGCCTGTGCTGTGTGCCTCATATGGGGTGGCCGATTTGAGGTCATGATAGAACCCTAGCGGGGGTGGCTGCAGACATAGAACCCAGAATTGCTTTTGTCTGGCGGGGTGGGGGGGGGGTGCGGTGGGCAGTGGTAAGGGTGTCCCTGGCCATCAGTGATGGAAACAGAAAAAATTAGGACAAAGCTGGAAGGCTTAATGGAGCTATCAGTGCCTACCAAGGGAGCTCCACGGCTAGAAATTCAGGGCCTATCTCTTTGCCCTAGCTACTTCCATTTTGCATTTGCAAAGGCAAAGTGGGTAGAATTCTCTTAACTCCAGAGTTAGGGGTCTCAAAGCCCCCTCTGTGTTTAACAAACCTCTCTGCCAGAAGTTCTTCCTTAGGTCTGCCTTAAATTTCTTTTGCTGGTGCATAAGCCAATATTCTCGAATCCAGGGTTCAACAAACATCATAAAGGGCCAGATAAATATTAATATTATAGGCTGTGTTCCAATGAAGCTATTTATGAACACAGAATTTCAGATAATATCACTTGTCACAGATGATCATTCTTTTGATTTTCTAAAACACATTTTAAAATGTGAAAACCTCTTAACTTGCAGACTACACAGAAACAGGCAGTGGGCTGGACTTGGACCCCTGGCCATGGTTTACCAATCTCTGCTTTAATCTGCTGGTCTCAGCCTTGGCTACACATTAGGACAGTCTGGGAAACTTTCAAAGTTTCCTGAGCCCACCTGCAAAGATTCTGGTTTAATTGCTCTGGGTTGTGTCTGGGCATTGTACTTTTGCAAGGCATCCGGGTGGCTCTAACATGTCACCTGGGCCTGGGCCTGGGCCTCCTGCCTTCATCCTCATGCTGGAGTGCAGCTGCTGACAAACGGCCTGCTCCACCACTCACTACCTTGGTGACCCTCGGAGCCTTCATTAAGGTCTCTGTGCCTGGATTTCTTTATCTGTAAAACGGGGCTAATCACTCTTCCTTCATAGGGGTGTAGTGAGATGTAAATACAAAATCCTAGCAACATGCTTGCTACAGTGCCTGGCACATAATAAGCCCTTAGTGTTAGCTAATTTATTTTCTAGGATGGTTTTAGCAGGTGTTCTGTTTTTTGACAGTGATCCATCACATACTCAGAAATCAGTTCAAAGTCACCATTCAGGATCCTTCCTCAAAGCATGTTCCCTGGAACATGGGGCTGTGAGATGCTCCCTTAGGAAAGAGGGGATGTGGTTCTGTGGTCAAAGAGGTTTGGAAAACTGTTCTGGACTCAGCCCGAAGCAGCATGTACAGATTCTGTCCACTAAGGCAGAGCTGTGGATGTCAGTGGCTATGCAACAACAGGATCAGGAGTTTCTAAGTATATCCCCCCTCCTCACCCTGAGGCTGGGAAGAGCTGAGCAGGAGGCCAAGTGGAAACCAATAGCTACTGGGACGATCACCTGTGCCCCCTACGTTCCTCCTGAGGGAGCTTTCCAGCCATTCCCCAGAGATACTCACTGTTCCCACAGGGCTGCCTTTCCGTGACTTGTCTGGTGATGCCAAGAGTGGCTCCTGAGCCTGCCAGAGATGGGCGAAGGGTCAGAGGACACGAGAACCATGCCACATGGGAATGTGACAGCTTCACCTGCTTCTTGAGGAGTCACCGAGCCATATGTCGTGTCCCGAAGCCAAGACCCCTTCCACCACCTAGAAGCTACAGGTGGAGCCTTTGTTGTTAAGTCACTCAATTGTGTCTGACTCTTTGGCACCCTATGGACTGAAGCACGCCAGGCTTCCCTGTCTTTCACCATCTCCTGGAGTTTGCTCAGATTCATGTCCATTGAGTTGGTGATGCCATCCAACCATCTCGTCCCCTTCTCCTCCTGCCTTCAATCTTTCCCAGCATCAGGGTCTGCCTTACTTCAAGCCATATTCAACACATCCAATATGATCTAATGTCGAGATGACAGGCATCAGCTTCCTGGAAGGGATCCGCTTTGCAGCTGGAGAGACATCTATGCAACCTGCAAGGAACATGTTTATAAAACAACAGAACAGCAGCAAGGAAAAATGGGTGCTGGGAGAGACAGCAGGAGAGGCCAACTATTTGGGCCCCTCATTGGGGGTTGCATGCGGTTGACAGGGACACCATGACCTTCATGATGATCATCACTCCTGTGGGAGATGGGAGGGCATGTGCTGGGGAGGGCATGGTAGGACTTGCCAATCTGAAGAACCAGGGGCTTCCATCACAGGGAGTATATTTACTGAATCCTAAATCAGGATGGTGGTCTGGTGGAGGATAAGCAGCCTCTTCTGGATGCAAAAGACTTTCTGGTCCCTCCGTCCTTTTTTTGTTATTGTTGGTACAAGGAATAGCGACTTTATTCGGAAACCCAGCCAACCCCATCTTGCCTGAGTTAGAATTCAGGCTCCTTTTATATTTAAAGGGGAAACTCAAACACTTTTTGGTTTCCATCAGCCTTCGTCTCTTCGTCCCTGCAGTCAGTCATTCACAGGTGGACCTGATCAGGATGTTCCTTTTGTGCTAAACAAAGATATTTTAGCTTAATGCTCATTATCTGGGAAGCAGGGTTCCCAGTAATGGGCCATTATGTGTAATTTAAGTTTATAGGCAATGTCTCTGTAGTGATTAATTTGTAATAGGATACAAAAGGTCTTCCCTATCACAATTCCCATTGTCAATGTCCGTTCCACAGTCTTGTGGGGGAAAGACCTGGGAACTCGGCAGAAATGTGGGATCCCCACTGGGACCTACTGAATCAGTATGTCTAGGGGTGGGTTTTCACAAGTTCTCCAGGCTGTCCTAGTGCACAGTAGAAGTTCAGAGACACAGTAGATGCAGAGAGGGAGACAGAATGGTCAGACGGCCAGGGACATTTGGATGATTCAGGGGCGTTTGCATATGAGTGTGAGGTTGACCAATCTGAGATCCACTTTGCCTGGTTAACAACCAGCAGTGACCAACTTGCAGGCTCCAAGGCCCTGCCTGCTGGGCTGGAACTGGCCTTTATTTTTAGAGGAAATGAAGTGGAGCATCTGGGCCTGGGGCCTCAGTCTTTGGGTTTTCTGGCTCTTGGGCACTTCCCTGGGGGACTGTGGTTCCTATTTATAAAGTATGGGGGCAACAGGGAAGTGGGGAGGTGCTACGTCCTTGAGTCCCATGATGGCGTGTTGCATGTGCTCTCTTGAGCTGTAAATAAAGAGATGGTGGTTAATAAGCTTTCCTGTTGTCTCTCTCTGCCCCTTCAGATGGTCTGTCTTGCAGACAGGGAGCACTGTCAGGGTGTTTCGGGGGAACTCAGCCTGGTATTTCTCCAGCTACTTATTCATTCACTCTGCACCTTGGATTAAGCATTTGCTCTGAGCTAAGCAGAAGAGAGTGGCAGAGGATGAGATGGTTGGATAGCAGCACCTATTCAATGGACATGAACTTGGGAGAACTCCGGGAGATAGTGAGGGACAGGGAGGCCTGGAGTGCTGCAGTCCATGGGGTCACAAAGAGTCTGACATGACTTAGCAATTGGACAACAAAGCAGTACACAGGCAGGTAGGGTCTCCACCCTCACCTGGCCTGCATCCTGGTCCTTTAACCAGACCATTGTGGGGGAATTTCATATTTTTATCTTCTCTCACTTTAGGGTGGGGGCAGCTAAGCTCCCAAAGAGATTACAAGGCTGGCCATATACAAGGCTGGCAAGCACATTGCAGGCAGAGAGTGCTGAGAAAAGCAGGTGCCCGCTTGGGCAGAATGAGGAAAACAAAGCAACGCCACCTAAGGCCAGGCCTGGGCAGGCTCAGATGCCGTCTTGGGAAAGGGCGTGAACTGGCTGGCGGTGGACTGTCTTAGCACCAGGAAGGACATCTGTTATCTCAGTGGCAGCTCCAGCCAGCACCACCCAGCTGTGCAGACCAGACCACCTCTAAGCCTAGTTGATCAGAGCAAGGCTATGTTATGGCTCTCAGTGGCTCTGTGTCCTAATGCCGAGGGAGGGTCCAGACCCTCCTGGGAGCCAGAGTAACCACAGATGTGGGAAGCCCCTAAAGGCCAAGGGTCCTTGTGGAGATTTCCCTGCCCAGGCACCACTGAGGGACTGGCTCCAGCAGCCTGGACAGGGAAACCCCCCTAATCCAGGGTTTCTGTAACACAGGCCTGGGGTGCCAGTGTCAGGATCCTCTGAGGGGCAGACCCACGGTTCTGAGGCTACCCAGGCCCCTGACTCAATCTCTAGGGGTGGGCTTGGGAATTTGCATGTTGATAAGTACCCCTTCACCCCACCCCCAGTCCTGAGAACTACTGCACCAAACCTTCCTGATAACGCACATTCTTCCCTGCTAAGGTCCCAGGTAGCTGGCAAACCGCCCACTGAGGGTGGATCCCAGGAATCAAGCCCAGGAGGTCCCCTTTCATATAAACAACTGCTCAACTCAGCCATTGTAGTGCAAAAGGCTCCAGAGACAACACAGAAATAGATGAGCACAAATGCATGAACATGGTTGTGTTCCAATAAAACTTTATTGACACCAAAGGGCAGCAAGCTGGATCTGCCCTTGGTCTGTAGTTTGCCAGGCTCTAGTTGTTACTGCTGACCCCGGGATCAATGGTTATAGAAAGGCATGCTGGGCTTCTAAAATCTCCCTTTGTTGTGGAATGTCAACTCAAACCCATTTCTGCTAAGGAGGGTCTGAGCAGTCTGAAGTGAAGGGTCAAGACCAGTTGAACCTGAGGCCATGGGGACTTCGATGGTCTGTGCTAGCAATGTGCATGAGGCCCTCAGGGGATCAGGTGGCTGGATTGGCAGTGTCTCGGGGTTCTCCAGAGAAACAGAACCAACTGAGCATTTGTATTTATGTATCTTTAAGTGTCTATGTGTTTACTTTTTCTTTATATATGTATTTATATAAAGAGATTTATTTTAAGGAATTGGCCTACGCTACTGTCGGAGCCATCAAGTCTGAAATTTGGAGGGCCAGCCAGCAGGTGGGAAACTCAGGCAGGGCTCAATGTTGCAGGCTTGAGGCCATGTTTCTTATTCACCAAGACCTCAGTTTTTGCTCTCAAGGCCTTCACCTGATCGGGTGAGGCCCACCCACATTCCTGCAGGTCATCTCCTTTACATGAAGTCAGCTGCTTGTTGATGTTGACCACATCTGCAAAATGCCTTCACAGCAGCACCTGGAGCAGTGTGTAATTAAATCTTTGGGTACAACAGCCTGGCCAAGTTGACACAAAAATATAATCACGGGGGCGGGGGCAGGGGGAGCTCCTGGAGTTGGGCTTCCGAACTCCAGATCCAGATCACAACACTTGGGTGTGTGATAGCATTGTCTGTGATGTATCATGAAGCTCTAGGCCTCCTTGCTCCGTTTGCCAGCTTTAGCATCAGGTGGCAGCAGCTGCGGTTACCATCTGTTATGTATGTGGGCATGGGTGCTTTGGTGTGCCCAGAGGAGTGTCTGGACCTGAAATTCCACTTGGGGTGGATAGGATGCAAGGGTGCTGTGAGTGGACCCGTGTAGGCAAGTGGCTAACAGGGGCGCCCCTTCCTTTCATTGCACCCCCACCCCCAATGCTTTATCCTGAAACCCACCTGTTTGTGCTGGGAGGCCAGCCTCAGGACAACTGGGCTCCTTCCACAATGGTGATTGGTCAGTGCAGTAGGGCTGGGTAGTCAACTGTGCACATTGTGGTCCCAAAATGTCCCACTGTGTTCCCACCCTTGACCTTGAGTCAGCTCCTTGCACATAGTGAAATCCAGGGTTAGTGGAGAAACGCATTCATCTGAACACTACCCTGACCTCTGTTTACTGAGCTGACTCCAGTGCACGAGGCACACACCCTCTGGTGTAGCTGGAAGTTGTTAGAGCCCATTTTGCAGACCAGGAGAACTAAGGCACTAAGAAACAAAGGCCACTTGTCCAAAGTAATGTAGTTACTTAGTGGCAGAGCTAGGGACAACTACCCAAGTGTCTCTGAGTCTAAAACCTAACTGCGGGTAATAATTCCCTGGCATTCTAGTCATTAAGACTCCACACTCCCCTGCTATATGGCACAGGGAGCCCAACCTGGTGCTACGTGACCACCAAGAAGGGTGGGATGGGGTGGGTGGGAGGCAGGCTCAGGAGGGAGGAGATAGATATGCTGCTGCTGCTAAGTCGCTTCAGTCATGTCCAACTCTGTGTGACCCCATAGACGGCAGCCCACTAGGCTCCCCTGTCCCTGGGATTCTCCAGGCAAGAATACTGGAGTGGGTTACCATTTCCTTCTCCAATGCATGAAAGTGAAAAGTGAAAGTGAAATTGCTCAGTAGTGCCGAACTCTTAGTGACCCCATGGACTGCAGCCCACCAGACTCTTCCGTCCATGGGATTCTCCAGGCAAGAGTACTGGAGTGGAGGAGATATATATATATATATATATATATATATATATATCTGATTCGAATTGTACAGCAGAAACCAACACAACATTGTAAAGCAGTTATCCTCCAATCAAAGGAAAAAAAGAAAGAAAGATTCTATGCTTCCAATGCAGAGGGTGTGAGTTTGGTCCCTGGTCAGGGAACTAAGATCCCACATGCTGTGCAGTGCGACCAAAAATTAAAATAAAACCTGATTATGTCCACCAGCCTCATGTTCCTCTCAAAGGCCACAAGTTCACTGAGCACCTACTAGGAGTTAGTCACCGATCCTCACCCTTGGGCCTATCCACTTGGCAGATCACAGGACTGTGAGCTCACCCGGGGCTATCAAGGCTGCTGTCCAGGCCAGCAGGGGTGGGAGGTGGGACAAGAGCTCTGGCCGCAGGTCCCAGCCCTGGGCTGCCTGAGCCAAAGGTCACCCACTCACCTTCAGGCAGCCTCCTGGAGGGCTCCTCAGAGAGAAAAGGGGTTGAGATTCCTCCCAGGGGCTTTCCAACTGGTGAAGTCCGAGGAGGCACCCTGCCCTGTCCCACCACTGCTTCCTCATTCTTCTCTTATCTCTCCGCCAACTCCTTAGTGACCCCCAGCATGTGAGCTGAGACCTCGTGGAGCCTGCAGCAGAGACTGAGAGCCGGTGAGCAGGCAGCAATGGGTGAAAGCAAATACCAAGATAAACCCCGCCTCAGATAGGCATCCAGGGAGCCACAGGGCTCAGCAGCATAACCGACCTTGTTTGTGTTTCTGAGCGATCACTGAGGAGCAGCCAGAGCTCTCACGTGCCTCCTTGGACTCCAACCCCATCCACGTGGAGAGATGGGAGGCCACACAGAGAAAAGGAGGCAGCAGCCTGAACTCAGGACAGAACTGGGACAGGCAGTGGAGGCGAGAGGCAGTCAGCATGTTTAGTGAGGGGCCTGTGAGATCAATCTGCCTGCCAGTGCAGGAGACATAGGTTCGATCCCTGGGTCAGAAAGATCCCTTGGAGAAGGAAATGGCAACCCACTCCAGTATTCTTACCTGGAGAATTCCATGGACAGAAGAGCCTGGTGGGCTACAGTCCATGAGGTCACAAAAGAGATGGACAACAACAATAATAATCTCAAACTCCCAATCCAGCAATCCTCTTTATGTCACCAGGTGTATGCATGCATGTGTGTGTGTGTGAGCACATGTGACCTCACAGTTGTTGTTCAGTTGCTAAGTTGTGTCCAACTCTTTGCAACCCCATGGACTGTAGCATGCCCAGCTTCCCTGTCCTTCACCGTCTCCCGGAGTTTGCTCAGATTCATGTCCATTGAGTCAGTGATGCTATCTAACCATCTCATCCTCTGCTGCCTCTTTCTCCTTTTGCCTTCAGTCTCTGGGATTAGCAGATACAAATCACTACACACACACACACACACACACACACACACACACACATACAATGGATAAACATCAAGGTCCTACTGTATAGCACAGGGAACTTTTTTCAATATCTGGTAATAAACCATAATGGAAAAGAGTATGATAAAGAATGTATAGTACATATTGTTGGTGTTTAGTTGCTAAATCATGTCTATCTCTTTTGCAACCACATGGCCCATGTAGGCAACCATGCTCTTCTGTCCATGGGATTCTCTAGGCAAGAATATTGGAGTGGGTTGCCATTTCCTTCTCCAAGGGATCTTCCTGACTCAGGGATCAAACCCATGTCTCCTGCATTGGTGGGCGGATTCTTTACAACTGAGCCAATGGGGAAGTCCACATATATTATATACATACAATTGAATCACTTTGCTGTTCAGCAGAAACTAATACAATGTTGTAAATCAACTATATATCAATAAAAATAAAGAGGATTGCTGGAGAATAGATGAGGGGAATGAAGAAAATGCCATAAGACTGAGAGTCAGAGTGCAGCTGAGGGGCTGGACTTGTCTTGGGCAACGGCCGGTTACATTGCTTTCTTTCTGGCTGGCATCTCACACGACCACCGGGACACAGCAGAGCACAGGCAGTTTCCTTTCTGCCATCTCCACCCTCACCATGGGGTCCATAGTGCGTTGTGATGAGTTCTCTGATAGCTGACTTGAGCACGCGGGTGTCTGGAGGCATGGGGAAATATTGCAGAGTTCAGTGAGGCTGTCCCAGGATGGGGCCCACCCAGCAGTGATTTTCACAGGGCCCCGAGGAGCTGGCGAAGCAACTGGAACATTAGAAATTATTGGCTGCATTTTAGGGCTCAAGAAGGAGTATTTAAGGAGACTGACTGGGGCCTATAAAAGTTAGTGATGGATGCTGCTGTAAGTCTCAATTCTGTGCCATTGGGATAATTGTTTCAGAATCAGTCTCCCAAAATGAAGGGCATTATTATAATAAAACTCCTCGCATTTGCACCTACCTTTATATATATATAGGAATAAAATTGATAAATTGTCTCTATTAATGATAAATGTTCATCTATGTATATACGAACTAATTTAATAATTAAAGAAAAAAAAGAATCAGTCTCCCTTTCTTATGACTAGTGATACAAACAGATGTCTCCCTGGAGAGGAGGCTCTCACACCTCCTGGCAATGTCCAGGCTCCTTCAGAAAACCCAGGAAGAGAAGAGCAGAGTTACCCACCCTATCATGCCCCCCCAACCCTGGGGCACGTGCTTCCCCAGGAACCATCCCTTGCCTGGCTCTGAGTGAGTGATGCCAGGAACACAGATGATCTTATTGACAAGTCACAACGACCTTTGATACTTTCAGAAACTTAGTATCAACCAGAAACCAGGCCAAAGGATCTAGGAGCTCAAGAAAGCCATACTGACTCCAACCCTACAGGATTCTACTCAAGTTTCATCACTTCTCCTGCCCGTCTCCCACTGTCTTTGCTCAGAAAGAAAGAGGTCATGTCCTCATATACAAAGAACCACCCTGACTGATCCTGAGTGGCCCCAGCCTGCAGCAGCTTGAAGCAGGACTTTGGTTCCTGGCCAGAGATTGAGGTAAGGTCTCAGCAGTGAGAGCACCAAATCCTAACCACTAAAAAAGAACCTTGATGCTGGGAAAGATTGAGGGCAGGAGGAGAAGGGGCAAACAGAGGATAAGATGGTTGGATGGCATCATCAACTCAATGGACATAATCTGAGCAAACTCTAGGAGATGGTGAAGGATAAGCATGCTGCAGTACAGGGGTGGCAAAGAGTGGGACTGAACAACAACAAGACCAGTGGTCAATGACAAGGCCCTGGCCCCTCAGCTTTGCAGAAAAGAATTCCCACAAAGACAGAAAATATTGAAACAAAGTATTTATTGGGAGGAAAAACGGAGTACAGTAAGTGTGGATGTACACAAGGGCGGGCTCAGAGGGAGAGTGTCCCTGTGGTAGTTTGACTCACTTTTATGGGGCATTTCTTCCAGGCTTCCTTTGCCTGGTTCTGAGGCTGCACTGGTTTAGTTCAGGGTCCTCCCACATGTGCATGCCCATCTCTTAGCCAAGATGGGTTTTAGTGCAGATGACAGTAGGTAGGTAGACATCACTTACTATGAGGGGATGCCCTCTCCTTTTTTGACCTCCAAGGAGCCTTTCTGCGCATGTGTAGTTGGGGAGGTCTCCTTAACTTCGAGCATGAGGACAATGTGGTCTTTTATCTCTTATCTGGCAGGGCCCAGCTTCTTCCATTATCTTCCTTGTAGGGAGTTTCTGCTATTATAACTGCGTCCCCTGTGGCTCAGAAGTAAAGAATCCATCTGAAAGTCAGGAGCCACAGGAGACGTGGGTTTGATCCCTGGATCAGGAAGATCTCCTGGGGAAGGGCATGGCAACCCACTCCAGTATTCTTGCCTGGAGAGTCCTATGAACAGAGGAGCCTGGTGGGCTACAGTTCATAGGGTTGCAGAAAGTCGGACACAACTGAAGCAACTTAGCACACATGCACCAACTGTTATGAAGTTTCCGTCCACAGGGGAGAAACTGTTCCTAACCCTAACCCTACCCTACCCCCTCAACAGGGGGCCCATCTATCTCCTGCCTCATGACCAACGAAACACCTCGGCCTTCCCCTACCCTTAGGCCAAGAAACACAGAGCTGGTGTGTTTCTCAGCTTCTCACAAGCTGAGAAGAAGCACTGGGGCAGAGGTCTCCAGATCGAATCCGGATCCAGCATGAATCCTGGTAGTACCCAGGGGCCACAGCTCTGCCTTTCAGGCCCTTCCCTGATGAGCTTCCTGGGTAGGGCCTGCTCTCTCACAGGTGCCTGTGACTTTCGGACAATATTTTGGTTACTTTCTCTGTTTTGTTTCTTTCTGTTGATGTCACCCACTTGCAGAAGGAAGTGGCCAGATCACAGCAGAACTGTTGAGTGTCCGGTACACTGTGGCCCAGAGGACAGTTAAAAATAATTTCAAAGCCTTATTCAGTGCCTCCCACAGCCTGGGGCCTGTTTATCGCTCTCTCCATTTTTGAGATTCAGAAAGAAATTCAGAGATTAAGCAACAAACCCAAGGTCACACAGATATAGACTGGCAGCACTGGGTGGGGATGGGCGAAGCAGGGGTACAGTAAATGCTGGGGAGGCAACAGCATGCTGAAACACTGAGGTCCATCTCCAAGGCTTTGCTAGTGGGAAAGAGGTATAAGCATCTCCCAGTCCAAGGGGCCTTTCCCTGCTGCTTTAATTCCACAGACATGTATCAGGGGCCAGGAGCTGCTGAGAGATGCCAGAATATGCTATGGTTTTTTCATAGCAGTACAGCAGTGATTTGCTTATTGAGCACCTACAAAATGCCAGAAGTTATGTCAAGCATGCATCACCCTGAGGTTTAAGATCACTGCTAGGAGGCAGGGCAGGGATCCAAATAATATCAGTAAAGAACACAAGTGAGCATGGGGAAGAAATGGCTGTGACTGCTTCATTGGGCATCTGTATAACCAGCAGCACTGAGTGGCCTCCTGACAGAATCTGGATTATTCCGAGGACAAGCGGGTGGCAGGTTTTCCCCCGTGCCCATGATGGAAGTCGTGCCAACACACTGGTTTAGCTGGTGTATTCCCTGAACACTATGTGCCAGGCAAGTGTGGAGATGGCAAGACCCTCCCAGGGCTTGCAGTCTAGATTGGGGAGGGTGAAGGGGGACAGACAATAACATGTCAACAAGTAAATGGAGAGGTCAATACCTTCAAGAACTGATAAGTGCTACGAAGGAAAAAAAACTGGATGGTTACTACCATCTTTGACAACAGTTTGACAATTTCTTAACAGCTTAAGTATACACACGTCATGTGGTCAGCCATTCCATTCTAAGATAGTCACCCAAGTAGGCCTTCAATAACTATTCCCTTAATGAATAAATTAATGCATCTATTCTGCATGACAGTTTTTCGGGTTTTGTTTTGTTTTCAATTGTGGTAAAAAGAAATAAAGTTTACCATCCTAACCATTTTTAAGTGTACAGTTCCAGTAATGTTAAGCACAGGCTCCCCTGATGACTCACACAGTAAAGAATGCCAGCAATGCAGGAGACCCAAGTTTGATCCCTGAGTCAGGAAGATCCTCTGGAGAAGGGAATGGCAACCCACTCCAGTATTCCTGCCTAGAGAATCCCATAGAGGCTAAAATCAGAGGTCGCAATGAGTCAGACATGACTGAGCAACCAACACACACACACAATGTCAAGTACATTCGCCTTGTTGCGCCATGTCATTTACTTTTCATCCTGAAGGTACTGAGGATAAAACTCAGCTGAGACAGAATTGGTGAGGGACATGAAAAATTTAAACTTGACTTCCAGAAGTGTACTCCCTAAAAAATATGGCCCCAAAGCCTGTACTTTGTGAAGGTCCACTTGTCCTTCCATAGTCAGAGTGGGTCCTGGCAGGAACTCTAGCTCCTTTGAGGACAGTTTCACTTTCTTTTGTCCCTTTGGGCTCCCTCCCCACCCCTGTTGGGTCTGCCCCACCTCCACCTTGCCCCAGAGTGCCTCTGGCCCCTGCTGGTCAGATGAAGGCAATGTCACTGCAGGGACATTCCACAGATATAGTCTTGTATTTCATCTGGCTCCAATCTGTCTTCCCCTCCTTGCCTCACTCCATCTTTGCATCTCAGCCCAGGCTGTATTTTCCTGTGAAAATACAGTGGAGCTGAGTGGCTACATGTCACAGTCCTGAAACCAGACCTCTTTGGTCTCCAGCCCAGTTTCATACCAACTAAGGATATGCCTTTGGGCAAGCCCCTTAACTCCTCTTAACCTCAGTGATCTTATGGTAAATCAGGATAAGAATGGCACCCACACCACAGTGGTTGTTATGAATATTTATTATGAGCACTTTTCACATTGTCTGCCACAAAATTGTACTTAATAAACGTCAGCTCTAATTCCAGGTATTGTTTGTTTTGTATTTTCTCCTTACAAGGTGATCAGTTTTATTACATACCTACATCCTTGGATTAAACACCTCTACAACTGAGTGACTTCACTTTCACTTTTCACTTTCTTGCATTGGAGAAGGAAATGGCAACCCACTCCAGTGTTCTTACCTGGAGAATCCCAGTGACGAGGGAGCCTAGTGGGCTGCCATCTACGGGGTTGCACAGAGTCGGACACGACTGAAGTGACTTAGCAGCAGCAGCAGGATCCAGGGTTTATAGGAGACATCTCTTAGAAGGAAACAATAATGTTATAATATCCACTAGTTACTGAGGAATTCCTCTTTTCTAGGTACTATGCCAGTAACAATAATTTATGATAATTAACTAATAATGAATATCAAAACAGTAGCAAGTCCTGATCAAGGGCTGTCTGCCAGGCAATGTTCTAAACATTTTTACATATTAACAAATCCTTATTAACAAATTCAAAATAACCATCCTTCAAGGAAGACACTATTATTTCTCTCATTTTACAGATCAGAAAACTGAAGCACAGAGAGGCAAAGTGACTTGCTCAAGTAGAACCAGTAAGTGGACAAAGTTAGGACTCAAACTCTTTTCTCTGGTCCAGCTAGTCCTCTGGGCTCTGAATCCCAACAATCATGCCCAGTGTAGCTATCTGTCCGGTCTCTGAAGCTTACCAGTTCTCTGTTACTCTGGCAGATGTGCTATTCTGCTCAGGGGGCTGGACAGCTGTATCTCCAAAAGGGACATTCAAATAGGCCAGCGGACTCCGCGACCTTGCAGAAGACCCCACTGCTGCTGCTGCTAAGGCGCCTCAGTCGTGTCCGACTCTCTGCAACCCCATAGACGGCAGCCCGCCAGGCTCCCCCGTCCCTGCGATTCTCCAGGCAAGAACACTGCAGTGGGTTGCCATTTCCTTCTCCAATGCATAAAAGTGAAAAGTGAAAGTGAAGTCTCTCAGTCGTGTCAGACTCCACACCCACCTGGAAAACTCCGCTCTTTGTATCTAGAGAGAGTCTGTATCTTGATAGGATCTTAGGACCCACCCAGCCAGTCTTTCAGGTTTCCACGTGGTCTCTCCCCTCCTGGAAATAAGAATAAGCACTCAGAGGGACAGACCCAAGGGGATCCCAACAGTCTTGAATAAGTCTTCCTTACCTTTAAAGTAAGTGTCAGTATTTTTTCTTCAAACATGAATTAGTTCATTCATCCTCAGAAGGATTCTATGAGGTAGGTAACCGTCTTCACTTTCACTGGGGAAGGAGGGAGGAGAGACTGTGCCCTCAGGGATGAGACACCAGCTGTTACCACATCTGCAGATTGTACTTGGAGGTTCCCCCAAGTTCTCCTGGCTGCAGGTGGTCCCGTCAGCCCACCTGCTGGGATTTTAACTCGGCGAGATATTGCGCCCTTTGCGACACAAATCTGGATATTCTCCAGCCGCCCGCCACCCCGCCCCCGCCCCCGGCCCCGGCCCCGCCCCCGCCCCCGGCCCCGGCCCCGCCCCGTAACTACCTGGGCAGTGGCGCGGTGAAGGCTCAAGCAGCACGACGCCGTCTCCTAGATACCGGGCCGTCGTCACATGACCTACTCACGTGACCCCACCCCCACCCTCCAGCCCAGCTGGGGTTGGAGCTCTGGCAAAGGGCAGCCGGCGGGGCGGGGCTGGGCAAGTTTGTTTCCCGAGTTCGGAGACCAGGAGCCCCCGCGGTTGTGGCGCAGGTGCTGTCCGGTTGGGTCGCGATGGAGCTGCCAGCCGTGAACCTGAAGGTGGCGATGGGCGGGGCGGGTCTCCCGGAGCGTGTTGGGTATTTGCGCTTTTAGTAGGTGATTTTAGAGGTGAGGATTTTAGAGGTAGAGGACCGAGAATCTGGGGAAAGTGGAGTGGTGGGGAGAAAGAGAACGAACAGAGCCCAGGTGTAAGGAGGTGGGCGGACAGACCATACCAGGAAGACAGATCCAGAAGGCCAGCAGGAAAGACCGAGAGGGAGCTGGAGGAGGGAAGCAGCCGTCTCTTCCCTAAGTCAGACCGGTTCAGCTGGGAGCGCTGAGCCCCTGAGGCTCGCTTTGGCCTGCGCGCCCAGAATTTCTCTGGAGAAAGAGGAGAGCGTGGTGGGGAGGGACCCAAGGAGAGCCCGAGGCTGGACTTGGAGGCAGGACACCTGCCTTCCACCGAGAGAGGGGTAAAGCTTTCACCTGGACCCCCAACACTGCCCTTACCGCCTCTCTTGTTGGGAAGATCAAGTTAAGGAAATCAAATGATCCCAGGCAGATGGTTTTTCAGAGTTGATAGATTCAACGTCTTTATTTCTTAAGCAACACAGACACCAATAGAATTTACTCAAAAGCAGAACCCCCCAACTTTGCACATTTAGGAAAACACTGTAGGTCGCTGGGGTGTCTTCATTTCCTGAGCTGTAAGAATGCCAAAGGCTGTTCTTCTTTTTCTCCCCGCCCTCCTCCAGCCCAGTGTTTCTTGGCTGGGTTTGCCACTGAGAGGCTGAAGCCTTTAGCTTTGGTCAGAAAGGTTTTAACCTTGGACCAGACCTGCCATCTGCGGCCTAGGTACAGTTTCCTTTGAGATTGTATGCAGGAGTACCCTCTTATTCACCCTTGACAAAGCATTATGCACCCATGGTGTCTGGTCCTAAAGTAAGAGATAGATGACTACAGAACAATACATCATCCATATTTGGATTATTAGACATGGTCTGTGTTGTGACTTCACGTGGGCACATTTCCTTAATATTGAACACTTGCTTCAGCAGACCTCTCCGAGGCTTCCAGTCAACTGCTGCAGGGGGAGAGATGGCTGTGACAAGGGAATGGGCTTGGATTGAAGGTTTAGCAGGGAAGAAATTTACACGAGGGCAACTGAGGTTCGTTGGTATCAACATTCACTCTGTTCCAGGCTGTGTGCAGTTAATGCCGACTACCTTTTCTCTGATTAGAGACTTGCCTAAAATAATTATTAAGGGCGAAGGAGGAAAGGGACAGAGGAGCAGGAACTGACGAGGGAGTGAGCCCTAATTCTTAGGGCGTCTGTGGTGTGCCGGGTTATTTATTTAGTCGTATCAACCTTCTGAGATTTTTGTAGCTGAGCCAACTTCAGCTCAGACCAGATAGGTAACTTGTCAAGGCCCCACAGAGATTAAGTGGCAGAGTCAGAATTTGAACCCATCACGGTCAGACTTCAAAGCTGTGTCTTTTCCTGGCCACCATTAGTTAGGGCCAACTTCTGCTTTGACAGTTAGTGCCCAGTGGGAGGGCTTAGTCTGTTTGTGGCCTTTTTTTTTTTTTTTTTGAGAAACTTTGTGGGCCTCACAGGCCACACGTGACCACAGATGTGAGCTTTGCCGGCTTTCACTGCCCACAGTGAAATAGCTGGTCCTTTCTTTGACTTGGGAAATAAAACACCATATCTCTAAGGGTCTTAGCTGCTACCAATCAGAGACAAGTAAGTGCTGAGAGGTCGTGAACAGCTAGGGTTGCCAGGTGACATTGAGGACATCCAGTTGAGTTTGAATTTCATATCAACAATGAATAACTTTTTAATCTAAGTATGAAAAGTGAAAGTCATTCAGTCGTGTCCAACTCTTTGTGACCGCAGGGACTGTACAGTCCATGGAATTCTCCAGGCCAGAATACTGGAGTGGGTAGCCTTTCCCTTCTGCAGGGGATCTTCCCAACCTAGGGATCGAACCCAGATCTCCCACATTGCAGGAGGATTCTTTACAGCTGAGCCACCAGGGAAGCCCCAGGATACTGGAGTGGGTTATCCTATCCCTTCTCCAGTGGACCTTATATCCCAGGCAATATTTGGAACAGTCTAGAAAATTATTCATTATCTGAAATTAAAGGTTAACTAGGGGTTCTGTTTTTGTTGTTGTTTTTTCTGGCCTCCCACAGGAGTCTAAGTGGGCTATTCTGAGATCAGAACCCCTTGGGAGCTCAGAAAATGCCCAACCCCCCAACCCTGCACTACCCTTGCCCTCCTTTCACACATTCCTGGGGTATTGGCTCAGTGCCTGCTTGTGCCCAGCCCACCCACAGTAGGCAGTGGTGCCAGGTGAACAGAAGCAGCTGCCCCGGGCCCTCCAGGTAGTTCCTAACCCAATGCCACACATGAGGCAAGTCCTGAGCTGAAGGAACGTCATTGTGAGAGTTTAGAAAGTTCTAGACTTGGGTTCATGAGGGCTTGTGAGAAAAGGCCCTTGGGAGGAGGGTGCAGGGGGTTAGTATAGCATGAGGGTTAAGAATTCCGGAACCTGACTGCGCAATAGTCAGGGACTGCCTTGTCTCGGGGCTTCCCAGGTGGCTGAGTGGTAAAGAACGTACCTGCAATGCAGGAGACATGGGTTTAGTCCCTGGGTGGGAAGATCCCCTGGAGTGGGAAACAGCAACCCAACCTGGCAGATTACAGTCCATGGGGTCACAAAGAGTTGGACACGACTGAAGCAACTGAGCACGTGCACAGCCATGTCCCAGAGGCTGACTGCCTAGTAGGCAGGGTGTTGAATGTTTCGCACACCGCTCCACCTCTCCATAGCCACACAACACCCCCATAGAGCATTATTATCCCCACTTTAGAAGAGCAAGCGGCAGTTGGAGAGCTCAGGTGATGGCGCGGAGTCACACAGCTCTAAGTCATGGAGCTGGGGTCTGACCCACAGACTTGGGTCCAGCAGCCACACGGCCAACTACTGCCTGCCTCTGCCTCCCCTGTCTGGCAGCCCTGACTGCTGCCCCCTTGGTTCAGCCCTTGGGGATCCTTGGGGATCTTGCTGCCTCATTCAATAGGCCACTGAGTGTTTGCACAGGACTAAGAAATATATTCTGGGTTTTTTGTTTGTTTATTTTTTGTTTTGGCCCCACCACACTGCCAGTGGGATCTTAGTTCCTTGACCACAGATTGAACCTGCACCCTTGGCAGTCCTTACCACTGCCCTGCCAGAAAATTCCCAGGAAAAAATATATTCTGTATATTAATCTGTATGGAGGGGGATTCCCTGGTGGTCCAGGGGTTTGAACTCCATGGTTTCACAGCTTGGGGCCCAGGTACAATCCCTGGTCAGGGAACTAAGATCCTGCAAGCCATATGGTGTGGCCAAAGAAAAAAACCAAATTCTTTATGGTAACCTCAAGTCTGTCGACCACCTGGCTAGGCAGTCCCAGCCCCACTGCCATGGGCCCTCCAGTGATAAATGAAGGGTCTGAATCCTGGTCCGAGGACCCCCTCGGTTTCCCCTTAGCCTTCCTTCCTCCTGGTCAAACATACTCATTTCCATCCACCCTTCCCTTGCACTTTCAGATCCTAGCACTGTAGTACAGTGGGTAGAGCACAGGCTTTGGGGCCATCAGATCTCCCTCTAAGGCCAGGCTTTGCTGCTTACCAGCTGTGTGACCTGAAGCAGGTTTCTTAACCTCTCTGAATATCAGTTTCTTCACAATAAAAAGAGAATAAAAATAGACCCTACCTTCTAGGATGATAAGAGGAGGATCCAGTGGTCCAGGAGGTGATGTAGCTTCACAGTTTTGTTGTTTTTTTATTTTAATCTTTATTTTATGTGTTTATTTATTTTTGGCTGCACTGTGTCTTTGTTGCTGTGCAGGTTTTCTCTAGTTGCAATGAACGGGGCCCAGTCAGTCTCTAGTTGCAGAGCATGGGCTTCTCACGGCAGTGGCTTCTGTTGTTGCAGAGCATGGGCTCTAGGGTACACGGGCTTCAGTAGTTGTAGCACATGGGCTCAGTAGTTGTGGCCCATGAGTTCGGTTGCCCTGCAGCATGTGGGATCTTCCTGGATCAAGGATCGAACCAGTGTCTCCTACATGGGCACATGGATTCTTTACCACTGAGCCATCAGGGAAGCCCACATCACGTTTTTAGTAGCAGAAAAACTCAGACCCAAGCGACTGATTCTGCGATTTGCATCTAGGCTCTCTTCTCATATATAACTGTTTGGGCCAATGAATCTCTCACAGCCTCAGTGTCTTCATAAGTGAAACATAAGGGTTAAAACTCTGCCCCAGACAGTCACAAGGATGACATGGGCCAGGTGTTCAGGGCAGTGTAGATATGTGGCAGGCACATCTGCATCAGTAGCAGGGGTTGCTGTAGGTGACATGATTTCAGGATGACTGTCTGCAGAGGTTGTGGTTGTTGTTGTTCAGTCGCTCAGTCATGTCCAACTCTTTGTGACCCCATGGACTGTAGCCCACCAGGCTCCTCTCTCCATGAGATTCTCCAGGCAAGAATACTGGAGCAGGTTGCCACTTCCTTCTCCAGGGGATCTTCCTGACCAAGGGATCAAACTCACATCTCCTGCATTGGCAGGTGGATTCTTTACCACTGAGCCCCCAGGGAGGTGCTTACAGCTATTTCGTGGAAACATCCAGTGACTATCAGATGCCTGTCTCTTTCTGGTTGAGGTGCCCCTGTGGGACACGAGGGTGATAGATGCTGCCTCCGCGTTACCAGGGAGGAACCCAGGGCTCCAACACAAAAGGAGGTGGCCCCTGGGCCAGAACTCAGGTCTCCTACCCCCAGTCCAGCATCTTACAAGCCCCTGCTGCCATGGCTGGTCTCTCTCCCCTGCTCTTCTGACACGTCGAACACTGGCTGGGAAAGGGCCAGGCAGCCCTGTGGGCCAGGTGCTATACGAAGAGTCCAGGAGCTCAAGCCTCTCTCCTCTTGCCCAGCCGGGAGCAGTCAGGCCGCCGGGGCACAAGCTGGACACACGTGCCCCTCTCTCCCCCATCTCTGTGGCTGTACCTGAGACTCCCCAGCATTCTCTTGGTGACCAGACACCTCCCCCAGAGCCAGCATACAGTTCTTTTGTGCTGAGATAAGGGCTGTGGGAGAGGGCAGGGCTGGTTTGGCTGGGTTTCTTTTTCTTTTTTAATTTCTACTGAAATGTGTTGTTGTTTAATCGCTAAGTCATGTCTCTTTGTGACCCCATAGACTGCAGCACACCAGGCTCCCCTGTCCTTCGCTGTCTCCTGGAATTTGCTAAGATTCATGCCCATTGAGTCGGTGATGCTATTTAGCCATCTCATCCTCTGCCACCCTCTTCTCCTTTTGCCTTCAATCTTTCCCAGCATCAGGGCCTTTTCCAATGAGTCAGCTCTTCGCCTGGCCAAAGTATTATAACTTCAGCTTCAGCATCAGTCCTCCCAATGAATATTCAGGATTGATTTCCTTTAGGATTGACTGATATGATCTCCTTGCAGTCCAAGGGACTCTCAAGAGTCTTCTCTAACACCACAATTCAAAAGCCTCATCTCTTCAGCACTCAGCCTTTTTTATGGTCCAACTCTCACATCTGTACCTGACTATTAGAAAAACCATAGCTTTGACTATATGGACCTTTGGTGGCAAAATGATGTCTCTGCTTTTTAATACACTGTCTAGGTTGGTCATAGCTTTCCTTCCAAGGAACAAGCGTCTTTTAGTTTCATGGCTGCAGTTATTGAGTATAGTTGATTTCCAATGTTGTGTTAGGTGTGCAGCAGAGTGAGTCAGTTAAACATATACTTATATTCACTCTTTTTTAGATTCTTGGCTGGGTTTTTTGTTGGAGCTTTCCTGCACATTTGACCCCTCTGGGCCCGAGTGGGTGTGCCCTCCCATTACAAAGATGGGGAAAGTAGCCGATGAGGCTTCATGGGTTTCTTTTCCCACAGCTGAAGAGACATGCTCCTCTGGTGCTAAGTTTCCTAAATATTGAGCAAACAAAAGTGATGTCGCACCAAGGGGAGGTGTGTCTGCTAAAGGCCCGCAGGATTTCCAGGTCATACTGTTTTCTTCCCCAAAGAGAGGGCCTAGTTTGGGGGCTTAGCCAGGTGCTCACTCCATATTACAGGCTTTTCTGGCTCCAGGAAGTACTTTATCCCACAGATTACAGAGTGGTTTCCTCACAGGCTTTCCTGCATGTCACTGCCTTTCCTTTTCTGAGCTCTGCAGGCCAGGCCTGGAAAATCCCATGGATGGAGGAGCCTGGTAGGCTGCAGTCCACGGGGTCACTAAGAGTCTGAGCGACTTCACTTTCACGTCTTAGAGAAGGAAATGGCAACCCGCTCCAGTGTTCTTGCCTGGAGAATCCCAGGGACGGGGGAGCCTGGTGGGCTGCCGTCTATGGGGTCGCACAGAGTCAGACACAACTGAAGCGACCTAGCAGCAGCAGGCCAGGAGCATCCCTTTATTAAAGACCTGCTGTGTGCACAGTCTAGAGGTGGGAACCAGAGCATTTGGGAATGAAGACTGTTTCTGAAATAGAAGTTGAGGGAGGGAAGGACTCAGTGTTAATGTTGGGGAGTGGAGAAGTGATGTGACTGTGACTCCTTCCTTGGTTTCTTGTCTTAGTTAAAAACCCAACACCAGGACCACCTGGCTGGCCGAGTGTGGCAGGTCCCTTCCCCTCTCTGGGCAGGACTTCCTGTCAGAGGGGACTGAGTTTTGCTCTCAAAATAAAGATCAGAGTTCTCTCCCACGCCTCCCAGGCTCAGCCCTGCCCCCACCCCCATCCCAGCTTCCTGTCCCTCCTCTACTCTCCTCTTCCACTCCAGCTACATGGGCCTCTTTTCAGTCTCCAGAAGGTTCCGTGCTCCCTTCCGTCACAGAGCCTTTGCAGGTGCTATCCCTTTGGCTCGAAATGTTCTTCTTTCCCCTCTGTCCCTGGTTAACTCCTTGCTCACCCATTTCATCTCCCTGAAACATCATCCTTCAGAGAAGCCTTCAGTGCTCCCCTCCTCTGATCCAGAATGAGCGTCCTTTTCTTTGCCGTTACTTCCTTCTCAACAGACTGTCTGTTTGGACCCCACGCTCCTGAGGTAATTTTTTGGTTAGCAGGTGTTCCCCCCCTACCCCACTCAGTTCTGGAAGGGCAGCCTAGGACTGCATCTGCCCAACTTACCTTTGAATCTGCAGGGTGGAGGCCAAGCAGGTGTCAGCGATGCCAACTTAACCTGTAAATGATTAAGTAACCTGGCACAGTTTGATCACCCTTCTTCAGTCCCTGTAGCATCCTGGATGGCTCAAGTGGTAAGGAATCCACCTGCAATGCAGGAGTCATAGGAGGCATGGGTTTGATCCCTGGGTTGGGAAGACCCCCTGGTGGAGGACATGATAACCCACTCCAGTATTCTTGCCTAGACAATCCCATGGACAGAGGAGCCTGGCAGGCTACAGTTCATGGGGTCTCAAAGAGTCGGACATGACCGAGCACACTCATTCTTCTGTGTGCTTAGTCAGTCATGTCTGACTCTTTGCAACCCCATGGGCTGTAGCCCACCAGGCTTCTCTGTCAGTGGGATTCTCCAGGTAAGAATACTGGAGTGGGTTGCCATGCTCTCCTCCAGGGGACCGTCCTGACCCAGGGATGGAACCCAGGTCTCCCACATTGCAGGCAGATTCTTTACTATCTGAACCACAGGGAAGCCCAAGAATACTAGAGTGGATATAGTTCAGTTGAGTCGCTCAGTCGTGTCCAGCTCTTTGAGACCCCATGGACTGCAGCACACCAGGCTTCCCTGTCCATCACCAACTCCCAGAGCTTGCTCAAATTCACGTACATTGAGTCGGTGATGCCATCCAACCAGCTCATCCTCTGTCGTCCCCTTCTCCTCCTGCCCTCAATCTTTCCCAGCATCAGGGTCTTCTGTAATGAGTCAGCTCTTCACACAAGATGGCCAAAGTATTGGAGCTTCAGTTTCAGCTTGGGCTTCCCTGGTCACTCAGCTGGCAAAGAATCTGCCTGCAATGCGGGAGACCCGAGTTCCATCCCTGGATTTGGAAGATCACCAGGAAGGGAACGGCTACCCACTCCAGTATTCTGGCCTGGAGAATTCCTTGGATTGTATAGTCCATGGGGTCACAAAGAGTTGGAAACGACTGAGCAACTTTGATTTTCACTTTGTTTCAGCTTCAGCACCAATCCTTCCAATGAATATTCACAACTGATTTCTTTTAGGATTGACTGGTTTGATCTTGCAGTCCAAGGGACTCTCAAAAGTCTTTTCCAACGCCACAATTCAAAAGCATCAGTTCTTTGGTGCTCAGCTTTCTTCATGGTGCAACTCTGACATCCATACATGACTACCGGAGAAGCCATAGCTTTGCCTATGTGGACCTTTGTCACCTCTTCTTAACGTCTCTGCTTTTCTACGTGCTGTCTAGGTTTGTCATAGATTTTCTTCCAAGGAACAAGTGTCTTTTAATTTCATGGCTGCAGTCACCATCCGCAGTGATTTTGGAGCCCAAGAAAATAAAGTCTGTCACTGTTTCCATTGTTTCCCCATCTATTTGCTATGAAGTGATGGGACTGGATCCCATGATCTTTGTTTTTTGGATGTTGAGTTTTAAGCCAGATTTTTCACTCTCCTCTTTCACCGTAATTGCTTTCTGCCATAAGGGTGGTGTCATCTGCATATCTGAGGTTATTGATATTTCTTTCCGCATTCTTGATTCTAGCTTGTGCTTCATCCAGCCTGGCATTTCGCATGATGTACTCTGCATATAAGTTAAATAAGCAGGGTGACGATTTACAACCGGGGCATACTCCTTTCCCAATTTGGAACCAGTAAATTGTTCCATATCCGGTTCTAACTGTTGCTTCTTGACCTGCATACAGATTTCTCGGGAGGCAGATAAGGTTGTCTGGTATGCCCATCTTTAAGAATTTTCCAGTTTGTTATGGTCCACACAGTCAAAGGCTTTAGTGTAGATGTAGATGTTTTTCTGGAATTCTCTTGCTTTTTCTATGATGCAACAGATGTTGGCAACTTGATCTCTGGTTCCTCTCCCTTTTGAACATCTGGAAGTTCTCAGTTCACATACTGTTGAAGCCTAGCTTGGAGAATTTTGAGCATTACTTTGCTAGTGTGTGAGATGAGTGCAACTGGGCAACAGTTTGAACATTCTTTGGCACTGTCTTTCTTTGGGATTGGAATGAAAACTGACCTTTTCCAGTCCTGTGGCCATTGCTGAGTTTTCCCACATTTGCTGGCATATTGAGTGTAGCACTTTCATAGCATCATCTTTTAGGATTTGAAATAGCTCAGCTGGAATTCCATCACCTCCACTAGCTTTGTTTATAGTGATGCTTCCTCAGGCCCACTTGACTGCTCACTCCAGGATGTCTGGCTCTAGCTGAATGATCACACCATCATGGTTTTCTGGGTCATGAAGATCTTTTTTGTGTAGTTCTTCTGTGTGTTCTTGTCACCTCTTCTTAATATCATCTGCTTCTATTAGATCCATACCATTTCTGTCCTTTATTAAGCCTGTCTTTGCATGAAATGTTTCCTTGGTATCTCTAGTTTTCTTGAAGAGATCTCTAGTCTTTCCCATTCTATTGTACTCCTCTATTTCTTTGCACTGGAGTGGGTAGCTTATCCCTTTTCCTGGAGATCTTCCCAACCCAGGAATCGAACTGGGGTCTCCTGCATTGCAGGCAGATTCTTTACCAACTGAACCACCAGGGGAATCCACTCACTCCTCAGTCCCGGGGGAAAACCTCAGAAGACTAGTTCTACTCTGCCTCGGTTTCCGCATCTTCATAATAGGAGGGCACATCTACTCAGGCCCTGGGTGGAACAACACCTGGCTAAGTTGGGATTGAATCCTGGCTCTGCTCTGTGACCTGGAGCAGATTACTTACCATTGATCCTTGGTTTTCTCAACTGTAAACGGGGGGAATGGTGCTTCAGAGGATTGTAAGGATGAAACACGTTCACAGGCAGAAAAATCTTACCTTGGTGCCTGACACATAGGAAGCACTCATTAATAAAGGTAGGTGGTGACCAAGATTCCTTCCAGAGCTAGCCTTCTGTCATATTGTTCTTGTTTGGTCTCTCAGTTGTGTCCAACTCTTTGCAACCCCCTGGACTGCAGCACGCCAGGTTTCCCTGTCCTTCACCAACTCCTGGAGTTTGCTCAAACTCATGTCCATTAAGTCGGTGATGCCATCCAACCATCTCACCCTTTGTCTTCTCCTCCTGACTTCAATCTTTCCCAGCATCAGGGCCTTTTCTAAGGAGCTCTTCACATCATGTAGCCAAAGTATTGGAGCTTCAGCTTCAGCATCAATCCTTCCAGTGAATATTCAGGATTGATTTCCTTTAAGATTGACTGATTTGATCTCCTTGCAGTTCAGAGGACTCTCAAGAGTCTTCTCCAACACCACAGTTCAAAAGCATCAATTCTTCAGCATTCAGCCTCATTTACGGTCCAACTCTCAGTCATGTAGGCTCAGCTTTTTTGGTGTCTTGAGACCTCTGTAAAGTCGGGTGTGTTGGTCCTTAAAGAGCCATTCTCCTAGTCCTTTGTAGCTGGAAAAGGAGTTCTTTAGGGGTTGGGGACCACAGTCTGGACTTGGTTCACTTAACCTGAGCACTGGGGGCAAGGTGGGGTATCCTGGCCATCTGCCCTGGATGTCATCTGCCGCCCACCCTGTGTGGAAAACATCCATGTGTGTCCAAGCCCAAAGAGCTTCTCTCTCTAGCACAAAGGTTAGGAGCCCTAGTTTTGGAGTCAGACTTACCATTTAATTACAGTTTTGCCATCAGTGGAGTCATGATCAACTTAATTTACCTCTGAGCCTAGTTTTCTTGACTGTAAAATGGGAATGATTCTAGTATCTGCTTCAGAAGCTCAGAGAAGGTCATGTGAGACATTGGGCCCAGGGCCTGGCACATTGCAGATGTGCAATAAATAATAACTCTCTCTCTCTCTCTCTCTTTTTTTTTTTTTTGCTGTACTGGGTCTTCATTGCTGCGTGCAGGCTTTCTCTACTTGCGGTGAGCTGGGGATTCTCTCTAGTTGCCACACTCAGGCTTCTTGTTGCTGTGGCTTCTCTTGTTGCACGGGCTCTAGGTTTACAGGCTCAGTAGTTGTAGCACACAGCACCTAGTTGCCTCGTGGCATGTGGGATCTTCCCAGACCAGGGATCGAACCCGTGTCCACTACATTGGCAGGTGGATTCTTAACCACTGGACCACCAAGGAAGTCCAATAGTAATTCTTCTAGAAATGCGGCCAGAGTTCCTTGCTGCAGGTGGCATCCTCTCCTTAACACCCCCACCCCCCCTGAGCACAAGACTAGAAACCTGGGCCTTTCACTGCAGTCCTTGCTGTGTCCGCCCTTGCTGTCTGGGCCCAGCATGCCGACGCTGCCTCAGGCTCTTGGCATCTTTGGACCCTTGGTGCCTGGAGCAAACTCCCTTAAAGGTCCTTGTCCACCACTGGACCCTACTCCCGCCATCTCGCCACCACCCCCGACCTCAACCCCATCCTGGCCCTGCCCCTCCTCAGGACTCTGGGTGTTGTGTCCTTGCCTGTGCTTCTGGGAGTCCACCCTGGAACACCCCACTCTCCCTCCCCTGTGCCTGGCTGGTCCCCAAGTCCCCTTTAGCACCAGCTCCGAATTCCCCGCTTCTTCCCCCTGCCTTCCCCATAGCATCCATGTGTTCCTTCCTCCTTCTTTTTTTTTTTTTTTAATATTTATTTGGGACTTCCCTGGTGGTCCAGTGGTTTAAGAATCCACCTGGCAATGCAAGGGACGTGTGTTCGATCCCTGATCCAGGAACTAAGACCCCACATGGCGAGTGAGCCACTAAGCCCTCGCGCTGCAGCTAGAGAGCCTGCATAACACAGTGAAGATCCCACGTGCTGCAGGTAAGACCTGACATAGCTAAACAAATAAATGAATAAATATTTACTAACAGAGATCTTTAGTTGCAGCATATGGGATCTAGCTCCCCCCCATCAGGGATGAAACCCTGGACCCCCTGCATTGGGAGCACAAAGTTTTAGCCACTGGACCACCAGGAAAGTCTAGTACTATCTTCTGTATTTGCTTTGCAATCAGGACTCTCTTGATTTCCAGGAATAGAGACCAGTTCCAGTAAAGAGGGCTGTCTCTGAGGACATATGTGACAATAAAAAGAGTGGGACAGTGCATGGACCTAACATGTTACCTTCCTGCGGAAAAGCTCCTGGTGACTTCTTCGGTGCCCTTGAGATGAAGTCCATGCTCCTTGCCGGGGTCCTCCAGGCCCACCTTTCCCCTCTGGTCTCCTGCCCTCGGGCTGCTCTCCCATTCCTTGGATGCACTGGGCATCTGCTCAGCCCCACACGGCTCCCCAGCTCCAGTGTACTGAAATCAGCCTCATTTGAGCCCCTCCCAGCCATCAAGGCCTCCTCTGGTTTCAGAACAGACTTCCAGATTCCCCAAAGGAGCCTCCAGCTTTGGAAGCAGGGAGGGGTGTGGGTGTCAGCTACCCCGAGGGACTGGGGAGGGGTGACCTGGCAGTGTCCTCTGGCCTGACCTGTGCCCTTCCTCCTCCCCTGCCGCTGTTGGGGGCCACTCTCTTGCTGGTGTTTGAGCAGACATCCCTGAAGCCCTCTTAGGCCCTAGGCAGGAGCTTCTGGTGTGTTTTGGTTCCAGAAGCTTTGCTGCCCACTCACCCTGCCACCATGGTGGTCACAGTTGCAGTTCTCTTCTTTACCCCACCCCCTCTGTTTTTGTGCCACAGGCGATCCTCCTGGTTCACTGGCTGCTGACGACCTGGTGAGTGAATGTGGGTGTCCAGTTCTGTGTCCCCCTGGTCTCCCAAGATCTGGGTCCACATGCCTCTCTGGGGTCTTGTGCACGTGTATCCTGGGTCCTGTCCACATGTATTCCTGGGGTCTTGTCCATGTCTCCCGACCAAGACTAAACAGCTCATCTGTCAAGATCATCATCAGCAAGCTCCTGTGTCCCAAGGATATTGGAGGGGCAGGTGGTACCTAGAGGACTTTGCCATCACTGACCCTAGGAGCTTCTGGCCCTCATCCTCAAGAAGACAGCAGCCCGAGGGGCAGTACTGACAGCTCAGACCTTTCTCCAGACACTGCCCAAGCCCTTGGGGCTTGGCATCCCTCTGGTTCTGCCCCTAGGGCCTTTGCATCTGGGGCTGTGAGGTGTTGAAGCCTAGGGGCTGGCCTCTCATACCTTGCTGGGGTGGATGTCCGGTGGAGCTCTGTGTGTCTGTGACCTTGGGTGAGCCACTCAAACCCCCTGAGTCATTTTCTCACCTATAATGTGAGAGTATTACTGACCCTCCCACTTATCCTGTTAAGTCATCTGAAGGTGCAAACACGATTTCTGAAACCATAATAATTGCTGACATTTATTGAGGGTGCCTTCTGGAGGTTAACTCAGCAGCTCAGCAAGTAGACACATGATGAACCTGAGTACAAGGGTGAGGTCACTCACTTAGAGGTGGACCCTCACTCTCATTTCATACCCCCTGCCCAGAGACAGTAGACTCAGGATTTAGACTGACCCTGGTCATGTCCTTAGCCCTGCCATGTTCCAGCCGGGTCACCTTGATCAAGTGACTCCACTTCTCAGTACCTTGGTTTCCATCTATAAAATGGGTGCAAGGATGCATGGCCCTCAGGAGCTGTGAGGGAGAAGCATGGCCTTGCTCTGCTCACCAGACACTGCCCAGGCCTACACAGGGGAGGCCCGGGGACCGCAGGGTGATTTTCATCATTACCTTCTGCTTTATCTGTCGAGTTTCTGGGGAGATTTTTCTGCCCAACCAAGACTGGAAACCACTGAGCTCACGTGTGCATTTTGCAGACGTGGAAGTGCAGTGTACGTGTTCATGGGTATGAATAACGGGAGCAGTGATCATCATGGTTAATGGCCTTGGGGAGCAGAGTGAAAATCCAGATTTCTCAGGCGCACTCCCTGAGACTGAGTTAATGAGTCCAGGCCGGGCCCCCAGCACTTGCTTTCTCAAAACCAAAAAATGAGATGACTGATTTCCAAGTAAGCCCCACGGTGCTCTGTACTTAACTGCTTTGTACATGTTTTCCATATGGTATACTTCAGGGAATGTCATTTACATTTGTGAAGCACCCCACTCTGTGCTTGGGCTGTCCAGGTGGGTAAGAGCATGGCCTCTTGAGCCAGACTGCTGCTGCTACTGCTGCTAAGTCACTTCAGTCGTGTCCGACTCTGTGCGACCCCATAGACGGCAGCCCACTAGTCTCCCGCATCCCTGGGATTCTCCAGGCAAGAACACTGGAGTGGGTTGCCATTGAGCCAGACTACCTGCGTTTAAATCCCAGCTCTGCCACTTAGCAGCTGTGTGACCTCAGGCAAGTTCCTTGACCTCTCTGGGCCTCGTGCCTCTTTACAAGGGTTGTTAATGCATATGCATATAAACGAACCCATTTAAAGCACTTGTAACTGTGCCAGGTACTAGTAAGGGGTCTGGGTTAACTATGCTTTCCTTTGAATTGACAAACAGTTTAGTTAGTAGCGATGGACTACAAAATAAGAGAGTAGGCATTGTGTTAGAAGGTGGTCCTTACAGTGGGGCAGTCGGGGAAAGAGTCTCAGAGTTAACATATGAGCTGAGGCTAAAATGACAAGAAGGGACCAAGTGTTCAGGCAGAGGGAACAGCAAGGCGATGGATGGGAGGTATAGGCTGGACTGTGTCATCAGACCCCACAGGGCCCTGTAGACCATGATCAAGAGTCTGAATTTTCTTCCAAGAAAGTGTTGGAGGACTTTCAACAGAGAAATGACATCCCCTGATTTACCTTACTGGTTGCTGTTTATGGAGGAGTTAATAAGTGTCTCTAGTGGTGAAGAATTTGCCTGCCAATGCAGGAGATGTAAGAGACACAGGTTCGATCCCTGGGTCTGGAAGATCCCCTGGAGGAGGGCATGGCAACCCTCTCCACTATTCTTGCCTGGAGAATCCCATGGACAGAGGACCCTGGCAGGCTACAGTCCATGGGGTCACAAAGAGTCGGAAATGACAGAAGTGACTTAGTATGCATGCAAGCACATTTATGGAATGACAGGATGGGACAGGCGTGGAAGTTAGGGGAACAATGGGGAGAGGCTACAGTGAAACGATCAATCCCAGTAGGAGAGGATAGTGGTTTGGACAGGGAGGGATATGGCCAGATTCCAGATCCGTTTGGGAAACAGCCGATGGGATGTGCTGACATTTTTGGTGCATGGGTGGGAAGTAGGGGAATGGAGAGGGAACGAGGCTGAACTGTGGCCTCTACTCGTGGGGGCCCTGAGACCTAGTGCCCCAAAAGGTGACCTGTAGGAGGGGTGGGCACCTAGGGGGCACCTCTTGACTTGACTCAGGTGCCTCCTCCCGCAGGGGCTGCATCGTGTTCCAGGGCCCCTATGCCTGGACCAACTTCCCCATCCTGGCCTTGGGCGTGTGGGCCGTGGCGCAGCGGGACTCTGTTGACGCCATAAGTATGGTAAGCTGGGGGAGCTGCCAGGGAACCGGCTTCAGGGTGGTCGTGGGCCCAGCTCCGTCTTCCCCTTTCCCTGTCCTGTCTTCTCTGCCTTCTTTTTTCCCCATTTTCCGTTTTCTAGAGTCCAGGCACCCAGCCCACATGTATCTTCACTAGCCTGGCCTGCTGCTCTGCCTGCCTGGCTCAGAGAGTCTCCTCATTTTTTTCCCCAAAAAGGGCATAGGGTGGACTCCCACCAGTGCCCCATGAGATTAGCCATTCCTGGAGGGCAGTAGGGCATGTGCCAGTAACCCCCCTTGAGGGGCCCCCTAATAGGGAGGGGCCCTCATGAAGAGGGAGCTCCACCACTTTGTGAGGTCAGAGTGGGCACAGTCTGGCTAAACTGTCCTACCGGGAGCCCCTGGACACCCGCCCAGACCACATGGCTGTGAGCGCCAGCACTGGCCTCTCAGGATGGTTAGAGACTGATTTCTTCAGTGGTGGAGATGGAACCAGTGAATTCCAAGGGACCTTCTATCTTAGAGATTCTGAGCCCACATCTTGTGCCTCATCACGGCCTCAAGGATAAGAAGAGTTGGGGGAGAGGACTGTGTCAGAGGATAGGGACCCCATCCCTGCTCTCAGCCCTGCAGTACCCAGTTGGGCATCTAGTCTGCAGAGTCCCACCTGCTGTCTTGGTCTGTCTTCCAGCAAACCCCAAGGACGCAGTAGGGCACAAATGGAGCTTCCGGTCCGGTATATTTGGTGGGGGGATGGGGTGACAGGGCAGCAGCGCGCTCATCAACCCTAATAACACCGTGGTCACCCCTCGGCCCTGTGCCTGGCTGTCTTGCAGTTTCTGGGTGGCTTGGTGGCTACCATCTTCCTGGACGTGATCTACATTGGCATCTTCTACCCGAGGTCCAACTTCTCGGACACAGTGCGCTTCAGTGCAGGCATGGCCATCCTCAACCTGATCCTCAAGCCGATCTCCTGCTTCTTCGTCTACCACATGTACCGGGAGCGTGGCGGTGAGCTCCTGGTCCATGTTGGTGAGGCCACCACCTCCAGCCAGCTCCCCAGTGCCCCTCCCACCAGCCCCGGTGCTGGACTGCTGTCTCCTCTCCTCTCCTCAAGTCTCTGCCTTGCCCGCCCCCCAGCCCCTACCCCAGGGAGCCAACCTTGCCCCCTGAGACAGGGATTCAAGGTACAGGGTGGGGCCTGGTGTGGGCTCTGGGCACCAGGCTGAAAGGTATGCAAGTTTCTGGTCTCCTAGAGGAACCCAGGGGTCCCCTGGCCATCCGTGCCTGGCTACGGTGCCATGTCCTTCTCTCAGCTTAAACATGGGTGCAACTGGGGGCCTGATCCCATAGGCACCTGCAGGGCCAGCTTCCCCTCTCAGCTCCCTCTAGCCCCATCACTGGAACCCCCTTTCCTGCCACCTATGGGGTCTGGGCGACCAGGGGAGAGCCAGTGCTGGCCTGGGTCCTGGGGGCCCCAGCCAAAGCCAGCCCTGAGCTGGAGCCCTGCTTGTTGCAGCCCTTCCCCAAACCCCTGTGACACCCGTTCTCATGTCCTTTCTGAGAGAAGTGGGGAGAGCTGTGGTCTTCTGCCTTTCACTCTTGAGAAAAGTGGCCTGAGACCTGCTAGGGGAGCAGCTGGGTTGAGGACGGGAATGGCCCAGGGCAAACTGCCAGGCTGCCCGGACCTGCCCCAGGGTAGGGAGGAGCCAGCGCCAGCGCCGTCCCTCCATTAGACAGATGAGGAGACAGAGGCCTGGGGTGCTGGGGGCTTGTTCAGGAGCACGGGACAGATGTGGGGAGTGAGGATGGGAGTGAGGGGTACGGCACCCAGAAGCCAACAGCCTGCCTGGCACTGTCTGGGTTCTGCAGCTGCGCCAGCCCGGGGGCCCTTCTGGAGGCTGTACAATGATGTCCACTGTCTGGGAGAGGAGCTGGAGGGGAGCCCATGGGTCCGGGGCTGGGCATATCTCGGCCAGACTCCTGAGCACGTGCTGCATTGGTTGGAATCCTAGTGTCCTCTGCTTCAAGCTTTATAATCTCAAGCAAGGCAGTTTATCTTTTTAACACTCGGTTTCCTCATCTGTAAAGTAGGGACAAAAAAAATACCCTGCTCTATAGGGTTACAGGAAGATTGAATAAATGATACATGCTAAAGGCTTGGTGCCTGGGGCTGCTGCCACTGTCTGTCCTGGGTGCCTGGATGCCCAGCTCTGGCTTTTCTTGTTGGGGTGAGATGGGTGGTGGGGAGTAGGGGGACCTTGGTTTGGCCTCGTGGAATGTCCTAAGCCTTGACCCTTCATTTTTTTCTTTCTCTCCAACCCCCCAGGTTTCCTTGGGCCCTCAGAGGAGCGCAGTTCTTACCAGCCAATCGACTCCTCAGAGGTGCCTGCTGACCCTGAGAGCAAGGCTCACGTCACCCGAGGATACTGAAGCCCAGCCCAGGGGCCAGTCTGACAAACTGTGGAGCCGGCAGAGAGGAGGCCTCATCACCTTCTTTGTGCCTTGGACATCATCCTAGGGGCTGCTCCTGACTGCCCCCTGCTTTCTCAGAACTAACTTGTGTCCTCCAGTTCCCCATCTCAGGGATTGCCTGAGTCAAGTGCCCTAAGAGGCCCAGAGCCCCTATGCACAACTGTCCCCAATTCCTTGAGCCCTCTCCTCCCTTCCGGGTAGCCCACTGGTCCCAGGCTGGGAACTCTTGTTGCTTTTATCCCCTCCACCCTTAGCTGCTCCGTGCAGGCCCCAGGCCGAGCCATGCCCGAGCCTGGCAGGATCAGGCCTCTAGGGGCCAGTGGTGCCCCCCACCTCCGCCTCTCCTGAGGTTGGCCATGCCCTCCCGCAGGAGCTCTGAGCCTTGGGTCCTGCTCACTGCCAGGAGCACAGGGGTGAGGACCCCTGGCTTCTCACTACCTGGTCAGTTGGTGCCTGGGGACCCCAGGGCTGGAGGCAAGAGGGGTCTGCTGCCCCTCAGACACCCATCAACCTCCAGCTGCAGGCCACAGCATTAAAGTTCAGGGAATTCTGCAGCCAAGTGTGTTTTGAGCCGTGTTTCCTCTCCTTTCAGAGCTGGGGCCTGAACGTGCCATTCCCAGGAAGATTTCTCCTGTGAATCTCCAGGGTGCCAGGGCTTAGGTGCTTGTTTTCTTGTGACAGGAGGAAATGGGGGCTCGTGACCAGCTGGGCCTGCCGGGTGCTCAGCTCTGGCCTAGCGGAGGCCCCAGGAGAGGAGGGCACTGTCCAATGTGTCAAATAGGCATCCATGTCTCTGAATTAAGTGACAGGTATTGGTTTGAGTCCTGCTCTGCCGCTGACTGTGTGCCCTTGGGCATCTCAACTTTTGGACCCCGTATCTGCTGGAAGAGGGCTAATAACCTGCCCAGAGAGAAAGAGATGACGCAGGTAAAATGTACAGTGCCTGACCTTCAGGAGGGCTTCCTAAATGACAGCAAAGTTTTTGGTGGGGCTGCTCCCTAAGCCCATGCTGATGTTGGTCAATAGTCCAGGGATGGCCTCCCCCTGGCAGACCTGGTATCTTGGACTCAGAGCAAACTGGGACAACTGTCCAGAAGCTCCAGGGGTTTCGTGGCCAGGACCCTGCCCCACCCCTACTGGGATGGGTATTGACCACTGGGCCCCAGGCATCTGGACTTTGTCAGGCCATCCTGGCTTGCCTGTCCCTGGCACAGAGAGGTTAAGGCTGGGTACACAGCCCCCACTGCTCCATTCTTCCGTATGCATCCATCCAAAGAGGCTGAGTGCCTGCCAGTGCTGGGCATGGGCCTGGGGCTACAGGGGTGAACTCAGGTCCTGCCCTCAGGGTAACAGACACTGGGAGTCCTCTGTCAGGAGGCCCAAACCCTGAAAAAAGGAACATGGGCCTCTGAGGAAGGGACCCAGGAATGCAGAGCAGCTGCAGAAAACCGGAAATAGTCTCATAGTCAGACGAAGGCAGACAAATAAGCCATGGTTCATTCATTCTAAGGAATACTGTTCAGCAGTTCAGATGAATAAACCAGACCTATTTCTATCAATGGTGGTCCCCCCAAACATCGGTTGCAGAGTGGCACATGCAATATGAGAGCCTTAGTGTGAATTTTAAAAGCTCATAGAAATACTTTGTATTGTTCATGGGTGTGTATGTGGTAAGACATAAAAGCGTTGACTAGAAGGACCAGTCTCAAGTTCATGACTGTGGCCTTGGGTGGGAGAGAGGTTCCAATTCTCTCCCCCACCCCCTCCCCACCCCGCCCTTTAAAAGCTGCACTGGGTCTTCATTGCTGCACACAGATTTTCTCCAGTTGCAGAGCGGAGGTTACTCTCTGGCTGCAGTGCATGAGCTTCTCACTGGTGGCTTCTCTAGTTGCAGAGCACAGGCTCTGGGTGCGTGAGCTTCAGTAGTTCTGACGTGGTGTACTAGGTATACTACTTCCAGTGGCACATGGGCTTAGTTGCGGCATGTGGAACCTTCTGGGACCAGGGGTCAAACCTGTGTCTCCTCCACTGGTGGGCGGATTCCTACCCACTGCACCACCAGGGGGGTCCCCAGTTCTCTTGTTTATACCAGTTCCTGGCCCGCGGGAGGCTGGCAGTGTATGTGCTCCTTGAACGTATCAGGAGGCCACCATGGCTGCAAATGAGGACAGGAAGAAGGAATGAGGTCAGGGAGGCAGCAGGGGCCAGATGATGCAGAGTCAGAAGGTCATTTCAAGAACTTTGAATGAGTCAGGAGCTGATGGAGGGCTTTGGGCAGAGTGGGACATGGTCTGATTTATGGTATAGAAGGACAGTGTTGGACAGAGAGGTGGGGGTGGTGACAAGTGGTCAGGCCAAGCAGAGCACCAGGCACCAGCTATATCAATCTAGGGGAGTTCTTCAGGTACTTCTGCCTGATAGGGATAGAACAGGTCAGGAATAGGTCGCAAAGATCCCTTAGGGAAATGGCAACCCACTCCAGTATTCTTGCCTGGGAAATCTCATGGACAGAGAAGCCTGGTGAGCTACAGTCCATGGGGTCACAAAATAGTCGGACATGACGGCATAACAACAGGTGGCTGTAAAAGTTCTAGATAGGGAAACCTAGGAAACGTTGGGAGACCACTGTAAGTTGTTGATCACTCAAGAAAGCTATGGGAAGGTAGTGGAATTACAGCCTTGCCAAACTATAAAGTCATAAATAAAGGCATGAGATATGTCCCAGGCCATTGTGTGTGTGTGTATGTGGTAAGTTGCTTCAGTCGTATCTGACTCTTTGCGACCCCGTGAACTGTAACCCACCAGGCTCCTCTGTCCATGGGATTCTCCAGGCAAGAATACTGGAGTGGGTTGCCGTGCCCTCCTCCAGGGATCTTCTCTGACCCAGGGATTGAACCCGCACCTTTTATTTCTCCTGCATTGGCAGGCAGGTTCTTTACCACTAGCATCACCTGGGAAGCCCCAAGGGCATTAGATGAAAGAAAAATGTCACCTCTTTTCTTTTGATATAATAATCCTAAGAGGTCAAGAAGAGATGGCAAGAATACAGAAGAGCTGTACAAAAAAAGTCTTAATGACCTGGATAACCATGATGGTGTGGTCACTCGCCTAGAGCCAGACATCCTAGAGTATGAAGTCAAGTGGGCCTTATGAAGCATCACTATGAACAAAGCTATTGGAAGTGATGGAATTCCAGCTGAGCTATTTAAAATCCTAAAAGATGATGCTGTGAGAGTGCTGCACTCAATATGCCAGCAAATTTGGAAAACTCAGCAATGGCCACAGGACTGCAAAAGGTCAGTTTTCATTCCAATCCCAAAGAAGGGCAATGCTAAAGAATGTTCAAACTGCCACACAATTGCACTCATCTCACATGCTAGCAAGGCTCAAAATCCTTCAAGCTAGCTTCAACAGTATGTGAACTGAAAAATTCCAGATGTTCAAAATGGATTTAGAAAACTCAGAGGAACCAGAGATCAAATTGCCAACATCCGCTGGATCACAGAAAAAGCAAGAGAATTTCAGCAAAACATCTGCTTTATTGACTACACTAAAGCCTTTGACTGTGTGGATCACAACAAACTGTAGAAAATTCTTCAAGAGATGGGAATATCAAGCCACCTTACTCCTGCAAAACGTGTATGCAAGTCAAGAAGCAACAGCTAAAACCAGACATGGAAAAATGGACTGGTTCAAAATTGGAAAAGGAGTACATCAAGGCTCTGTATTGTCACTCTGCTTATTTAACTTATATGCAAAATGCCTGGCTGAATGAAGCACAAGCTGGAATCAAGAGTACCAGGAGAAATATCAACAACCTCAGATATATAGATGATACTACCCTAATGGCAGAAAGTGAAGAGGAACTAAAGAGTCTCTTGATGAAGTTGAAAGAGGAGAGTGAAAAATCTGGTTTAAAACTGAACACTCAAAAACCTAAGATCATGGCATCCAGTCACATCACCTCATGGCTAATAGATGGGGGGAAAGTGGAAACAGTGGCAGATTTTATTTTCTTGGGCTCCAAAATCACTGTAGCCATGAAATTAAAAGATGCTTGCTCCTTGGAAAAAAAGCTATGACAAACCTAGACAGCTTATTAAAAAGCAGAGACATCACTTTGCCACCAAAGGTCTGTATAGTCAAAGCTATGATTTTTCCACTAGTCATGTACAGAAGTGAGAGTTGGACCATAAAGAAGGCTGAGTGCCAAGAATTGATGCTTTCAAACTGTAGTTAAGAAGACTCTTGAGAGTCCCTTGGACAGCAAGATCAAACCAGTCAATCCTGAAGGAAATAAACCCTGAATATTCATAAGGACTGATGCTGAAGCTCCAATACTTTGGCCACCTGATGCAAAGACCTGACTCACTGGAAAAGACTCTGATACTGGGAAAGATTGAAGGCAGAAGGAGAAGGGGATGACAGAGGATGAGATGGTTAGATAGCATCACAGACTCAATGGACGTGAATTTGAACAAACTCCAGGAAATAATGAAGGCCAGGGAAGTCTGGCCTGCTGCAGTCAATGGGTCAAAAAGAGTCAGACACAACAACTGAACAAAAAGAACAATCCCTAGTTTGACCTCAGGTCAGATACTCTCCTGACTGATAGGAAGGAGAAGCTCATGATGTAAGCTTCACATCTTCTGAAGAAGGTCGTCTTTTCCCTTCCCTTTTTCCTTTGACAATAAAACTGTAGTCTACTTAATCCTGGGGCAGAGTTCCCTCACCTGCCCACCTGCATCTCTTACAAGCATCCTATGTTAATAAATCTGCTTCTTGCCTATCACTTTGCTTCTTGCTGAATTCCTTCTGTGCTGAGAGACAAAGAACCTGAGCTTCATTAAGTCCTGAAATCAGGTGTGTGATCTTAGTTGGAAGACTGTGGGTTTTAGCTAGGTTCAAGTCCCAATCTGAGGTGAATTGTTTCATGCCCACGGCAACTTGGTATTGGAGGCACCAAGGAAAACACCAGGCACTCAAGCACTGATGGACAGTGCTGGACTCATGCCGAGAAGAAGCTGCATGATCAGCATCAGTAGTGGTCATCACTTTGCCAATAAAGGTCTGTATAGTCAAAGCTATGGTTTTTCCAGTAGTCATGTATGAATGTGAAAGTTGGACCGTGAAGAAGACTGAGCACAAAAGAATCGATGCTTTCGAACTGCAGTGCTGGAGAAGACTCTTGAGAGTCACTTGAGTCCAAGTGAATCCTAAAAGAAATCAGTCAGTCCTAAAGAAATCAGTCCTGAACATTCATTGGAAGGACTGATGCTGAAGCTGAAGCTATAATACTTTGGTCACCTGATGTGAAGAGATGGCTCACTGGAAAAGACCTTGATGCTGGGAAAGGCTGGAGGAGAAGGGGACGACAGAGGACAAGATGGTTGGATGGCATCTTGAACATGAATTTGAGCAAACTTCAGGAGATAGTGGAGGACAGAGGAGCCTGACATGCTGCAGTCCATAGGATCACAAAGAGTCGGACACAACTGGGTGACTGAACAACAAGTGGTGTGTGTCCCCTGGGACCAGCAGGTCTCTCCCGGCAGCTGATGGGCAGTTTGCTTGCTGGGCCCTCTCATGTCACAGTGGAAGCACCTTATCCCTTCTTGAAGGACAGATAAAGCAGTGGGGTTGGCGGGGTGCCATATGACAGGCATGTTTAAATGGAACAAAAGAGCACACACTGGCCTGAAAGAGGGTAAGATATTCCCACGCCAGGTGATGAGCTTGGCAAGGCCGCATGGGCTCTCCATCTCTCAGTGAGGAAGTGTCCCAGGCCAAGCAGGATGGACAGGCCACACCGCAGAGATTACCTCTCCCAACCTGGAAGCTCTGGGGTCTGTTCTGAAGGCAGAGCAGCAGGTTTCACTCTTGGACTGGATACAGGAGAAAAAGAGAGAAGAGGATATCAACATGGCAAAGTCTGGGGTTCAATCAGCTGGAGCTACCACTCACCAGGAGGAGGCAAGGAGGCCAGGTTCAGGGCAACGATGCCTAAAACTTGGCCCCTGTTGCACCAGGGCTGAACTGAATCTCAGAGTTTTGGGTGAAGTAGAAAAGAATAGGTTTATTGCTTTCCCAGTCGAAGGGGGACATAGTTTTATGGGGCAGGAGTCTTCTGTATCCTCCTTTGCCTGCAAGGCAATAAAGCTATTCTCTTCTATTTAACCCAAACCTCTCTCTCCGAGATTTGAGTAGGCCCTGGTGCCCAGAGGCCGAGTTTTCGGCATCAACAAGGCCACGAGCTCAGTCTCCAATGGGTCACGCTTGAGGTAATGGGGCTTTCTAGCCAAACATTCTCACCACTGTGATCTTTCTTTCTTTTTTTTTTTTTTTTTAATTTGAGCAACTTGCAGCTCGTGTGATCTTAGTTCCCCAACTAGGGGTCGAACCACAGGCCCACAGCAGTGAAAGTGCTGAGTCTTAACCACTGGATCCCACCCTCTCCCCGCCCAGGGAATTCCCACTTATTCTTTTTAAAAAGCCAGTTTCTGTAGGGATTTGGAAAGAGACTATATATTTTTAACATATTTATTTTTGACTGCACTGGGTCTTGCTGCACATGGGCTTTATCTAGTTGCAGGGAGCTGGGGCTACTCTTCATTGCAGTGTGCAGGCTTCTCATTGCGGTGGCTTCTTTTGTTGCTGAGCACCGACTCTAGGGTGCAGGCTCTGTAGTTGTGGCACACAGGCTTAGATGTCCCACAGTGTGGGGCCCTAAATGGGAAACCTTAAAAAGAAGGGCTAGCTTTGCGATTTAGAGCTAAGATGGTGCCTAGCGGAAGAGATGAGGGCGCGGCTTAAGTTGTTTGTCAAAATTTTTGATTGGCTCTCTTGATTTCCGTGCACGTGGACAACGCGTGATCACCATAGACCCCTGTCATGATGTAAGCACATGGTAATCTGACCTTTAACTTGATTGGTAGAACTATGGAAAGTCCCTGCAAAACCCCCCCTGCTTGCCTATATAAATCAAGAGCTTACCACAACAAAGCAGAACTGCTTAGACAGAACCCCTGTTGCCTCTGATTGTCTCTCGCTCACTGAGGGGCTGGGTTGGCGGACAGCAGGCTCACTTTTCCTCAGGACCTCTCAGCTCTGCTGAGGGAAGTTCCACTGCCTCTCTCTTTCTGCGGAGCACCCCCCACACCACAGCATGTGGGATTTTCTTGAACCAGAGACCAAACCCACGTGCCCTGCTTTGGCAGGCGGATTCTTAACCACAAGACCACCGGCGAAGCCTGAGTGGCGATATTTTAGTCTATAGTGTTATCTGACATTCTAGAAACTCAACCACAGGGAGCAAATTCCTCTTGCCTTTGGTTCCCTGCTGGCGAGAGCTAGAGTTACCTATCTTGTCTACAAATCTTCTATTTCTTGTCTTCACAAAACTGAGCCCTCCAGATTTAGGAATCAGAGAAACTTCCCTGGGAGGGCCGGTGTCTTTTCTTACTGTCGAAACTGGACCAGAGCAGGAAACACCATCCCTCCTTTGCATCAGGCCCATCAACCGATAAGGGTTTAACAGATAAGGGTTTGTTTATACAGATTTCTTGATCAGAAATCCCCTGTCTCTGGTGATAAATGTCTTCTTTTCTCCGGAAACAGCAAGGGTACCTTGCATGCGGGTGTCTCATGACCTGTTTCAGGAAAGAAGAGCAGGAGAGTTGGGGAAAGGTCAGAAGGACTTTCCTTCTGCTGTTTTCTCAAAAACTCCTGTAGCTTAAAATCCCCTTGAAATTAAAAGATGCTTGCTCCTTAGAAGGAAAACTACAACAAACCTAGACAGCATATTAAAAAGCAGAGACATCACTTTGCTGACAAAGGTCCGTCTAGTCAAAGCTATGGTTTTTCCAGCAGTCATGTACAGATGTGAGAGTTGGACCATAAAGAAGGCTGAGCATCAAATAATTGATGCTTTCTAATTGTGGTGCTGGAGAAGACTCTTGAGGGTCTCTTGGACAGCAAGGAGATCAAACCAGTCAATCCTAAAGGAAATCAACCCTGAATATTTACTGGAAGGACTGATGCTGAAGCTAAAGCTCCAATACTTTGGCCTCCTGATGGGAAAAGCTGACTACTGGAAAAGACCTGATGCTGGAAAAGATTGAAGGCAAAAGGAGAAGGGGGCAACAGAGGATGAGATAGTTAGATAGCATCATTGACTCAGTGGACATGAATCTGAGCAAACTCTAGAAGACAGTGAGAGACAGGAGCCTAGAGTGCTGCAGTCCATGGGGTTGCAGACCCAGTGACTGAACAACAACAAAGCTTAAAATATTCTATCTGCCAAGGTGCCATATTTGGGGATAGCATGTCCTGAACCCCATCACCAGTCTGACCACCCATTTATCTATCCATTTATTATTAATTCCATAAACACTTATTGAATGCATTCTACAAATTTTCAAAAAATTGAAAAAACTGTCAGGAAACAGATCAAAAGGTTTTATAAAACATTACTGTTGTTCAGTCACCCAGTGGTGTCCAACTCTTTGCAACCCCATGGACTGCAGCACATCAGGCCTCCTTGTCCCTCACCATCTCTTGGAGATTGCCTAAGTTCATGTTCCTTGTATTGCTAATGCTGTCTGGCCATCTCACCCTCTGATGCCCTCTTCTCCTTCTGCCCTCAATCTTTTCCAGTATCAGGGACTCTTCCAGTGAGTCATCTGTGTGCTTCAGATGACCAAAATACTGGAGCTTCAGCTTCAGCATCAGTCCTTCCAGTGAATACTCAGGGTTGATCTCCCTTCAGATGACTGGTTTGATCTCCTTGCTGTTGAAGGGACTTTCAGGAGTCTTCAGCACCACAGTTCAAAGGCGTCAACTCTTTGGCATTCTGCCTTCTTTACGGTCCAGCTCTCACAACCGTATGTGACCACTGGGAAGACCATAGCCTTGACTATATGGACCTTTGTCCAGCAGAGTAATGTCTCTGCTTTTCAACACACTGTCTAGGTTTGTCATCACTTTCCTGCCAAGAAGCAATCATCTGCTGATTTCATGGCTGCAGTCATCATCCACAGTGATTTTGGAGCCCAAGAAGAGGCGCCTATCTTGATTCTGGCTTGTAACTCATCCAGCCGGGTATTTCTCATGATGTGCTCAGCGTATAGGTTAAACAAACAGGATGACAGCAGACAACCCTCTCATATTCCTTTCTCGATCTTGAATCAATCAGTTGTTCCATACAGGGTTCTAAGTGTTGCTTCTTGACCTGCATACAGGTTTCTCAGGAGAAAGGTAAGATGGTCTGGTATTCCCATCTCCAAGAGCTTTCCAAAGTTTGTCATGGTCCACATAGTCAAAGGCTTTAGTGTAGTCAGTGAGACAGAGATAGATGTTTTTCTGAAATTCCCTTGCTTTCTCTATAATCCAGTGAATGTTAGCAATTTGACCTCTAGTTCCTCTTCCTTTTCTAAACCAGCTTGGACATTTGGAAGTTCTTGGTTTGCATAATGCTGAAGCCTAGAGTGCAAGATTTTCAGCATGACCTTACTAGCATGGGAGATGAGTGCAACTGTCAAATGGTTAGCACATTCTTTGATACTACCCTTTTTGGGAATTAGGATGAGGACTGACCTTTTCCAGTCCTGTGGTCACTGCTGCGTCTTCCAGATTTCCTGACATAGTGAATGCAAAACCTTGATGGCATCCTCCTTTAGGGATTTGAATAGTTCTGCTGGAATTTTCATCGAATCCACTAGCTTTATTAACAGCAATGCTTCTTAAGGCCCACTTGACTTCTCACTCCAGAATGTCTGGCTCTGGGTGACTAAAATATTATATCAGAGATCTAAACTCAGAATCATAGATTTGAACTTGAAGAGAGCTTACAGCTCCCCTAACCAATTTGAAAGTCTCTTTTATTTCAAATGCTTTGTTCAAAAGAAATCTTATCTAGTATATGGAATGGAGCTAGTCTGACAAAGCACATCCCAAGCTCCCATTACCAGTGCCACACTAAGGTAGGGCCTCTGAGCACAATATGAAAACTGGTCCCCTGATCCTCCTTGTTCCACAACTGGGGACACAGCCCAGGAAGAGGAGACTCAGACAAGAGCACATGGAACGTTCTTGATTTTAGAGCCAGATTGTGACTGTGCAAAATGGGATGTCAGGTAGAATTTCATAGGAAAGAAATAGGGGATTTCTCTGGTGGCTTAAATGATAAAGAATCTGCTGCAGTGAGGGAGACCTGGGGTCTATCCCTGGGTCAGGAAGATACCCTAGAGAAGGGAATGGCCACCCAATTCAGTATTCTTGCCTAGAGAATTCCATGGACAGAGGAGCCTGGCAGGCTACAGTCCATAGAGTCTGCATGGAGTTGCTTGGACATGACTGAGCAGCTAACACTTTCACTGATGGTCCAGTGTTTAAGACTCTGGGCTCCCAATTCAGGGGGCGTGTTTTCAATCCCTGAGGAACTAAGATCTCGAATGACATGCTGCATGCCATGGCCAAATAAAAAACTGGAAAGAGATATAACTTCTATCTATGAAAAACAAAGTGACTGAAGTTAAAAATTCAGTGGGTAGGTCAATTCATAGAGGAGATTCACCAGAGGAAAGAATCAGTAGCCTTGAAGATTAGAGGTGAAGGATGCAGCAAAAACAGGCAGAAAACAGGAGAAGTTAAACAAAGGACAGAGTCAGAAGGTCCAATAAAAATATCATCAGAGTTTCTGAGGGAGACAGTATGAGAGAGAGGTAACATCCAAAGAAACAATAGTGGGGAGTTTTCCAAAATGGAAAGACACCAAACCCAAGATCCAGGGAGCCAAACAATCTCCAAACAGAATTAATACGAGGAAATCCATGTTTATCAACATAATGGAACTTTGCTCACTCACTGATGTATCTTCAGCACCAAGAATAGTGCTGGCTTCCAGTAAGTCCTTTATGAAAGTTATGGAATGGGGGCTTCACTGGTGGTCCAGTGGTTAAGAATCTATCTTGCAATGCAAGGACACCAGTTTGATCCCTGGTCTGGGAACATCCCACATGCTGCCAGGGCAACTATGCTCATGTACCACAACTACTAAGCTGGTGCCCTAGAGTCCATGTGCTGCAACAAGAGAGTAGCTCTGCTCACTGCAACTAGAGAAAGCCTGTGCGCAGCAACAAAGACCCAGTGCAGCCAGTTAAAATAAAGTTATGGAATGAATGGATGAATGAAAACAGCAGAACCTCAAGGACAAACATTAAGATGCCAAAAGCAGTTAGATACATATTGTCCTAAAAAGGAATGACAATTGTCAACTGAAAAAAAACACACAGACTAAAGGTGGAAAATTATGTTTTATTTGGTGGACAAAACTGAGGACTTAAGCCAGGGACACAGCCTCTCAGAAAGCTCTGGGAAACGGCTCCAAAAAGGTAAGTAAGGGGGAAGCCAAGGTATATAGGAGTTTTTGCAACAAAGACCAGCTAATCGGAACATCAAAAGGTTACTGTTAATTAAAGAAAACCAGACATTTCAGGTAGATGCATGTAGCAATTTTCTAGGTATGCGAAGACGCAAAAGTCTGGGCTCCTTGACGTCATTCCTTTGATATGCATCTCAGTTACCTGGGGCCAGTATCCTGTGCTTTCTCATTCTGAGTGTCCTCAGGGAGCACCTCATGGGCCCCTGTTATGCGGTGGCTTGACAACCGCAGCATCCTTTGTTTACTGATATGGCAGCAACATTTTTTCTTTCATAAAATTATACTGTCAGCTGATGTCTAGTGAGGTATCTGTCAGGATGAAATACATATTCAGAGGAACACCAGTGGAGATTATCACCAATAGACATTCCCTACAGAGGTGTCTCAGAGAAGGCAATGGCACCCCACTCCAGTACTCTTGCCTGGAAAATCCCATGGAGGGAGGAGCCTGGTAGACTGGGTCCATGGGGTCGCTAAGAGTCGGACACGACTAAGCGACTTCACTATCACTTTTCACTTTCATGCATTGGAGAAGGAAATGGCAACCCACTCCAGTGTTCTTGCCTGGAGAATCCCAGGGACGGTGGAGCCTGGTGGGCTGCTGTCTATGGGGTCGCACAGAGTTGGACACGACTGAAGCAACTTAGCAGCAGCAACAGCAACAGAGGGGTCTGAAGAACCTTTTTGTGGAAGAAGGAAATTTTTCCATAAGGAAGATCTGACGCCCATGAAGGAAATAGTAACAGTGAACATGTGGCTTAGTGCTCAGGACAGTAATACTATATGTCAGGAGGAGCGGAGCAGGCACAGTGCCACCAAGTCCATTTGGGGTCTGAAGGGAAGGTAGATACTGGATTACCTTCAGACTTTGTTAAATAAATACACATATTAAAAGGTTTTGGAGGACCACTGAAAGAAAAAAAATAAAATGTGTAATTTCCAAAACAGTGGTGGGGAAAAATATGAGGAAAAAGGAAACCTTGATTGATTATAAAGAAGACAAGAAAGGAAGATCCTCTGGTGGTCCAGTGGCTAAGATTCCTTGCTCCCACTGCAGGGGGCCAGATTCGAACCCTAGTCAGGGAACCAGGGGCCACGTTCTGGAACTAAGAGTTCAAATGCCGCAGCCAAAGATCCTGCATACCTCAAGGAAGATGGAAGATCCCACGTGCGGCAACCAAGACCCAGCACAGCCAAATAAATAAATAAAAATTTAAAAATAAATTAAAAAGACAAGAAAGGAGGAAAAAAACCATGAAATGTGACCATTAGCAAGCATCAAATAACATGGTTTATATATATATATAGTCATACATTTGTAAACGACTTTTTCAAAAATTCCAGCCAGATTGTGTTTTAAGAACCATGACTAAAATATATAGACACAGGAAGCCTGAAAGTAAATGGATGAAAAAGTTAAACCAGGCAAAGAAGGACCAAAATAGAGCTGGTAAATATAATTACCAGACTGATTTGACTTTAAGACAAAAAGTATTACTAGAGATAAAAGAGGACTTGAAATAATAACCACACCCTCCAAGAACTGCTTTAATTTAAAGGCTCTTTAGAGTACATCACGAGAAACCCTGGGCTGGAAGAAGCACAAGCTGGAATCAAGATTGCCGGGAGAAATATCAACAACCTCAGATATGCAGATGACATCACCGTTATGGCAGAAAGTGAAGAGGAACTAAAGAGCCTCTTGATGAAAGTGAAAGAGGAGAGTGAAAAAGTTGGCTTAAAGCTCAACATTCAGAAAACGAAGATCATGGCATCTGGTCCCATCACTTCATGGCAAATAGATGGGGAAAACAGTGTAAACAGTGTCAGACTTTATTTTGGGGGGCTCCAAAATCACTGCAGATGGTGATTGCAGCCATGACCAACCTAGATAGCATATTCAAAAGCAGAGACATTACTTTGCCAACAAAGGTCCGTCTAGTCAAGGCTATGGTTTTTCCAGTGGTCATGTATGGATGTGAGAGTTGGACTGTGAAGAAAGCTGAGCGCCAAAGACTTGATGCTTTTGAACTGTGGTGTTGGAGAAGACTCTTGAAAGTCCCTTGGACTGTGAGGAGATCCAACCAGTTCATTCTAAAGGAAATCAGTCCTGGGTGTTCATTGGAAGGACTGATGCTAAAGCTGAAACTCCAGTACTTTGGCCACCTCATGCAAAGAGTTGACTCATTGGAAAAGACTCTGATGCTGGGAGGGATTGGGGGCAGGAAGAGAAGGGGATGACAGAGGATGAGATGGCTGGATGGCATCATCGACTCGATGTACATGAGTTTGAGTGAACTCCAGGAGTTGGTGATGGACAGGGAGGCCTGGCCTGGTGTTCATGGGGTCGCAAAGAGTTGGACACGACTGAGCAACTGAACTGAACTGAAAGGCTCTTTGGCATCACCTTGCCAAACAGCTAACTCTCATATCAAACCCATGAAACAGTCCAGTAAGTCTCATCACTCCTCTTTTACAGATGAGGAAGGAGCCTGCGATTCAGAGAAGTTAGAGACTTGCCTAAGGTCAGACAGCAATCAATACTGATCACAAGTCTTCTGACTCCAGGCTCCGTGCTCTCCGTATTTAGAAAGGAGAAAATGGGAAACAGCAGGGCAGGGCTGGGTGAGGAACAGCACATAGGCAAAGAGGCTTGGCAGGGAGAAAATGCCTGGAAAAAGGACTGCGCCGACACACCGTGGAGGGGAGTGGGTAGAGTGGATTCCAGCCCGTTTTGAAGGGACCCAAAGCTTTGTGCAAGAAGTTTGCACAAGCCCACCTACCTTGCGAGTACTCTAGCGTGGAGGACTATCCCTTCCAGCGCCCTCGAGCTCGCGCACGCGCAGACACCGGCCGTCGGGCTCAGAACTCCCACGCAGGCGCCGCGTGCACCCTCCACAGGCAACAGATGAACGCTGGGCAGGCGCCCTCTCTGAAGTCTCCCAACACATAGCCGACTTAACTTGGGTCGTTAGCCGTCCGGCCTGAGACCCCCTTCCGTGAAGGTGGACGGAAGGTGAAGGTGGACCAGAGAAAGACAGACACGCGGGAGGGCAGGTCCAGGAAGGCAGGAAAACAGTTCTGGTGGGAAGAGAAGAGATGCTCTGATCACCTTAACCGGCCAAAGATGGAGTGCCTGCGGGGCAGGGGGCAGACAGGGTGGGGTGTGAGGAGAAGGTAGATGGGCAGGTGAGTCCAGGCTCGGGACCAGGGGAGTTGGAGGTAGGAGAGGATATTGTGAATTGAGCTGTCTCGACTCTCCTTTGAAAAGAGGTAGAGGTCCAAGTGGTCCTGGTTAGGAGCATGCACTGTGGGGTTGGACCCCAGGCATAGCGCTTCTGCAGCTGCTGATCTACTTTAACCTTTAGGCTGGGCAGGAACTACTTCTTAGGGCTACAGAGAAGATTAAATGACAGGAAGCATCCTAAAGGCTGCATGATGCTGAGTACCAGCCGGTCACTCCTTTAACACAATGTACAGGCCCCTGCTACGTGCCAGATACTGTTTATTCTATGTGCTGTGAATACAGCAGGAGAAGAGACAGTGGCTTCAGTCCGCTGAAGGGAGAAGAGCAATTTTTTTCAGTCTGTTAGGCGGGGAAAAGTCATGGAGAAAAATCAGGCGGAGTGAAAAGAGGGAGTAGGGAGGGTAGTGTGGAAAGGGCTGGGGGAATGGTCAGGGAAGGGCTCCCTGTGAAGTCTGAGCAGGATTTGAAAGAATGAGGGAGCGTGGGAGGGAGAGAGAGAGTTCTGAGCAGAAGGGACAGCAAGTGCAAAGGCCCTGAGGTGGGAACATGCACAGCATCTTGGAAGAACATGGAGGAAGCTGATGTGTTCAGAGCAGAGAGAACAAGGGCAGGGACAGGTGAGGGGAGGTGGGGTAAGCTAAGGGTGGGGAGCAGATAGCATTGGGCAGGGGTCAGAGAGTAAACATATGCAGCCATAGACAAGCATGACCAAAGAGTGGGACTATGTTCCATCGTCACTTTGTACATAAAATAAAGGTCCCCGAGGTACGGCTTCGAAGCCTTGGTTGAGGACTGAGTGGGTGGGGGAAACTTTGGCAGTCTTGGAGTTGAGTCAGGGCACACTTGGATCTCAGTGTTCACAGGTCTCACTCTGCTCTCCATGGGAAGGAGGCTCTTGGGTGTGGGGACAAGGGCAGAAGTGAGGAGACCAGTTAGGAAGCAAGAAGAGAGGGTGACTCGACCCAGGGAGGTGAGGATGGAGGCGGGGAGCAGCGGCAGATTCTGGGTGTCTTTGGAAGGTAGGACAGATGGGGTTAGCTGATGGATTGCATGTGAGATGAGGGAGTGAGGAGTCAGGATGTCCCGATGGAGCCGTCCTTCTGGAAGAAGAGCAGGATGGGAGTCTGGGTGAGAGATGTCCGAGGCTGAGGTCGCCTGGGGTGTGAGCATCAGGGGAGTGGGGGTGGGGGCTGGGATTGAACATGGAGACGAGGAGGAACCAGCAGAAGAGACTGGAAAACAGGCAGGAGGGAGGGAGGAAAACTGAGAGGGGCAACCTGGAGTCAGGGAGACAGGGACTCTGAGGAGACTAAGTAATCAGTGTCCTGCCCCCAGAAATCAGAGGGCTGGGCATTCCCTGGTGGTCTGGTGGCTAGAACTCCACACTTTCACTGGGTTTGATGAGCCTTGAAAGGAAAGCTATGACAAACCTAGACAGCGTATTAAAAAGCAGAGACATTACTTTGTTGACAAAGGTCCATATAGTTAAAGCAATGACTTTTTCAGAGTCATGTAAAGATTTGAGAGTTGGGCAATAAAAAAGGCAGAGCACCGAAGAATTGATGCCTTTGAACTGTGGTGTTAGAGAAGACTCCTGAGATTCCCTTGGATAGCAAGGAGATCCAACCAGTCCATCCTAAAGGAAATCAGTCCTGAATATTCACTGGAAGGACTGATGCTGAAGCTGAAACTCCAATACTTTGGCCACCTGATGCGAAGAACTGACTCATTGGAAAAGACCCTGATGCTGGGAAAGATTGAAGGCAGGAGGAGAAGGGGATGACAGAGGATGAGATGGCATCACTGACTCGATAGACATGAGTTTGAGCAAGCTCTGGGAGTTGGTGATGGACAGGGAAGCCTGGCGTGCTGAGGTCCATGGGGTTGCAAAGAGCCAGGCATTACTTAGCGACTAAACAACAACAGGGAGCTAAGATCCTGCAAGCTGGGGGCTGAGAACTGGCCAGGGGTGTAGCATCTCAGAGGTCACCTAGAGGAAAGGATCTTTGGGGTGTGGGGAGCCTGAATGCAGTGAGGTCAGCAGAGGTGAAGGTGGGGAAGGAATTGGGATTTGGGAGTGATGAGAAGGGAAAACATGGCCTGGATCCTTCCTGGAGGCTCAAAAGGAGAATTTTGTTGTTGTTTGGTGTTTTTATTTTCAAAGATGGAAAAAAATAACCACCATTTAAGTGCTGATGGGAATGAATCAGTACAAAAAAGGAAACTGTTGATGGTGGGGGAAGTGACTTAAGGAGTGGGGACAAGGCCCTGACACACCATAGCCTGTGTCCTGCCCCCCAGCTCTGTGTCCTAGTGGGGGTGGGGGGCTGAATCAGCTGTGGGGCTATGGGGATCAAAGGTGCTCTTTCTGAGTCACAGAATGGGACCTCAGAGGCTGGTGGTGGCCCCAAGTGCTGGCTTTGGGCAGGGCAGACAGGATGGCCTCCAGAGCACAGAGGAGGGTCAGGCTGGGAGTGGGACCACACAGGATGGCAGAGGGGCTGGGAGAGACTATGGATACAAAGGTGACAAGTGGGGACACTTAACAGCATTTCTCTTTATATATATTTCTTTACTTTTGTTTATATATTAGTTGGCAGTACTGTGTCTTAGTTGCAGCACACGGGATCTTTAATTGCAGCTTTTGTTATTGTTCAGCCACTAAGTCATGCCTGTCGCTTTGTGACCCCATGGATTGCATCATGCCAGGTTCCTCTGTCCTCCACTATCCCCTGGAGTTCACTCAAAATTCATGTCCATTGAGTCAGTGATGCCATCCAATCATCCTCTGCTCATCCTCACTTCAATCCAACCTCTCATTCTCCTTTGCCTTCAGTCTTTCTCAGCATCGGGACCTTCAGGTGGGATCTAGTTCCCTGACCAGGGATGGAACCCAGGCCCCCTGCACTGGGAGCATGGAGCCTTAGCCTCTGGACTGCTAGGAAGTGCCAGCATTTCTCTTCTGATGTCCCTATTTGATGGGTAAAATAGGAACAAGTTCTGCTGTAGGGGGTGAGCGGAGAAGAGATGGCAGAGGCTTGAAGACAGCAGAGAAAGTGTGAGTTAGCATCTGGGAGGGCTGGGACGAGGGGACTAGAGTCTGATTCTCCAGCAGCGTTGGGGGCCCCGCTTGAGACTGAGGTGGTACTTTCTGAGTGAGGCCACCAGTGCAGTTGTAGAGTTTCCTTTAGTCACTTTAACCTGTGTTGTCATTTTTCTGAGTGAGTGGCAGAGAGGAGGAGCTGGGAGTGCACAGAGGGGATGGTTAGAACACTGGATGGTTAAGCTGCAGGAGGCAGGAGAGAGACATCAAGGATCAAAGGACAGAGGGTGATGAGAAGGGAGGACTAGGTCTCATGCAAGGTCCAGAGGAGGGAGCTGGAAAGATGGGTGTGGGCTCTGAAACAGAAATTAGGGAGGGGTGCAGTTACTGAGGATGACAAAGTCTGGGGGGACCCTGGGCACCAGTGGCTGAAGTTGGTTGAAGGACAAGATAGTGGGAGGCAAGATCAAGGACTCACAGACCAGGAGTTAGAGGGATCATCCACGTGGAGGGTAAAACCACCCAGAACTTAGGTGTGTGCTGGACAAAGTGACAGTGAGCTGAAGCTGACATCTTCAAAAAATAAATAATCAGGACTTCCTTGCTGGCTCACCTGGAGCTTAGAAGCAGAGCATTCTAGAGAAGAGAGGGAGAATGATTGGGAAGTGGCCACAGGAATCAAAGAGGGGCACCTCATTCTGCCTAGAGGTCTGAAAGAAAGAGCCCCTACCTGACAGGGCTGCTGGGGAAACGCAGTCCACAGGAATCTGTCATCAGTGTTAGAAGGAGTGGGTGCCGGAAGACATGAGAAAATGACAAGGGAATAGGGTGGTAGGGGGCTGGGGAGAGGAGACCCAAAGGGGCCCTGAACAGGACAGCCAGGCTGGACCTCAGGGCAGCCAGGGATGCTGGTGAAGGGTGGGATTGGGGACCAGGGATGGGCATGGCTGGGTAGGAGCTGGACACCCTGTCCTTACCCCTCAGAGCCCCTCTAATCAAATAGGACAGCCAGCTGTGGTGTGGAACAAGATCACTGCCCCTCGCCCCCAGCTCTGCCCTGGAGCACATGGAGCTGAGACCTGATGCCAGCCACAAGGAGAATGTGCCCCCCAGGCCGGCAACCTCCCTGAGGCCAGGCAAGAGGTTCAATGGGTCTGGATCAGAGGTGGCAAGAGCAGGGCCCCCTTGGGTAGCAGCCCAGAGCCCCTTTCGCAGACAGGCCAGCCCAGGGCCTTGTTAATTCCTGAGATTAGCTGTTTGAGGCCAACTGGACCAGGACAAAGTCTTCCAGCCCAGGCTCCAAGGGAGGATCAGGAAGTCAGGACGTGAGATGAAAAAGGGGGAAACAGGAGCCCCAGAGCTAGGTCTTTGCAGTGGTGGCTGAGGAACCCCCCTGCTCATCAGGCCACAGAGCTGTGCAGCCAAGAGTGAGAGCAACCCAAGAACCAGTGCAGATTCCAATTCACACGCCAGGTTCTCTGTGTTCTAGCTGTGTGACCATAGGCCAAGATACTTAACCTCTCTGAACTTTAGTTCCTGTCTGCGAACTTTCATGGCCCATTCTACCTGCCAGGCCCTCCGAGGCATCTCACCAGCACCCAAGAGGCTGGGTGGAAGGGAGGCGGGCTGGGGAGACTGGTGGCGGTGGAGCGGGGTTGGGGGGTGGTGGCTGTGAGGGGGAGAGCTCTAAGCCCCACACCCTTGGTCCCCAGAGCAGCTCCCTTTTAACTTTAATGTGTTGGGTCTTGCTTTGACTCCAGCTGTGAGCCACCCCTCACCTAGCACCTCTGCTCAAGCTGGACACCAGGGAGTCGTCCTTGATGCTTCTTTCCCCTTCACCCTCTTTCACGCCTTCACCTTCTCAGCAGATCTGATCTGCCTTCTCTCCACCCTCCTACTGCCCCCATCTCAGCCCCATCACCTCTCACCTGGGAACCCCCTCAGCAGCCTCCCTACTCTCTCCCTGCTTCCCGCTGCCCTCCTTCCGAGCCCCTGCCCCATCCCCACTCTGAGTCCCTGCACTGATGCCAGGGGTGCATCCTGGCATCCATCAGTCCACCGCTTTTGGGGTGCATCCATCGGTCCACCTGGGACAATAGGTGACACAGACCTCTGGACTCTGGGCTCCCTCCCCTGTCCCTCCCGAGCACTGACCACAGAGTCCTCCCCCAGTGCATAACTGTCTGTCCTTTCTTTAGAGCCACGGAGACTCCGGAAGAGCCTGGGTGTTGGCCTGGCCAGTAGACATGGCCAGTGGGTGCCCGTGGGCCCGGCTGAGAGGGGAGGGCCTGCTGCCACGCCGTGCCTGGGGACAGTGCTGCACCAGGAGCCTTGCCGAGTCCAGAGCAACCTGGCCAGCCCCAGCCCCAGCCCCAGCCTGGGCCTCGTCCTGAGGGACACGACCAGCCATCTGACCAACTCAAGCTTCCAGCAGCAGGTCAACCTGAAGCCCTTGGTTGGGAGACCCCAAGACTTTGCAATCCAGCAAAGTAACTTGTGCCCCAGGGAGACCCACACAGCTGAGTGTGGACGTCTCACCAGCCCCCAGCTCTGGTCAGAGCCTCAGAAGAGATTCTGGCCCCACCTGATGCCCCAGGGAAGCCCCCTATCCCGAGGGCCACTGGCTCACCCATCCTCCAGTCTGAGGCGGTCCTGGCTGCTGGCCACAGATCCCTCTTGCCCAGACATCAGGCTTACTACACGGCTGGCTCCACTCAAAGGGCCTGCATGGTCAGACCCTAGATCCCAGTGTGGCCTGGGGGGCTGGGCCTCCAGGCTCGCGGGGGAACCCCTGACCCTGAAAGACCTGGCTGTCCCTGCCCAGAGCCCGCCTCAGGCCCCATCCCAAGCTGCCATTCACCAGCTGCTGGTCTGTGTGCAACGCCTGGAGTGTGAGGCAGTGCGGCTCAGGTGCCAGGCATCCCGGGAACCCCCAGGCCCTGTGCTGCAGGAGCCCTGGACCAGAGCTGGCCAGACGCTCCCTGTCTGCTCCCAGCCCAGCCAGCCTGTTCTTGATTCCTGGGATGAGAGGAGGAGACACTCCCGAGGCCTCAGGGGAACTCCCGGTTTCCCAGCGACACAGGGGGCCCAGGAGGGTCTCTCAGACTCTCAGGCAAGCAGCAAGCGTGCATCACTGAGGACCACTCTGCAGATGCTGCCTGGGGATGCCCTTGACCCTGAGCAGGTGGTCCTTTCTGCCTGCCCACTAAGGCAAGGAGAGCAGTGCTCGCCGGGGACTACACACGGCTGGGGGCAGAGGGGGAACCCCCTGCTCCCTCCAGAGGCGGACAGCAGGGAGGCCAGATTCTGCTCTCCAACCTCATCCAGTTCAGCCCGGGACATCCTTCCTGGGCGGGAAGGAGGGAACAGGGCCCCAAGGGAGCGGATCAGCAGGGGGAAAGAAAGGCCAGCTTCCGGGCTGCCAGACAGAGCCTCCGCGAGGAGTGCCCTGCAGGTAGGGGCCAGAGGAGTCTGGGAGTTAGGGGACCCTGGGTTGGGGGCTGCCCTCCCTTCCAGGAATTCTCAGTCCAAGCTGGCTGTCACTACCCTGTCACCCTCCCTCCAAAGGGAGGCCTTGGGGAGGCAGGTTTAGCAGGGGGTATCTAGTCCTGCTCGCTTCTCGGCCTGAGAGTGTGTTGTGTTCTTTTATTTTCCAAGAACAAAGCCAGAAACACTGTGAACCTGGAGCCTGAGTTCGGCGGGTGAGGATATGTGCTGTGGCGTGGGGACCGAGGCCACGCTCTGAGAACAGCTCCTGTCCCACTTGCCTGCAGATTCGGGCCTGATGGCGATAAGGCCCGGCTGGCAAATCCTTGCAGAATTTAAGGGGGAGGGAACCTCCCAGGCCCCTAAGGACAGGAATGTGGGGGCTGCTGCTTCCTGGGATCTGAAACTTGTTAGGCTGCCCTGCACTCTTGGCAGTCAAACAGGGCATTCCCCTGCCTCCAGGAGCCCTTTTTTATGGAATTTCCAAGGCTAGCCCTCTGCAGAGGAAAGGCCTCCCGGTGTCCAGCTAGCCCTCCTGCCTCAGGGTGGAGCATCACCCTCCATGCTGGAAAGGCAATGTGGGTGGTGCTGAGCCCCCAGCTGCTCCCTGGGGCTGGGGGGCCAGGCCCACCCCTGGTCAGCCTCATCTGTCCCCAGCTGGCAGTGGCTGTCCAGATGTTTCAGAGCATGGTGGCGCTGGGCACAGCGGCGGCGGGCAGTGGCGGCAGCTGTGGCGCTGGGCCGGCGGCAGCTGTTACGCAGGGGTCTGCGGGCACTGCGGTGGGCACTGTGGCTCCGGGAGGCCCAGCTGGAGGTGGCGTGGGAGCGACACACTCAGACCCTGCTGGCCCGAACCTTCCAGAAGGTTAGGAACCTCTAGATTAGGGCATGGAGAGGTGATGAAACACTTGTGTGTCTGGGGAGGAGGCTTTCTTGAGGCACAGGTTGTTCCCCCTGAGTGATTAGCAGTAGAGCAGGCAGGCATCAGTCCAGACACGTGACTGAACTCTGCTCAAGCTCAAATCCTGTTTCCACCGCTTTCCTTTCCTCCACATTTTCTCACTGTGTGATCTTGGGGAAGTTACTTGACCTCTCTGTGCCTTAGTCTCTTTAGCTCTGAAATGCACTCACAATAGTACATACCTCTCAAGGTTGTTGTGAGGTTGTGCTGTGCTTATTTGCTCAGTCATGTCCGACTCTCTGCAATCCCTCTGTCCGTGGGAATTCTCCAGGCAAGAATACTGGAGTGGGTTGCCATGCCCTCCTCCAGTGGATCTTCCCATCCCAGGGATGGAACCCAGGCCTCCCGCATTGCAAGTGGATTCTTTACCAGCTGAGCTACAAGGGAAGCCCCGTTGTGAGGTTAAATTAATAAATATAAGGAACTCAGAATCCTGCTTGGCACATGGCAAGCCCTCTGCTATTTAAGTGGTTGCTTTTGTTTTTTTTCAAGTAGGGGCTTCCCTGGTGGGTCAGCAGTAAAGAATCTGCCCGCCAATGCAGGAGATGCAGTTTCGATCCCTGGGTCAGGAAGACCCCTTGGAGAAAGAAATGGCAACCCACTCCAATATTTTTGCCTGAGAAATCCTATGGACAGAGAAGCCTGGTGGGCTATAGTCCATGCTGTAGAAAGAGTTGGACACAACTTAGCGATTAAACAACAATTTTTTACTAGAGGTTTGCTAGCCAGGACTGGGAGGGCATTTCGGTGTTTGTCCCTCCTTAGGACAAGTGTTTTGAGAGGGTCTAGCTCCAGGTTTTGTCTCCCAAGGAAAACCTTGCCTCTTGGGCTCCATTTCTCCATCCGTCCATCCATCTATCCATTCATTCCCAAAGAGGCAGGGCCATCTAATTGGTTAAGACCAGTGTCTGACTTTGTCTCTGCCCTTTCCGCTCAGGGCATACTTGAGCCATCAGCCAATGTCCCTCTTCCCCTTCTCTCTTGACCTAGTGGAGACACTTGATTCAGCAGCACAAACAAGGGCAGCCTCACGTCCAGGCTGGGCCAAGACCCCTGTCCTCCAGGGAAGACCAGGACCAAGGCCCCTCAGGAAGGAAGCCGGTGATGGATGGTGCCTGGAGAAGCAGGTAGTCTGGGACACCCCAGGTTGGTCAGTGTGACCTGGACAGTGCTTGTGGCCTTCCCTCCTTGTCCCCCACTTCCCCTCAAATGTGGTCAAGGATTTTTGCAAAAGGATGTCCATTGCGGCGTTATTTATACCTTTGAAAACTTCAAAACAGCCTAACTATCCAACATCAAGTGAGAAAATTGTAATTTAACCATGTGATAAACATTTGGCAACTGTTCAATATGATGTTTATCAAGATTTTAAAAATTCCTCCTCATTCTTTTTTTATTTTTTGTTTCCATATCTTTATTGGTGTTTTTTCCTATTATAATAATCATAATAGGAATGCATGCTTGATTTGAAAAAACATTCAAGATAGTTGCAAGTATTTCAGTTAATTCAAAAGTTTCATCTCCCTCCTTATGTATCTTATCCTCCTTCCTAGAAGTAGCTTTATGGGTATTTGCATATGGGTATTTTTAATGGTGGGAGAAAAAAAAGAGGGTTAAAAAAACAGTGCCTAGTGGGCTTCCCTGGTGGCTCAGTGGTGAAGAATCCACCTGCCAATGCAGGAGACATGGGTTCGATCCCTGATCTGGGAAGATCCCACCTGCTGCGGAACAACTAAGCCTATGTGCTACAGGTACTGAACCTTTTCTCTAGAGCCCAGGGAATCACAGCTACTGAGCCCCTGTGCCACAGTATTGAAGCCTGTGTGCTCTGGAGCCCATGCTCCACAACAAGAGAAGCCACTGCAATGAAAAGCCCACTCAAATGCAACTAGAGAGTAGTTGCATTTAGTTGCAACTAGAACTTGCCAGAACTAGAAAACAGCCCATGCACCAATGAAGACCTAGCACAGCTCCCCCCACCAAAATAGTACCTAAGAAGGAATTCCCCAGCAGTCCAGTGGATAGGATTCTGTGCTTTAAAAAAAAAAAACAAAACTATTTATTTTTAATTGGAGGATAGTTGCTTTACAATATTGCGTCAGTTTCTGTCCTATGTCAACATGAATCAGCCATAGGTATACATATGTCTCCTCCCTCTTGAGCCTCCCTTCCCATCCCACCCCTCTAGGTTGTCACAGAGTACCGGGTTTGAGCTCCCTGCACCATATAGCAAACTGAGACATAAGCATTACTATACGTAAAAGAGACAGCCAGTGGGAATTTGCTGCAGGACTCTGCTTTCATCCCAAGGGCCTGGGTTCAGTCCCTGGTTGGGGAGATTCCACAAACTGTGTGGCTAAAAAAAAGGAAAAATAGTACCCAAGATGGGCTTCCTTGATAGCTTAGTTGTTAAAGAATCCACCTGCAGTGCAGGAGACCCCGGTTCAATTCCTGGGTTGGGAAGATCCGCTGGAGAAGGGATAGGCTACCCACTCCAGTATTCTTGGGCTTCCCTTGTGGCTCAACTGGTAAAATCTTAATATAAAATTATATTTTATATTATAAAATATAATATAATATTTTAATATAAAATATTTAAATGTTGCATAACAATGTGAATTAGTTAACACCACTGAACTGTTCACTTAAAATGGTTATTGTGTTTAAAATATTTATTTTAAAACACTTGTGTTTAAAATATTTACTTAAAATGGTTAAGATGGTAAATTTTATGTGCATTTTAATTACCACTGTTAAAAATAAAAATAAGTAAATAAATCTCATTTCCCCCTGCCCCCCCCCAAAATGCTAAAATGGAAATAATGGTCATTTCTGGAGCAGTGAGGTTTAAGATGGCTATTTTCAGTTCCTCAGTTTTCCATCCCAACAATGTTATTGATTTTGTTCTTTTTTTCATTTTTAAAATTTTATTGATTTAGTTGAGGCTCTGCTGGGTCTTTGTTGCTGTTTGCAGGCTGTCGCTAGTTGCAGGGAGTGGGGGCTCAGGCCTCTCACTGTGGTGGCTTCTCTTGTTGTGGAGCACAGGCTCTAGGCTCATGGGCTTTAGTCGTTGTAGCTCTCGGGCTCTAGAGCACAGGTTAGTAGTCGTGTGCACAGGCTTAGTTGCTCCATGGCATGTGGGAGCTTCCCAGACCAGGGATTGAACCCATGTGCCCTGTTGGCAGGTGGATTCTTAACCACTGGACAGACCATCAGGGAAATTCCATTCTTATTTTTAAACAATTGTGTTTAAAATATTTATTTAAGTGATATTTATTTTAATGCATGTTTGTTGTAAAAAAACCCAAATGGTATTAAAGAGAATACAGCAAAAGCAGAACCCTCCCCACAAATTACTCACATATCAGGAACAGAATGTACTGTCTGGAATAGAACAGGCGGGTGGCTCAGCGCACCTTTGCTCCTGCCAGCAAATGGTCCTTCAGGACTGGGGTGGATGGGTTGGGACTGGGTGCCTTCCCTAGGCTGGGGAGGACATCAGTTTCTATCTGGGCAACTTCACTCTCAGTCCAGGGAGTCTGAGAGAGGAGGCGGGAGCCCAGCCGATTCCGTTGTGTTCTGGGCCGAGGCCAGATGGAGGAGACAGGGGAGTCCCGATCCTGCAGGCTCTGCAACATCTGTCTGGTGAGATGTGGGGTTCTGGGGAAAGGGGGAGATGGATCCAGGCGGGGCAGGGCCCGAGTCCCTACACTGGGCAGACAGAGCCAGGCAGGGTAGGCCCAGGCCCCCACACTGGGCAGGGCAAGGGGGCAGGGGCTCCTCAGTGAGTAAGTGAGTGCTTATTGAGTATCTACCCTGGCAACTTCCCAGACAAGATCTCATTTAAGTCTCATGGTGACCTTGGCACGGCATTGTTCCCATTTTACTGATGGGGAACTGAGGCATAGGGAAATTAAGTGACCAGCTCAAGGACACATAGTATAAGAGGGGCACATCCCGCATTTGTGTGCCGTGGAAGATGGATACAAGCCAGACAGAAGCTTGTATGTTAGAACTGGGAAGTCCTTAGACATGACTCACTCATGGGGAAACAGAGGCCCAGAGATGGAGAGTGACTGACGGGTCCAAGGCCACTCAGCCTGGCATCCCAGGACTCAGTGGTCCCTCCTGACCCTGTTGCTCCCCTCTACTCACTCTCTCTTCCCACCTTCTTCCCTCCCTTAGTCTTCCTCTTGTGGTGCCATCAGAAGGGATGGGGCAGGCAGGAGAAGGGGGTCCAGGGAGAGGCCTCCCAGGCTACGCTGAGGACTCAGAGGATGGCGAGGCCCCCCCACGCCTGGCGCTCTCCTGCTGCAGGTGCGGCCTGGGTGGCCCTACTGGACCCTCAGCATCGGAGAACCTGGCTCTGCAGGTAGGGGGAAGAGAGAGTGGGGACCACTTTCCCTGAGGCAGAGAGGTGGGATGCAGCTGGGAGAGGCCCTTTAAGTCAATTTTTCACAAAATATATATTTATTTGGCTTCACTGGGTCTTAATCGTGGCAAGCAGGATCTTTAGTTGCAGCATGTGGGATCTAGTTCCCTAATCAAGGATCAAACCCGGGCCACTGCACGGGAGTGTGGAGTCTTAACCACTGGACCACCAGGGAAGCCCCTTAAGTCAATTCTTGACTCCTGGTGTTGAGAGAACAATGAAAATAAGAAATGAATACATCCACCATTTAATGAGACACTAAGACCTGCCAGACACCACCCAGGGGCTGGGATTTAGTTATGCATGCGTGCTCAGTTGCTGAGTCCTGTCTGACTCTTTGCGACCCCATGAACTACAGTTCATCAGGCTCCTCTGTCCATGGGATTTTCCAGGCAAGTGGAGTGGGTTGCCATTTCCTCCTCCAGAGGATCTTCCTGACTCAGGGATCAAAACACATCTCCTGTGTCTCCTGCTTCGGGAGGTGGATTCTTTTTTTTTAATTTACTTATTTATTTTAATTGGAGGATAATTACTTTACAATACTGTGATGGTTTTTGCCATACATCAATATGAACCGGCCACAAGTATACATGTGTTCCCTCATTCTACCCGCCCCCACCTCCCTCCTCACCCCATCTCTCCAGGTTGTCCCAGAGCACCAGCTTTGGGTACCCTGCTTCATGCATTGAACTTGCCCTCGTCGTCTATTTTACGTATGGCAGTGTACATGTTTCAATGCTATTCTCTCATATCATTCCACCCTTGCCTTCTCCCACTGAGTCCAAAAGTCTGTTCTTTACATCTGTGTCTCCTTTGCTGCCCTGCATGTAGGATCATCAGTACTGTCTTTCTAAATTCCATAAATATGCATTAATATACAGCATTTGTCTTTCTCTTTCTGACATACTTCACTCTGTATAATAGGCTCCAGGCTCATCCACCTCATTAGAACTGACTCAAATGCATCCCTTTTTATAGCTGAGTATTCCATTGTGTATATGTACCATGGATTCTTTACCACTGAGCCACCTGGGAAGCCAGGGATTCAATTATAAGCAGAGCTTTAAGTCCATGGAACCCATGACTCAGTGCAGGGACAGATAGGAAGGAAATTAACAATCACAAAGGATGCGTGTGTATGAATACCACCCAAGTTAAGTGTTGTGAAGTGAAGGAACACAGAGCTACATGAAGATTTTTTTTCCCTGTTAACTATTTTATTATGGGACATTTTTATCTTACACAAAAGTAGGAAAACAGAATAAATAGCTTCAATGTACCCATCAAGAAAATCACCTCCTGAGAAAACTTGTTTCATCTGTACCCTAGCTACTTCCCCCACAAAAACCCCAGGCATCCTATCATTTCATATGTACATATTTCTGCAGCATCTCTAAAATAGAGTCTTTTTTTTTAACTTTTACTTTATTTCACTTTACAATACTGTATTGGTTTTGCCATACATTGACATGAATCCACCACGGTTCTACATGCGTAAAACAGAGTCTTGAAAACAACAGAACCACCATTCCATGGGCTTCCCCAGGTGGTGCTAGTGGTGAAGAACCCTCTTGCCAATGCAGGAGACACCAGAGACACCGGTTCAATCCCTGGGCTGGGAAGATCCCCTGGAGGAGGAAATGGAAACTCACTCCAGTACTCTTGCCTGGAGAATCCCATGGACAGAGGAGCCTGGCGGGCGGCCGTCCATGGGGTCAGACAGGACTGAAGCAATTGAGCACGCGCGTACCACCATACCATGACCACACCTAAAATATGAATAATTCCTTAACACCAAGAAATAGTTGGTCAACATTCAAATTTCCGCTTCTACTATGTGTTGTTATCATCTGTTTGAATCGGGATCTGAATAAGGCCCATGTGCTGCCATTGGTTGAGGAACCATCAAAGTCTGTGGCATTCCCTCTGAGCTTCTTGTTGTTTCTTCCTCTCAATGATCTGTTGAAGAAACCAGGTTGCCTGTCTGGCAGCTTCCCACGGTCTGCATTCTGCTGCTTGCGTCCCCTGATAGAGTTTTCTGTGAGAACTTGTTTTGTGCCGTGTGAGTCTTCATTGCCGCGAGGGCTCTCTCTAGTTGTGGTGAGCGGGGGCTACTCTCCAGTTGCAGTGTGCGGGTTTCTCACTCCAGTGGCTTCTCTCGTTGCGGAGCACCGACTCTAGAGGTCCTGGACTCAATGGTTGTGGCACACGGGCTTAGTTGCCCCGTGGCATGTGGGATCTTCCCGGACCAGGGGTTGAACCCGTGTCCCTGGCATTGGCAGGTGGATTCTTAACCACTGGACCACTAGGGAATTTCTCTGTGAGAACATCTAACAAAGGGAGCTGACCTCGACCCGAGTTCAGCAGAGATGGGAAGGATGCATGGTTGACTGGTAGAGGAGAGCAGACAGGAGCGCCGGGCAGAGGGAACAGCACGTTCAAAGGCCTCTGACAGCGGAACATGGAGAATTCAAAGAAGGACAGTCAAGTTGGAACCCTGTTAGTGCAGGGTTGGAGGCCAGGGTGGTCTGAGATGAAGTTGGAAAGGTGTGCAGTGGTGTTGGGGGGCAGATCATCAGAGAGGGCCTTGTTGGCAGTGGGGAGCAGTTGAAATTTTCATCAGAGCAGGGAGACTACTACTGGAGGACTTTTGCAAGAGAGTAAGATGCCTGCAATGCAGAAGACCCAGGTTCCATCCCTGGGTCAGGAAGAGCTTCTGGAGAAGGGAATGGCTACCCACCCTAGTATTCTTGCCTGGGAAATCCCATGGACAGAGGAGCCTGTTGGACTATAGTCTATCAGGGTCACAGAGTCAGACAGAATAGAGCGACTGCTGCTGCTGCTGCTAAGTCGCTCCAGTCGTGTCCGACTCTATGCGACCCATAGACTGGGCTATGCAGCCCACCAGGCTCCCCCGTCCCTGGGGTTCTCCAGGCAAGAACACTGGAGTGGGCTGCCATTTCCTTCTCCAATGCATGAAAGTGAAAAGTGAAAGTGAAGTCACTCAGTCGTGTCCAACTCTTAGCGACCCCATGGACTGCAGCGCACCAGGCTCCTCTGTCCATGAGATTTTCCAGGCAGGAGTACTGGAGTGGGGTGCCATTGCCTTCTCCTAACACTTGAAAAATATTTCTCTAGGGACTTCCCTCGGAGAAGGCAATGGCACCCCACTCCAGTACTGTTGCCTGGAAAATCCCATGGACAGAGGAGCCTGGTAGGCTGCAGTCCATGGGGTCGCTGAGGGTCGAATACGACTGAGCGACTTCACTTTCATTTTTCACTTTGATGCATTGGAGAAGGAAATGGCAACCCACTCCAGTGTTCTTGCCTGGAGAATCCCAGGGACGGCGGAGCCTGGTGGACTGCCATCTATGGGGTCGCACAGAGTCGGACACGACTGAAGCGACGCAGCAGCAGGGACTTCCCTGGGGGTCCAGTGGTTTAGGGCTCCACACTTTCACTGCAGGAGGTACGGGTTTGATCCCTGGTCGGGGAACTAAGATCCCACAAGCCTTGAGGCACAGCCAAAAAATAAAAATACAATTTTTAAAAAAAGAAAGAAAAATATGAGTCTGGTTATGCTGTAGACACTGACCAGAGGAGTGGGGGCAACAGTGGATGCGGGAGGCCAGGTAGGAGGCAGCAAAGAACTGCCAGGCACCCAGAAGTGATGGTGGTGCGGCCTGAGCAGATGGCATGCCTCACTATCCTTACAGCAGCCCCATTTTACAGATGAGAAAGCTGAGGCTCAGGGAGGCGAGTGGCTCACCCAGGGCCTCAGTGGTGTGTCTGGCACATGGCAGGTGGCCATAGCTGCTGTTCATTATGACGAATACCAGCACTTTCTCTTGGCTGTCCAGGTGCTTTGGGGCCTGGCAGCGTTTCGTGCAAAGAGGGACCCGGTATCGGGACCACGTGGCCAACCGCCAAGCAGGGACCCTGAGGACGTGCTTGCAGCAGTGGGTGAAGATGAAGCAGCTCCGGGCCTCAGACGGGGCGAAGGTGGCCCAGCTGTCCCTTTGTTGGCAGAAGGCAGGTGAGTGAGCAGCTGGCCAAAGGGCTTCCCCTCCCCACACCCAGCAAACAGCGCCAATTCAGCTCCTTCTGCAGTCGCCCTGGCTGACTTACGGATTCTCAGGATGGGAGGTGATGAGATTGGGAGCTTTCTCAAGGGTGCAGCCTGGCAGACCTGGGAGGGTCCCTGGAGCAGCAGGCCTTGGTGGGCCCCATCCTGGCCGCTGTCATGAGCTCCTCTAGAGGAGAAACCCATTCCATCCTCTACCTCGAAGGGCTGTGTAGCGCCTATTCCTGGGAAGCCCCAAATCTAAGGGAGACACACAGCCCCTGCACCTGAGACCAAACAGGATCTTTGAGGTGTCCTGATGGGGGAGGGTTTGGAGGTGGTGGGAGGGGGCAGTGCCTATGAGGAGAGAGGTCCTAAGGGGCTGAGGCAGTGACCGCCAATGGCTTTGAGCAGAGAGAGGTCACTGATTCATCTCTTGTCTACTTCTTAGGGAACATGGCTCTCTTCAGCTCAGTCCCTGGAGGGGCCACAGCCCATGGGCTGAGGCTGATGGCTGCGGCCCGGGTGCTGCCTCAGGAGCAAGGCCAGGGCTCCCTGCAAGAAGCCTGCCGGAAGCTGGCCCTCCAGCGGGTGCTGTTGCTCTGGAGGACGCGGCTGTCCCAGCGCCAGCAGGCGGAGTAGGTGACCACAAGCTTGTGACCTGGGGTAGGGTCTGGGGGAGCCTAGGGTGGGCGTGTGAGCAGTGCTCAGCACAGGATGGAGCATTCCATAGGAACAGGTGGCATCCTGCTCCTCCCTGTAGTCTCAGCCTGGGGCCTGGCACCCCATGGTGCCCGGCGGGTATGGGGCTGTGGGAGGTGACCCAGGGACACTGAGACAGTGGCTGAGCAGAGAGCTGGTGGCAGGGGTTGGGGAGGGTGGGCAGGGCGTGCCAGGGGCACAGACGTGGAATCCCACCAGGATGGCCGGAACATGATGGGAGGTTGGTTTAATGCTCAACTCCCTCCTCAGAACCAGAACCCACCTCTCACCCATCTCCTGGTTAAGTGGGAAACCATGTCTGTCTCCTCATCAATGCCCCCCAGTATTTTGCAGGTGCCTGGACTGCCTGTATGCACAGAGTAGATACTCTAAATGAATAAAAGCGAGCCACTTTTCCCTGCCCCCAGTTGCCTTACTGGGGCTTCCCTGGTGGCTCAGTGGTTAAGAATCCGCCTGCCAATGCAGGAGATGCAGATTTGAGCCCTAGGTTGGGAAGATCCCCCAAAGTAGAAAATGGCAACTCACTCCAGTATTCTTGCCTGGAGAATCCCATGGACAGAGGAACCTGGTGGGCTACAGTCCATGGGGTTGAAAAGAGTCGGACCCGACTGAACGACTAAGACACAACACAGTTGCCTTATTACACAGCTAGAGATACAGGTTCAGAGGGGTCAAGCACCATGCTCTAAATCACACTGTGAATCTTTGGCAAGAAAGTCCCTATAGTGAGACCTTCTTCATGATGCTTTTATACAAGACAGGATGCTGGGATTCAGGGCCCAGGCTGATGGTTGTGGGTGAGGGGGCTGGCGGAGGTCAGGAGGGGTCAGCTTCACTAATGGGATGTCAGGAGGAATGAAAACTAGCTGCTGCAGGGTTAAGAGTTCTGTCCTTAAAAGTTGTATACCCGGCACCCATCAGCCCCTCACCCACTTGGTCCACTTGGACCCTCAGTCTCTTTTAATGCTGGCACTCCAGGGAAACTCAATTCACCATGATCCTTCAGAAGGTAGCCCTCCCTCTGCCAGACTGTCCTCTGGCATTTGGGTACCAGGGCACTGTCCATATCTCCCTGCGACATGTCTGGGCTTCCCTGTAGCCTGAGGCCAGTGCTAGGATCCCAGGTCTAACACTGTTTGGCGTTTGAGGAAATGACCTTTCCTCAAGCCTCCGTTTCCCTACCTTTGTAACCAAGTGGAGGCAGAAATACTGGTGTGGGCTCTTGAGTCTTGGGTCTGTGGGCCTGGGCCTGGCTCCCCCCACCTTCCCAGGGAGTGTGGTGAGAATCAAGCAGGTGATCAGGCAGGTAGAGCTGTGCTCTTGGCCTCAGCTGCTCATGAAGTTCATCCTGGGACTTTGGGAAGCCCAGGCGGCACCCACACCATTAAAGCAGAATCTAAAGGGGTGGGGCCCCAGTGGACCCCAGTCGACATCGGTATCTCTTAGAGCCCCGGCTGGTCCCAGTGTGCAGCCAGTCTGGTGGTGCCCAGCTCTGCGCCCTTCCAGCACCCCCAGCCATGGGTGAGGTGCGACCCTGGCACTCCCCTGCCCCCTCCTATAGCTCCTTCTTCGAGGGCGTGCAGTGGCGGGCACTGCGGCACATCCTGAGGGGCTGGCGCCTGAGAGCACGGGATCCAGGCAGCGCCAGGATTGCCTCGGGCCCAGATCTGCTGGGCTGCGCCCTGGGAGGGGAGGCCCCGCCAGGCTGCAGCACACACCAGAGAAGCTCCCAGGACAAGGTGAGGGGCAGAGGGTGGGGAGGAGGACGGGGGAGGAGATGGTGGCAGGCCAGGGCACCCAGGACCCCACACCTCCTTCCCCAGGCTTCCAGGGCCCCTGCCCTCCTGGAGATGCTCCGATTGAGCTTTCTGTGGGCAGTGGGTCGGCGACAGCAGGGGCGATGTCTTCTGCTCTGGCGGGCGCGGGCCCAGCAGTCCCGGGACGCAGCGAGGTGGCACCAGAGCACGCTTCAGAGGCGGTAAGGACCCCTCCCAGGATGGGAGCCGTGCTGCCCGCCCCCACTGTGGATTTACTGTTTCCCAGCAATCCTTGCCTTTCCATCCGCATCCCCTTGGGATCTGCATCCCAGAGGGCCCCCCTCACTCCCCAGACTCAGGTACTGCCCTCCTACCCTGCCCTGCTGCGAGGCATGAGGGGGAGGGGAGGGATCATGTGAGGCAGGGTATTCATTTCTCTCAGAAATTTCATGGCTGTGGTCAACTCAGCTTTGCCCCACACTGGCTGCGTGATCTCGGCAAGTTGCTTAACCTCTCTGTGCCTCTATCTCCCCATTTGTATGGGGTTCATACTAGGGCTCTCACTGGTGCGACTCAACGAGGTAGGGGCACGCACATCCCCTAGCAGGTACAGTGGCATTAGCAAGCACTCAGTTCACAGTGCTGTTCATCACAGCATTTGGCATCGGGGGTCTCGGGTCCCACTGTATCCTGACCACCCATCAGCATGACCCTCAGGGTAGCGTTGAAGCCCTCCAGCCCCCAGCAACCCCTCCTCCTCCATGATGGAAACAGGAGGAAGGGTCACCCAAACGCCTCCTTGCTGCTGAGGGGAGGGGAGGGCAGGGCCAGGCTGGCCCAGGGTGGGAGTGACCACCTGAGGGTGGACACTCCCCTTCCCAGCACCCTCCTTGACTGGAGCCACTGGGCAACAGCCCAAGGGACCCAGAGAAAGCTGGCTGCCCACTGGGCCTGGGATCGGAGGGGCAGGGCTGCCCTGGGCCTGTGGCGACAGCGGCTGGTACAGCGGCGGGAGGTGGAGCGGTGGGCCCAGGAACGGGGCCAGAGACTGCAGCGACATGCCCTGAGCCACTGGCACTGCTACTGGCAGAGTGAGTCGGGGACTGGGACGGGGCACCAGGGGTGAGGGAGGGGCCAAGATCCAGCAGGGACATCCAGGATTCAGGTCCTCTAGCACAGAGTCCAGTGATGGACTGGTTGACAGATTGGGACCGGGGTTGGGGGGGCAGGGTGTGGTGTGTGTGTGTGTGTGGATGCCGTATGCTTGGGTTCACACTCCCCACTCTTCCATTCCCTGACTGTATGGACTTTAAACAAGCTACTTAACCTGAGTCTCAGCTTATTCATCCATAAAATGGGGACACTGGTACCCACCTGCTAGGGTAGTGGTGGGGCTTCTATGAGACAATCCACATGGAGTGCTTGGCTCAGAACCCAGCTCCTTGTGGGTGTGACCGTCATCATCACCATCTTCAACTGCATCCTCATCATCCTCTTAGGAGTCAGGTGGTCCTCAGAGCCCAGCACAGGAAGCAGGGGTCAGTGGGGCCATTTTAGAGGCTTCTCACTCCTCCAATGTCGTATCAGTGGGCTGGCAGGTGGGGACTTGGCTGTTCAGAAAGTTTGTGTCCTGTCCACTGGGGACAGCAACTTCCCTGACCCAACTGTTGCCCAGGGATATTGACCCAGTGTTGCCAGACCTCTGTTTTTACAGAAAAGCTGGAAATCTATATTTTTGTGTGAATTCTCCTGATTCCTAAACATCATCAAGAAATTTAAAAGAACTCTATGAGTTGGTTGGCTTAGTTACCAGTAGAACACCTATAATGGGAGCATTTTAACCCAGTTAGCCATTCCCGCTTGGGTAGACGATCGAGACTGGCGAAGCAGGGGCCCATGGTTCCCCAGGGCCCAGGCTGAGGCTGGAATGAGCACTCAGAGGCACCTCAGCATCTCTCTGGCCATAGGACAGGCATTCCTGCAGGAGAAGTGCCAGCGGTGGATGCAGGCCCGCTTCCAGGGCCTGCAGAGGGCCATGTTCTGGGGCTGGCAGCAGGCGGCAGCTCGCCGGAGACCCGTGGCGGCCAGTCCAGAGCAGCTGCTACTGCAGAGGTGGGTGCGCGAGGCTCATCCCCACCTCGGAAGCAGCAGGGAGAGAGCCTAGGGATGGGAGGCTGGGTGGCCTCTGCAGCTCGAGAGACAGGCCAGGCTGGAGACCTGGCATCCAGGCAACAGGGGCATGAAGGGAGACCCCAGCCTGGAGTCAAAACCATCAAGCTTCCATTCTCCATGCTGTTCAGGAGGAGGGGGGACGGTAAGCCCCTAACCCCTCCCAATGCCCTGACAAGCCCTGGGTCTCCACCTCCTGGCTGGGTCAGCCCTTTGGTTTCAAAGCTCACTGCTAAGATGGGGGAACCAACTCCTCAAACAGCCACTAGAGCGTGTGTTCCAACTCCACGTCTTGTTTAATGAATCACAGCACAGGAGAATACCATGGTCAAAGAAGAGCGCGAAATCTGAAATAGAGCCGGTCTAGTGACACGTGTATACAGATCATAGATGCGTGTAGTTTTTTAAAAAATTATCTTTGGCCACACCCCACAGCCTGTGGGATCCTAGTTCCCCAACTAGGGATTGAACCCAGGGCCCCTGACAATGAAAGCATGGAGATCTAACCACTGGACCACCAAGGAATTACCTGGATGTGTGTTCTCCCAGGGCTGGTTCTATACAAACTCACAGGCATTCTCAGTGCTCCCACAGAAGCAGTGAGCCATTCACTGCAGAGTAGCTGATGTTTTCTTGGCCCCTCTGACCACAGTCCCCTCACTGACCTCCTGCCCTAGAGTTGCCGTGTGAGGGCAGGCAGGGTGTGGCTGTTCCCCTGATGTAGGGGACCTGGACCCACATCACCAGGCTCCCACACCATCCCAGGCAGCCTGCCCTCAGCAGCCAGGGCGCACGCATGCCGAGGCCCCTAAATGAAAGCCAGGGCTCTCACCTGTCACACATCAGTCCACACTTCCTTTTTTTCCTTTAAAAAAAAAAAAGTATTGATTTTTTTTTTGTTTTGCCCATGCTGCATAGCATCACATGTGGGATCTTAGTTCCCTAACCAGGGATTGAACCCAAGGCCCCTGCAATGGGTGGAAGGCAGAGTCTTAACCACTGGACCTCCAGGGAAGTCTGGTCCAGATGTTCTTAAGGCACCTAGGCTGTGTATACAAAACTGTGTATAACCTGTGATGGTTTGTGGACGAGTTTCAGGTGTAGCTTTGAATACCTGGACTGGAGTACTGCAGTCCATGGGGTTGCAGAGTTGGACACGACTGATCGATTGAACTGAACTTTGAATAAATCAGACTTCTGACTGGGAAGCCACCTAGGCCCCTCCTCTGCCCCTGTTCTGCAGCCACTTCCAGGCCTGGTTTGGAGTCGTGAAAGCCTCCTGGGCCAAGCGTCCAGCCTTCCAAGATGGTCTGAGGAGACGGATACCCGGGGCCACATTTGCCAGTGAGGCCCCAGTGATCACATCCCAGCCTCAGGAGCTGCATGTGGCCCAGGCCTCCTGCTGGAAAAGCCGAGAGCAGGGGTGCCAGGCGGACAAGCAGCTGAGGAGGACCTGGGCCCAGCAGGCCTTTGTTGCAGGGCGAGTGGCCCCAGGCCAGTGTTGCAAGGCCTGTCGGCAGGCAGGAGAGCGCTCCAGGGCCCAGGCCCTTTGCTGGATGCTGTGGGCACGTGAGTCCTGCCAGCACCGGGTCATTCGAGACCATACTGTCCCAACTCTGAGCGCCAGGTGGGTGCCCTCAACCTAGGGCAGTCCCGTACTATGTAGGGCCAGCTTAGACCTTGAACTTGTTTAGAGTCAGAGTACAGGGTATTTGATGGCTAGTGGTGGGGCTCAGGGGGCTGAGGGTGATAGGATAGGACATCCTAGTCATTGCAACTAGTCCTGGGGTCAAATGCCAGCTCTGTACTCTCCAGTCATGCCACTCCCTCCTTGGGCAAGTCTGACTTTGAAGGTCAAAGTAAGATAATAGCCCTGCCTTGCAGGGTGGCCCCAGGGTTATCGTGGGCATGCTCTCAGTTCAGCTCAGGCCAGACGCACACCAGGTGCTGAAAATATACAGCAGTGCTTGTCGGGGGATGGGAACATAGGAGCAGTGGGCAGGCCTGCTTTCTCTCTGTCCCCATGTGTAATATTCTGCCGGTCTCTGTGCCCATTTGAACCTGATTTCAACAGAAGAGGGATGAGGGAGGGGAGCATAGGCATGGGGCTTTGCCTGGACCCGCTGGAGGGTCCCAGCCCTGATGACTTCCGGGTGGGCTCCTCCTTCCCCTCAGGGTCCAAGAGACCTGGACCAAATCAGCGACTCAGGGGCATGTCCAGCGAAGTGCCGTCACTCACGTCCAGCAGGCTGAGCCCAGGTGCTTCCTGCGAACCCACTGGTCCCAGTGGCGGACAGCACTGTTCAGAGTGTGGCTAGAACCACAGGCAGAGGTCCAGGAGGCCAGCAGAGCCCACCCAGCCAGGCCCAGGGCCAGCCTCCGGCGCTGGCCTGGGCTGACCACCAGAGGGCGCCTCCTGGTGCTGATGAACCCTCCAGCCCTGAAGAGGCAGGTGAGGCTGGGCCCAGGTTGGGTGGGAGGTCCCAAATGACCCGAGGGCCAGCGGCCTCAGAATCAGCTTGATTCAGCCCAGGCGGCCAGGGTGGCTGGATGCTTCTCCAGGATCCCAGTGGCCTTGTGGACACCACGCCTACGGGTTCTCAGACAGCCTCCGGTCTGGCAGTCACCCAACTGTGGGACCATCAGCAAACATCTACTGAGCACCTGCTGAGTGCCAGGCCAGTGCAGTCTGCTACAAGGACACACCCTGGGTGGCAACTGTTAAGGAGCAGACACCTGAACTCCCAAGTCAAGGTGCAGCCTAGGATCAAGATAGGTGATTGAGTTCAGTAGAAATGGTGACAAAGAGCTAGGTGGCCTAACAGGAAGGGAGAAGCCACAGTGAGTGTGTCACTCCAGGCACCAGGAGTGCCACTGCACGGCAGTCTAGGGACACTTCATTGCAGGACACACAGTATTCCTCTAGATGACTCGCAGCATCACGAATCCTATTCTAGGATGCCAGGAAGCATGCCATAGTCTCTAGGAAGGTTCTAAGAAAAAAAGATTCAAGTCATTTATTTTAAATAGAATTGAAAGGGACTAACTTTGGTTGCAGAATCTGCATTTCCACCTATGTGGGGCTATGGCAACTGCAGATTTTGAGGTCTCTGGGTATTTTCTTTGTAGATCTGTGTTTCAAGACAACTTTATTTTCAGAGTATGTTATAAACACTTCCATTCCTGTCAGCAAAGGCAGGCAGGGATCCCGTCTACTGATGGAGAAACTGAGGCTTGTAGAAACAAAATACAGTAAATGCCAGGAACGGTCAGTGGTACTAGGGTGAATTCCAGCACCACCCCCCCCCCCTTCTACTGCATGCACACACGTGCCCAGGCAGCCCTCACCTAACGGGGACAGGCTTTATGCCATCTCTTGGTGGCACAGGCTCCCTTCAAGAGGCCCCGCCTGAACAGAGCAGTCGCTGGGGGCTCCAGCCCTGGAGTCAGACCACTCTGGAGAGGTAGGGCCTCAAACGAGTAACCTTTAACTTTGTCACTAAGTAGGGAGAGAAATGCCCACCTCACAGGCCGTACCTGACACAGGCAGGCTCTGAGCGGTACCTATTATTGGTCCACTCGCCTTCTGGAGTCTCCAGCCACGCGGGAGGATGGGGGAAGAGGCAGTGGCACGTACCAACAGCCACATTACTCTTGGCCCTTTTCTGTCCCCTCTGGAAGCCTCACAGGAGAACCTGAGGCAATGTGAACCGTCCCACTTGTGCACACACAAACAGAAGTCCCCTGACTGGCTGGGGTAGGACAGAAAAGGAATCCTGCCAGGTCACTGGGGGTCAGGTTTTTCTCTGTTCCTTCAGACCCGCAGCTGCAGGCCATGGGCCATGGGGCCCAGCCCAACCCAGCACCGCAGCCCCAGTGGACGGATGCAGGGAGAGGCGTCCTGGGCTCAGAGTAAGGAGACCCTCCCTCTGGGGATAAACGAGGTCTGAAGTGCAGCGGTGAGTTAGTTACCAGCCCTCACAGGCCTGGAAATCAGCATCGAGCTCTCTGCGAACCTGTCTTACGTATTTACTGTCTTCCCCACCCATCTCCTCTTCTGGAACATTTCCCAATGTTGGGAAAACAATGACAATTTCTCCCGCCCCACCCAGTTCCTTCTCTTAGGGCCACAGGAGACTTGGGCAGCTGTGGTGGAAGCAGGGACACCGGCTTCATTTGCTCAACACCATCTCTTGTTCACCCTTCTCTTACAGTTCAACCTGCAGAAGCATCGGGGTGGGTAAGTCTGCTCCCCTGAGTGATGTGTTAACCCCTTCCAACTCCCCTTTCCAGGTGACAGCCAGCCTTCCCTCAGCCCCACCTCCCAGCTCCAGCTGCAGGGACCCAGGTGCGCCTGCTGGGCCCAGGATCAGTGCCCTGCGGGGCCAGGAGGGGACTGCAGCTCTGAAACCAGAGACCTCGAGGGCAAGACAAGGCATCTGGGGTAGGAGCAGAGGGTGTGCGTAGAGAGGGAGAGGTGAAGATGGGGGCCGGGCCGAAGGGTTTGCCTGACCTGTGGCCAGAGCCGGCGCCCCCCGGCCAGTGCTTGTCCCACAGGATCCCAGGCCCAGGCCTGAGGCTCTGCCCTTTATCCTGACCATGAGGAAGTCGTAATGGCTGTCAGGACCCACCAGGGCCTCTCCCCTCAGGAGGAAGTACCTGCAGTGCTGGCGACTTGAGGCCCGGCTGCACCGGCTGCAGAGCTCCCAGCAGGCCAGGCTCCGGGCAGCTGTGTGGCAGCGCTGGGTAGATGCTCAGGGGGTGGAGAGGCTGGCACGGACACTGGTGAGTGGGGGGCCCCTTCCCAACCTCACGCTGATTGCCCATCCCGTCCCTTTCCCAGCCCTAAACCCTAGACATGCTCTCTCTCCAAGTTTGGTCTTTGAACCTACCAAGCCTGAAACCTTGGGAACAGGCCCAGGGACCTGCATTGTTAGCACATCTCAGATGACATCCCCTTGTCACACCCCCCTTCCCCCGAGCTGGGGCTTTTGGCCTGGAGCAGAGGGAAGGGCCCCTTCTGCCCTCAGGGCTGCAGGTGGGGAGAGGCAGCAGAGAGGCTGGGGGCTGCCGGGGACAGCAGTGGGCCCAGCTCAGGGCCTCCTAGCAACTGTCCCCACAGCTCAGGCAGTGGCACCTGAGATGGGCCTGGCGACTGTGGCGGCGGCGCATCCTGCGGTTGCAGGTGGCTCAGCGGTTACAGAGTCAGGAGGACGGCTGGGTCCTTTCCCAGGTACCGGCGGGCGGCCCCATCTCCAGCAGGCCCTTCCCAACAGGGTCACACCTGGGCATTCCTGAGCTGCACCCTCCCTGGCAGCTGTCCCCAGAGCCTCTCCATTTTCAGGGAGGGTCAATTCAGTTAGGAGAGAACAGCCTGGATTCCTTAATTCAGCCGGTGAGGAAGGGCTCCGCCCAGTCCTAGTTACTGGTTGGAGGACAAGGCTTGGCCCGTGACACGGCTGTCGTTCACACCAGCCCGTGATGGCTGTGGGTTGCTGAGCGTCACCCCTTCCTGACGTGCAGAGCCCAGCTTCCCTGGTCACAAATCACACATATCCTGAGCCAGGGCTTTTGACCTGGGGCAGAGAGAAGGGCCCTCTCTTCCCTCAGGGACAGAAGGATCTGGGCCCAGTACTGACCACACAGACCTGGAAGGGAGCCACAGAGCTCCTCCCTCCTGATTCCAGGCCTTTAAGAAGTGGTACCAAGGTCTGGCAGCCAGGGGCCTAAGGGCCAGAGCCAGCAGCAGCATGGGGCCCTGCAGCAAGGCAGGCCTCAGGAGGCCCGGAAGCAGGCCGGGAGCTGCCAGAGCCCCAGCACTGGGTGGACCTGGGGCGGAGAAGGGGGCCCAGCCGCAGCTGTGACTTGTTCTCATGGAAAGGAAAACAGATTGGAGCTCCACCCATCTGCGGAGCGCAGGCTCAGGCCACAGAGCGCCCAGGCCAAGAGCTGTGAAGGACAATAAAATGCCCTCCTCAACCCCAGCCGCTTCTCTGTCTCTCCCCTGCCGGCCAGCCCCTGGGATCCATTTCCCCTGCCATCAGGCTGCCCTGTGGACACTCGCCCCCTCTCCTGCCCCTGAGCCGGTGAAGACTCACAAGAGGGACTGGGACAGGGACCAGCCTGTGTGCTTGTGTCAAGTCACAGCCCCTGGGCAGTGGGGAGCAGTGCCAGGCAGACAGCTTCCTAGACAGGGTGCTCCGAGGGGGAGGAAGCAGCTGGCAGGAGGAGGGGGTTCTGCCTGAAAAATAAGCCAGCTGAAGAAGTCAGTCAGGCTCGGCCAACCTCATCTTCACCCTTGATGGTAACAGGCAGGGTATCCTTTCACCCTTCAGGGCCAGGGGAGAAATGGGAAGGCCAAGGGTACAAGGGTTCAAACACCTTTAACCCTTAGGCAGTTTCTCGAGTCATGGGGATAAGTCTTTCAAACAGCAGCACTGTAGAAAGGGGAGAAACCCAGTTGAGCTCTCTGCTAAAAGGAGGCCAAAACTATTAGGTTTCAGTTCAAGGTCCGTCCAGGGGCTGCTGCCTGACAGGGCAGTTGGCAGGCAGGGCAGTGGCTGCCTCTTCATTCCCAAATGGGTGGCACCCGGCTGCCAATGCCTGGGAGGTGGAAGGATGAGACGCTATGACCTTGTCTCCTCTGCAGTCCCACAGGGCCTGCTGCAGTGTTCACTTTGCCTGTTCTCCTGGCGCCCCAGGAGCGAGGTCACTGGCAGTCCCAGGCTGGCCCCAAGGGGCTCCATTAGCAGCAGCCCTTCTCGGGGTGGACGGCGTTCTGCCCATGGGGTCCTTGTGGAAGGGGCTGCTCCCCACCAGAGCACAGACTCTCAGCTGAACTGGAACACCAGGTTCCCATGTGGGGTGGACTCAAGTCCAGCCAGAGCCTGGGACCCTCACACCAGTCTAGCTGCCATCATTGTATCAGAGGGTGGAGGCCAGGGCTGGGGAGAAATGAATAGGGGTCTCCCAGAGAGCCAGGATGGAGATGAGGAAGGCAGGACACAGTGGCCTCAAGCTAAAGTTGTCAGGGTGCAGGGTCACAGCGCCTCTGTCTCCCTCTCGTCTTGGGGGGGCCTGCTGAGAAGCTCAAATGTGTCTTCCACCACCTGCCACAGGCAGTTGTCCAGCGGAAACTCGTTGTCCACCAGGTTGACCAGGAAGTAGTTGTCGTGGATGTACTGGATGATCATGCGGGAGGGGGACTCCTCCTCATACAGCTTGCCCCACTGCTCAATCCACAGAGCGAAGGCCTCATCCTGCACGTGTGCACATGCGAGCACACAGGCACACACACAGACACACGCGGAGTCACAGGCACACACGCACAGAGAGGCACAGGGACGCACAGTCGCACACAGAGACAGACACACGGAGACACAGGCAAACATACAGGAAAGCACAGGTACACACAGTCGCACATACAGAAACACACACACAGAGACGCAGGCACACAGGTACACACAGTCCCACATACAGACAGACAGAGATACACAGATACAACAGCCAGGTTAACAGAGCTGCCTCTACACTGGGGCTCCATGCTCAGCAACCCAAGGGCTTCTGCTGCTGCCCAACAGGACATATTCCAAGAACTCAGCATAGCCCATTGCCAGTACCACCCCCCTCCCCAGGCAGGAGGTAATACACCGTGAGTCAGAGTCAGGGTGCTGCCAGCCCCGGGGGTGCGGCCTCCAGCCACCTACCCAGGACCTGGCAACACCGCCCGCCCAAGGCTCTGGAGGTGGGCAGGGCAGGCCTGCTCCTGGCCCCCTTACCTTCCAGAACATGAAGCTGACCGGGTCCACCACTGTGGGCTGGATGATCTCTCGGCCAGGGAAGATGCCCCAGGTGACTGCGTTGGGCTGCAGCTCGGGGGCGTTGGTGATGTTTTCACCCTGGGGGAGGTGGGCAGGAGAAGACTTGGGGTGCAGACAGCTGCAGTCCTCTCACCTGGAGCGCACAGCCCTGTTCCCCTCTCCACCCCCCAGCTCTGCAGCTCTGTGACCAGCCACAAGCCTGAAAGTCAGAAGTCATCCTGGCCTTTTCTGCCCTCCGCCCGAAGCGCCAATCAGCTCTTCTTTCAGTGGTCTGCTCACTTCCTCTGATGTTTCGTCTGACCAGGCCTCTCTTTGCTACTTAGATCACCAGGCCTGGGGACTTTTGTCTGCCCAGCCCTGTTATTCACACAGCTGTCCACTGGGACCTGCCCCCAATCAAACACAGGGCCAAGGCTACCTCTTGCCTATAAGGGAACCCTCAAATGCCAAGCAGGACAATTGAGACCCCTAAGGACCTGGGCCTGGCTAACACTTCAGCCTCCCTCTGACCCCATTCAGCAGTGAGGCCTTTGCACACCCTCGGCCCTTTCTCTGGATTGCCCTTTACTCCTCATCCTTAAAGATTCAGGTTACACAAGATCCCTCCCATCGCCTCCTCTGACCTCTCAAGTTAGACATCCCTCCTGCATCTCTAGCTTCCTCTGCTGAAGTTCACTGTTACAAAGTGCAGCCGCTTGCACCCATTCATAATTATCCACTGATGGCCTCCTCACTAGGCTGGGAGCTCTGGGAGAGTGAGGCCTGGCTCTGTCTGCTAATCCACTTGGCATAATGCCTGGCCCAGTCGGGTGCTCTGTGATTGCTGAATGGCAGAGTAAATGTGGTGCCCTTGGCCCTGGTGCTCTGGCCCTGTCAGACACCCTTTGACCCAGGGCTGGCCTACCTTCACATCCACGATGTGGTAATTCACCCGGAGCTCATACTTCTTCAGCACCTGCAGAAGTGCCTCCACCGTCTCTCGGGAAGTGAAGAACTCTAAGTAGGCCTGCGGGAGGGAGACAGGCACTGTCACATAACCTGCAGGCCTCGCTGGACACCTTCCATGGGCACTGCTGAGCGAGCTCTGTGCTCTGAAACACTGGACGCTTGTCCTGCTGACCGTGTTGGGGAGGCACTCATGAGGACACGTGTGGCAGGACACTTAAGGTGTCGGGATGAACAGTGGCCACTAGCTGGAGTTAGCAAATACATGAATGACAGGGAGGGGAGCAGGTATGTGCAGTTTCTTGGTCTCGACGGCTCTGAGGGCCATCTGGCACCCTTCCATCCAGTGGAGAAAGTGTCCACAGAGAAACCATTTCAGAAGCTGTACAGGGAGCCCAGATTGGCGAGAGAGGTCTGACACACCCAATCCCTTGTCTGCTGGGTGGAGGGCTTTTCCAGCACTACCTGGCCATGAGGAATTAAGCTGGGTTTATTTATTTATTTAAATTTTGGCCGCACCATACGGCATGTGGGATCTTAGGTCCCTGATTGAGGGATCTAACCCATCCACCTGCACTGGAAGTGTGGAGTCTTAATCACTGGACACCAGGGAACTCCGAAGCTGGGTTTATCTAAATTCACTTGCTATAATACTCATACAACTGCAAGGTGGGGGCTGTTAGCTCCATTTTACAGATGAGGAAACTTAGGTTCAGGGAAGTTAAGGAACTTGTCTGCACTGACTGTACACAGCAGAGCTGGTATTCAAACGCAAGCCTGTCTAACCCCTGAGCCTTCAGGTTTTAGTTTAGAATGTAATTTTGACTCTAGCAGCCCCTGGAGAAAGGGATCCACAAGGAACAGTAATAACAGCTCCCAGTTAGGGGACGTGTCCCACATGCTAAGCACTTTACGTGCTTTGTTGTGTTTCATTCCCAGAACACCTGGCATATCCCCATTTTACAGAAGGGAAGGCTGAGGCTCAGAGCGGCCAAGTGACCATTCTACCCAGGTCTGTCCGACTGTAAGCCTGAGCTCCTGTCCACTTTGATTCACTGCTGCTCAGAATAAAAAGTTCCCGAGAGGAAGGCCACTCTGTCCACAGCCCTGGAGAACCCCTGCATGCAGGTCAAGGGGTGGGTAGCTCTGTGGGTCCCTGCCACACCTTCTGGAAGACATAGCCCCCACTGGGGCCCCAGCCCACGATGGGGTCAGAGGACGGCTTCCCGTTGATGTTGGGCTGGGAGTTGATGGTGAGGATGCCCCGCCGGTTCACTCTCAGCAGCTCCTCCTTCATCAGGCTGGTCTCGGCCGCCAGGGGCTCATCATTCCAGGGCAGGCAAGTCACCTAAGGAGGGTGAGCCCAGCTGGGGCAACAACCCAACCTGGCACCCTAGGTCCCTCCCTGTTACAGTCCCCATCAGAGACCTAGCCTGTCTCTGCCTCTGTAAGCCCCTTCTGGGCACCCCACATGGGGACCCCCTGACTCACCTCCTCCCTTGGCCGAGGTGCCACATCCAGACATGGTGACAAGACTCAGGGTAGGGCGTCTGGCCCACGGGACGAGGGGCAGTACCTGGGGATCCCACCCCAGCTGCACTCACTTTGTAGCCGTTCTGGTTGGGCTCTCCCGAGAGGTAGTGGGCAAAGACTTGGAAGACACTTTCCTCACTGGTCAGCTCCTCCCCCCACATCTTCAGCAGCTCTTCCTTCGGGGACTTGCTCTTTAGGTAGAAGAGGTAGTAGTCCTTCAGCTCCCCAAAGGCCGGAGAGGAGGAATTGCCCCTGGTGGAGGAGGTGCCCTAGGTCAAGTCGAACTCCTGACCTTGGGCTCCAGGCGGACAATGGCCTCCACCTGCCCCTGGGGTGATGCATTCCTGTGAATTGTCCGAAGGGCTCCTCCACACTCAGACTCCTTCCAGGTAAACAGAACCCCACTCACCAGCGGCCGTTGGGGAATTCATCCCACTCCTGCGTGCGGTAAATGTAACTCTTTGGTCTCGAGGCCCAGAAGATGGGCCGGACATCCTCCACCCGGCGCTTGGGGTGGGCACTGAGGGCCCAGGGCAGGGGACGCCTGGGTGAGAATGGAGACAGAAAGGGTCAAGGACTGGACAGAGAGAGGGAGGGAGGCAGCACTGAGCCCAGGTTCTTCCATTGAACTCAAACATCAAGCTAGACAGGCAGTTCTGGCTGAGACTGGAGCTCTAAGACACTGGACACTACACAACCCTCTGTGCCCCATAGCAGCTGGCACAGCTAGGGTGCACACTTTCTGGGACTTCTGACTTCCTGACCCACCCGACTCTCCTCTGTAGCTCCCAAGCCTGAATTCAGGGCCTCTGGCCTCACCTGGGGTCCTCGATCCAAAGCCCCAGGCGCTTCAGCACCTCAATGGTGGCCACCTCGCGGTTGAGGGTGTAGAAGTGGAGGCCTGGCACCAAGCCACTGGCCAGCAGCTCCTGGCACAGGCTCACAGCCTGCTCGATGCCATAGTTGCGGATGGCAGCGTCATTGTCTTTGATGGGCTCAATCACATCCTTGATCTGCTGCGGCACCTCCAGTTTGGATAGCTTCACCAGCTGCCGGAGGGAGTGGTAGCCCTGCCCAAGATATGGGGGGCTGCAGGTGCCATCTCCCGGCTGTCTCTCACCCCACATACCCATCCCCCCACTGGGTCTCCTGGCCTCTGTAATGCGACACAGAGAGACCCAGGACAGTCAGGCCATAAACCACAAGCAACCTTGCCTACTGCAGCTTTTTCTACTCTGCAGATTAGAGCAGCTGCCCACAATATCCCTTGGGCTTCCCTGGTGGCTCAGGTGGTAAAGAATCTGCCTGCAACGAGGGAGACCCGGCTATGATCCCGGGGTTGGGAAGATCCCCTGGAGAAAGGAATGGCAACCCACTCCAGTATTCATGCCTGGAGAATGCCATGGACAGAGGTGCTAGACGGGCTACAGTTCATGGGGTCACAAAGATCAGACATGACTAACACTTTCATACTTCACAGCATCTCAGCCACAGGCCTGAGGCAGCCCTTTGGCCCCTAGATGGATCTATTGATAGCACGGTGGTCATTTAAGCCAGTGGTTCCCAAGCCTCACCAATCACCAGAATCGCCCACCACATTTAAGAAATAATGGACAGATTCCCAGGCCCCACCTCAGATCTACTGAACCGGAACTTCAAGGCACGGGGTCTGGAAATCTATCCTTTGAAAAAGCTCATTAAATGATTCTGGTGACAGTGAAGTTTGGAAACCATTAACCAAAATTTATAATGAGAGTAATAACCCCTTTTAGTGACACTTATCAGCAAGCCTCTCCAACAGGTACTACTGCTATTTGAGAAGACATCACGGTGTGTAGTGGCTGGCAAGATAGCATTTTGCAAAGACTGAGCATCCGTTTAATGAAAATCTAATGAGCATCAGAAAGAACTTGAGGTGGGAGGGGGGTTCATGTTTGGGAATGCATGTAAGAATTAAAGATTTTAAAATGTAAAAAATAAAAAACTAAAAATAAAAAAAATAAAAATAAAAAAAAAAAAAAGAAAGAAAGAACTTGAGCCTGAACCTGGCACTTCACCCCAGAGCCCTGGCTAAGGGGGAAGTGCTAGGATGAGCAGGGACAGTGGTGGGAGTCCATTAGCCCTCCTGGGACCCTCACCTGAATAGGGAAGATGCCAGGGAGGATGGGGCAGGTAATGCCTATCTCGGAGCAAGCCTTCACAAAGCGGAAGAACGTGTCAGCCTCAAAGAATAGCTGGGTGATGATGAAGTCAGCTCCCGCAGCCACCTTCTCCTTCAGGTGCTTCAGATCGGCTTCAAAGCTCTCTCCTTCAGGGTGGCCTTTGGGGTAACCTGCCAACAGGGATACCATAGAAAGAGGCTGGCTCCACCTGCTCAAGGTGAGTGATGAAGAAACCAGAGAGCCGGCAGTGCACAGCTCCGGACCCATACCTTCTAGCCTCTCAGCACGGACAGGCTGAAGTGGTGATGACTGAGCTGCTCAGATGGGCCCCTCTCCCCGAAGGTGACTCTTGGTGAGAGCTGGCTTAGAGTCAGCACCGCTCCCCTCCAAGAGTGGGGGTGGACTGCCCTCAAATTCCCACACTGTCCTGCTTCATGGTCCGTGCACAGTCAGGCCAAGTTGACCTGGATTTGGCGGCCACAGAAAAGAGAAAATGCTATATTCACAGTGGCTGGGCAGCTTGGGAGGCTGGGCTTGACTCTAGGTACCGGATGAAAACAGTGCTTTTAATTTCACATCAAAATCACTCCGTGGTTCCAGACGTTACAGTCAGAACCACGTTACACAAGGAAGAATGAAGAGAGCGGAGAGGTCCTGCTTGAAGAAAAGAATGGAGAGAACATTGTAATTATTCCTAAATGCCCACAGGTCTGTCACCAGGAAGAGAGAATAACCTTAGTTCCTTATTCGCCATATCCTGTGCTGCTTCTGATGGCAGAACTAGAATCAGTTTCAGAGAGCTGCCTGACAGTGGAAAGAGCAGCCCCACAAAAGAACAAACTCCCAGAGTGTGAAAACGCAGGATGGCGGGGCGCGGGGGGGCGGGGCCAGCGGGCGGGGGGAACACATGTCCAATGCTGCGATGGCAGGGATGTCTGGCAGGCAGGGCCAGACCTCCCCAAGGCACATCTAGATCCAGGAACGGTGTACCTTACCCCACCCCACCCCACCCCATTTCCCTAAAGGACTAAACTCACTAGTGGCTCTGCCTGCACTGAAAGACCGGAGGACCTAATGAACTACAAGCAGAGCACGGGCTTCCTCAGCCTGAGGCCAGGGCAAAACCCTAAGGAAGTGACAGGCCTGAACCCAGGCTGTTGGGCAGCCAGGCTGCTTTGCTGTGACAAGGCAGTTTCACTCTTAAAAAAGCCCGAGTCATCAAAAATGGATAGAAGAACTACTGTTTCAGGGATAAGGGGGTGGGAGGATTAAACACCAGACTGTTACACTTTTCAATAAGAAGGCTATTTTTCCAGCAGGAATTTCAGAAACAGAGGTTTTAACAGCCGAAACTCTAGAAAACCTCAACAGCACCCAAGAGATTGAGCAGTTGCTGACGTTTGGGTTTCGCTACATTCTTATTCTATGGTGGCCAGCTGGGTGCTTCCTAATCCACCCGTCCGCCTTCTCATCCACTTCACCATGAGCAAGGCACCAAACCACTCGGCAACTGTACGCTCACAGCTCTGCTGGTTTCTACTTGTGACCATCCAATGCCCACCACACGTGGGCACATTCCCCAATCAACCACTGTCTCGTGGCCCTGTGAGCAAGGACACTTGAATTCCCAATTCCTCATCAGGGCCTCCCACACTCATCTACCTCAACTGCCTATTCTGAACACTGAGAACCGTGGGCCCGTACACTGGGGGCCCGGGGACACAGCCCAAAGCCCTCACAAGAAGTCATTTCCTTGAAGTCACACGGCTTACTTTTTAAAGTTCAGATCACTCCGATGTTCCACTCCATAACATACCTGGGGGTTCATTTTAATAAGACTGATAAAATTTTCTACAAAATCTGAAAAAAATCATCATGCAAAGATGATGCACCAAATGAATCCCTGGACATCCAGTGTGTCTGGCACACACTGCCTCATCATATCTAAGCCCCTATTCGAGAAGCTTAAGGCCCAGACAAGAGTGTGGGCAAGAGGGAAGGCTACGCCCTCTTTCTAGTAGGTGAACCTCACCTCCCGGCTGTAGCTAAAGAAACTAGAGTTGAGACTAGAGTTCTCTCTCCTGAGATCTGGATTTATCACTGAGGCCTATAGGTCCATCTTGGCTACACTCAGGAGCAAGCAGTGGGTCATGTGTGTCCCATACGTATCAGAGACAGGGAAAGTGTACCTATCAGATCTACTGGATGAAGCATGGAGCAGTGGAAGGCAGAGATGGGGCTCTGTGGCCCCAGCGAGGATGAGGGAGGGCTGGGGATTCCAGGGCTTAGTGAGGTCTGATGCCATTTCCTGACCTTATTCTGAGAGTCCCTGCCCTCGGAATCTTAATATATTACTTTTGTTTGAGGAGGAATAGAGCTGGGGAACAGGCTAATACCAAGAAAAGGCAGAGGAACAAAACTTTACAGTATGAAGGGATACGAGGTGGGGGAAAATCCTTGGTTCTGATTCATGTTCACCTTGAGCAAATAAAACCTCACTTTGAAACTGTTCACACCTCCCTAATACAGTTAAAAATAATGTGGCCCTTTTCCCTTTCACATGAAAACATAACATCTTTTTTTCATCAGGTCAAGAACACATACATATCTTCCTTGGAAGTCTGAGTAGTTAGATTTGGGCCACCAGGAGTTGAAGAAGAAGGGGAGAGGAAGGGGGTCGCAACGGTGGGCTCAGATATAAGGACAGAGGAGCCCTGGCCATAGGACAATGGCTTGTGCTACATGAACAGAGAATCAAGTTCAGTTCTGGAACTTTTCATTCCATTGTATTCAGTTGTATAGTACTTTCAAATTCAAAATGAAAAGAAAATCTGCTCTGTATCAAAACATCTGAGCGATGTTACATTTTTAAAAACGGATGGAGGACTTCCCTGGTGGTCCAGTGGGTAAGAATCTGCCTGCCAACGCAGGGGACACAGGTTCAGTTCCTGGTCTGGGAAGATCCCACATGCTGTGGGGCAACTAAGCCTGTGTGCTGCAGCTATGGAGCCCACGTGTGCTGGAGCCCAAGCTCCACAAGAGAAGCCACTGTAGTGAGAAGCCCGAGCACCACTAGACAGCAGGCACCACTCACCGTGACTAGAAAAAGCCCCCGTGAAGCCGCGAAGACCCAGCACAGCCAAAAATCAATACATGTTTTTTAAAAGTAAAACTGGAAAAAAAATTAGGGGATTGTGACACTCCCAGGAGTGTGGTGTATGAGAGGAGGAGGAAAAGGCAGAAGACGTGGTCTGTCCAAGCACCTCTACACCTCCATCACTCCATTCCATCACAGCACAGGCCTCCCCCCACAGTGCAGGCAGGCCCCCGTGGTGCAGCGAACCTTCGGGGTCCTCACCTGTGCCTCTCCTTCCTTCTTCTTTCAGGCCCCACCCACTGGGATGCCCCAGCCCCTCACCTGCCACACAGACGTCAAAGTAGTCACCAAACTCGTTTCGGATGTGCTTCACCAAGTCCGTAGCGTAGTTGAAGCCTCCTTCCTCCTCTTCCCACTGGTCACCTATGGGGTCTGCAGGGTTGGAGGTCACAGTGCTGGGTCTCACCCCACCTCCAGGAACCTCTCTGTTCCTTCTCCCCACGCCCACACCCAGGGCCAACAGAATCTCGAAGGCAGAGCCTTCCTATTGCTGAAGTTGGTGTCTGCACTTTCCACTGTAGCACTTGGTAACAGTGGGAAGGACGACAGCAGCCAAGCCAGCAAACAGTTGCCAGACACAGATGCGGGCAGCAGCTGGCAGAGAACAGCTGCTGCTCTGCATTCAGCCCGGAGCATATGAGATCCCCCCACCTGCTCACACCTAGGTGTGTCCAGCCACCTCGCCCAAGCCCGCTGTTCGCTCTCCCACTCCCTGGGAACCGTTGCCTCCTGGGAGAAGCTTCCACTCATCTCGGGTGAGACATGGTCTTTGGGGATAGGGAGCATGAGGCCACAAGGGCCCACCCAGCAGACTGCTGCTTCCCACACCTGTGTGCCCCAATGACAGCCCGGGCCAGAGGCATAACCAGCTACTCTCACTCCTGCGACATAAGTCAGAGCCGAACTCTGTGACTGGGTCAAAAGCCAGGAGCAGGAAGGGATCGATTCAGTGGTGTACATCACAACAGCGGGTTATCAGGCACCGGCTGTGGTCCTGACTGAATTCCTACTGAGAGGTCAAAAGGTCAAAAAGTGGCTCCATCTGTGTGTTGCCAATGGTCCTCTTGACCCACACCACCTACTAATGCTACTGGCAGGGATGGGACCTGGAGAAAAGTGAAGGACCACTGCAGAAACAGAAGAGGTCCTCCAGAAAGCAAGACCCCAGAGAGCAGGCCGCTGGCTCCACACCTCCCCTCAGCGCAAGGATGTTCTTCAGGCCCAGCTGCTTGGCTTTGTGCAGGTGGCCTGTGATCTCCTCCCGGCTCTGATGGCAGCAGGTCATGTGCAGGATGGTCTCCAGGCCACAGTAGTTCACGGCGGTGCTGGCAATCACCATGGACGAGGTCTCCTTGTCGGAGCCAGGATCCCCAGCTGGGTGCCAGGTCACGTCTACAAAGAGGGGGCCACCCGCTCCCATCCGGTCAAACCTGTAGGGAATTTCTTTCTGAGGAGGGGCTCCTGGAGGTGCACCGCCTGTGACCACCTTCCCATGGGGTCTTGGACTTAGAGAAGCCTCACCTGCAGGTTGGCATCAGACTGACCTGCATTCACATCCTGGCTCTGCTACTCACCAACTGTGCAATCCTGGGAGAATTACTTAAACTCTCTGCGCCTCAGTTTTCTCATTTCTACAATGTGGCAGGGGACAGTGCCTACTTTTTAATAACATTCTGAGGATATCATGACAGATGGCTCCACGACTCAAGAACAGTACTGGGTACGCAGTGAACAAGCAATCGGTGTGCTGCTATTATGATTACTCTTATTGCAAAGATAACAACAATAAAACCATCTTCTGTGAGAGCGGCACTTTGGACTTTTCAAAGTGCTTGGATATTTACCATCTCGGGTGAATTAAGACATTTTGATGGATAAGGGTTCAGAGCACTCCTCAGAGTGGCAAGCAAGGCCTTGTTCCAGGGAAAAAGAGGGTCAGCAGACACGAGTTTCTTCCATGCTACCTGCCTCTGCCATCCCCCAGCCTCCCACCACTGCCCAGTCCTGGCAGCAGCCAAGAGTCCTGCAGAGCACAGCCACATTACCAGGACTAGTATCAAGAGCCACATGGATGCTGTGTTATAAGCTGTGAAAAAGTGAAAGTGTTAGTCGCTCAGTTGTGTCCAGCTCTTTGTGACCCCATGAACTGTAGCCTGCCAGGCTCCTCTGTCCATGGAATTCTCTAGGCAAGAATACTTGAGTGGGTAGCCATTCCCTTCTCCAGGGGATCTTCCTGACCCCAGGACTGAACCCGGATCACCTGCATTGCAGGCAGATTCTCTATCATCTGAACCACCAAAGAAAACCATTATAAGCTATGGTGCATTTGCACATTTTTGTGCCTTCAAATTTCACAACCATGGGAACGACACATAAGTGCAAGCAATACAAAGCATAAACTTTAAAAAAAGAACTGCGATTCATAAAGCGCTAATGTAATCCAGTTGGCATTTCTCGATTTCAAGGGCATAATCCAAACTTGCTAAAAATGTTCTCCAAGCCACTGTTTTTTAACTTTCTAAACTCTACTCATGATCTAGCCACAAACTCCATCAAAAAATGTTGTCTGGGAGAATGAACATTTTTAACTCATGGAAGACTGTGAATAAAAATTCCACGTACCTGGAGAGACTTTTACAGACCAGAAAGTGGCAAGTTGCGTATCAAAGCATCTCTCCTGGCTTGGTTTCTTTCCACCCCTTGGAGCTACCTTTTTTCTGCTGGATCAAAGTGCAGCGCAGCCGCAGGGCACAGTTCACCTGTACTCCTTATCTTACACCAACTCACCTGGAGATGAGATTGACAGCACCCTGGGCAGTTCGGGGAGGGAAGAACTCTAGGGAGAACCACTTGTCACCAGAGTCCATCCTCCGCTTCATCTTCTCCCGGAGTCTCTCACATCGCTCGGGGTCCAACCCCGGCGTGGAGCACCTTGAACTGTCCTTGGAGCTCTCGCTGCCGCTGCTGCTGCCCTCCCAGCGGGGGCCAGGGCCGCCGTTCCCTCTGGGTTCGTTCACCATGGCCGAGATCCTGCTGCACGGGGCGAGGGCAGGGGGCGTGAGACTGCAGGGCAGGTGGCCGAGCCCCAGCATGGCAGGGTCAGGTGAGAGATGCTGCATTTTCACGCAGGAAGAAGGCTGGTGAAGGTCTGGGTGACAAGGCCCCCACCCAGCGACTCTGCAGTAAGGACTGTCTGCGCTGCCTCGCTCCAAGCTTGGCCCTCCGCTGCTGCCTGACTCCAGGGACGTCAGCCCCCACCCGGCACATGCTCCTCAGCCCCTGGGTCCTCCGTGACCGCTACCTGATGGAGGGCGGCACTGAGAGCCTTCCGCTGCCAGCCTCCAAGGCTCTCATTCCCAGGGAGGGGCAGCAGTGCCCCACTGGGAAGACCTTGGGTTTTGGACGGTCCATCTCCACCGGGGTAAACTCAGACCCCGGACCTCTGAGTTCCTGAGAAACGAGGAAACTTCCTCAGCGGGTGTGCCTGACTGGGCGGAGCCATGACAAAGGAAGAGCTTAAAGCTGTGGCTGGGGCCAGCGCGAGGGGGCGGGCGCAGGATTCCAGGCGAGAGGGAGGGCTGAGGCACTAAGCCTTGAAGATGGATAGGAGGAGGGGGATGTGGGGCTGCAGACCGCAGCGTTTGGGTGGAGATGAGGTCAACAGATGTTCGGGACAACTGGAGCACTCGCCAAGAAGAACAGTTCGGCCCTGGAAACATCTCCTGGGACTGGGAACAGTTTGTGTGCATGCAGGATGGAAGGGCTTAAGGGCTTGACAAAGCTGCCAGATTTCTCCCAAGTTTGTGCTTCTCTGACAAGACCATGTCATGAGTTAGAGGTTGAAATTGGCTGGGTTCCAAAAGTAGCCAGATCCAAGCTCTGTAAGGGCATGGATTTATGTCTAACTTGGAACAAAGACTGTCCAGTCTGTGCATGCCTTCCAAGCTGTTGTCCTTACACACATCAGTGAAGTCAGTTCAAGAAACTGCACAGCCATCACAGCTGAAGCCCTGAACCATGGCAACCACAGGCAGGCCAGGCTGACAGAGGGCACGGGGCCGCGGGGCAGTTTGGTGGGAAACATGGGACACACTACTCATACACCGCAAGAGTATCCAGTGTGTGGCAACTCAGAACATTAGAGGAACAACCAGGCCAAGATCATGTGTTGGCCTCTGCCAAGCCCATGTTCTTAACTAGTTTGGGGTCCCAGACTCATGAGAAACTGATGAGATCCAATGCTCCTCTACCCTAAAACATACACAAGTGTCCTTGGTACATCCAGGGTCAAGCAGTTGACTCCAGACTGTGCTATCCATCCTGAGGGACGTCCGTTTTGATTCTGACCTAAAGCTCTAGTTTCTCTGAAAGGGATGAACACAAAGAGTAAGAAAGGGGAGTGTGTCAAGATCATACTCTGGCCTCTCCTCAGAAAGCGAGCGAGTGCATCGTTAATCATCTGCTGGACCAAAACAGGAGCCGGGAAGAGGTTGAACCACCTACAAACTAACTGCTCTTTCCTTTGTTCATGAAGACTTCCTAGCTCTGACCAGGCACTACTCGTTTCAGCATTTTTTCACGTGCTACCACTTTTCATTTTAAGCTAGGACCCCAAAGAACCCTGTTGCAGCTGTGGATTCACATGTTTATCTCCCCTCTTCCCAGTTCCCTGAGACCAGGGCCAAGTATTCTACCTATGGTATCCCAATGCCTGGCATCCGGTAATAACAACTGGCACTCACTGGGCACCAACAGGCCAGGTCACACCGTTCTCAAAACAACCCTCCACCAATGGATGTGCGTGCTCAGTCACTCAGTGTGTACAACTCTTTGTGACTCCATGTAGCCTGCCAGACTCCCGTGTCCATGGGATTTCCCAGGTAAAAATACTGGATTTGGGTTGTCCTTTCCTTCCCTAGGGGATCTTCTGGACCCAAGGATCACACCGGTGTCTCCTCCTCTCCTGCACTGGCAGGCGGATCCTTTACCACTCAGCCACCTGGGAAGCCCCTTTGCCATTTGATGAGCACTTACTTAATCGGTGCCAGGCACCCCGAACAGTGGGGAAATACCGGAGTCCACCACACTTAGAGGGGCCCGGGTGGGCACTTGTGTGTAGCCCGATGCAGTGGGCGTCGGGGACAGCAGTGCCAGCGGCCCTCGGCTCTTCTCAAGGTGTTCAGCCGCTCTGGCGCGCTGCGAACAGAATCACCGCGTCACTGGGTCACGGGCGAGGGCGGAAACCTAGGCCCAAGTCCGGTCCCAGGGCATGGGGTCACCACCACACCTCAGGGCCGCCTCAGCCCTGAAGTCCTTCCGTCCAGGTTGGGGGCCGAAACTGAGTCTCTGCTCCAGGGTTGGGGGAGTCGCAGGGCTGTCGGTGGGGGCTATATTAGTCTCACCGAGGGCGCGCGTGCAGAGGAGGCTGGCCAGCCTCCACCGTTCCCCGCGCCCCCCGCAAGAGCCCGCCCTCGGGTGGGTGGCCTCCAAGGCCCGGGTCTCCCCTGCGGGCGACAGACGCCTCGCCGTCACTCACCCTCTGGTCACTGATGACTCAGAGCTCGCGGCCTCCGCAGCGGCGTGGCGGCTAATGAGGCTCCGGCGGAGGGGGCGGGGCTCGGGAGGAGGCCAGGCGCGGGTGTCAGGTTGCTAAGGGAGGCGGGAGCAGAGGACGGAAACCGGCCTCGCGGACCCCCCGGAAGCCCCGCCCCCAACATGGCCGCGCCCAGAAGTCTCGCTGGAAGCCGGCCCTCCGCCGTCATGTGACGCGACCCCTCGCCCCACCCGTCTGCAGCCACTCCCCGTCTCCATCCTCAAGCTCGAGAGGGCCACGTGACACTCCCGGGACCAGTCACGTGAGGCGCGGATCCCTGGGTGGGAGGGAGGTGGGCAGAGGGGTCCAGAGTGGCAGTAAAGGAGGAAGATGGCGGGATGCAGAGGGTCCCTGTGCTGCTGCTGCAGGTGGTGCTGCTGCTGCGGTGACCGTGAGACCCGCACCCCGGAGGAGCTGGTAAGGAGCGGGTGGAGTCGGGCTGAGAAGGGGGCGGTTGCTAAGGGACTGCGAGAGGCGTTGCCGGGGGTGGGGCCGGGTCGAGCTAGGCCCGCAGGTGGCTGCGGGTGGGGCCTGGGCTCCGCACCCCGGGCTCTCGAAGCATCTGCCCGGCTTCACGTGCCCAAGTCTGGGGTCTTTTCTCATAAGCCCTCCCTGGAATCTGAGGGAAGATCTAGGCCAGCTCTAGTCAATCTCATCCATATTAATTTTTTAGTTTCCACCTAAAAGGAGTTTTGAATGAAATGAACATTTTCAGAATGAATCCCTTCACTGGACTTTGCATATCATGCCGCTGGCTTAGTTTTTCCAGCGCTCTGTCACTGTATCCTTCACCCTTTCTGGGTCACTGATAATCCAGCTTCCCTCTGCAAAGCACCCTGGGAAAACTTGAGTTGTATCCTCAGAGTTGACAAGTCTCCCCTGATGTGAGACTCTACATGTCAGAAGGAACCTGAATTCTTTCCCTCTTAAGCTGGCGGGTGACATCTTTGAAGTGTCCTGAAGATGAGTGGTGATTTGAAGAATGTATGGTAGGAGTGAAGAGCTCAGCTGATGACTGTATACCCTCACCGCATCACCCCCATCCCAAAATGGTTTTTTTGTTTGTTTTAGGTGTTCCCATTTGATGATAATGGCTACAGAGGATTTAGAAATTCTTATCTGATTTCAGTAAATATCTCTGCCTCTTTCCACTTTTAAAAACATTGAAAGGGTCTCCCTTCTCTGTATTTGTTTTTCTAGACCATCCTTGGAGAAACACAGGAGGAGGAGGATGAGATCCTTCCAAGGAAAGACTATGAGGTAAGATTCTTAGATGCTGTCTTGGGTAACAGAAGAAGTGAGTGACCAGTTCACTTCAGACTGAAGCAAAAGCATTAGGATTCCAACCAGAGATGCTCTATGACCTTCTCTTCCAGGGAGTGAGTAGGTAAGAGAGAACTTCTTTGTTAGAAGGGGCTGTTTAAGTTTTTCTCATTTTAGCCTCAAAACAGGGTCTGAGTGTGTCTCCAGGCTTTCATCAATCTATTGCACCTTAACCTGGTTAGAGCATGTGTTTGCCATTAGACTGTTTGCTTTTGTAACTTGTAGAGACCCAGAGTCAAAGTCACTGAGAGCATTTGCTTGTAAACAGGTGTGAGCCAGGAAGCCTTGCTTTTTTCTTCCAAGAGAACTGAGTTTTCAGATGATTGTTTCCTGCCCAAGCAGCTTCTCTTGGAAATGTCAGTTCTTGGTTATAGTTCCTGACTTCATGCACGGGACTCAGAGACAGAGTGTGTGTGTGTGTTTTGTGTGGTGGGGAGCACTAAGGCCAGTGCTGCTAGAGTATACCTTTTATTATTTAGTCAGCTTATAGTGACATTACTATGACTTTTGAAATGGCAAAAACAAGCCATGGTTGTGATAGAGGATTTTCATATGATTTGCAAAAAGAAGCTAGGGAAAAATCTACAATCCTGTTCATGAAAAGATGACTATTCATTTTACTAAACGTCCTTTTCCATGCCTTCTTTTAAATAACAAAATGAAATTCTACTAGATAAACTATTTTAACATGGTTTTACCTCCCAGTTTATAACAGATTTTTGTTTATCAATAGATACTTTTCTGTAATTCATTTTTAAACGGGGAAATAGTATTTCATTGTCTATGAAATAAGATAATGTTTTTTATCTGACTTTTCTATGTTATGAATTGCGTGGTGGTGACCGTCCTTTCTTGTTTAATTGCTTTCTTAGAACTAATTCCCAAAGTGAGATTAATCGTGTCTATACTTAATGACTTAAAAAAAAATACCACGTACTTAAAAAATTCAGTATTCCAGAGCAATAACATACCCAGACTAATTTTCTTTCTAATATTTTATCTATTCTTGCTGTAGAATTTAGTGTATCTATTACGATTTGTAGCTTCTCATGGAACTTTTTTTCTTTTAAGTTCCATGAGAAGCTACAAATCATAAATGTAGACAAAATGGGCAGAATAGTACACTGAAAACCCCCTGTACTCATCAGAGAGCATCGTTCAGTCATGCCTAACCTTGTTTCATGTGTGCACCCATCCGCTTCCCCGTTCCCATATTATCTTGAAGGAAAGTCTATACATCATATCATTTCACCCATAAATAATTCAGTTCAAGTCTCTAGTGGATAAGGACACTTTTTTCCCTATCATAAGCCAGTGCCATTTTCACACCTAAGAAATTCACAATAAGTCCTTGATATCAAACAACCAGTGTTTGGGTTTTCCAGTTGTCTTATAAATACTTATAAAGTATTTATATAAGTACTTATAAAGTCGTAAGTACTTTTTCATAGTTTGTTTGAATTGGGTTTCAAGTAAGGTCCTAATGTTGCACTTGTTTGATACATCTTTTAAGTCAAATAGGTTTGAGATGAAGTAGATTCCACCTTTATCTTTGTTTTGTTGTTTCATCTTTTTTTTTCCCCCTTGCAATTGACTCAACAAAATAATTTTAAGAATCTAAAATTTGCCAACTGTACCGCAGTGGTATAATGTGTTACTCTGATGTGAGTGCTTTTAATCAATCAAAAGGCACTATATCCAGTGATGTATTGTCTCATATTTCTTCTTAAAAATAATTTATTTTATTTATTTGGCTGCGCCAGGTCTTAGTTGCAGCAAGCGGGACCTTGAATCTTTGTCAAGGCGTGCAGACTCTTAGTTGCAGCATGTGGGGTCTAGTTCCCTGACCAGGGATGGAACCTGGGCCCCCTGCTTTGGGAGCATGGAGTCTTAGTCCCTGGACCATCAAGGAAGTCCCATAACTCTTAAATACGTGTTTGCTTGTACACAGTAGAAAGATTTGCAAGAATTAGTATGATGATCCATTTCGTGCTGTCACCTTGCCATTCCCCCTTGAACCTGGTGATATCATTCTGATGGTTACAACCGATGCTGTCCCAGCCTTTATCCTCCTCCTGGGATCTCAACACTGCATGTCTCCTCCATTGATCTTCTGTCCCTTCACTCTTTTTGCTAAGTTGCACTCATCAGTAATGTATTTACTCTCACCTGATATGCATATTTGTGTAAATTTTATGGGTTAATATTCTTCCATGTGAGTCATTAATATTTCTCAATTAACCATCTTCTTGAGAGCATCTGCTGTAAGAGCAAGTTTAGTTAGGCATTGACTCAGAAAAGCCAGCTCAGATTTTATTTATGAGGGATCAACTAGAAAACCCTTCTGCTGAAGATCTTTCTAAAATGTGCTCCTTCCTGCCTTAGTGGGCTTCCCTGGTAGCTCAGCTGGTAAAGAATCCGCCTGCAGTGCAGGAGACCTGGGTTCAATCCCTGGGTTGGGAAGATCCCCTGGAGAAGGGAATGGCTACCCACCCTGGTGTTCTTGGCCTGGAGAATTCCATGGATAGAGGAGCCTGGCAGGCTACAGTCCATGGGGTAGCAAAGAGTTGGACACAACCAAGTGACTGACACACACAGTTCCTGCCTTAGTAAGAGTTCATTGTACGTACTTGACTTTTTCTTTAATGAGTTGGGGGTCTTACAAGATGTTAGAATCCCCGTTTTGACATCCATTCTCATTATAGATGGTTTTAATAGTATCAATTTCCTGTTTGTGAGATGAGACCATTCCCAAGGAGTATTGTTTTTCTGCATGTCACAGAACCTATAGTGCCCTTTTGAGGTAGAGAAAGGCTCCCCCTCAGAGCTGAGGACTTAGAATAACAGGCCTCCCCTCTCTGAGTCATTTCAACGCCAGTACCCCTGCTAAAGGCCCACTGAAGGTGCTCTTTGTGTGAGCCCTAAGATGCCTTCCTGAGTGAATTTGGGCTACACCTCTGTCCCTATTTGCGCCCTATAGCCGGATGCCATGTTTGCTCGTAACCATGGACATCAACCCTGCAGCCTACCTATACAAGTTTTATTTTTAAAGAATTTTATTTTAAAGAAGTTGTTAGTTTCCCAAACCAAAGAGTAACATATACAGCAGAAATAAAAGAAAATTAGTCATGGCAAAGGAGAAGGAATTATCTGATTTTAATAACAGATCGTACAGTTCATGGGTACATGTTTACCAAGTGTCAAATTTTCAAAACTTAAAAAAAAAAAGTCTGGTGTTCTATTACAGTTCTTTCTAAATGTCCCTTTTAATAGCCTTATTGAGCTATAATTCACATTCTGTACAATTTACTCATTTAAATTGTACATGCAGTGGTTTTTATATATTCACAGAGTTGCACAACTATCATCAAATCAATTTCCGAATATTTTCATCACCCAGAGAGAAAACATGCATCTGTTAGCAGTCACTGTCCACTCTTCTTGCCCCTGACCATAGGCAAGCACTAATCTACTTTCTGTAGCTATGCCTTTGCCTGTTGTGGATGTCTGCAAACCTTTTCAATGTTTATGGAACCTAAGTGTTATTAGAACCATCAAGCAAATAATTGTTAGTGATTTTTATACATGTTGGGCATGAAGGATATCATATTTTTCAACATGTTAATTTTTTCCCATTTGTTCCTAGAATGTGATGTCCTTAATTGATTAAAACATGTGTATATACATACACACATATATGTATATGTGCGTGGACATACAGTTAACCCTTGAACAACATGAGTTTAAAGTGCTCAGTTCCACTTATATGCAAGGTTTTGGTTTTTTTTCCAGTAAATACTGTATTTTCATTTTACACATCTTTAAGTGTGGGGAAAAATTTGTGTTCCATTAGAGATCACAATGTGTGGAATCTAAAGAACTAGGGTTGAGTCCTGATTCTGTCCACATTATTTCAGCTTCTTGTCCTTGGTTGAGCCATTTATCAAATTCTTCATTTTTGAGAGAGAAATAGCAAAATGTGGATTTTTACCTGTGTGGAAAGTTGCTTCCCCTAACCTCTTTGTTGTTCAAGGGTTTACCGTATGTGTGTGTCCGTGTGTGTGTATGTGTGTATATGTAAAGTATTTATGTATATATATATTATCACTAGATAAACATATGTTTAATCATTCACTGATGGGTCTAGTTTCCCAGCAGAAATATTGTTTACTGGTTGATTTTTTTTCCTGATTGTGTTTTTTTCGTTTTGTAATCAGGCAGACGGTTTTGTTTCTAATATAAAAAAATGTTCACCATATTTGCCTGGAGAATTTTAAGTAACATCCAGATGTGAGTGGCTATTGAAATTACCACCTCAGAGTTAACCATTGTGAACGGTTTTCCCAAATGTTTTCTATTGTATGCTGACATACAAATCTTTGTTTAATCAAAATAGGATGCTATTACACCATTTAATCTGCATCTGCCTTTATTTATTTTGCATCTTGCCTTTTTTACTTAATCTTTGCCCATTGGCCACATCTGTCCTTGAAAACCTGTCCAAATTCTTTTAATGGCTACATGAATGTGTGCATGCTAAGTCACTTCAGTCGTGTCCAACTCTGTGCAACCCTGTGGACTGTAGCCTGCCAGGCTCCTCTGTCCATGGGATTCTCCAGGCAAGAACACTGAAGTGGGTTGCCATGCCCTCCTGCAGGGAATCTTCCCAACCCAAGTCTCTTACATCCCCTGTATTGGCAGGCAGGTTCTTTACCACTAGTATCACCTGGGAAGCCCTATGACTACATAGTCTTCCATACTGGGTGGGTAACAGTTGATTTGATCATTCACCTGCTGCTACTCCAGGACCCTTTTGGAAAAGGAATTTGGACTTTGGGTAGTCACAGAAATGGAATGAACTGTCACATGTCACACCTGCGTTGGTTTAGCGGCTGACTCTGAACTCCTGTGTGGGAGTGTGGCCACCGGGCCAGTGTCCAAGATTGTTCACTAGCTCATGTGTAGGTAGCAACAGGTTACGGGGAGAGAGCACACAGCAGACTGTTTTCCTTTGGTGCCAGACTGTTGCTGCTTGTGCATGATGTAGAAGTAAAATCACTTCCTTTGAATTGTTCCTCAGAAATGCCCCTGGCACACCTGCAGATCGTTTGCAGAACTGCTGTGTTCTGTGAAGTTTAAGGAACTGTTTTAGGAGCCAGACTGGATCTGTGCCTCTTCCTAAACATAAACTGGAAGTTGTTTTTTAAAACAGTCTCCACGTTTGTGTTGTGACTCACCTTTTTCACAGATGCTAACTGCAGAAGATACTTAAAATTAGACTTGCTAAATTAATTTGGTTCGGAAGCATTTGTTCATTAATGGAGTAAGTTGGGTAGCACCAGTGAGGGCATGAGGTCTTTTAGTGTTTGGCAGAAACAGGGCACTTAAAAATATGTAGTTTAAAACTTTCTAAAGCATAAAGTATTCACCTACAGGGGTGCTGCTGAAACGTCCATGTAAGTGATTTTGATTAAGAAGGACCTGAGGGGGTCCAAGAGTCTGTGTTTCTAACAATCCCCTCCTGGGTGCAGCTCTGGCCATCAGTGCTTTGAGTGGTGGGAACTGGAAGGTTTATCCTTTCCAGGTTATGGTAATTCTTCCTATCTGCTTATGACTTTTTCTTTATTCACACATCCCTCTTTCAGAGTTTGGATTATGATCGCTGTATCAATGACCCTTATCTGGAAGTTTTGGAGACTATGGATAATAAGGTGAGTTCCTTATTGATCTTTTGGGACCAAGTAGGTTTTATGACAGCCTCTTTTTCTTTTTTTAATTTATTTATTTTAATTGGAGACTAATTACAGTATTGTAGTGGTTTTTGCCATACATTGACATGAATCAGCCATGGGTGTACATGTGTTCCCTATCCTGAACCGCCCCCCCCCATCCCACCCTTGAGCACTCTGTCTCATGCATCAAACCTGGACTGGCGATCTGTTTCACATGTGATAATGTACATATTTCAGTGCTATTCTGTCAAATCATCCCACCCTTACCTTTTCCCACACCGTCCAAAAGACTTTTCTGTACATCTGTGTCTCTTTTGGACAGCCTCTTTTTTGTTCTAAATACTTTAGTGATTTTCCTTTTAACCTTTGGACTCTTAACCCTTTTCATGGGATATCTATTAATACCATCTATTAACTAAATTAAATCTATTAGTTCCTTAGTCCTTCAGCCTGCCAGCCAGCATGTCCACTGTCAGTGCACCTGGCCTGGCCCTTCGCCTTCTTCATTCTTGCATTGTAAAGCTTACCTGTCACACCAGACATCATCTCTGTGCTTGTTGTCCATGTGGAATTTAGTCTGACACTGGTTGGCCGAGATGTAGTCCCTCCTTGCTGCCATCATAATCCTGAGTCATTCTTTTCCTTTGTGAACAGAAAGGTCGCAAGTATGAGGCAGTCAAGTGGATGATGGTGTTTGCCATTGGAGTCTGCACCGGTCTGGTGAGCAGGCGGGGAGATCGTGGGCCAAGGGGCAGCAGAGGGCAGAGGGCATGCGCCAGTCTGGCAGATAAGTCATTTGTCCTTATAACAGAGAATGCCTTTTCTCTTTCTTTCTTTCTTTTTTAAGTATAATCCTGATACTTTTTTTATACTTTTCAATTTATGAAATGAAAGTGAGCCATGCAACGCTGATGCCCTTTAAAGCACTCGAAGTCTTGCTCAAGACCTGTCCTTTGTTATGTGGTCCCATTAGGTAGATGGCAGAGTGGGGAGAGTGCTTAGTGGATGCTGAGGTCACTCTGCAGGGAGAAAGCAACATGATGAGAACAAAAGTGTGGCTATTATGCTCTTTGCTCAAGCGCAGCATGCCAGTAAACAAGACATCGAGGATCTCCGTGAACTCATTATGCCGTCCCTCTTCCCTGAACACTGCTCATTTTACCTGGAAGGTAGAGCTGGCAGTTGTGGGTAGAGGAATACGCCTGAGTGCACAGGGTTCTGGGTCAGCATGTTCACAGATGAATCCCAGACGAGAAGAAATCATGAAACATCGCCAAAGATTGTCATAGCAAAAGTCTGGAACCATAACTGCTGACTCACTGTGCTTCAACCCGGAGCAGAGAAGCTGGAAGAGTTTGTAATCCAAATGATAAATGTCAAATCTGATTTTTGTCAATATGTTGTTAGAAAAGGGGATTGTCTTCATCCATCCAGACTGCTATAGCAAAAGTACCATGGACTGAGGGGTTTAAACAACAGGCATTTACTTTTCACAGTTCTGGGGTCTGGAACGTCCAGGCCAACAGATCTGGTGTCTGGTGAGGGCCCAATTTGTCATTCACACATGGGCGTCTTTTTGCCGTGTCTTCAGGTGGCAGGAGAGGCAAGGGAGCTCTCTGGGGTCTCTTTGATAAGGGCACTAATCCTATTCATGACCTAATTACCTACAGAGCCCCCTCCCACGTCCTAATTAGAGGAGGTTAGCATTTCAACATATGAATTTGGGAGTGGGCAGGGGAGACCACAAACATTAGCCCATAACACTGTATATGTATTCTTAAGCAGTATCCTGTTAATCACCTTTCTCTAGAATTAACCACAGGTTTCAAACTTAATTCTATATAACATACCCATTAAGTGTAAATACATGTTTAAACATAACATAGCCACAAGAACTGACCACAGGTTTTAATTTCAGATTTTTACTGTAGTAAATTCAGAGATCAAGGAACATCTTACTATTTAAGATTAATAGCATTCAGGAGGCCTCTTTGATAATGTTCTGCCATTGTGGGGGCACCGTGGGCTGATGTAATTGTTTTATTTTGCTGTATAGTTGCCTGGTTGCAGATTACCCTGTAATAAGCATAGTCACTAGCCATATAGGTGTTAGTCTTTCTGCAACTGTCATGTCAAACTCTAGCAACTCCACTGAACACCCTCCCGTCTTGGGAAAGCAGACCTGCCTTAATAATGTAGCAACCATCTCCTCTTGCTGCTGGCTCTCTTCTCCTTTGATCTGTCACTGTTTATTGTTTCAGTATTTAAAAGCCCCCAAGCACTGGTTTGTGGGAAGACCAGAGTTAAAGGCACAAAGCCTTTGATCCTGAATTCACATGGTCAGAAGTCTTCTAGTTCTCTGAAGTCCTGAGCATGCACTTCAGAGAGTGAGCTAGTGGAACAGGAGTGGTTTTCTCTTATTCACCAGGCTAACCATTGGCTATACAATGGTTATAAATCAAAGTCATGACTTACAAAATGGTAATAACCGAGTGCCAAAGAATCGATGCTTTTGAATTGTGGTGGTGAAGACTCTGGAGAGTCGCTTGGAATGCAAGGAGATCAAACCAGTCAATCCTAAAGGAAATCAGTCCTGAATATACTTTGGCCACCTGATGCAAAGAGCTGACCCATTGGAAAAAAGTCCTGATACTGGGAAAGATTGAGGGCATAAGGAGAAGGGGGTGACAGAGGATGAGATGGTTGGATGGCATCATCAATGGACAAGAACGTGAGCAAACTCTGAGAGACAATGGAGGACAGGAGCCTGGCGTGCTACAGTCAAGGTGGTTGCAAAAACTCGGACATAACTTAGCGAATGAATAACAACAGACGTGCAAGAGGCGTATACTACTTCTGAGTAGGTACTGGCTTTCAAAGTAATATTCTGATACCCTAATCCTTTCTACACTTACCCAGCTAAGGATCACTGAAAATGTGTTTGGATTTCTTCTTTTGACCCTGCCTTTGGAAGAGCAGAGCAGGCCTTCACATGCCTCTGTGCTGTTTCTAAGTGCTCTCAGTCTTCCTTGGTCTTAGGTTCTTTTTCTATTCTTATCCCTATGTGTTGTAACTCTCCTTCTGACAACTCAGCTACACCCCTTCTTTTGTCCTCAGAAGGGCTGTGGGACCAGACTCAGGTGGGGCACTCCTTGACTAAGGAAAGGCCTGTTTATACATGGCCTGTCGGTAGCATGGGTGCGTGTGGCCAACAAGAACAAGCGGTGGGGGGTGGGAGGCTGTGTTTCCAGGGGAGTGCCTATGACAGCGTGGAAACTCAGGTGACAGCTCGTGTCCTCTCCCCAGGTGGGTCTCTTCGTGGACTTCTTTGCTCGGCTCTTCACGCAGCTCAAGTTTGGAGTGGTGCAGGCGTGTATCCTTTACAGGGGTCACAGTGTTCCCCAACATGTGTGGTTGCTCACCCTGCTTTCCCGTACAGAAATGAGTTTACAGACATGATCTTTGAAGAGCTACTTATTGGCCACTTGAGTTTAAAGTTTTTCATTATTATCAAAGGACACAGAGGAAGACTTGAATAGAAAGATGCTCGTGGTCATGGTAGTAACACAGGAAGCCCAGATACCTGTTTTTTCTCATCAGTCTGTGAACTGATTGTGGTTCCAAGGAAAGTCTCACTAGAATTGTTCATGGAACTTGAAAATTCTCTTCCTAAATTTGTGTGGAATCATAAAGAGCCCAAAGTATCTGAGACAGCTTTGAACAGCAGATGGGACTGGCAATCCTAGATGTCAAGATTTACATAATTTAAGATACAGTAGTTAACCCAGTGTCATAGTGGTACAAGAACACCCAATTAGACCAGTGGAAAGTAATAGAGAAGCAGAAACCGGCCCACACACATACAGCAATGCAGTGAGTGAGAGAGTTAATATTATAAGTCAGTGAGAAAGGATGGGTTTGTTAATAAAAGATGCTGGGAGATTGGTTACCCATCTGGAAAAACTCAAAATTAGATTCTTACTTTGTACTATACATTAATTACAGATGGATTAAAGATGTAAATAGGCAAAACAACATTTGAAGAGACTGTAACATCAAGACCAGGGAGTAATTTCTAAGAACTCCAGAAGGCATGAAGATCAATAAACTTGATGACATCAAAGTAAACATTTTGTTTATACACACGCCAAAAAAAAAAAACTCAGACAATAAAACCCCATAAACAAACTGAAAAACAAGTTTACAGCTTAGGAGAAGTGATTCTTTGTGCGTTTAAGAGACAAATAACTAGAATCCATAATAGAGGGAGAATGGCAACTCAGTTAAGAAAAAAGCCGAAACAGCTCAGTAGAAAAACGTACAAAGGATGTGAGCAGACAGTTCTCAGAAGAGGAAAATTACCTGTGGAAGAGCGCTTACCTCACCACCAGCAGGGAAGTGAAAATTAAATAACAGGAAGGTGGCGCCCCTGACTCCTGTGTTTGTGTTCTAGGTGTGGCCCTCAGGCATGCACGGAGATGTTCATTGCATCTCTAGGATTGCAAAACACTGCTGTCACACCAGAGGGGCGAGTGGGCCAGTTGTAATTTGGATGGTGTAATTTTAATTTCACAGAGAAGTGAAATTGAACCAGAGCTTTTAGATCAACATGGCTAATTCCCAAAAAATGTTGAGGGAGAGAAGGCAAGGGTAGAAGGTGCATCAACCGCAATGCCACTGTTTCAATTTCAGAAACACTGAGAACAGTGTGGATGCACATGGACATGTTCCAGGGAGGATGTGCAAGGGTTCAGGTTAGGGGTTTCTTCCAGGAGAGAGGGAAACACAAGGGGTTTTGTTGCTGTTTTGAATGGTATCTAGTGTTTTAATTTTCAAAAAGCACCTGGAGCAGATGTGGCTTAACACTGAGATTTGTTAAGGCTCTGAGGGTATAGGTGTTTGTACATCTTGTAATGTTTGAAGTATTTCATGATTTTAAAATGGTTCCTAGTGTAGGAGACAAAGGTTTCCCAGGTGGCTCAACGCCTGCCCATGCAGGAGTCGCGGTTTCTACCCCTGGGTTGAGAACATCCCCTGGAGAAGGGAATGGAGACCCACTCCAGTATTCTTGCCTGGGAAATCCCTTGGACAGAGGAGCCCAGCAGGCTACAGTCCATGGGGTTGCGAAAGAGTCAGACGTGACTTAATGACTGAAAACACCAATGAGAAGACATCTCAGACAGTTGTGTTTTTGTGAGGTTTATATGTGGAAAACAGGAAGAAGTGCAGTGAGCAGCCCCCATGCTTCAGAGGAGGAGAAACTGCTTCGTATCCAGTGGTGGCAGGACCACCCCTGCTGGCAGGCTCCTTTTCCTTAACCCCATGTCTGCAGCGGTGGAGGAGTGCAGCCAGAAAGGCTGTCTTGCACTGTCCCTCCTGGAACTCTTGGGTTTCAACTTGACGTTTGTCTTCTTCGCAAGCCTTCTTGTCCTAATTGAGGTGAGGTGTGATGGGGATGAGGCAGTGGGGGTCTTGCCTCTTGCTCATGAGGTTCTCCATTTTTCTCCATCTTCATTTCCAAAATGTCAAGACACTGATTGAGTCTTAAGAGTATAGATTCCTGTAGAAAAAGTGATCTCTCTTTCACTTAGGTTTTCTGAAAGTGGTTTCAGGCTCTGGGGAGATAAAAGGGGAACAATCTAGACTAGAAGGTTGCTTCTCAACCTTGGCAGCACATTAGAAGAAACACCTGGGGAACTGTAAAAACACCTTAGAATAACAAATGCTTTAAACCTTAAAGAACTTTAAAAGTGACCAGCTTAGACAAATGAGGTAAGAATCTCTGGAAATAAAGGGCAGTATTTGGCCACCTGATGCGAAGAGCTGACTCATTTGAAAAGACCCTGATCCTGGGAAAGATTGAGGGCAGGAGGAGAAGGGGATGACAGAGAATGAGACGGTTGGATGGCATCACCGACTCGATGGACATGGGTTTGGGAAGACTCCAGGAGTTGGTGATGGACAGGGAGGCCTGGCATGCTGCGGTTCATGGGGTCGCAAAGAGTCGGACACGACTGAGCGACTGAACTGAACAGATTGATTGTTGAAAAGCCTCCCCTCTCAAGAGATGTTGAATCACCAGGAACTTGGTAGAAATGCATCAGGCCTACTGAGTGTGGTGCTGTCCAGGATGAGGCCAGTGGGTTCTGAGTTTCTCAGTATGCCTGCTCTCCCCCTCAGCCAGTGGCAGCCGGTTCTGGGATCCCCGAGATCAAATGCTATCTGAACGGCGTGAAAGTGCCTGGAATCGTGCGTCTCCGAACCCTGCTCTGCAAAGTCTTTGGAGTGCTGTTCAGTGTGGCTGGAGGTCAGGAGGGTCTTTCTTTCTTCCTTCTTTTTCTTTTTTAAAAATATTTATTTATTTGGCTACGCTGGGTCTTATTTGGGGTGTGCAAGCATCCTCAGTCGTGTCCAACTCTTTGTGACCCTGTGGACTGTAGCCTGACAGGCTCCTCTGTCTCTGGGATTCTCCAAGCAGGGATATTGGAGTGGGTTGCCATTTCTTCCTCTAGGGGATCTTCCCAACACAGGGATCAAACCCGCATCTCCTGCATTTCCTGTGTTAGCAGGCGCCATTTCTTTATTGCACCACCTCAGAAGCCCTGTTACTTGCAGCACACAGGATCTTTTTGGTTGTAGCATGTGGAATCTACTTCCTGACCAGGGATCAAGCCCAGGTCCCCTGCATTGGGAGGTTGGAGTCTTAGCCAGCGGACCACCAGGGGAGTCATCAAAGCGTCTTCCTGACCTTTATCCTTCAAGCCTTCCAGGGGAGAAGGCGACAAGAATCATTATGGGTGTACATTAAGCAGATGTGGCCTTGAAGTTTCTGCCCTCAAACAGATCTCTGTACTTTTTGTTGATGAGTTAGTTTTTAAATGTAAATGCTGTTAATAAGTTACCATTCAGAGCTGTCTGACCAGCGCACCATTGAGTTTCAAAGTAGAGCGCCTGTCTAGTTGGTTTGTGGAGTTGGCTTTTAGCAAAGTCAGCAAGATTTTTGTGCCAGATGGTAAATATTTTAGGCTTTGTGGGCCAAGTGGCAAAAAGGAGCTATTATGTAGGTGCTTAAACTTATATAACCACTTCAAATGTATCCATTCAGGAATGTAAAAAACCATTCTGAGCTTTTGGGCTATATAAAAATAGGCAGCAAGCCTGTCTTGTCCCACAGGCTATGATTTGCTGACCCCCAATTTAGAATTTCAAGGTTACTTTCTCTTATTTGGTGGGGATTTGACTCACTCTTACTGTTAGCAAGTCGCTTGATCACCTCTGTTTTATAGTTGTCAAGAGAAAGGTCTATGTAACAAAGATTGTTCTGTGCTGATAGATTGTCTTGCCTTTTTCCACCTGTTCCCAGGGCTCTTTGTGGGGAAGGAAGGCCCCATGATCCACAGTGGAGCAGTGGTGGGGGCTGGCCTCCCACAGGTAAGGGTTGATGGGCTGTCAGGGGCTAATTGGCCTTCAGAGTGGGCCTCCTGGGCAGGGGCGTGTCTGTGGTTAAAATTGGAAAAAAATCCATCAAGAGCACCCTAATGTGGCCTTGGTCTCCATTATCAGTTTGGGTTGATGAGAAACTATGAGGTCTGTCTCCCAGGAGAGCAGGTAGCTGGTACCTGGAGGTTGTACTGGGGCCCTGTGGGGTCCTGGGAGCAGAAATGGAACAGAGAGAAAGTTTAAACGAAAGTTACCCGGTGCTCCCACAGCCGTTGCCAAGCACCTGCACACAGGGTGGCTTGCAGAGTGTCTCAAGAGAGGCTGGAAGCCTTGGCTATGATGGTTTCAGGCGCAGGCCAACGCTGATACCATTGGATGCAGCAAGGGAATAACAGCTGCTGTTCATCAGGTGCCGTCTGGGCCAGACTCTCTTGTCCCATCTCCTCTCTTCTTGAAAGCCACTTCAGGGACTTCCCTGGTGAGTCCAGTGGTTAGGACTCTGAGCTTCCACTGCCATGGGCCCGGGTCCCATCCCCGCTTGGGGAACTAAGATCCCACAAGCCATGTGGCCCAACCAGAAAAAAGCCCCCTCGGGTTTAGTTGTCCTCCTCCTCATCATTCCTAGATGAGGAGCTGAGGCTCAGGGAGGCCAAGGGGCTCACTCGGGACTCCCAGACTCCCCTTCTCACAGGCTGGTCCACAGAGGAAAGTCTCAGTTCCTTGTGAACTGTCACTTGTAAACAGTTGATGTCTCACATTCTAAGGGGAGGGAATTGGCTGTGGTCATTGTGTTGTCCAGGAGAAGGAGAGCAGTCCCTGTCGTCCAGAGCCCATCTTTTGATCTTTCCTGTTACTGCCTCATCTCATCTCCATGCACCGGCCTCTAGGAAGTAAGCTGAGAGGTAGAAGGAGGCCAGGCCAGGATGGGGTGGTAGTCTGAGACTTTGTCAAGCAGTCACTTGGCTCTTCCCTGGTGACTGCCCCGAGCAGAGCTCACGTTGTCTTCCGTAGCAGCTTTCCGTTTCTCTCCACCCTTCACCCAGCTGTTTCCCCTTTTCCTTTCAGACTTGTTGACTATGTACAAAATGCAGTTTCCAAAGAGCCTAGGAATCCGGGGGTAGGAAAGAAGTTCCTCTTCAAAGTCACCTCTTTTAGCAGCTGCTGTCCTAGACTCTCCTCCTTGTGGCTCCTGCCCAGGAGCGGTCAGGCTGTGGGGACTCATTGCTGTGGCTTCCTGCAGCCTCGGGCCCCTCCCTAACTCTGTTTTCTCCCATTCTAGTTTCAGAGCATCTCCTTACGAAAGATCCAGTTTAATTTCCCCTATTTTCGAAGTGACAGGTATGGAAAGGTTAGAAATTGGGGTGTTTTTGTTTTTTAAAAAAACAAGCTGTTCGTTTATTGCCACTGAGATCTTGTACTTGCTGTAACCGGGCTCACGGTCTCCCCAGCTTGGGTAGGCTGCATGCAGAACCCGACCGTCGGGAAGGAGATGGGCTTTGAATTATTTTTCTGAAGATGAGGAGCACAAGGGGCAAGCAGGTATCACAGCTTCTGTTTTGCCATAACCTGGGGCCTAGAAGCATCTCTGGCAACACAGAACATGGTCCAAATCAAAAATACAACCGGGAAAGTCCATTGGCATATTATCAAGATTGGAGTTTATTTACTTGGTCCGCCACTTCAGGCTTGGAAGGTCTCTGCACCCTGTGCAATTTGCAGGTATTACTGACCTGCATGCCTGGCAAGGCCCTGCAGTCAGGGGCTCACACCCAGGTTGGGGTCCACCTTCTCACCTTCCTGCCGGGCACTGTCACCTGTCCTGCTTGCAGCCACACTTGGCCATTTTCTCTGGTATTGGGCTTTCTGGAAGGAAGGTCTAGGGAGCCGGTGGCTCAGTGGTGACACCGGAAATCTTCAACCTGCCTTCTGAGAGTTCATGCTTGGAGTTGACTAACATCAGGGAACCCCCTGCCTGGCGGAGTTCAGTGGGGGAGAGCATCTGGCTGGTTAGTGAACTGTGTTCAGTGCCGAGTCAGTTTGGCAGAAACCGAAGCCCTTTGTGAGGCCTGACTGTTCTTGGGTCTCGAGATAATAAAATGTCGGTGCATAAGGAAGTGAGAAAACTGCCCTTTGCAGCCTGAGGACTGTTTCTCAGATAAACCATCTCTCTCTCCACCCCTCAGAGACAAGCGGGACTTCGTATCAGCAGGGGCAGCTGCTGGAGTTGCGGCGGCTTTTGGGGCCCCCATTGGGGGCACCCTGTTCAGTCTGGAGGAGGGTTCGTCCTTCTGGAACCAAGGGCTCACATGGAGAGTGGTAAGGAGGGCCTTCCCCGAGCTTAACCACCCACCCCCACCCCAGGTTTCATCTGGACAACTCTTACTCGATACATTTACCAGGAGTTTTTTTTCTCCTCTTTCACTGTTTACCACAGACATACTTTATGTACAGTCATAAATGTCTGAAAATAAAAGGAACAGAAATGGTAGACCATGTCAGTGCTCACCAAAATAAGGCTGCTGTAGGTGGTTCCATGGTAAAGAATCCACCCCCAGTGCAGAAGACTTGGATTCAGTCCCTGGCTCGGGAAGACCCTCTGGAGAAGGAAATGGCAACCCACTCCAGTATTCTTGCCTGTGAAATCCCATAGATAGGGGAGCCTGATGGGCTGCAGCCCATGGGGTTGCAAGAGAGTCACACAACTGAGCAACTCAACAACAAAGAGTAGTTTATTAGTGTTAAAGGAGACTTTGAGACAAGGGGAATTACCAAAGTGAATAAGGGACATATCCCAGTGGTATAAGGCTTGATTTAATGGATAGTTTCAGGTTAACCTGTAGTTTTGATGAGGCCAGACTGACTTCCTTTACTCTAGATGCCTGTATCCTCCTCTGGACTGTATTCTACTTCCCATATTAACTCCTGTGGACTGTTCTCTACTTCCCATGTCAACATCCTTCCCGTCCCCAGTGAGACGTTACCCTCTGATGACGAGCTATCTGACTGGGAACGTGAGACCAGCTGTGGTCCGGACTGAGCGCCCATCTGCTCGCTCGGGGAACACATTCTGCCTCTGGTGTTTACTGTTCCTCTTTTAGCCTAGGGTCTGGTGCACCATAGACTTTAAATAGTCCAGAAAAGGCTGAATGGAAACTCCCACTAGCCCGATTTCCAGCTTTTCACACTTGAGGTGAACTTACAGCCGTGGTCACCAGAGCCCCATGTCCAGACCTGGAGTCGGAGGTCTCTGTGTGGAGCAGTAGGTTTACGGGACGCGTCCGGGAGGAAGTAGGACTTGTGGCTTTCAGCTGTTTTTGTGTTTGTCACCTGTTTCCCAGCTCTTCTGCTCCATGTCTGCCACCTTCACCCTCAACTTCTTTCGTTCTGGAATTCAGTTTGGAAGTTGGGGTTCTTTCCAGCTCCCTGGGCTGCTGAACTTCGGCGAGTTTAAGGTATGTTTTGTCCTTGCCCTCAGAATTTCTTTCTTGGCCCATGACAACTGCTCTTAAGTAAAGTAGCAGCGAGAAGCTGGCAGAGGTAGGTGCGCCTGGGCGCTGTAGCCTCCTGCACGCGTATGCTCAGTGTGGACAGGATTCCAGCACCGCTTCGCCTCTCGTTTCTGTCTTCTCTGCTCCTGCCCCTTCCTGTTCTCACGGGCACTCTGGTTTTTCTCTCTCCCTCCCCTGCCCTTTCTCTCAGTGCTCTGACTCTGATAAAAAATGTCATCTCTGGACAGCTATGGACTTGGGTTTCTTCATCGCGATGGGGGTCATTGGGGGCCTCCTGGGAGCCACGTTCAACTGTCTGAACAAGAGGCTTGCAAAGTACCGTATGCGAAACGTGCACCCGAAACCTAAGCTCGTCAGGTACCCTCGCAGTCGCCTCCCCCACCTGCTGCGGCTCCTGGGCCCCGTGTGGACCGGGCCATCTCTCCTGAGGAATAGACCCCACTTCCCACGCCAGCTTCCAGGTCACGTCTAAGACTGAGAACATAAATGTGTTTATCAGACCAAGAGACTGCGGCTGAGCTTAACTCATATCAGAGCCACTCTGGCTCCCGGCCTGTCTGGACTTGGCCACGGGGACTCATGGCAGAGTCAGTATCGGCCCCACCAAGAGGTGTGCTGTCATGAGACTCTCACCCTGGGACTTAAAGTGGGAGGCCGTTCATTCCTTGGAGAGAGATGATGTGGCCGCAGCAGCCTCACCACTAACCACCTGTACAGATTTGTACATAGAGATTGCTGGAACACAGCAAGCCGCTGATACATTTTGCACATGTGCTGACTGCCCAGGGGCAGCTGTGCATGCTCTGGGGGCAGGGAGGGTTGGGGGTAGGCAGTTTCGAGTTCCCAAGACCAGGTATCTTTTTAATCCATGCTAACAGCTGTGTTTTGCCTCCTAGAGTCTTGGAGAGCCTCTTGGTGTCCCTGGTGACCACCGTGGTGGTGTTTGTGGCCTCCATGGTGTTGGGAGAATGCCGCCAGGTGACTTCTGCGGCTCAAGTTGGGAATGACTCCATCCCGCTCCAGGTAACCCCCTGTGTACCTGCTGCCCTTGTCCTATGTCCACAAAGACGAAGCATCCAGAATGTATGACGTGCCTCTGTTTAGAGCCAGTATATGCATTGGTTCACTGTTCCACACCTGAGTCAGAATGCTAGGTGGTGGATGGGGATGGGGGCTGGGCTTCGTAGCTGTCATTTTACCTAAGAGAGGATGTTCACCAAACTGGCTCTTTTTCACTTTTGTGAACAGTCCTGGTCATCATAGAGGGGACTCCTCTCTCTCCCCTGACCCCTACAGTGAGGTAGGCATTGGAGCTTAGTTTCAGTCAATCAGAGATCAGCAAACTATGGTCCATGGACCACATCTAGCCCTTGGCAACTGCTTGTTGCTGTGTAGCCCCGGAGCTAAAAATGGTTTTTACAGTTCTAAGAGTTGGGAAAAGAAAGCCAGAAGAACATGCACTAGAGACTATATATGGCTTGCAAAGCCTAAAATAGTTACCCTCTGACTCTTCGCAGGAAAAATCTGTCGATCCCTGTTACTGGTTATTCCCCAAGGCCACCTCCTTACCAGGCCAGTACTTTCCAAAGTGTGTTCTAAGGAGCATTTATACACATGATTCAAGAGCAAACAAATGGAAACAGATTCAGATGAGATAACCAGGCCTAAGTAGGTTTCTTGAACACAGGACTTCTCAGGGCCTTTAAAGTTCCAGTAAGTGTTAGGAATGTTCGGCGTGTTCTTTGTGTGCCAGGCGCTCCACTAAGCACTGTACGTACTCACTTAGTTTTCACCATGGCTACTCTGGCTAGTATTGTTCCCACTTGACAGATGAGAAAACTGAGGCAAACTGAGGTCTTGCCCAAGACCAGTCAGCTAGTAATAGGTAGCCTGAGATAGGTGTCATTCCCATGTTATAGAAGAGGAAACGGAAGCTTCACAAAATGGAGTACCTTTCCCAAGGTCACAGAGGGTGACAGGGTGCGAGTTGGGTCTGTCTGATCATGGAGCCTGTTCCCTGCTTGTTGCAGGTACACTGATTTCCAGCAAGTGCAGTGGAGCTCCTCTATGCACTTGACCACAGGACTCTTTCCAGTGCACCTTCAGCACTGGGTTCCTCCAGACCTAAGTTGGGGAAACATTGCGTTGTTGGTTATTAAGCTGTTTCCTCAGCTTGTCCACCCTCGACAGCTCTGCACATACATCCCGGTTGCCCGCTCTTCCCTGCCAGGTTCTGCCCATAGGGGGCGCTCCCTTGTTTCCTGCAGCAGCCTTCATCTGGCTGTGTTGCCCAGCCAGGCGCACCTCGTAAGATTATACTAACCCATGGCTTGCTGTCGTTACAGTGTCCACATAAGGGCATCTCTGCAGTGTCGCTGATGGAATGGGATCCAGGAACAATCTGTCTCCTCAGTTAGCTTTGCAGTAACACCCATTAGTTGTTTGCCCAGGGACAGGTATGAGGTTCACCCCCTATGCTGCTGAACACCAGCAGCCAGAAAACGAACACCCCTCTGATGAGTCTAGCAGTGCCAGGCTCTCATCTGCTCACACAAGATGATGAAGAGGGGAAGAGGGCTGGGATGTGAGGAAATCTCGTCTTTTCCCATCTTGGGTTTTGTTCAGCCAGGTGAGGGATGGGCAACCAGGAGCAAGGTGTCTGCAGTAGGCCTCATACACACAGGTTTCTCCTGCAGCAAACTCGGGGCAGAGGCTTTTTCCACTTGGAACAAAGCTGGGCTTAGGTCCGCAGTGCCCTGGACTCTCCTCTGCAGACACCTGACCACTCTGGGCCTCTTGTCAGGCCTCTACCTCGTCCTCCATGGTCTGTGGTCCCTGGGGACCAGGCTTCCCCCAGCGCCTCTGACAGAAGTAGCACTGAGCCAGACCCACAGTGAATCATGGCTGTGGTTATATTTTTGTTGCAAATGTGCGTGAATAAGGGCCGTCATCCTGATTCTTTCTCAAAATGTGAGGAATACAGTATCACAGTTGGCTGCTTTTGGATCTCGATCTGTTTTTGCTACCTGTTTTATTATGAGTAAAGTTTGCATGCCAGGTTTGTTGCAACCTTGCTGGAGACGTCCCACTTGAAATCTCAAGTGCCCTGGTCAGGGACCTGTGTTTGACTTTTTGATTCTTGCTTCTCAGGTCACATCAGAAGATGTGAATTCAAGTATCAAGACCTTTTTTTGTCCCAATGAGACCTACAATGACATGGCTACCCTCTTCTTCAATCCCCAGGAGTCTGCCATCCTTCAGCTTTTCCACCAGGATAGTGAGTCTCAGGGGTTGGGCTTTGGGACAGGAACAAATGATTATTCACCCGCCCTTTCCCTTTACCCTCAGACACAGCTGGGCTTACCCCTAATTTTGAGCAAGAACAGGGCTTTTCGTTGGTGACATCACCCAGACAAAGATAGGCTTTCTGTGCCTCCAGCACTGGAGGTGAACCAGACAGGATACAGTAGGACCTGGTGGGAGCCGAGTAGTCTGGGAGGCCTTGGTAAGCATCTTAGTGGGACTCAGGTCAGTCTGCTCTTGCTTCACAGGTACGTTTAGCCCCGTCACTTTGGCCTTGTTCTTCATCCTCTATTTCTCACTTGCATGTTGGACTTACGGCATTTCTGTTCCAAGTGGCCTTTTCGTGCCTTCTCTGCTGTGTGGAGCTGCTTTTGGACGTTTAGTTGCCAATGTCCTCAAAAGGTACTCTGTGTGTGTGTGTGTGTGTGTGTGTGTGTGTGTGTGTGTGTGTGTGTGTGTGTGTAGCTGCTTTTGGACGTTTAGTTGCCAATGTCCTCAAAAGGTACTCTGTGTGTGTGTGTGTGTGTGTGTGTGTGTGTGGAGCTGCTTTTGGACGTTTAGTTGCCAATGTCCTCAAAAGGTACTCTGTGTGTGTGTGTGTGTGTGTGTGTGTGTGTGTGTGTGTGAGAAAAGGTACTCTGTGTGTGTGTGTGTGTGTACATGCACTTATGCACATGTGTGGGAATCATAGCTTCCTACCCAACCTCACAGGCTTCCCTGGAGGCTCAGCAGTTAAGAATCCACCTGCAATGCAGGATACCTGGGTTTGATCCCTGGGTCGGGAAGATCCCCTGGAGATGGAAATGGCAACCCACCCCAGTATTCTCGCCTGGGAAATCCCTTGGACAGAGGCGCCTGGCGGGCCATAGTCTGTAGGATCTCAATAGTCCGACATGTCTTAGCGACTAAACTACCCTCACCCCACCACACACTGTATGATTCTGAGCCATGTTCTTGGTCTCTTTCTTCACCAGCTACATTGGATTAGGCCATATCTACTCTGGGACCTTTGCCCTGATTGGTGCTGCGGCTTTCCTGGGTGGGGTCGTCCGCATGACCATCAGTCTCACGGTCATCTTGATTGAGTCTACCAACGAGATCACTTACGGCCTTCCCCTTATGATCACCCTGATGGTGAGCACGCCCCTTCTAGGCCTTGTTCAGATTCAAGGCCCAGTTCCCCCCACAGCAGCCTATTTTCAAGCCTTTCCTTTGTATTTCAGGTGGCCAAATGGACAGGGGACTTTTTCAATAAAGGCATTTATGACATCCACGTGGGCCTGCGAGGCGTGCCGCTGCTAGAATGGGAGACAGAGGTGGAAATGGACAAGTAAGGCCAGGATTTCTCTTTGTGTCTTAGTTCCAGAATTTATGAAGTCTAGGGCCCAGGAACTTTTGTATTAGGGGGTAGTAGTACAGATTCTTGGGTTGGAAGAAGGTAAATAACAATAGCAAGCACGTTTGTCCCCAAGTGTTTTCAGGAGAGTGGAGTCGTCCCGTGGGCTGGAGGCTGGGGTGGGCAGGGTCGCTTCATGGACTGTTTAGCCGCTGTGGCATTCTGGTGAAACAGGAAGTGTTATGATTGAACATTTAAGCGTCCAGTCATTGTGAGTGACAGCAAGTTGCCTCATGTGCCCAGTGAAGAGTTGTCTATCAGTGGTGACTCCTCTGGGCATAGACACCAGCTTATCCATCAGGTCTCTCATGTCTGGAATCACGCAAGGTGCTTAGAGTCTGTCCTGTAGGAGTCAGCCAGCTTCCAGAAAGGACAGCCAGTCAATATTTCCAACATTGCAGGCTATGTGGTCTCTATCACAGTTATCCAGCTCTATCATAGTAGTGCAGAAGCACCCGTGGACAACATGTAAATGAGCAAGCGTGACCAGATTGGACCTGTGGGTGATACTTGCCATCCCTGGTCTAAAGGGACACCCAAAGATTCTCATTTTAATTCCCATGTCATTAGCAGTTCAATGGTGACACATGGCATGTGCCATGGGGTGCTGAGGAGGGATGGCTGAAACCCTGGGCAACCAGATGGGGTTCATGGTGAGGGGGCATTTGTATTGAGATGAGGGTCTTGGCCCACCCACCTGACAAGGCAGGGAAGAGCATATTCCAGGTGCAGGGAACAGTGCCTATGAAGGGGATGGGAGTACCAAGGAACACGTGTGTTCAAGGATCGGCTGGAGGTGGTTCAGAAGAGGGACCCTGGTGGTCCAGGCAGCACGGAGAGGGAGCGCGGCCATGTCACGGCTGCTCCCGGGGCCACGGGCTCCATCGTGAGGCTGGACCACTTCTCTCCCTCCCCCAGACTGCGAGCCAGTGACATCATGGAGCCCAATCTGACCTACGTCTACCCGCACACCCGCATCCAGTCCCTGGTCAGCATCCTACGCACCACTGTCCACCACGCCTTCCCGGTGGTCACAGAGAACCGGGGCAACGAGAGGGAGTTCATGAAGGGCAACCAGCTCATCAGTAACAACATCAAATTCAAGGTAAAGAAAGGGACCCTGGAGGAGGGGTGGACCATGGACAAGTGGTTCCCTGACGCTCACGCTGACCCCATACTTGTCGCACCCTGTACACAGGGTGGCCCTGGTTGGCTCTTGTGAAAGTCAGCACCCTTGTCATTGTATGCGACAGTGAGTAAGGACTGGACAGTGAGTAAGGACTTCATTAGGCCATCAGGATGTGTGTGCATTCTCACTCCAGCAAGCATGCGGATAAGTGGTGGTTTTAATCAGCCCGCCAGGCTCCTCAGTCCATGGGATTTTCCAGGCAAGAATACTGGAGTGGGTAGCCATTCCCTTCTCCAGGGGATCTTCCTGACGGAGGGATCGAACCCGGCTCTCCCGCATTGCAGGCAGATTCTTTACCATCTGAGCCATCAGGGAAGCACAGTTTTAATCAGCAGTGGTTAGCATTCGGTGCAGGTTGTCCCAGAGAGGGTTCTGAATTGCCAACAGTGGGAGCTGACCTACTTAAGAAAGAAGTCCGTAGGAAGCTGTGGGACAGACAGGGAAGCTGAGGAACCAGGCACGGTGCACCCTGGGTGAGCAGGTGGCTGGCGGCTCCTCTGTGGGTACCAGGAGGCAACAGCGTTGAGGGAGGGTCCTGCTGCCTCACTTGGGCTGAGTCCCCACCCTTGGCTTTGGAGGTTGGGGGCACATCAGTTGACAGGCCCGCAGAGCTATGACATGGGAGAACTGCCTTGCTGTCCCCACATCAAAGGAGTCAGGCCGTGGGGCCGGCAGAAAACTTGGGCTCCAAGAGGCTCCTTGAAACACAAGTCTCTGAGCCACCATGCAGGTTTCTTGACGTTTTGGCGTGGGCATGTGCCTTTTGACCCTCAGGGTCATCCACCTCCTCCCCTGAGTGGATGCTGGCCTGCCCTCGAGCCGTCTGTTATCACTGCCCCTTCCCATTCTCAGAAGTCCAGCATCCTCACCCGCGCCGGCGAGCAGCGCCGGCGAAGCCAGTCCATGAAGTCCTACCCATCCAGCGAGCTGCGCAACATGTGCGACGAGCACGTGACCTCCGAGGAGCCGGGCGAGAAGGAGGATCTCCTGCAGCAGATGCTGGAGCGGAGGTGAGGGGGCCCCTCGCCCGGGGCCGTCCCTGGGAGAGCGGGCGGGGCTCGGGGACGTGCACGGGACGCAGTCCTGCTGAGGGTGCCCTAGGCAGCGTCTGGTTTTTGTATAACAGATACACCCCCTACCCCAACCTGTACCCTGACCAGTCCCCGAGCGAAGACTGGACCATGGAGGAGCGCTTCCGCCCGCTGACCTTCCATGGCCTGGTCCTGCGCTCGCAACTCGTCACGCTGCTCGTCCGAGGAGTCTGTTACTCTGAAAGCCAGTCGGTGAGTCTCCTTTCTTGTCTGCACCGGGCCTCTGGAAAGCATGAGGGCGCTCGGAACCCAGTCCCCACACCTGCTGCCGAGCAGTGCGTGCAATCCCTGCTGCCCTGACGCTGAGCAGGGCTCAGAGTCCCTCCAGGGCCTCTGCACCTGTTGTTAAGTGTCCTTCTGCCCAGTAGCCTTTTAATATAACTTCTACACTTTAATTTCTGCCATGTGTGCACTTTGTTACATGTGTTATCCAGAGAAATACCTTTGTTCTTGTTAATTTCCCTGTAGTCTTTTTTTCTCTGTGGTTTATGTGTGTTCAAAGTGGTCCATACAGTGACCTGCAACACACTTCACCCTTTCAGATGGAGCCTGAAAAACTCACACAGAAACCTAGTTCCCAAACTAATTTTCCTTTGGGTCTTGCCCGTGGGCAGCCAGCCTGAGGTCATCAACTCGTGTGTGCAGGACAGGAAGGGCCACAGATGGAGTGGCTCGGGCTTGGGGGTATGGCCTGTGGGAGGCCCAACCTACTGGAATGGCCCAAGGGACGAGAGTTGGAGGAATGAAGCAGGCCAGACTACACAGAGCCTCACCTGCAGACAGAAGCCACCAGTGCTGGCCTGAGGAAGCCCTGGGGGTCAGCGGTGGACAGCAAAGACCATGGGCCGAGGGGAGAGAAGGGGAGGAGGATTGGGGAGGAGTGGTGACAGGTCCAGAAGACTCAGGATGCAGGAATAGTGGCAAAGCTCCCTTGTGACTTTTCTGGGCTGACTTTCCTAGAGCTGCTGTTTCCAGTCACTGCAAACTGGGCAAAATCCCACAGGCGGGCCCCTCAGACGCTTCCAGCAACAGCAGTGTGTCCTTGCTTGGTTTTGACGGCCCTGGGACAGAACGCCGGGTCGGCCAGGCTGTACTGCCTCTGAAGGCTCCAGGAGAGGATTTGTGCCACCCTCATTTGTGGTGGGTGCCCTCGGCCTGCCCTGGCTGGAGGCACATCACTCGCGTCTGCCTCTTTGTTACCCGGCCCTCCCTCTGTGCCCTCTCTTGTTTTAGCAGGACACTAGTCCCTGGGTTTGGGGCCCACCCTCCTCCATGTGACCACCTCCTACCTTGACTACATCCGCAAAGGCCTCTTTTCCAAGAAGGCCGTGTTCACAGGTTCTAGGCATTAAAATGCAGATGAATCTTGTAGGGGACCCAAGTCACCCCAGCTACAGCTACTATTACCACTTTTCTCATTGAAACTCTAGAATAGCTCACATCTGTTCTACAGATGAAAGGGATGTTCAGAGAAGTTAGGAGACCAGCCCAGGGGACACAGCTAGGGAATTGGCCAAGAAATGGCTTTGGAGCAGGAGGTTTCACTCCAGAGCACCTGTCCTGGCCCTGCGCTCCCTGCCTGGCTCTGAGACCTTGAGGGAGAGTCCCCTAAACATGGCTCCTCCTGTGGCCACATCTGGTGCGAGGACAGTGTCTGGGTTGGGATTGCAGAGTGCCAGCCAGCCACGCCTCTCCTACGCTGAGATGGCTGAGGATTACCCGAGGTACCCCGACATCCACGACCTGGACCTGACCCTGCTGAACCCGCGCATGATCGTGGTGAGCAGGGCTTCCCTGGGGGCCGGGGCTGGGTGAGGAGGCTGAGGGCCCATCCCGCACGGCCTGCTCCTTGTCTGCGTGGCCAGCATCACATCCTGGGTGGGCAGGACTGGCTGCGGGTCACCGTGTTGCCTTCTTTGCAGGACGTCACCCCGTACATGAACCCCGCACCCTTCACGGTCTCGCCCAACACCCACGTCTCCCAAGTGTTCACCCTGTTCAGGACGATGGGCCTGCGGCATCTGCCGGTGGTGAACGCAGTGGGCGAGGTGAGTGGGGCCTGTGAGGCGGTGCCTCCTGGAGGGGAGCCTCTAAGCTCGGCGATAGACGAAGCAGCAGCACCCCGCAGGGATGCCCCCAAAACTCAGCCTGCTCTGCGCTCCCCCAGCAGAAGTGAGGGGCAGAGGGCTGGGCGGGAGAGAAGCAGCTTTGGAAACTTCCCCTTTGGCCTCCTGGGTGTTTTCTACATGCGGTCTCCTGTGTGGCTGGCAGGTGGAGCCAGTGTCGCACTGGTCTTGCTTTCTGTGGAACAGCAAAGCTTAGGCCTGGAGCTTCCCTGGGGGTCAGTGGTAAAGGATCCGTCTGCCAATGCAGGCAACTCGAGCTCAATCCCTGAGTCGGATAGATCCCCTGGAGAAGGAAATGGCAACCCACTCCAGTATCCTTGCCTGGAGAATTCCATGGACAGAGGAGCCTGGCAGGCTATAGCCCATGGACTCACAAAAGAGTCGGACACAGCTTAGCAACTAAACAACAAACTTCTCTGTATCCTAAAATCTTTCTCTTCTTGTTGGACTTGGTGGTGCCTTCTTATGGGAAGGAAGGGGATCGGTTCTCTACCTGTTATGGGAATTTGTAACACTAAATGAGAGAATTTCAGACAAACTACTCGAGAGAGTGTTAAAAGATAAACTACCTAATTATTATTACATATTTTTCCATTTTTTCTTCTTAGAACATTTTTTTTCTTACTAGAGCAACATTGGTGTTTATAGAAAAGTGTGAAACTATAGATAAAAAAAAGACATGGCAAGCCCTTATCTGTATAGAGGCAGCCATGTTAACTTTTTAAAGAATCTCTTGTTTTTGCCTCTGCATCTAGGAGTGAGAGACTTTATATGCCAAGTTTCAGTGAAAATGTTACCACTGCCTGTACTGTTTTATATCTTAATTTTTCAATGAATCTATGGGAAATGACTTTCCATGGCAAAAAGTATTCCTTTAGGACATTTTAATGGCTCAAGAGCATTCTGTTGCACAGCTGCCTGGTCACTTACTCATTTCTCTGTGGTGGGATATTTAGTTAAATTTCACTATGTGAAAGTGAAAATGTGAGTATGTTATTTATATGACTCAGTCGTGTTCAACTGTTTGTGACCCCATGGACTGTAGCCTGCCAGGCTCCTCTGTCCATGGGATTTCCCAGGCAAGAATACTGGAGTGGATTGCCATTTCCTTCTCTAGGGGATCTTCCCAACCCAGGGCTCACACCCAGGTCTCCTGCCCCGTGTCTCCAGCATTGCAGGCAGATTTTTTTTTTTTTACAGTCACTTTAATGGTCACCTTTCTGAGGCTTTCAGTCAGTGCCCCCTAGCTGCCTTGCAGGAAATGACGCTTCTCCAGAATGAGGGCTACCCAGCAGAACCCCGATAGCGTGCATGCCCTTACATGTGTTTAGTGGCTGGAGGTGGAATCGTGCTCCTTGGAACACAGCTGTGCTGACAGTTCTGGGACACCCACCCCAGTGAGATGTGAGTCACTGCAGTGACTGTGGGAACCCCCTGGTTTTCTGGACTCTCCTCTGCTGAGCTTCTTTCACTGGTGTGGGGAGGAGGGTGAGTTCCCTACACAAAGCAGTTCTCTGGATACCAGCTGGGTGTCCTCAACTCAGTTCAGTCCTGACACTGTCTACCTGGGGATGGTATCATGTCCCTTGGGTTAAGGGCTCAGCCCCACAAGACGGTTCAACCTACCCACCTCCCCAACCTCAGTTCTCAATCGAAAGTCTAGGTTGTCACCTGTGCTCCTAACTGACTGGCCATAGACGGTTCCCATGACCCCCTGCTCGCAGAATTCAGAGACACTCATATCCTTTCGTTAATTTCTTGCTTCATTCAGTCATTTATTTACTCATTCACTCATTCATTCATGATTTTTTGATTTATTGGCTGTGCTGGGTCTTGTTGCCGCGCAGGCTTTTCTCTGTGGTGAGCGGGGGGCTATTCTCTAGTTGTGGTACGTGGGCTTCTCATTACAGTGGCTTCTGTTGTGCAGAATACAGGCTCTAGGCAGGTGGGGTTCAGTGGCTGCAGCTTCTGGGCTCTAAGGCACATGTTCAGTGGTTGTGGTTCACGGGCTTAGCCGATCCACGGCATATGGGGTCTTCCCAGACCAGGGATTGAACCCATGTCTCCTGCACTGGCAGGCAGATTCTTTACCACCGAGCCACCAGGGAAGCCCCCCCTCATATTCTTTTATAATAGATTGTAGTCCATAACCTGAGAAGGAAATGGCAACCCACTCCAGTGTTCTTGCCTGGAGAATCCCAGGGACGGGGGAGCCTGGTGGGCTGCCATCTCTGGGGTCACACAGAGTCGGACACGACTGAAGTGACTTTGCAGCAGCAGCAGCAGCAGCAGCAGCAGCAGCAGCGGCAGTCCATAACCTGGAATGGGCAGATGGAAGAGATACACAGGGCAGGGGGTGGGGGATGGGAGGCTGAGCCCTACCTCCTCTCTGGCAGGCTGGGCACCCTGCTATCACCTCACAGGTTCACCAGCCTAGACGCGCTCCAAACCCTGTGGTTCAGGTTTAATAGAGGCTTCATGTCACAGGTGTGGTTGATTACATCTATGGCCATTGGTGATGGAGTCAACATTTCCCACCGCCCCCCACCCCCACCCCACTGGGTAGCTAGGGCTGACAGCTCCAATCGTCCAGTCATACACTTGGTTCCCTGGGAAACGAGCCTCCATCCTTAAAGGCTTCCCAGAAGTGACATCATTAGCATAAACTTAGCTGTGGTTGAAAGGGGCTTGTTATGAATAACAAGACACCCTTCTTTTTCACCACTCAGGAAGTGCTGAGAGTTTTAAGAGCTGTGTGCCAGAAACTAGGGTGATGACCAAATATATTTTTCTTACTATGAATCCAATATCACAGTGACTCAGGTAGTTCTGAATGGTGAAGCCGGCTGGGTGTGGTGGCTGTGAAGCTACAGACCATGAGCTCTGTTTAAGAAGACATTCCTGTCCAGATTCCAGCTGGCCCAGCTCAAATCTCTGCAGCTGGATTTGTCCCATTGGCCTCCAGCTTGCGATCCCGAGCTTTCTCTGTATCTCGTTTCCGTCTAGAAATGAGGTACCCTTCAGAACAAGCGTCCTGATCGTACTGTCGGGTCCGCCCTGGTCCTTCCGGGACCTGATTCTGGCCCTGCCACCTGAAACAGACAGGCCGGGCAAGCTCTGTTCACTCCTGTCAGTTCTCTTCCCAGTGGGTTTCACTCTGCAGGTGACTTGGGTCTTTTCTTCCTGGTCCTAGATCGTGGGGGTCATCACGCGACACAACCTAACGCACGAGTTTCTGCAGGCCCGGCTGCGGCAGCACTACCAGACCCTCTGACAGCCGGGCTCGGGCTCAGCCTCACCGCCGCGTGCCGGCTGTCCTTGCCGGAAGCCGCCTTGGGGGGCAGCAGCTCTGGCTTCGCCACCACGGCTGGCCGGACTGTTCCTGGGCACAGAAGATCCCCAGTCACCCACTCGCTTGGAAAGCCTACAGTCATCGAACACTTTGCCGTCAGAGATCCTGGGGGTGGTATGGGACCATCAGAACCTGGACTTGTCTGACTGCTCAGCAAGTATCTTCCCGTTTTCTGCTCCCTGCGTTCCTCCATCCAGTGCCAACCTAGGCCCCAGCCCCACTCCCTGCTAGCACCAGGACCAGTGGTGAATCAGGCCTCGCCCGCTGGAGGGTGACCCTCAGAGCAGGTGTCCCGCCTCCTCTTTGCCACTTCCCTAGGGAACCCAGCTGTTGCCTTAAAGCATCATGGGAGGTGCTTTGGCCAAGGCAAACACGGGTTGGGGGAGATATGCCAGTTGCAGAATTCAGTGAATGAGGAATTGGGCCCTGAGAAAACCACCCACGTTTCAGAGAGCACCCCCACACACAACTCACTGGGACTCAAGTTGACACCATCACTAGTTCATTTTAAGGGAAGTTCTTCTGGGTGTGAGGTGGGGCCCCTGTGGTGTGAACCTCCCTGGAACCACCGGCTCCAGAAGCACAAAGTGTTTGAATCCTGCCCGTGCTCCCTGAACTTTATGATAAAGCTGACGACAGGGTCAGATTTCCACCTGTCCCAGCTTTAAGCATTTCGGCTTTCTCTAATTTCCCGATTACCCATGGTCTCCTTGTACCGCATTTTCACCCCGGTCCTTCTCCTCTCCATCAGATTACTAAACTTCACTCAAGTTCTACCTGCCTTTTCGTGGTGAAGCAGCCACAGCCCAGAGGACCTTGCATCACCCCTAAAAGCAGGGCTCCCTTATATAAAACTGCTTCACTTGATCCTGGGGAACAGTGCCGTTATTCATAAGACGGGAGGGAGTGAATCCTGAACCAGGAATGTGGATGGGTCCGTGATGTGGCTGAGAAAGCCAGAGTGTGACTGCACAGCAGGTGTTCATTCGAGGAAGAGGGTGTCTGCCCTTCATAAGCATCTCGCACTCGCCTGCTGCTGGCCATCCCCACCATCCCGAGGGGCTCAGCAGCGGCAGCCTCAGGAGGGGTCAGCAGTGGGTAGGGGGAGGTGCTTCCTGCCAGCTCACGCCCCAAGGTTTTAGTATCAGACATAGGAAGCCTCCCTCTCTGTTTCTGTGACTCAGTTCCCCCCCGGCTGTTTGGTCATCTCTGGACAGGCACCCAGAATGAGCATCTGGGTGTCAGGCATTTGCACTTACTTTCCTCTTTGTTCTCTCTACTTTGAGAAGCATCTTTTTTTCTTTTTTAAATTGGAAGAGAATTACTTTATAAGGTTGTGTTGGTCTCTGCTGTACAAGAGCTCAAATCAGTCATAATTATATACATATACACACAGCCCCCTCTCCGGAGCCTCCCTCCCTCCCATCGCATTAGACAGCCCCGCAGCAAATGTGCTTGAAGACTCAAGATGGCATCTGTTGGCATTTAGCTAGTTGTTCCTTTTTTTTTTAATCATGGAAGTTGCCAGAGGGTATCCGCGCCAGGCCACGGCAAGGCTATTCTCTCCTCTGAGCCCCCCTGCTTTGTTGCCAAGACTGCTGCTCAGCCTGGGGACGAGGACCCGTCCTGCCTTGCCAGCTCTGGTCCTGTGGTCCACGCACTCTAGGGAACAACCCCTGCACCCAGGGGCCATTTCCACATCGTCCCCAGTGACTAGGGCCCCTCTGTTCTTCCTGTTTTCTCATCTCTTTGATCAGCATGACTTTGACATAAATTTTTTGACTCCCTTGGGTGCACTTGACTTATGAAACAAAGATGAACATTCCAGTAAGTAATTGAGGAACTCACCAGGACCAAAAGAGCAAGCCCTCCTAAGTGTGATGGTGTTCAGCCAGTTGCCACTGTTCTCAGGCAGCATCTGGAACTGGAACTTGCTCCCCTCTTGCTGCCACTCTCCCCTTCCTGAAATTGACAGGACTGAGGTCCTCCCAGCTTCAGGGGGCGGGGTCACACGGCTGGCCGGGAGGCTGCCCTGGGTGAGTCGTGTTGGAATTTGTCCCTCCCGCACTCCATGTTGTGCTTAAGTCACCTGATATTTTGTTCCCATCGGTGCAGCCCAGAGATAGACGGCAGAATGCAGACACCTCCCTCCCCCTGAACAGATGCATCAGACCCAAACCCAGCCCCTCTGGAATGGCACGTCATTTTCTGTCCTGGCGTCTGCCCTTTCCAGACAAGCCCAAAGACTAGCACAGCTCCACTTGTACCACAGTTAACTGTCAGCCTCATTCCTTTGATTTCTGTTAGTTAGAAATCCGCATTTCAACATCTTGCCTGTTCCCATCACAGTCACCTCCCAGGGATGTGGCCCCTCAATAGATTCTCAGGGGCCAAGCTTGGGATTGGCTAGAGGTGGTTTCATGTTCCCCAGCTGAGGTGTCAGAGGAGGGAGCAAGTCCCACCCAACTGTGGGACCTTTGTGCTCTGGGAAATAACTGCTCATGACCACAGAGGATGAGATGTTTAGATAGCATCACCAACTCAATGGACCTGCATCTGAGCAAACTGGGAGATAGTGAAGGACAGGGAAGCCTGGTGTGCTGCAGTCCATGGTGGCGTAAAGAGTCAGACGCAACTCAGCGACTAAACAATAAAAACGGCTACATTTCATTAACGGTTCCTGGCTGGAATGGATGCTTGCTTGACCCAGCTGACCATATGACATTTTTGAGGCAAAGTCACGTACTGATATGGCCCTCGGGGATGAAGAAGCCTGCAGGAAGGCCAGCAGCACCCTGGTGGCCCCACAGTATTGATGTGCAGTGTTACACCACAGCTTGTGGACTTTGGTCATCTTGTCAGAAGCAGCTTTCTTCTTTCTTTTTGCACTGTTTGTTTATACAGTAACGTTAGCTAATTCTATGGTGTATATAAATTGTATTTTTTTTTAATTTGTAAAGTTCTGTTTTTATTTGAACGCTTGGAACTTGGAGGTTCTCATTGTAACCGTGTCAGAATAAAATGTCTCCATCCATCTCCATCATCCTTTTGTCTGCACAGTGCCCTTTTTTTCTTAGTGTGGTGAGGACTTGTTTTCATTTCATTCCTCCCCCTCTCTAACATGTACAGATTGCAAAGCTGGAGAGGGGTGTATAGCCTCAGGTCTCCTGTAGCTCTCCCAGCAGGACTCTTCATCCTCAGGGGGCCACTTGGCACCTTAACATAAGAACCACTTAGTCCTACGGATATCAGCAAAAACCACAGCAGTCGCCCTGCTCTGTCCCCGCTTCAGATCAACACTGTTGGGCTTGTTCACAGATCCTTTCCACCTATAAAATCACCTGTCCTCACAGGCACTCCCTCACAGCAGCTGGTGGAGAATCCACTCACTTCCTGCCAGTGCTTCATTTAGGATACCGCCCCACAGGCAGATTCCCCCAGTGTCCAACCAGAAGAAATCAGACCTTGGTGCCAGCCTCCACCTCTCAGGGCTTTTGGGTCACATTTTGTTTTGCCTGAAATGTGATTTCTTAGTCTCTGGGTGGTCTGCTTTGAGTTGCTGTCCCTCAGTGACAGAAACGCTGGCTGGGCTTTCCTGGTGGCTCAGATGGTAAAGAATCTGCCTGCAGTGCAGGTTCAACCCCTGGGTTGGGACGATCCCCTGGAGGATGGCATGGCAACCCACTCCAGTATTCTTGCCTGGAGAATCCCATGAACAGGGGAGTCTGGCAGGCTACAATCCATGGGGTCGCAGAGTCGGCCAGGACTGAGCGACTAAGCACAGTGGCAGAAGCAGCGTCGGTCTACTCAGGCCCCTTCATGCATCCTCCCTCACTCATCACCCCTTCACCCATCCCTGCTTCAACCTGTCCCTCCTGCAACTCATCACCCCTTCCACCCATCCCCCAGTGTCCTCTTAAGTTCCAGGGGCGTCTCATGTATTTGGCACGTTCAGTCAATCCCATCTGTGAGAACCTGCTGTGTCACTGTGACACCTTGGCAGTGAGCCCAGCTCCCCCCTCCTCCCCTGCCAGCAGCCCCTGCTCCTCAAGTCCCAGGCCTTCTTCCTTTCTCTCCGCCCTCCTGGTCCTTAGTTTTCCACCTGGTCCATCTGCATTCAAAATCCACACAAGGAACATCTCTTTCAGAAGCAGTTACCCTAGAGTTCTTTCCCTACCTCCCTGCCTAACCATCAATTCTCTGCTGGCCTCCCCCTCACTCCACACAGAGCATATCACTACTTTACTTCGTCCTCTCTCAGTTTCTGTACAATCTGATCAACTATATGTAGGGTGCCCGCTGTGCCACGTGCTGCAGGGCCTGCTGAAGGGGCATTTACCTCCAGGAGCTTGCAGATCAGGGACACAGACCCAGTTGCATACCCAGGCATGTTGCGGTGACTGGTGATAGTTATAAAATGCTGCAAGTGAAGAGCTTGATCTGTCCTGGGCATGTGGTATCCTGGAAGGCTTCAGGGAAGAAGTAGCTTTCTTAATGAGCTTAAGAAATGAGTAAAATGCTTGGGAGAGGTGGGGAGCTCTGGATTAAGGGCATCTACGTGGAAGGAACAGCATGAATAAAGGCATGGGGAAGTGAAGGTGTAGGGGTGTTGGAGGAATGTCATAAAATCCGACACGGGGAGTGTGGTGTCAGGGGTAATGGGTGAGGAGGTGGCGCGGAGCCCTGCTCCCTGGTGCAGGTAAACCACCGGGGCAACACCCTTTTCAGAAGTCGATACAAAGAAACTACTTCTTCAGCAGCTCAATTTTGCTGTGAACTTAAAACTGCGCCCCCAAACAAGTTAATTACTTTAAAAAAAAAAAAGAAGAATGAAAAAGGAACTGAGAATTCTCTCCAACAAAAGGTTAAGTGACAAGGAATATCAGGCTGAACTCTCTTCCGGAAATGAAAGAAATCACACCAACCAGAGCCTACTGCTTCTGTCCATGGTGCTGAAGTTTATTCATTTTCAAACTGATGTTGGTAACAGGTGATAAAAACTTAACACATGGGTGGGAGAGGTGGAGAAGCCACAGTTAAATCACTTTGTCTACATTTAGCATAAAATGTGAGAAATGTTGACAGGAAGCTGATGCTTGAATAGAACACTTGTCACAACTCAACTTGATGGCAACCAGATGCGACAAAGTTGAGTGAGAGACCCCAGGGGATTCTCTTGAAGACTGCCTGGGGCCTGGCCTGCCTTTTCCTCCCTGGCCGTTATCTTCGATACTACAAGAGAGCAGAGACATGTTTGGTTTGGTGACCTGACTCCACCGGAAAAGTCAGCTTCATCAGACTCTGCTCCCTTCCCACCAGCCTCCACTCCAGCCTGATGACCCTCTGACTTCTGTAAACTGGTAAACAAATTGCCCGTTAGGAGCTAGTAAAGTCAGTCCTGCCCAATTTCAATCCTTTGGAATCTGATGATTCTGCAAAGGACATGAACTACCAATCAGCAGAGCACAGGTGATTTGGCCCCATGAACAATTTAAGTCCCCATTGCTCGTGGCAGTAAAGTCTTTTTTTCTTAGCATTTTCTCAGCCAACTGTAGCTGAGGTTGGTATCATTGTCCTGAGACTCAGAGCACAACCCCCTCCCCGCCAGTTTGGGGCAGAAAGTTTAAAGGGGTTGCTTCTATGCTGTCCCTTTCCTACTGAAGGCATTCCCGGGTGGTGTTCTTTCGCAAGGTTTGAATGTCAATGAAACCATAATTTCCTTCCTCCCCATCCCACTTCCATCCTCAGGTCCTCTTACCCGGAAGCTGTTGCAGCCCAATCCACTCTGGGCTCCAATCCTGTCCATCCTTCCCCCGAAGCAGCTGGACCTCCGCAGGCTCCGAGGGGCAGTGAGCAGTGCCCTCAGCTTGCTCTTCAGGAGGGCAGATCTATCGGAGGATTCCCAGGGTCCCCGCCCGAGGGCGCCCCCATCTCTCTGGGCTGCGTTGACCTCCCCCATCCAGGGAGGCACCTCTGAAAGAGGGCTGAGAGGGGCCCCAGCTTCTTCATTCTGCTCACTTAATACTTGTGAGGGCACAGCCTCATCTTCTAAAGGCGTCTTGTCCTCCAAACGGTCCAGCAAATTCTTTACAAAAGGAAAATGGAAAGGGAGAGGTCTCGCTGCCTGGCCCAGTGTCACAACCCCCCTCACCCCAGACCATGCCACTTTCCTGGCCCTACCTTGAAATCCATCAGGTCTGCATTGGACACAGAGCCATACACGGGATTTGCTCCTGTTTGCCCTGGGAGCTGAAACACCAGAAAGAGGAGGAAGCTCGTGGTGATGGCGGAGGAGCCCATGCTGGCGTCGGTCAAGGAATGGTCGGTCTGGTGCTTGCTGCCTCCTCTCTGGCTTCTTTGGCCTTTCACTGTTGGCCTTTGTCCGTCTCTGTCTCCCAGCTGCCCTGAGCCTCCTCTTTTTATAGCCCCCTGGCTCTCTGGGAGCTCGTCCGGGAGAGGGACGGAACCCTCCCCATTCTGTCACTTGCAGTGATAAAGCAGCTGAGTGAGGAAGCAGCAGAAGATGCCCTTTTAAAGTTATCAGTCCAGCCTGCTTGTCACAGCCCCTCTGCCTTGAGCAGCCCCGACAACCCCCAGGACCCTCAGCTGCAGGAGCCACATTCTTGTTGATTTGCCTCAAGAGGTTCCCACTTCAAAGGTGTGAGAAGAGCAAAAAAGAGTCCTTGGTTATCTCACAGTGATGCCTCCGGCTTCTTTCTCCTCGGCAACGGGACTCATGCGGGGAAGCAGAGGGTGACGGTTGGCGGGCGCCCAGCTCCCCTGTTGGTTTGCTGCTCAGCTGTCAGGGCTCCAAATAAGGGCGGGAGGGGAGGATGTGGCAGGCAGCCGGCTGCTCGGCTCAGGACAAATTAGTCCAGATGCTGGAGCTGGCCTCACACCTGACTCATCAGCAGTGGCGAGGGCAGAACCTGCCCCCCGCAGGGCTACCCCCACCCCCTGACTGTCCCTCTCAGTGTCCAGGTGAAGAGAAAGTAGTTTTCTAGAGTCCTAATTCAGCTGGAACCAAATGGGACCAATGTCCCAAGAATTCCACTCCCCAAAAGAAACACAAGACAAGTTTGGGGAACATGATCATTCCTGTGCAAAGCCTGCCCTCCTTCACTGCATGGCTCCCTCAAAGGTGTGGGGGGAACTTGACACTAGGAGGATGCTGATATTTTCATTTATGGAAGCTTGCTGCTTCTAGAAACTCAGACTCGGACTCAGCTGAAGTTTGTAATGCCTCGCACCCTCCTAGGAACACTCCCAAGGTGAAGTTGGCTGATGGAGGCAGCTGTGACCCATGCAGTTTCCCTTAAGGTCTTTCATGTCCTCTAAGGCCCAGCAAGCGATGAGCCATCAAGGTCTCTGTTTTCCTGGCCCCCCAAAGAGAAACACCAGGCAATGAGCCTCTCTATCTGCAATGAATGGCCTCCTTTGCTGGTTGTTGCTCAGTTGTTCATTTGCTAAGTTGTGTCTGACTCTGTGACCCCATGGACTGCAGCCTGCCAGGTTTTCCTGTTTTCCACCATCTCCTGGAGTTTGCTCAAACTCTTGTCCATTGAGCCAGTGATGGTATCTTGCCCACCTCTTCAGCTGCCGTCCCCTTCTCCTTTTGCCCTCAGTCTTTCCCAGGATCAGGGCCTTTTCCAATGAGTCAGCTCTTCCCATCAAGGGGTCGAAGTATTAGAGCTTCAGTTTCAGCATCAGTCCTTCCAATGAATATTCAAGGTTGACTTCCTTTAGAATTCACTGGTTTGATCTCTGCAGTCCAAGGGACTCTCAAGAGTCTTCTCCAGCACCACAATTTGAAAACATCAATTCTTTGGTGCTCAGCCTTCTTTCTGGTCCAGCTCTCACATCCATACATGACGACTGGAGAAAATGTACAGCACTGGCCTCCATTTACCAAGTGCCAGACCCAACGCTATATACTCTTCAGTGCAATGTATCTAGAGGGGAAACACTACACTGAAGGAATGAGAACCCTGCATTGCAGCCCAAAGCAGTTAAATTGCATGTATCTTTGTGACCTTCTTTTCCTCATCTGTGAGCCTTAAAAGAACTATTACTGTATAAACGCATTTTGAAGTGTGAACTGACTCACTGGAAAAGACCCTGATGCTGCAAAAGATAGAGTCAGGAGGAGAAGGGGACAACAGAGGATGAGATGGTTAGATGGCATCACTGACTCAAAGGACATGAGTTTGAGCAAGCTCCAGGAGTTGGTGATGGGCAGGGAAGCTGGTGTGCTGCAGTCCATGGGGTTGCAGAGCCAGACACAACTGAGTGATTGAGCTGATCTGAAGTGTGGACTGCCATATAACTGCATGATACTCATAATGGTTATCTTTATTGTTTGGTTGGAATATGCAAGACATGGTGCTGAGAGCTATATGTGGATTCTTCCCTTTTCATTACCAGCCCCAGGAGGTGGGTATTGTCCCCATTCACAGAGGGACAGAACTGAGCCTGAGAGCATCTGTCACTTGCCCAGTGTCACTCAGCAGGATCGGGACATGAACCCCAGATCTGATGCCAAAGCCTGCAATCTCAACCCACTTCTCAGATACTACTGCTTCTTAGCACAAAGCTTCCTTAACAATACCTTTAGTCTCAGTTCCTGATTAAACACTGCCCTAGTCTTAGTCCTTTAGATTGCCTCTGAACATCTCCTTGCCTTCCCCCTGCCCTGGGGCTGTAGCTTTGCATGCTTGGCAAGTCTGTGAGTATGTGGACTGTCTCAGGAAATCAGCATACCCAAGCCCCATTGATTTTGGATGCACACAGCAGCAAGTGGTATCTTGCAGTAAGCAGCAGTAGTGAGCTGGAATCCAGACCTTAGTTCCCTGACCAGGAATCCTAACCGTTAGACCAGAGAGGCCAGCAGCTAGGGCCTAAATCCCCAGTCCTTGCCTACTGAGATAAGAAGGAATTCTGATGAGGAGGTAGAAGGTAAAGAGAAAAGTAAAACTTTTATTAGAAAGGCAGAGTGCATGCAGAAAGACGCATGGGCGAACTCTGTGAGAGCTGTCTCCAGAGTCACACCTTTGGAAAGTTTAAATCCGTTATAAAGGGCCAGTTTTCCGGGTCTTTGTCTCCCCTCTGGCCAATAGTCTTGTTTTGCCCCTCCTGGCTAGTTTGTCTCAGGACCCTCCCCTCCCAACCAAATAGATTTCAACACAAAGACATCTGGGAGGAAAGAAGGAAGACTCATTATGACCTGGCATCCCCTGACTTTTGACCCCCAAGGAGACTTTCTGCACTTGTGTAGTGTCTCCCTTGTCCCAAGAAGGGGGAATATGTGATTTCTTGACCCTTCACTCAAACAATGTTTAGCCCTTCTCTGTTCTTGCCATGATTGTTATCTTAAGGTGTGCATAAGAGACAAAGCCTGGCTATTTACCCTGTTTCTATTGTTACTTTCATTTCAGAGGGTAAACAGGAGTGAGAGAGTGCTTGTGTGCCCAAACAAGTCCAGAGGGGAAACACAACACTGAAGGGAGGAGAACCCTGCACTGCAGCCCCAAGCAGTCAAATTGCATGCATCTTTGGGGCCTTATTTGTGACCGCATGGCCTGTAGCTCACCAGGCTCCTCTGTCCATGGAATCTTCCAGGCAAGAATATTGGAGTGGGTTGCCATTTCCTTCTCCAGGAGGATCTTCCCCACCCAAGGATCAAACCTGTGTCTCCTGCATCTCCTGCATTGTCAGGTGGATTCTTTTCCCACTGAGCCACCTGGAAAGTGCCTAACCTGGAGCCCACCTATGTCCTGTCTCAGGCAATGTAAACGGGAGGCTAGTAATACAGGTCCAGCCTGAAGCCCCCTTTTTCTTGCCCCATGAAATGTAAACAGGAAGCTAGCTATGAATGCCTAAACTGGAGCCCATCTATCTCCTGCCTTACCGTGACCTATTTACACACCTAACTCGTTTCAGTCTACCCTCTAGAACCTCAGGAACTGCAAATGGAATGACAGCTCTGTCCTAGCCAGACCCTCTTCCACCTACGCTCAGTCCTTGGCTGGTCAGATGGAGAGGCTGTTACACAGCAAGAGGACAGGATATCCGGGCAGAGGACATGAGAGACATCCTGGGTAGTTTTATTCTAAAGGAGAAAGCAAACCCCTTTACTAATTTGGATTGGCCAAACTCAACTTCAAATCCAAAATGAGTGCAATTCTGAGTAGGGAGGCGTCTGGGAGGAAAGAAACAAGACTCATTATGGCCTGGTATCCCTTGACTTTTGACCCTCAAGGAGACTTTCTGCACATATATATCTCTGGGGGCCAAGAACCACTGTATCCTGACGTATCCTGGAATGCGCTCACAGCTTAATTGCTTGGGTAGCAGGGTTATTATTAGCAGAGGATTCAGTGAGCAGCCACCCTCGGGGAACTGATGCTCCTCGAGTGTGCGTCACACGGGCTGTCTCCTGGAGATGCCTTTTGAGATAGGCCTTTGATGCAGGCAAGATTCCGGAAGGGCACCATGGTGGGTGGCCTCTGCTGTGGTTTAGCCTCTGAGGGCTGATGCTGCTCTTGCATCCAGCACCTCTTCTGAAGTCTATCGGTGGCCCAAGGAAAAGTGAAAGTCCCATGCAAGTTTCCAGAAGCAGAATTTAGAACTTTTTTCAGTTTACTTTTATTATTGAAACTTTTCCCCTTTCAGAGTGAATCTGGAGTGGAGGCACCAGTGTCATTTTTTTAGTTTCTTCTTTTGTCTCTCTCTCTCTCTTTTTTTTTTTTTTTTGCAGAAGGTGAGTGGCAAGAAAAGAATACTTAGTTTCTGCCCTGAGGACTTTGTACAGAACACCATCTCCTGCACTAACAGAGCCCAGGGAAAACAGACAGTCCCCAATATACTCAGTACCCCAGTGCTATGAAAGCCTTTGATTTGAGCCTGAAATGGAAAATGACTTGATGTACAGTTTCTCCTCCTTTCCATGTCCCTGATCCGCCTCAGGATATGTGTGTGAAAGAATTAATATTTAATGGGGTGTTTAGAAGCCAGCCTGTGGGAGTGAAAAGCAAAAGACACAGATGACCAGATCCATCCCCCACCCCCACCTCTTCAACAAGCTGTTAAATAAAAAGCCTTTATTTCCTTATCACTGGAAAGAAGTCATCTTAGTCATGTGATGGAATGAGGGTTGCAAATGGCTGGGAGAATCCAGAATTGGGGCATCTCCAGTCTCTAGCTGAGTTTGGTTTCATGATCCTCCAGGGGGATGCTGTGGGCTGCTTCAGGGAGCCACGAGTGCCCAGAGATGTTACACATGTGCAGAACTAGTGTGAAAGACCCATCACATTCCTGCCATGACTCTGTCAGACCTAAATAGCCCAAAGCAGGAGCCCCAGTTGGGAGAAATTGGTAGGACACTGGTCCGTATTTAGGAATAATTGCTTTGAAAATGATGTTCTGTTTCTTTGGTGCAAATTGGAGGTCACTGAAACTGGAATTTGGGGGCAGGTTGCCCAGGGGAAAAGGCCCAAGGCAAGTGTATTTGCTAAAGCTTTTGGGGCTTCTACTTCAAGTGAAATAAAACTGAGGGGAAAAGGGAAGTATTAGTCAACTATTGCTGCGTGACAAATTACCCACCTCTTAGCAACCTTTTGTTTTTCCAGCTTCAATGGCTCTTTGGTGCTGTGCACGGTCTTTCTCTAGTTGCAGTGAGCGGGGTCCACTCTCTAGCTACGGTATGCTTGCTTCTCATTGCAGTGGCTTCTCTTGTTGCAGACTATGGGCTCTAAGGTGTGTGGGCTTCAATAGTTGCAGTGTGATGGCTCAGCAATTGTGGCGCACAGGCTTAGTTGCCCTCAGCATGTGCGATCTTAGTTCCCAGACCAGGGACAGAACCTGCGTCCATTCTTAATCAGTGGACCATCAGGGAAGTCCCTACCTAAGCAATTTTAATCAACACACATCTACTATCTAACAGTTTCTGTGGACCAGGGATCTGGCTCTGCTTAACTGGGTACCAACTTGCTCAGAGCTTGCACTGGCTACAGTTAAGATGTTGGCCAGGGCTATGGTCATTTCAAGGCTTGGCTGGGGACCTGTTTTCAAGGTCACTCGTGTGTCTTTTGGCAAGCCTTGGGTCCTCACTGACTGTTGCCTGGAGATGTCATTTCCTTATGACATGGACTCTCCATAGAGGTGCAGCTGACTTCTTTTAGGTAGAGAGAAAAGCAATAGGTAAACCGCCATCTTTTTGTAACCTAATCTTGGGAGTAGTATCCCATCATTTTTGTTGTCCTCTGTTCACTAGAAGTGAGTCACTAAGTCCATCCCATACTCAAATGGAGGTGCTTACCAAGGGCATGAATACTAGGAGATGAGCATCACTGCAGACCATCTCAGAGGCTACCCACTACAGGTAAGGAAAGAGAAAGAGCAAATACACAGTGATATGTTACCAAGTTGGTCACAGCTTTGAGAAAACAATTTAGTGGTAAGTTGGTTGGTAATTGGTTGGCTGGTTGGTGGTTGGTTGGTCATGGTGCACCTCTCCAGAGAATTTCATGGGACCCAGCATCTTGGAACAGTCTGTAAGGAAATAAAAGGATGAGGGCACTGCATCAAATCCTTTGGGCTGCTGTAACAAAGTACTACAAACTGGGTATCTTAAAACAACAGGACTGTATTGTCTCACAGTTCTGAAGGCTAGAGTCCAAAATCAAGGAGTCATCAGGGCCATGTTCCCTCTAAAACCTGTACGGCAGGATCCTTCCTTGTCTCTTGCAGCTTCTGGTGGCTGCCAGAAGCTTCTGGTGGCTGCCAGCAGCCGTTGGCAGTCCTTGGTTACAGATGCATCTCTTTGATCTTCATCTCTTCCTTCTTGGGTTTCTCTTTTTTTTTTCTTGTAAGGACCAGTCAGACTGAATTGGGCTTCCCTGGTGGCTCAGACTATAAAGAATCTGCCTGCCAATGCAGGAGACCCAGGTTCCATCCCTGGATCTGGAAGATCCTCTGGAGAAGGGAATGGCAACCCACCCCATTATCCTTGCCTGGAGAATTCCATGGACAGAGGAGAATGGTGGACGACAGTCCATGGGGTCGAAAAGAGTCAGACATGACTGAGTAACTAACCTCACTCACTTACACTGAATCAGGATCCCACCCTACTCCAGTATGAGTTCATCTTAATTTCCTCCGCAGTGACCTGATTCACCACACCCCCTCCAGCACACCACCCATGGACATACCTGGGTGTATGCCCTCCAAGGAGTACATGCCCTCCTTGGGGGCCTCACAGAGAGGAGGAGTCTCCCTTTGGCTAAGGCGTGAGGGTTCTGCTTTCTCCCCCTGATGCAGGAAGAACCAAGTAGGGAAGCCTGGAGCGGGGGTGGGGGGCAGTTAGGAAGCTGGTGTACCAATATGGGCATGAGTGGTGAGGGAAAGAAGGAGGAATGGATGTGGTACCTGCCTGGGTGGTCCAGTCAAAGAATGAAGTCAAGGAAGATTCCAAGGGCTGAAGTCATCAAGGGTGGGGAGCCCTGGAAGAAGGTTTACTCATTCGGGAGTGTCTTAGTTTAGGTTCTCCTGAGCCTGAGACATGTATTCAAGCAAAGTAGTTTATTTTCGAGACAATCCCAGGAAATATTGGCAGGAGACTGGGGAAATGACCAGGGAGAGGGGTTTAGTGATCACCCTGGGCAGCTGCAACTTAATACCCATTCGCTGCAGAGAAATCTGGGGACCAGTAAAAGATGCACACCACTTATGAACCGAAGGCACTACTCAGTATGGGTTGAGTGCTGCTCCTGGTCCATGTCAGTTTCCCAGAACTTCCTGCCTGCCCCCAGGAAGTGGGCTCTGGCTGCCAGAGAAAGTCTGGGGGCAGGAAAGTGGGATGCTTCCAGATGGAAGTGGAGCTGGTGTGCACTGTGAGGGCAAGGATTGTGTTTGGCAGTGTCAGAGACACAATACTAGGGGCAAAAGAATGGGAGCCACTGTCCCAGGGCTGAAGTGCTATAGAATGCCCACACAGTTCCATGAGGCCCGGCTCTTCATCCCATGAGAGAAACAGGCCTCTTAGTGGAAATGCACTGAATACGTGAAAAATTCTACAGAGACAAAGATAGCTGAGAACTGCAAGATGAACAAGACAAATGGTCAAGTTCATGACTTCGTGCTTAGACCTGGTTCGGGGGTGGGGGTGGGGAGGATACATTCTTTTTGTGCCACAAATCATTCTCAGGGAGGTCAAAGCTGCCCCAAAAAGGATGGAGGGGGGAGTGTAAAATCTGTGACAAGAGATGAAGAATTCAGGTCCAACACTGTCCTGACTTCAATAGCTTCAACACTGGAGACCCAGCAGAGCATGCTCACCCTCTACTGAAGCTCCTTTTAGCTGCAAAGCTGTGGGCTGTGAAGCATGGGTCCGTGTCCACCAACATGTCTTTCTGGGTAGGTTACAGTGACAAGCATCCATGGAGATACATAATCTGGCAGCTTCTTTGGAGGACAAGGTTGATCATAGGTAAGTCAGGGAGATTAAGGCCATGTCTGTAGCTCCATGGGGATGTGTTTGAAGGGGCCAGGGCCACAGGTCAGGGAGGGCTGGTTTTAAAGGGCATCCTTAGACAGTGCGTGTGCCATTTCACTGCTGACAAACACCAAGCACAGGAGGAGCTTGCTGAGATGTCATTCCATTGGGTACATCAGACTAGCAACTCCCCACCATCCAGAAGTCACATTTGGCTCTTTGGTTTGTTTTAGAGTCCTTTTTCCTGGACCTTGGCTTAGGTGAAAAGCCTCAAGTAACAAATGTATCTGTATCATGCACAGACTCTATCACCAGAGCCCTATTTATGGAAGAACTGGACTTACCTGGAAGACTTCTGAAGTGCTGGCTGGGTTTGTAAAGTGGGTGTTCTGGGAGGAATCTGTCTTCATCATCTGAGCAGGGGAGGGAAGTTGACAACAGGCAGTGGCCCCAGATATTGAACTGACTGATGCCATTACGAGGGGACCATCCCTCCCACCAAGAAGCCTAATTCACTGGCCTGGGAAGAGGTGGATTGGTCAGTGATTAGGTGTATGGATGTTGGGCCAGCCTGTGTGGGCTTGAATCCTGGCTCTGCCGCTTTACCAACTGAGAGACCCTGAGCAAGACATATCACCTTTCTGTGCCTCACTTTGTAAAATGAATGATAATAAGAGTTCTTCCAGCATAGCTGTTGTGAGGGCTGATATGAGTTCATGGAACTGTGCCTGGACATTATAAGTTCTTTATAAATATTAACTATGCTAATTACTCATTACCACCCAGGGTCAAAACATTAGGCAAAGATGACTCACAGGTTTTTTTGTTTGTTTTGAGAATAAATTGGTCCTAAAACCTTATTTTCAAAACTTTAATCTCATTAGATATCTATCACCTCAGATGCAAACTGGGTTAAAATGAGAAATAAAACAAAGATCCACCAATTCTGGTTCCCCTCACTCAAAGAAACATCAGATGAGGACAGGAGGAAAGTCATGAGTGCAGTTAAAGGTCTGGAGCTCAGGCAAAGAGTACAGGCTCCAGATTCACGAGGATCCCTGCTCAAATTCTAGCTCTGGAACTTAGCAGCTGTATGCTTTCAGGTAAGATGCTTCCCTTTTCTTGATCTCAGTTTTCTCATCCATAAAATGGGGATACTTATAGTCCTGTTCTCCTGCTGAGCTGGTACCATAAAAGGCATTCTTGGCAAAGGAAACTGCATAGGCTGAAAGCAAGAGCAAGTTCCATCACATGACGTGGGATGCCTGGAACCCAAGATGCAGGGGGAGGGGCATCCTGAGAGGAGAGGGCAGTGACCCCCTACTAGGACTCCCAGCTGATTAAGGCAGCACAGTAGGGTTCTGGGGCTTGTCTCTTTTCCTGCCTTAGAATAAAAATCTTTCCTCTCTAGGGCAGAGAAGAAGTAAAAATGTGGGACCCCAAGGGAAGGGCACTCTGAAATGCTGGGCCTCTTTCAGGCACTTCTATGCTTGTGGGCTCAGGAAATGAAAATGCTATTAAACTCAGGGTTTTGAAGTCAACTTCCCAGGATGACATCAGGAATTGAAGGTTTGAACCTGAGGTTGGAGGCAGGAGGGAGAACTCACACTCATCAAGAATGCAAATAAGCCCTCTCTCTCTCTCTCTCTGATACACACACACAGACACACACACACACACACACACACAGCCCTCGATCTCTGAGAGCTTCTGGAAACAACAAATATACAGAGAGTACCTCCAGTCACAGAATTCTAGGCAGAAGGAAGGCACGGGGCAAATACCCTGCCACACACCCTCATGAAGCAGGAATACATCAGGGTCCATTTAGCTCCCACAGAGAAACTGTCAGACTTTCAAAAGTAGTTTCTGGAAAGTGTCTCAAGTGTCTGAGGTGTTTAGAGACATTTCAGAACAAGAAAAAAAAACTTTCAAGAAAAGTAGTCCCCCTCCCAGTAACTGCTTGATCATCAGCCCTTGAAGCCATGTGGGGACACCCCACCATTAAATGGACACCTTTGGGACTTGCAAGAAAACACAGAGTTGTTTTTTTTTAATGATGGGTTATTTTTTAAAACACTGAGACAAATGAATTTCAAAAGGAAAAAGCTATAATACTGACTTTATTTCATCATGGAAAATTTGTGTCTGAAGATAAGAACCATTTTATATAAAACAACCAAATAAATAAATAAATAAAAATAAATAGGAGTTGCTTCCAAGGGGATCAGGAGTTGATGGAGAATCAGATGCAGCCATATCTGCAGCCAGGACCTCCTCTTAGTACCTCCTCAGCACTGTGGGGGGAAAAGAGAGGGTGATGATGACTTTGGGGTGGGAGACAGGAAGGATCTGAGCTTTCCCTCACCCTGTGCCACCCCTGCCACCCCCCTCTTCAGTTCATCTGCATGTTTGGGGCCTTGGAATAACCCATCTCCCCGGACCTCCCCATCCTCCTTGTAAACCAGGGATTACCATCCCCCTGGTGACCCTCCCCTCTGCCTTTGCAGCTTTAGACAGTTCAGGGGAAACCAGGAGGAAAAATGTTAACTACTCTTTCTGCTCCAAGGAGGGCCTGCTGAACAGTGACTGAATTACATCCTAAAGATTGTGCCCCTTTCAGTCAGAGGCAGGAGGTGGATAGAAGGGGCTTCCAGACATGATAATGAATGTTGTCCAAACTTAATATTCCCAGAGAGGCATGCCTTGGCCCTGAGGACTGCCAGCAAAGAAGAGTGATGTTCTTTGTTCAAAATTTGGTCCCCTGAGACATCGGACCCAGAAGTGGCTCTAATGGTGATGTGCAGTGGGAATGCGGATAGGCGCTCACCGTTGCAGCCCAGGCCGCTGAGGGAGCCGATCCGGTCCAGCCTCCGTCCAAAGCAGCCCGAGTCGCGCATCATCTTGGGGCCCCGCAGGGCCCGGAGGAGGCTGTGGTGGGGCCCAAGGAACCCCGCGGGGGCTGCCGCCGGGGAGTCCCAGGTTTCTTCCAGGCCCTGGCCCTGCTGGAGGGGCTCCACGCGCAGCTGCTCCGCCTGCAGCTCCGAGACCCTGTCTCGTAGACGGTCCAGCAGCTCCTGCAATGCACGGTAGGGGAGCCGCAGCTTCAGAAACCCGCACCCTGGGCCCAGCCACCCTCGACGGCGGCAAAGCGATCCAGCCGCGCTGGGTACCGGCTTCCCGCACCCAGTCTCTCCATTTTCTAATTCCCTTTCTGATTCTCGTATCACTAATTCCCAAGGGAGGGTGGGGACCTCTTGGGATGTAAGTGGAGGGTCGGGGGATGGGGACCCGCTAACTGCTGCTGTCCGCGCCCTCTTGGCGAACCGGGTTTACGCAGTTCAGCAGCGCTCACCTGTAACCCAGGCAGTTCCGAAGCCGAGCCGGGGCCACCCAGCGGGTGGGAACGACATCCTAGCAGCGACAGGTGCAAGAAGAGGAGAAGCAGGAGCGCCCGGGACAGCGCCGTCTGGGGGTCCATGTCGCTGGCGGAGCGGATGGAGGTTGCGGCCGCGGCTGCTTCGCTGGGTTGCGCCTCACGTCTCACCTTCTAGTGCCCGGTGGGCGCTCTCCCGGATCCTTGGGCAACAGAGGCCTTTTATCCCTGGTCCTGGGAGCCGGGCCGGCCCTGCCTCTCTGGGTTATCTCTGATTTATCGGCCGCATTCCGGCCCGACCCGCTGAGCTCAGGGCGGGGGAATGCACCTCTCCGCGCCGAGGGGGTGGAGGCTGGGGAGAGCAGGCCTTGTATAGAAATGGGCCTGACCGGGAGCTGGAACGCGCGCCCGGGGTGGGGGGCGGGGGGGGGGTTTGGAGGGGTGGGGTGCGGGAGTGGGGGCGTAGGCAGGGAGGGGTAGACACCAATAGTCTTTCGTCTCTGTCTGCTTCCTTTCCTGCAAAACCGCCGGGGGCATTAGCGTGGATTTTTTTCTTTCCTCCCCACCCCCATTCCTGAATTGAGAAGAGAGAACCCCAGCGATCAGAGACTCGACGCAAATGCCGGGCGCACGAGGTGACTCACAAAGAACAGCCCCAGCCAACACCCCATCACTGCAGCGCGTCTTCCCTCCCCGCCTGGAACTCGGCACCCCGCCTGGAAGAGCGCAAGCCTGCAACTCTGCCCTGCGCCAGACCGCCGGTCCCTCGGGCGCGCTGACCGCTGTCCGTGGTTCTGATCACGCTGAGCCACCAACGCAAGAGTTCTTGCTCTCCTCAACTCCGGTGTTGCCAGAAAGACAAGCACGGGGCAGGGGCCAAGAGACGCCTGAGACCCCCTCCCTGCCCTCTCATGACCTCCTGCACTAGGATGCTAATTCTCCAGTGTCACCTGATTAAAAGTCTGGGTATGACAAGGAACTTCTGGAATGCTGACCCTTCTTCCGTCCCTTAAAGGGTAGAGCTGATTTGACAGGAATTTTGAGAGGCAAAGCCCAGAGATGAAGTCATTCAGGAATGCCTTCTATCACATCTCCTCCAGGTGCCAACACCTCCTCTCCCCCACCAAGTCAGCATAACGGAAAAAGCAAGGATGACTGCAAGATGGTTATCTATTTAGTGGGACAGTAGGGGTGTGAGGGAGTCTTCTGCAGTGCCTCCTTCAACTGGTCGTCCAGGATCTCATTCCCATTTGCAGATCTGGTCTGCAATTTGCAGGTCTGGGCCTCCTGCCTGTGATTGCAAAGGGGGCTCCAAGGGGAAAATGGCCCTGGGAAGAGACACAGCAGATTAAATCCCCCTTAAAGTGTGCGTGACTGATGTCACTGCCCCTTCCAGATAACTTGTGTTGGCAAGCATCAGGATGAGGGAGAAGGGTTGTTCAGGAAAGGAAAGGAAAGGAAATGTGTTATGACAAAAGTGGAGAAAGGGGCAGAAGCTGGGACCACTAAGCAAATCTTGCCTGAAAAATAGCACTTCCCAGGTATTGAATGAGAAAATTGTTATTATTGTTCTTCACTTTTTGGATAAGGAAACTGAGCCCAGAAAAATTAATGTACTTTTCTCTTTTCTTTTTTACAGAAAAATTGATTTTTTACTTTAATCAAGGTACAATTGATTTACTTAGTTTCAGGTGTATAACATAGTGATTCCATATTTTTATAGATTATACTCCATTTAAATTTATAAAATATTAGCTATATTCCATATACCATATATTACATCCTTGTATCATATCATTTTACACCTAGTAGTATATCTCTTAATACCCTACTCTTATTTTGCACCTCCCCCATCCCACTCCCTAATGGCAGTCACTAGTTTGTTCTCTGTACCTCTGGATCTATTTCTATTTTGCCATATCATTCACTTGTTTTATTTTTTTAGATTCTACATAGAAATAAAAACATATAGTATTTGTCTTTTGTGTCTGTACCAGTTTACATTCCCACTGACAGTGCATCAAAGTTCCCTTTTCTCCACATTCTCGCCAACATTTTTTATTTGTGGTCTTTTTGATGATAGCCATTCTGACAGATGTGAGGTGATATCTTATTGTGGTTTTGATTTGCATTTCTCCACTGACTAATGCTGTTGAACATCTTTTCATGTGCCTCTCAGCCATCTGATGCCTTCTTTAGGAAAACATCAAATCAGGTCTTCTCACCATTTTTTCCATCAGGTTTTTTAAATATTGACTTGTATGAGCTGTTTGTTTGTTTTGGATATGAACCTCTTATCAGATACATCATTTGCAAATATTTTCTCCCATTCAGTATCATGAATCATGAAGTCTCTCAGTCATGTCCGACTCTTCATGACCCCATAGACTGTAGCCCACCAGGCTCCTCCATCCATAGAATTTTTAGGTTGTCTTAATCTATTTTCTTAAGATCACACAATTGACAAGTGCTAAAACCTGGATTCTAACCTAGGCAGTCTGATTTTTAGACCTGAAGCTCTTAATCACTGCCAGGGGGATTGTTAGGTGTTTCTACTAAAGAAAAATTAGATTACCCTAGGGTCATTTCTAAAGTTACAGAAAGCTATGCAGTGAAGTATGTGTAAGTCTGGTCCCTGACACAAGGGGAAGGAGGTCAAGCAGAGGCAAGTTCAGCATTTTACAGATAAAGATGGGGGAGAGGTAAGGGCTGTGTAAAGATGTCAGTCCTGGAGAGATTCTGGGAGCTGGAACAGTGTGTGCCTGTGTGTGCGCACGTGCACACATGCACACCAAAGGAATGATATCCAAAAATTAAATGGCAGAGAGAGACAACAAAAGACAGCCAAGAGCAGAGCTGAGACTTAAGGCTGGGGCTGCTGAGGGTGTAGAGAATCCCTAGAGCTGGAAGTCATGAAGATTAAGGGTTGGGAGCAAGACAGAGTCCATCAACCAATACCTTTCCAGAACTGATTCTGTATCTAGCCTGAGCCTTGCTTTACTCTTCTGCAAAATGGGCATATGCTCCCTCCTTTCACAGTCTAAAAGGGAGAAAAAAGTGTCTTAGAAAGTCAATAGCAGTGTGAAAAGAGCCAAAGAATTTAGAAGACATATGAGAGTTCATCTTTGCTTCAAAGGAGATTCTGTCTCAATGGGGAGACAGAGCCATTCCAGGGGAAAATGGTAAAGTGCTGAGCACTCTGACCGAACCCCTATCTTCTCACAGTGGAGGGGATTGTGGGAGAAGACTTCAGGGCAGACGCAAGACTGAATACACACTCCAGGGACTTCTGCCCAGGAAGGGACAGCTCTGACACCAGATCATCTCCATCAACATTTATTGAATGCCTACTCTGTGCCATGCACTTTTCTACCTCTATTTAATGGAGCTATGAGGTAGCACTACCACCCAAAGGTTAAATGAGATGGATACATGGTAAGCTGAATAAGAGCCTCCCTGAGATGTATATATCCAAATTCTCAAATCCCTATGCCTTTGAGGAGCATACAGTGTAGGGAGAGAAACAGACAGTCACAGGCCCCCAGGGTAAGGTGGTGACTGATCCAACAATGCTCTGGAAACGTGGTAGGAACACTCAGTTGAGGAGGCAGCTTCCTGGAGAAGGTGATTCTCGGCTAATGCTTGAAGAAAAAGAATGGGTCAGCCATGAGAGAGATGAGGAGAGTTCTGGGCAGAACTGGGGGGCTGGTTAAGTATTCAACTACTTCTCCTAGCATCTTAGTTCATTCAGTCTGCTGTATGAACTAGGAATACCATAGATTGGGTGGATTAAACAGCAGAAATTTATTTCTCTTAGTTCTGGAGACTGGGAAATACAAGAATCAAGATGTGGGCAGAAATACAAGAATCTCACCAGTGTCTGGCAAGAGCCCATAAGTTGTCTTCATTGAAACCCCACATGACAGAAGGGGTAAAGGAGATATATGGGGTTTCTTTTAAAGATTTTTTGATGCGGACCATTTTTAAAGTCTTTACTGAGTTTGTTACAATATTGCTTTCGCTTTGTTTCATTTTCTGACAAAGAGACATTTGGGATCCTAGATCCCGGATCAGGAATTGAACCCACACCCCGTGCATTGAAAGGCAAAGTCCCAATCACTGGGCCACCAGGAAAGTCCTAGCAGGGTCTTTTTTATAGATCCCATTCATGAGGGCTCCACCCTCATGTCTTAATCACCTCCTCAAACCCTACCTCCTAACACCATCACATTGGGGGTTAAGTTTCAACATATGAACTTCAGTTCAGTTCAGTCACTCAGTCGTGTCTGACTCTTTGCGACCCCATGAACTACAGCATGCCAGGCCTCCCTGTCCATCACCAACTCCCGGAGTTCACTCAAACTCACATCCATCGAGTCAGTGATGCCATCCAGCCATCTCATCCTCTGTCATCCCCTTCTCCTCCTGCTCTCAATCCCTCCCAGCATCAGAGTCTTTTCCAATGAGCCAACTTTTCACATGAGGTGGCCAGTACTGGAGTTTCAGCTTTAGCATCAGTCCTTCCAAAGAACACCCAGGACTGATCTCCTTTAGAATGGACCGGTTGGATCTCCTTGCAGTCCAAAGGACTCTCAAGAGTCTTCTCCAACACCACAGTTCAAAAGCATCAATTCTTTGGTGCTCAGCTTTCTTCACAGTCCAACTCTCACATCCATACATGACTACTGGGAAAACCCATAGCCTTGACTAGACGGACCTTTGTTGGCAAAGTAATGTTTCTGCTTTAGAAGGATACAAACATTCGGTCTATAGCACCTAGGCTCTTGGCAGAAGGAAAAAGATGCAAGAAAGACAGGTTTGGGATAGCTGATCCCATCAGGGAGTGTGGCTTGGCTGTATTATGCTGAGTTACTTCCCTACAGCTTCTCTTCACATCCTACTTCTAGCCCAGCCCTGAGCAGCTATGGGGCAGCATAAGAGCACTGGGCACCCAGAGACAGGGGAAGGCGGGGCAAGGAGCACTGCCCCAGAAGTCAGCGGTTGGTGAGCCTCTGCCTACTGCTATCTCACTGAATAGTGTTATGCAAGTCCTTTCTATGCGCTGGGATTCTGTTTCCCCTTGTGCAGAAAGAAGGAATTAGACAAAAACGTTATTATAGTCAACTGCCCCTACCTAGTTCTTGGTTAGTTCTACTTGCCAACTCCCAGCCCCCAGCAAAACCTCCATCCCCTATGACCCTTAGACTTTCTCCAAAAGCCAGAAACCACCCACAGAGGGGCTGTCAGATCCTTCACAGCAGTGGCAGCCCTGTGTATGTGCGTGTATGTGTGTGTGTGTATGCTGAAGGTGCTTTAGAAACCAATCTGAGTGTGTAGATTGTCTCTGCTCTTGGAGTGAACTTCTAGACTCATGGTTAGCAGAGGAAGGTCTGGGTTTGGTAGCCTGGAAGAAAATAGCTATTAACTCTTCCCACTCCACGTCTAGCTTCCCGGTTGGTGCAGTGGTAAAGAATCTGCCTGCCAATGCAGGAGACAAAAGAGACATAGGTTTGATCCCTGGGTCAGGAAGATCCCCTGGAGAAGGAAATGGCAACCCACTCCAGTATTCTTACCTGCAGAATGCCATGGACAGAGGAACCTGGCTGGCTACAGTCCATGTAGTCGCAAAAGAGTCACAGCACAACCGAGCACGCATCCCAAGTCCAGCTTCAACAACAAAACTCAAAGCATCTGACTATGGTTGCCTGTGTGTTGCAGGGTAATAGTGTCTCTCTCTCCCCTTTTCTCCCTGTCTCTCCTTTCTTCCCCTCTGTTTCTCATTGTTATAACCTCAAAAGGAAAAAAGAATTCTGAAAGGGTCACCTTATCCTTCCCCTCACCTCCAAAAAAGGTTGTATTCATTCTTTGTCCCCATAGCTGACATTCTAGTGACATCATTGGGGCCCCTGGACTCAGCAAATCTTGAAGTCAATTTGCTTTCAACCAATAAGTATACCCCTCCTTTGCCTAGACCAATTTAAGTTAAATTTCTATCACTACTGTCTCAAAAATTCCTAACTGACACAGTCCCCAAAAGAAACTGCAAATCTTTTTCTTAGAAGTGTATCTGGAGAATAAGCTATCTCAGCCCTGGGTAACAGCCCAAGGTCTAGAGCCTGTGCAGACTAAAGTACTGAGCAATGTCCAATTTAACTCCCTCCTCTTGTAATATGAGTTAATCCCCATGGTCAGACAAAGCAGAAAACACATTCAATAACTTTCCAAAAGGCTGGAAAGTCTGAGCTGTCTCAGCAGGTGGGAGGGATACAGAAGGAAGGATGAGAGGTACACCCCAGAATCCACACCCTACAAGAGTTCTGTTCTGGCACAGTGGGGAGAGATGGAGGAATTAGAAGGTCCAAAGACTGCCTTCAAGTTGCCTACAGTCTTAACAAGCAGACGGACTTCCCCCTTCAGCAGGTTGAGGAGGGGTCATTAAGAAGCAGGACTGAGGATGTACATGTTGACCCCCACTGACCAGCTGGACATTTGTACATCTTGTGATGCTGAGCCAGAGACACCATGGGAAAGAGGTCCCTCTGCCTCCTGAGGCGGTTCCCTCCCAAGGTTGTCTTGGTCTAGGAATCTCACCTCCTTACCACAGGAGACAAGACAAAGGATTATCTTAGCTCAGAGCCGGGAGCCTGGAAGTGGGTGTGACAACCGTTCTCTGGCCCTGCTAATCCGGGGGGGACACGGGGTCTGCACTCAGTGCCCTCAGTGTTCTCTGCTTTCTGTCTGACCACAGGGGATCAACTCACATTACAAGAGGAGAAAATTAAATTGGACAGTGCTCAGCAATTTTGTCTGCAAGGTTCTAGACCTTGGGCTGTTACCGAGGGCTGACATACCTTATTCTCAAGATACATTTCTAAGAAAAGGTATGTAGTTTCTTTTGGGAACTGCCTCAGTTAGGAATCTTTGAGAGAGAAGTGATAGAAATTTAACTTAAATTGGTCTAGGGGATGCGGCTCTTAACCTCTGAGGGTGGTGACAGGACATTGGCTTCACCCAGCCTGTCTGGTTTGAAGGCTCAAGGTCACCAATTAAAGGACTGGCTTTGGCTTCAGGGGAAAAAGCCATATTGGGGAGCCCCTGGAGAGATGCTCCATGGCCCAATCAGCTGACCTCACTGGGTCAGGAGCTGACCCTGGACAAGCTTGTGCCCTGTCTCTAGGTGGGAGAGTCTGTTCCCAGACCTGGGACTCCCTGATGAAACAAACGTCTCCTCCTGTCTAGACTGGCTGGGATAGAGAGCATTAATGAGCTGAAGAAATGGCAACCCACTCCAGTACTCTTGCCTGGAAAATCCCATGGACAGAGGAGCCTGGTAGGTTACAGTCCATGGGGTCACAAAAAGTCAGACACGACTGAACGACTTCACTTTTTTTCACTTTTTTAAATGAGCTGAGCCCAAGAGCTTCCTCCTCCAGTACTCTTTCAGGAGGGGAATTCCTGGGGGGCACAGCTCAGCCCAGTAAACTGGGGCTTCTTTACCCTAAAATATTAGTACCATGTTGTCTGACACTCAGACTTAACTGGACGTCCTATATCAATCTGGCAACAGGACACATGGAGGGGAGGGTGGGGCTTGGGGGCTGCTCTCTTACCCAGGTTCTTCTGTCTGCAGATAGTGGATGTGGGAATCAAGACAAAGGGGAGCTCTCCAATTTTCATTAGCATCCCCACCTGGTTCCACCTCACTGTTCTTGGATATCCTCCGCCGGCCTTCACTGTGAGGGTCTCCAGCTGCCTGTCCTCAAGAGCGCTGACATCCTGGGTCTGACCACCTCACCGCCATCTGGGGTGAGACAGTGCAGCCCTTGGCTAAGAGGGTGGAGAGGATTCTGCTGCACGACAGCACTGACCCCCAGCCCAGGGGGCTAACTACAGGACCGGACCTCTGCAGCTGCAGCAGGCCAGCGTGCCTCCCAGCTCATGGCCATCATCGGTCAATCAGCAGGCTCCTTGCACCCCACCCCTCCTCCAGTATCAGGAGAAAGAGCACAGGCTCACAAGCCCCCTTCCCACCCCCACACCATCAACCCTGCCTGGTCATTGAGCTTCCGGCTCTGTGCAAGCTGCATCCCCTTGGGGCCTCAGTCTCCTCATCCACCCTTCGGAGGTGGGGCAGAGGGATGGGCAAGATTCCAGCACCCTTGGTGTCAAGAGCTGTGCCACCTCAGGAAAGTCACAGACTTCTCCGCACTGCTATTTTCCCATCCATGAAATAGGAACAGTGTGGACTTGTGGGAGGATTAAGGGGCTTCCATGGCGGTGCAGTGGTTAAAAAATATACCTGTAATGAAAGAGATGCAGGAGACACAGGTTCCATCCCTGAATCGGGAAGGTCCCCTGGAGGGGGAAATGGCAACACTCTCCAGTATTCTTGCCTGGAGAATCCCATGAACAGAGGAGCCTGGCAGGCCACAGTCCATGGGGCCAAAATGAGTCGGACACGACTGAAGGGACTGAGTACCCACGTGTGCACGTGAGGATAAAAGGAGAATGCCAAGCGGATACAATCTTTCAGAAACCTTGGCTGCTGGGCTGGCTGTTTTCCAATCCCTGCGCTCTGCGTTTCCCCACAGTGCCATCTTAGACAATGGTTTTTGGAACTTCCATCCTGTCCTTGCAGGAAAGACCATGGAATCTTTCCCTAGAGATCTTTCATGTTATGACTAAACATCATCAAACATTTATCATACTAACTGTGTTTGGCTTATGTTAGGCTCTTGGTCTTGAGTGGTCCTTTTGCGAGTGAGCATTCTCTAAAATTCCCACAGTCAAACAGCTTAGTTTCTTCTTGGAACTTGATGCCCTTTCTGCTCGGCATCAGATCAAGGTGGAGTTTGCTTTTCCTGCACATTTAGTTCATCGTCACCTTCTTGCTTGGGGCAGAGTTCCACTCCCACTAGGCAGAGAAAGCATCTTAGGTAAGAGCGGAATAAAGAACAGAACGGAATTTAAGTTCATCCTTCCTTTAAAATCCAGCCCAGGTCAGGTCACGGGGGCTTCCTTGTTGGCTCAGATAGTAAAGAATTGACCAGCAATGCAGGGGACCTGGATTTGATCCCTGAGTTGGGAAGATCCCCTGGAGAAGGGAATGGCTATCCACTCCAGTTTTCTTGCCTGGAAAATCCCACCAACAGAGGAGCCTGGAGGGCTACAGTCCATGGGGTTGCAGAGTTGGACATGACTGGGTGACTAATACACACACACACACACATCAGGTCAGGTCAGTCCCAAAGAACCAGGAGCTGTTGCTGCTGCCACTGCAGGGAAATTCTAAGCACCCCCTCCCTCCAGCTCTCTTCCTCCTCCTCCTTTCCCCAGTGCATCTCCACCCTTGCCCTGGGAAATGCAGCCACTGGTCCCTCTCCTCATTTTACAGATGGGAAAACAGAGGCCCAGAAAGACAAAAGTCCCTGTCCAGGGTCACACAAGAAGGCAGTGATTCAACTGATTCAACCATGAGATGGACATGAGGCCAGTATCTGCCCTGCAGGGAGGCTGTAGGAACCCATGGACCAGTCTATACAAAGGAAACATCATCCCGGGTGACACCCACACTCTTGGTGTACTGAAGGCTTTCTAGGGCCAGTTGCTTTTTATTTTGAACTAACTTCCAACCTATAAGGAAGTTCTGAAAATAACTGAGAGAAGTTCCATATACCCCTTACTTGGATAAAACCATTCTTTAATGTTTTGCCACATTTGTTTTTTCACTCTAGGATTAGGTAAAATAGGATGACTAACACACAGGCAACCGAAAAAAAAATAGATGAACTAGACTTCATCAAAATTTTAAATTTTTGTGTATCGAAGGCACTATCAAGAACATGAAGACAGCCCATATTTGAAAATAATTGTGGATTACATATTTAAATGTCCAGAATACATTTTAAAAACTCTTAAAATACAGCAACAAAAACACTAATGACCCATTTTTCAAATGGGCAAAGGATTTGAATACATATTTCTGCAAAGAAGATGTACAAATGGCCAATAAACACATGAAAAGTTGCTCAGTGTCATTAGCCATTAAGAAAATGCAAATCAAATCCACAGTGAGATGTCACTTTATACACTAAGATGGCTCTAATTTTTTTTTTAAAAAAAGGAAGATAGTATGGGTTGACAAGGATGTGCAGAAATTAGAACTCTTACATGTGGCTAGTGGGAATGGAAAATGATGCAGCTCTTTTGGAAAGCACTTTGGTGGTTTCTCAAAAGTTTAATAAAGAGTGATAAATTATATATGATAAATATATGTGATAAATGTGATATTGTTTAATATAAAGTTACCACATGAGAAACTCTATACCATTTCTTGGGAGGGGCTCAAAAGGTAAAGTAACAGAGCTAAACAGCAGACATGTGAGGGTGTTTTGGCTAACATAGTCTTTCCCCCAGAGTCATTCCCTAGCCTTGGTCTTGCCTCCCAAATTCCAGCCAGACAAGTGGAATCAGAATCTAAATGAACACCAGAGTATCACCCAGTTTCAAGTTCCCTTAAGAAAGAGGCTGATTAAGAGGAATGGAGAGGATCAGAGAAGTTAAATTCTACCAACAGCTAGATACCATTTAATATAGAATTACCACGTGATAAATGCTACATTGTTTAGTGTAGAATTACCACATGATAAACTCTATACCATTTAATATAAAGATACTATATGATAAACTTTATACCATTTAATATAGAGTTATCATGTGACCCAGTAAATCTACTCCAATCAATACACTCTGGAAAAATGAAAATATGTCCACACAAAAACGTGTATACAAATGTTTATATTATAGCAGCTTTATTTATCATAACTAAAGAGTGGAAGCAATTCACATGTCCATCAACTGATGAATGGATAAACAAACATAGCCTAGCCATACAATGGGATATTGTTTAGCCATAAAAGAACAATGATGATTCTTGCTACAATATAAATGAACCTTGAAAATAATCACACTAAATGAAAGAAGCAGAAACAAAAGACCATATATTATGTGATTCAGTTTCTATGAAATGTTCAGAATAGGCAAATCCATGGAGACACGGAGAAGATTAGTGGTTGCCAGAGACTGGAAGGAGAGGAGCAATGGGGACTAGCTGCTAATAGGTATAGGGTTTCTTTCCAGGGTGATGAAAATGTTCTGGAACTAGTTGTGATGGCTGCACATCTTTGTGAACATTCTCAATGTGTGGTTAAAAGATGGGGTGTGAATTGTATCAGTAAAAACATGTGAAATTGCCCTTAATTTTCTATATTCTGAAACAATGCAACAGTGGGATTATCTTGACTCTAAAGCTGAGGTAGGATTTCCCCCATGAAATCATATGGGACTGGGTTTTTTCTGTTGTTGTTTTTTGTTTGTTTGTTTTTGGTGTTTTGGTCTTTTTGCAGGAGTAGTTTTCTGCCTCTTCTATGGAAATAGGTTTATTTATAAGTTCATTCTACCTCAGTCACACTGATTTTAGAAAACCACATTCCTTAATAATTTATCTATTTCATCTAGGTTTTCATATTAATGTGTATTGAAATGTACAAAGTAGTGTCTTTTGACATTTAAACTTTCTCTCTGTTGATAGGTACTATTCTTCCAATCATACCCCCAATATTTTGTAGTTTTTGCTCAGCAAATAAATATATTAAATGCTCACCATCAACCTTTTAACCTAGGTTTCCCCAATTGCCTCTTGGTTGGATCAAGCTCATCATCTAGTTTTGTTGTTGTTTAATCATTAAGTCATGTCCAACTCTTTTGCAACCCCATGGACTAAGCCCTCCAGGCTCCTCTGTCCACGGGATTTCCCAGGCAAGAAGACTGGAGTGGGTTGCCATTCCCTTCTCCGGGGGATTTTCCTAACCCAGGGATCAGACCCACATCTGCAGCGCCTGCCTGCATCTGCAGGCATATTCTTTACCACTGAGCCACCAAGAAAGCCCCCAGGACAGAGAGTTCATAAAAAACACAATTACAGGCACATTCCAGGCTGACTGTGCTGTCCTGACTATTGCTGCTGGTGTTGGTGAATTTAAAACAGGTGTTTCTGAGAACGGGCAGACCCATGGGCATGCCCTTCTAGCTTACACACTGGGTGTGAAACAGCTAATCGTTGGAGGTAATGAATGGATTCCACTGTGCCACACTACAGCCAGGAGATTTCTCTGATAGGATGCCTGAGGACTATATTCTTTGAGATCTTCAACCTTTGATACTTGAAGGACAATTTAACTAGATAGAAAGTTTTTACTTCACACTTTATTTCCTTGGTGCTTCCCTGGTAGCTCAGACGGTAAAGCATCTGCCTACAATGCAGGAGACCTGGGTTCAATCCCTTGGTCAGGAAGATCCCCTGGAGGAGGGAATGGCAACCCACTCTAGTATTCTTGCCTGGAGAATTTCATAGACAGAGGAACCTGGCAAGCTATAGTCCATGGGGTCTCAAAGAGTCAGGCACGACTGAGCAACTAGCACTAACACACTTATTTCCTTAGTCTCTTGAAAATGTTGCTCTGTCTGTTGTTGCTTGCTTTGTATGTTGCTCTTGGAATGTCTGATCATAGCCTAATTTATTATCCTCATAAAATAATTCAGTATATTCTTTTAGCCTGGGTGACTTGATCATATTTTCTAATAATTTTTATCAGTGTATATCTTGGAGTTGATAGCCTCAGGTCAATTCCTCTATTTTCTGGGAATTTGTATATTTTTTAAAAAAATCTTTGTGTTTTATATTGGAGTATTGCCAATTAACATAGTTGTGATAATTTCAGGTGGACAGCAAAGGGACTCAGCCATACATGTGCGTGTGTCCATTCTTCTCCAAACTCTCTTCCCAGCCAGGTTGCTATAACACTGAGCAGAGTTCCCTGTGCTATACAGTAGGACCTTGTTGGTTATTCCCTTTAAATACAGCAGTATGCACATGTCCATCCCAAACTTCTTAACTATCCGTTACCCCCATCTTTCTCCCCAGCAACCATAAGTTCACCCTCTAAGTCTGTGAGTCTGTTTCTGTTTTGTAAATAAGTTCATTTGTATTATTTCTGTTTAGATTTCACATATAAGGATGATGTTTCTCCTTCACTGTCTGACTTATTTCACTCAGCATGACAGTCTCTTAAGTCCATCCATCTTGCTGCAAATGGCATTATTTCATTCTTTTTAATGGCTGAGTAGTCCATGGGGTCGATAAGAGTGACCAGTCACATGACTGAGTGACTTCACTTTCACTTTTCACTTTCATGCCTTGGAGAAGGAACTGGCAACCCACTCCAGTGTTCTTGCCTGGAGACTCCCAGGGACGGGGGAGCCTGGTGGGCCGCCGTCTCTGGGGTCGCACAGAGTCGGACACGACTGCAGCGACTTCGCAGCAGCAGCAGCATAATCCACTGTGTGTATGCGCCACTTCTTTATCCTTTCCTCTGTTGATGGGCATTTACTCGCTTCCATGTCTTGGCTGTCATAAACAGTGCTTGTGTACAGGACGTAGTATTCCATGTCTACTCTTTCATAAACAGCCCCCTTTTTAAACCTCCTTGAATTATTCTAAGCCTGCTTCTTTCTGCTTCCACCGTCACCAATACCTTTTATCATCACTGTCATGACCATCACATAATGTTTTTGACCTTGAGTGTTTATTCCTCCTGGTTATGGCTGCTGTGTCTGCTCTTCAGACAAGTCCCATGGTTTGTCCAGGTTCTGTCTGGTTGAGATGAGCCCTCTGTGTGAGGGAGAGGAAGGCACCCCAGGCCTGAAAATGAGACAGAAGAAGGCAGGACAGTCACAAGGCCCTGCTGCCAGGGACTTATCTTAAGGCAGCCCTCTGGCCTGACACCTGCTCTCAGCCACCGTCTCCCACTAGGTTTTTAGGATCTGAAGGTGGGAGGGCAACAGGTAACACACATGCCTTGTACCGAGCTCTCCTCCCTGGCCTGGCGAGCTCTGGCCAGCGTCCCCCAGGAAACCACACCCTCTTCCTGATTGGATGGGGCCGCAGAGGGCTTGGAGGCTCTAGATGGCTGCAGGTCAGGAGTGACTGGCCAGTCTCCAGTTCTGCCCAGGACAGAACAACCTCAGCAGTCCGCTTCCTGCCAGGGGTGGGGAGGGCAGGCCAGGCCATTTGGACATGACGAGCCATGTGTTCTCTTTTTATAGCACCTACATTTGAACTGGGCAAGGTTCTAACTCATTCATTCAACAAACATTCATGGAATGCTTACTCTCATCAAGGTGTTCAGGGTATAGCAGTGAACAAAACAGACAAAGCCTTATATTTGGGAAGTTTACGTTCTAATAGAAGGAGATAGACCCATAAGATGAAGTAACTAAAATATATAGTATACTGTGTGTGTGCTCAGTTGCTCAGTCATGTCCAACTCTTTGTGATCCCATGGACTATATAGCTCACCAGGCTCCTCTGTCCATGGGAGTCTCCCAGCAAGAACACTGGAGTGAGTTACCACTTCCTCCTCTGGGAGATCTTCCTGACCCAGGGGTCAAACCCACGTCTTCTGCAATGGCAGGTAGAATCTTTACTGCTATCACCACCTGGGAAGCCCCATTTATTATTTTAGAAAGTGATCACTCTAAAATAAAGCAGAGAAGGAAAATAAAGCAGAGAAGACGGAGGGCTGTGTTAGCGGTTGTTGAGTTGTTGGCAGGAAGCTCAGGAAGCACTCACCAGGGAGGTGATATTGGAGCAAAGATTTGAAGGAGGTAAGGAGGTTGCCTCAATGGTTTTAGGGGAAGAGGGAGCCAGGCAACACTACAGTGTGTTGCAACATGCAAGAATGGCAAAGAGGTCAGCATTAGGGAGTGGAGTGAGTGAGACGAGAGAGAGAGGAAATGGGATCAGAGAGGTGGTGAGGGCTGAACAGAGCAGAGCCTTCAGGTTCAGGCTTGGACTAACTTTACTCCAAGTAAGATGGGGCCATCAGAGTTTAAGGCCAAAGGTGGATATGATCTGATTCATGACCTAACACTCAGCGTGTCCATGTCTGGTCTGAAGAGCTGGCCCCAAGGACTCTTCTGCTTCTTCTCCATCCTCCTCAGAGTTCTGGGTCTCAGCCCCATGGGGCCCCTCCCCCAAGCTTCTAAGTTTTAACCAATTCCGGGGGGCACAGTTTCTTCTTTTGGTATCTCCCTCCTTGACACCTAGTTTTAACCAATGCTGGGGGGCACAGCTTCTTCATTCAGTGTCTCCCTCCTTGACATATAGAGTTCTCATGATTTTTCAGGTTTTCAAGGCTAATTAACAATTTTAGGGGCTTCCCTGGAAGTCCAGTGGTTAAGACTCCACACTTCCGCTGCAGAGGCCAATGGATTTGATCCCTGGTAGGACTTCCCTGGTGGCTCAGATGGTAAAGCATCTGCTTACAATGCGGGAGACCCGGCTTCAATCCCTGGGTCAGGAAGATCTCCTGGAGAAGGAAATGGCAACCCACTCCAGTATTCTTGCCTGGAAAATCCCATGGACAGAAGAGCCTGGTAGGCTACAGTCCATGGGGTCGCAAAGAATCGGGCACAACTGAGCGACTTCACTTCACTCACTTAACTGGGGAACTAAGATACCAAATGACACACATATAATTATATATAATATTCATTTCTTATATAATTTTAATATACTTCTCTATGTTGCTAAAGCCACCAGGGCTTCCCTAGTGGCTCAGAAGGTAAAGAATCCGCCTGCAATGAGGGAAACTTAGGTTCAATCCCTGGGTCGGGAAGATCCTGGAGAAGGCAATGGCAACCCACTCCAGTATTCTTGCCTGGAGAATTCCATGGACAGAGGAGCCTGATGGACGACAGGCCATAATGTCACAGAGTCGAACACAACTGAGCGACTAAGCACAACATGTTGCTAAAGGGCTGTCATATTTATCCTTTTAAATGGCTATTTTATAGCTCACTGAATTTAATATTCTTAATATAATTAACTGTTCTAATTTTATAGTGCCTAGATTTTTCTTATTAGTTTAATTAATGCTACTATAAAAATCTTTAACTATGTAGACTTTTTGTCCTTTTAGATCAATTTTCCTCAGCCTCAGCCCTATAGACAATTTGGGGTCAGACAATCTTCTGTTGGGGTCAGGGGGCTGTCCTGTGTTTTGCAGGGTAGTTGACAGCATTCTGGGTCTCTAGCTCCTTACCCATATTGTGACCAAATGTATCTCCAGACATTGCAAAAATGCACCTGACTGAGAGCCATGGTCTTAGATACTTTACTCAAGATAAACTCCCAAGGGGACTTCCCTGATGGTCCAGTGGTTAAGACTCTGCTCTTTCACTGCAGGGGGCTCGGGTACAATCCCTGGTAGGTGAATGACGATCCCGCATGCTGTGTGGTGTGGCCAAAAACATTAAATATATAAAATAACAAATGCCCAAGAATGAGATTCACTGATAGAGGCTACGAGTCTGTTCATGGGTCTTAATGCCAACCAGTGGCCAACCATCCAGGGATGGCAGCAGTTCACAGCCTCATCACAAGGGTCAGGAGAAGGGGATGAAGGATCCTCGTGGACACCTATGAAAGGGCAGACCTCACCAAGACTGCCTGCCCACTGCTGCTCACACACTTGCAGGGGGTGCCTTTCACAGGGCAGCCCCTGGGAGGTGTCCTAGACTGACCTCATTCATTTGGAGTACAGTGCATGATGTGAACGCAGAGCCTCTAGCTTGCAGTCAAGAGGAAGCACACAGTGGCTTAGATCCTGCAGGTTCTCTGCAAACAGAGCAGAGGAGGGCGGGAAGGAGCAGAGAACAGAGAGAGGACACGGGAGAGGGGAGGGAGCCAGCCCTGCCTGGAGGGCGACACTCATGAATGGTGGAGTGGGGGACACACGTGAGGACGGGCGCATGAATGGCTGGCCCAGAACGTCCACATGAGGGATATTAATAGAGCCGTTCCAGGAGAGGACACCCTGTGCTGGACACGGTCAGACACAGGAGCAGGCCCGGGTGTGCGGGAACCAGGCCCTGTGAGAGTCCCACCATGGGAAGTGGGGGAGGTGCTGGCAGGGTTCTGATGTCACCCTGGTTGGCTCTTTCCCCTGACACTACTCCCCAGGGAAGGCAACCACCCCTACAAAGGCTAGCCACATCCTCCTTGATGGCCTGGACCTGGAGCTGTGCTCCCCCATTTGAATGGCTGTGTGGAGTGATGAGAAGGACTGGAAAGTAACTAGGTGTGACTGGAAAATCAGAAAGGGTTATTGTACTGGGCTGAGCTGCGTCCCCTAAAACTCACACCACCCAGAACCTCAGAATGCAACCTTATTTGGAAATAGGATCTTCGCCAATGTCATTAGCTAAGATAAGATCATACTGGAACAGGAAGGGCCTTAAATCCAACATGACTGGTGTCCTTATAAAAAGAGGAGACAAGGACTTCCCTGGTGGTCCAGTACTTGAGAATCTGCCTTTCAGTGCAGGGGACTTGGGTTCAATCCCTGGTCAGGGAACTAAGATTCTACATGCTTCAGGACTTACATGCACAAGAACTACTGAGCCCATGCACTCTGGAGCCCATAGAGAGAAGTCTGCACCACAACAAAGATCCCCCCTGCCATAACTAAGACCCAATGCAGCCAAAACTAAATACATAAATAAATGAAGAGGAGACACACAGACACAGACAGACATGTAAGGAGAAAGCCATATAAAATCAGAGTCAGAGATTACAGCCACATGTCTACAAGCCAAGGAACACCAAGGAATTCGTGAAACCACCAGAAACTGGAAGATGCAAGGAAGGATCCTTACCTTGAGCCTTTGAAGAGAGCGTGGCTCTGCCAAGACCTTGGTCTCTGACTTCCAGCTTTTAGAACTGTGATAGCATGAATCTCTCTTGTTTTAAGCCACCCAGTTTGTGGTGCTTTGTTGCAGCATCCTCAAGAAAGGACAGGCACATCTAGTATTTGCAAAGGATCTTTGATCTGAACTTCTACATCCTTTTGTTTATGCCTTAGGTCTCTGGGGGACTTAGCCTTTACGGGGCAACACAGTACAGAAAAGCAGAGTTTGGGGTCCAGGAATCAGCCTGTTGGCATTCAGATTTCAGTCCCTCCTCTCACTAGTGTGACAGATTGAACTGTCAAAGAGGGCTGCAGGATCTCCCACCCTCCATGCTTCTCCTACAATGGGACTTGACTCTCCTCCCGTTGAAAAGGGGGTCCATGTTCCCTCCTCTTGAATCTGGATAAGCTTGTGAATAAGGCAGAAGTAAAGCCCTGTGACTTCTCTGGCTGGGTCATAAAAGGTGGAGGCACTTCTGTTTAGCTTGCCAGCAGAACACTTGTACTGAAGTCCTGAGCTGTCATGTAAAGAGTCCAACAGCCTCGAGACTGCCATGCTGTAAGGAAGCCCAAGCTAACCCACCTGTCCTGAGGCCACATGGAGATGGATGTTCCCCAACTATACCTGCTCCACCACCATCTGACTTCTGGGACAAAAGACCTTGAACTAGCCCTCCTCATATTCCTGACCCACAGAAATTGTAAGAGAGAAGAAAACATTTTTTAAGCCCCCAAGTTTCAGGGTGATTTGTCATGCAGCAATTGATAACCAGAGGCTAGCTTTCACTTTTCACTTTCATGCTTTGGAGAAGGAAATGGCAGCCCACTCCAGTGTTCTTGCCTGGAGAATCCCAGGGACAGAGGAGCCTGTTGGGCTGCCGTCTATGGGGTCGCAGAGTCGGACACGACTGATGCGACTTAGCAGCAGCAGCAGCAGCAGCAGCAGCAGCAGCAGCAGCAGCAGCAGCAGCAGCAGCAGCTGTATTCCAGGGAAAGCTACTACAGCCTCTCTTTGCCTATTGATAATACTACCTGACTCATGAGGCAGTGGAACAATTAAATGAAATATGTAGAGTGCTGATCACAGGGCCTGGCACAAAGTTAAGTACTCAACACAAATTAGCAATTTTGCCCATTATTATTATGATTACTATATATAACTGCTTTATATACAGTTACTGTATATACTTTCCAGAAGAAACCAGTTGTGCAGAGAAAGACAAGCATCACATGATACATGTGGAGTCTTTTTTAAAATGGTATAAATGAAGCTATTTACAAAACAGAAATAAATTCACAGATGTAGAAAACAGACTTACGGTTACCAGGGTATAAGGGGGACTGAGGTGAAGTGAAAGTCTCTCAGTCATGTCCCGACTCTTTGCGACCCCATGGACTATACTGGGGTGTAGTCAAATCCAAGACTCCCGTATTGCAGGTGGATTCTTTACCAGCTGAGCCACAAGGGAAGATAAATTGGGAGACTGGGACTGACACATACATACTACTATATATAAAATAGGAATTCTCAGGTGGTGCTAGTGGTAAAGAACCTGCCTGCCAATGCTGAGTATGTAAGAGATGAAAGTTCAATCTCTGAATTGGGAAGATCTCCTGGAGAAGGGAATGGCAACTCACTCCAGTATTCTTGGGTGGTGAATCCCATGGATAGAGGAACCTGGTGGGCTACAGTCCATATGGTCACAAAAAAGTCAGACACAACTGAAATGACTTAGCATGCACATACACACATATATAAATTAGATAACTGGTAAGAACCTACTGTAGAGCACAGGGAACTCTACTCAATACTTGTAATGATCTATATGGGAAAAGAATCTTAAAAAAAACTGGATATATATATATATATATGTATAACTGATTCACTGTGTTGTACAGCAGAAATTAACAACATTGTAAATCACTATACTTCAATAAAAATTAATAAAAAATCAGTTGTACCTATTCTGGGGAGCAGGAACTGATCTTCCAGCTCCAGTTAAGCCTGCAGACATTGCAGCCCCTGTTGACATCCTGGCGGTGACCGCAGGAGAGATGGGCCAGAACCACCCAGATTCCTGATCCACAGAACCTGTGGGATTATAAATGTTTGTTTTTCAAGTCATTGCATGCATGCTTAGTTGCTTCAGTCATGTCCGATTTCTTTGTGACCCTATGGACTGTAGCCCACCAGGATCCTCCATTAGGGTTCATTTGTTATGCAGCAGTAGATAACTAATACAGGTAGGTATTGCTCTATTTTACAGATGAGGAAAGTATGGCATTCATTCACCCCTCCAACAACTACATTTTGGGTGTCTACTATATGCCAAGCACTGTCTAACTTCTGGGACCTAACAGATAACAAGGAATACAGAGCTCCCCTCCTCACCTAACATAGGACACATGCAGGGTAAGTGATGTAGTCTCAAGTCACAGTGAAATGACAAAACCAGGATTCAACTTCAGTCTACCTGTCTCTAATTCTGTGACCCCAACACCCAGGGCTTTCCTCACCCCACAAATTAATTTCTTGGGGTCTGATGAGCTCATCTCCCACTGCCCAGCCCCTAGAGTAATCTAGAGAGAGACATCCCAGTGGAGGTACAGATCTATGCGGGGTGCAACTGGTGAAGAGGGCAGGTGGTGTGCCCTCCCTTGCCCCCTACTCTCAGAGCTCTGCTGGGTGCTGGCAAGTCAGGCACTTGGGCCCCAGAAGAAACTCTGGGGAGGGGAAGAGAGTGGCAGGAATGTCCCCAGGTTGGAGCACTCAGGGAATAAAACCAACCAACTATAATGTCCCTTCTCGGCAATCAACTTACTAAGATCATTTTTTTACATGGGGGCGAGGTAGTTTTTGGATAGACTCCCACGCCTTTTAAAGATCATTTAAAATACTCTTTGTTCATGGCCAACAACAGATGACGCCTGCTCTCGGGGTCCACCGGTCTGTTTCAATCTGTCTGGCTTGGAGGTGAGGCTCATAATCTTTTCTTCTAGAACCACACAGTCCCCACGTCTTCACCCCATCACCAGCATTGAACTAAATCTCGGTCTTCAGCGGTGTCTGCTAGTGTGAGAGTGGGGTAGGACCCACCCCTGGCTGAGTGGGTTTAAGTTTCACTGGACTCCTGATCTGCCGTGTGTGTGAGCAGTCCAACAGCCCTGAGACTGCCAGGCTGTCAGGAAGCCCAGACTAGCCTGATACCAGTCAGGGTTCTTGACCTTCCCCAGTCAATAGAAACTGATAAGAAGCCAGACAAGAAATGCAGGCAAGGCTTTACTGGTTCTTGCTGCAGCAGGGGGACACAAAAACAGGTAACAGGTTCCCTTGCTCATTCCCCAAAGTGAGGTGAGCTGGTTCCTTATATAGGGTAAGGTAGGGATATGTTTAAAGAGCTTCTTGATCAGGGTGAAAGAGGAGAGTGAAAAAAGCTGGCTTGAAACTCAACATTCAGAAAACTAAGATCATGGCATCCGGTCCCATGACTTCATGGCAAATAGAAGAGGGAAAGTAGAAGCAGTGAGGTTTTATGTTCTTGGGCTCTAAAATCACTGCGGATGGTGATTATGGCCATTAAATTAAAAGACACTTGCTCCTTAGAAGGTAAGCTATGACAAACCTAGAAAGTGAAAGCGAAGGTGTTAGTCTCTCAGTTGTGTCCAACTCTTTGCAATCCCAGGGGCTATAGCCCACCAGGCTCCTCTGTCCATGGGATTCTCCAGGCAAAAATACTGGAATGGGTAGACATTTCCTTCTCTAGAGGAGCTTCCCAACCCAGAGATCGAACCCAGGTCTTCTTCAATGCAGGAGATTCTTTAGGACAAACATAGACAGCATATTAAAAAGCAGAGACATCACTTCACCCACAAAGGCTGCTATAATCAAAGCTCTGATTTTTCCCAGTGGTCATGTTCTAATGTGAGAGTTGGACCATAAAGAAGGCTGAGCACTGAAGAATTGATACTTTTGAATTGTGATGCTGGAGATTTTCAAGAGTCCCTTGGAGTGCAAGGAGATCAAACCAGTCAATCCTAAAGTCATCCTGAATACTCATTGGCAGGACTGATGATGAAGCTGAAGCTCCAATACTTTGGCCACCTGATGTGAAAAGCCAGCTCACTGGAAAAGACCCTGATGCTGGGAAAGATTGAAGGCAAAAGGAGAAGGGAGGGGCAGAGGATGAGATGGTTAGATAGCATCACTGACTCAACGGACATGAATGAGAGCAAACTCCAGGAGATAGTGGAGGACAGAGGAGCCTGGCCTGCTGTGGTCCACGGGCTCGCAAAAAGCTGGATACGACTTAACAACTGAACAACAACTACAGGGATGTGTCTAAGGGTGGGGCTGGAGGGGTAGCTTAGGGGGTCTGCCCATCTCTTTGGTGATGTGTGCAGCGGGCATGCACAGCACCCTGCTTTTGCTCCCAACACCCTATTTTTGCTCCCAGCTCTTCAGAAGTGGCAGTTGAAATTTTTTTTGTTCATTTTGTATCTTGTTTTCCATAATTTGCCCCCAACTGATTAGGCACACAGTTACTTTTAGTCCCTTACAATTTGTTCGTATTTTGTTGCTCCAGGAGAGTTTGTCCACGTGCAACCATGCAGCAAAGGGTCCCAGATCCCAGCCTGTCTCAAGCCCACCTGGAAAAGCCCTGAGCCCACCTGAAGAGAGGGAAATACCCCTAGCTTAGCCCCTGTTGCTAAGACAGCTCAGCTGCTGTAGGCCTTAAAAACAAACAAACAAGAATGAAGTGGACTTTTAAAAATTATCCATTTTTCATCCTCTTGTTTAAACAGAGAAAGAACCAAGGCCCAGAGAGGGGAAGCTAGTGTCCAGGACACAGAGCCAGCTTCCTGCCTCTGTTCCCCGCTTACCTCCTGTGCTCAGACACACGCCCCAGGAGCCTTGAGAGCCCCGTGGACTAGTTAACATTGACTGAGCACATTCCGGGGCCCTGTGGCCATGGGATGCATCTCACTTATGGGAGGAGAAAGTGAGCAGAGCCCGGCTCTGCAGGGCAGGTGAGGGGTGGGAGAAGGAGTTCAGATTTCATTCCTAGTGCATCATCTTCCCCACTTCTTCCCTCGTTGACTTCCTCGCCTCTCTCTCTAATGGGCCCCAATTACACCCCACCCGTTTTTAAATAATTCAACTTGTTTCCATAAAGAGCCATCAGCTTTGAAATTGTACACACATTTTTAAGTCTGTGAAGGCAAGAAAAGTGGGGAACAAAGCAAGCCTCTCTCATCATCTCTTTCTTTTCCTCCTTCTCTGCCCCATCCTCTCCTCTACTGTCCCGGCAGCGTGCACCTCCCGCCCTGTAGCGGGAAGCCAGGATTCTGAGCAGAAGTTGTGCTCCACCGCCGGCCAGGCTCCTGGCTGTCAGCACCCATGGCCAGCAGGATTGTTGCAAACCCTGTCACTCTAACGGCTGATAAAGACCCACAAACCGCTCGCCTGCAGCCTGGGCTCCTGGTCCTGATAAGTTGGGCCTGTCAGCACTGCGTCCACACCTTCTCCTGGCTCAGCGTCCCCAGGCCCATCCCTGCTCTGGGCTTCCTGTTGCCTGTTTACAGCCAAGCCCTGGCCACCGTGCCTAGGCCAGGCCACAATCACCTTGAGATGACCCTAGGGAGCCAGGCTTGCAGCAGCAGTTTGGGAAGGACAATTTGCTCTGGATATGGAGGGGGTCCAACTGTGATGGACACTTTCTGCCCCGAGTACTGTTCAGGCCCCTATTTCCAGACTGGGCCATGTGGGATTCTGACTGTCTGAGGCAGTTCAGCACCCTCCTAGCCCTTCCTAAGGCAGCCAGCTAGACCAGGGCTATGATCTTGACCCCAGGAAGACTTGACCACAGCTTCCCTGGTGGCTCAGCTGGTAAAGAATCCACCTGCAATGCAGAAGAACTGGGTTTGATTCCTGGGTTGGGAAGATCCCCTGGAGAAGGGAACAGCTACCCACTCCAGCATTCTGGCCTGGAGAATTCCACAGACTATATAGTCCACGAGGTCGCAAAGAGTCGGACATGACCGAGTGACTTCCACACAAACACAAGACAGTACTGGTAGTTGTAACTATGGAAGGGGTACCATCTGCTTCTAGTGGGTAGAGGAAAGGGATGCTGTAAAGCACAGGACAGCCCTATGTCAAAGAATTATCTGACCCCAGGCTTCCCTGGTGGCTCAGTGGTAAAGAATCCACCCTGGAGACATGGGTTTGGTTCCTGATCCAGGAAGATCCCACATGCTGCGAAGCAACTAAGCCCGTGTGCCACAATTATTAAGCCTGTGCTCTAGAGCCTGGGAGCTGCAACTGCTGAGCCCATGTGCCACATCTACTGAAGCCCAGACGCCTAGAGCCTTTACTCAGCAGCAAGAAAAGCCACCACAATGAGAAACCATCGCATTGCAACTAGAGAGTAGCCCCCACTCGCTGCAGCTAGAGAAAAGCCTGAGCAGCAAGGAAAACCCAGCACAGCCAAAAAAAGAAAGAATGACCTGGCCCCAATTGCCAACAGTGTCGAGACTGAGAAACCCTGAGCTGGACACCTCAGGGCAAAGCCTGGAAGTGGGGTCTGCAAATGTCTCACCCACAGATGCAGAAGCCAAGCCCAGGCACTGCCTGGGAGCCAGGCAGAGCCCTGTCCTTAGGTACCAAATGACTTGGGACAATTTAGACTAAGGCAGCATCTTCCCAAGACTGGCCCCACCAGGTCCTGCCCTTCCCTCAGCCATCATATTCAGGTACATCCTGACCTTGCAGCCTCTTATCAGAGCTCATCCTAGGAAGGACATAGGAAATAATAGCAGCTGTTTTCCTGAGCTCCAACTATGATGTGGGCACTGGGCCAGGCATTTTATTTCCTCTAACGTTTCTACAAGGGGCTTCCCTGGTGGCTCAGATGGTAAAGAATCTACCTGCAATGTGAGAGACCTGGGTCCGGTCCCTGGGTCAGGAAGATCCCCTGAAGAAGGAAATGACTACCCACTCCAGTTTCTACACAGCAACTCCAGGAGGGACGGGTTATTACCTACCATCCCCTTATAACAGACAAGGAAACTGAGGCTCAGAGCTGTTACCTGATTTACCCAAGGTCACTGTTATGGCCATATTGAAGTCCCAAACCCTAGTGCTTGAGAATTACCTTATTTGGAGGTAAGGTCTCTGTGGGTGCATGCTAGTCACTTCAGTCACGTCTGACTCTTTACTACCCCCATGGACTGTAGCCCGCCAGACTCCTCTGTCCATGGGATTCTCCAGGCAAGAATAACTAGAGGGGGTTGCCATTTCCTCCTCCAGGGGATCTTCCCAACCCGGAGATCAGACCTGTGTGTCTTATGTCTCCTGCATTGGCAGGTGGGTTCTGTACCACTAGGGAAGCCCCAGAGTCTCTGTAGAGGTGAGCAGATGTAAATAAGGTCTTTGGGGTGGGTCCTGACCCCATAAGATTGACCTCCTTATAGAAGGGGGAAATTTGGACAGAAATGTGCACACACGCAGACCTAAAGGCAGAGATCGGGGTGATGCACCTACACGTCGAGGAATGCCAAGATTGCCAGGAAACCACCAACAGCCAGGGCGACACGAGAGATTCCCTCACAACCTGCTGACACTGTGATCTTGGGCTTCTGGCCTCCAAAACTGTGAGACAAGAAACTTCTGTTGCTTCAGCCAACCAGTCTGTGGTGTTTTGTACAATAGCCCTTAGGGGACTAATACAGTCACACAGCTGCTAGGCGTGGGCCCCTGGTGGAGCTCTGAACTGTCCAACTAAAGGCAGCCTCTGACCACGTTTCTATTATTCCTTCTGGGCCAGGTGCCCTAGCACCCAGCAGGTCCTTTAAAGCAAGACTTTTGCTGACAAAGGTCCATCTAGTCAAGGCTATGGTTTTTCCAATGGTCATGTATGGGTGTGAAAGTTGTACCATAAAGAAGACTGCGTGCCAAAGAATTCATGCTTTTGAACTGTGGTGCTGGAGAAGACCCTTGAGAGTCCCTCAAGACCCTCCTTGGGGTCTTGTCCCTCGTTGGGGCAAGGAGATCAAACCAGTCAGTCCTAAAGGAAATCAATATTCCCTGAATATTCATTGGAAGGATTGATGCTTCAGGATCAGCCACCTGATGTGAAGAGTCTACTCATTGGAAAAGACCCTGGGAAAGATTGAAGGAAAAGCGAGAAGGGGGGGACAGAGGATGAGATGGTTAAATAGCATCACTGACTCAATGGACATGAATTTGAACAAACTCCAGAAGATAGTGGAGGACAGAGGAGCCTGGAGTGCTACAGTCATGGAGTTGCAAACAGCTGGACATGACTTAGCAACCGAATAACAACAACAAATTATGATTATTCCTGTGGTATGACTCTGTCTTATGGTCCCAGGAAGACGGAGGGTCGGGCTATTGACGATGATGAAATATCGTCTCTGGGCCCCCGTGCCCTGTTTCCCAGCACCCCATCCTGCTTCTCAGAGGTGGGAAAAAGAGGACCTTGGAGATTCACCATTGGGATGCTGGGGCTCGCCCGGCAGGCTTTCCTTCACACGGGTCCCTGAGGAAGTCACGTGGTTGATCACACACAGAGCGTCAAGTGCTATCAGCAGCTCTGCCACGTTCCAGGGATTCTTCAGCCCTGTGTGGGACCCAGGGGAGTGTGCAGTCTGACGAGAGCCTGGGCTGCCATCACACAGCATGGCTTTGCACCCCACCCACCTCCCATGCAGAATAACCTACCCCCGTTTGGGCACATCATTCTCGAATCCTACATCCCAGCAAGTGCCCTTGCCAGGCCCAGGGCTGCTCCCTCCAGAACCTGCTGCCAGATGGAGCATGTTTGCCTCCTAGTAGGAGGGCAGGACAGCTCAGGATGGTCACCTCTAAGACGTCCTCCCAGCCTCCTGCTTCCGGGAGACAGATCAGGTCCTCCTCCATCCCTGGGACTCAGTAAACATCTGTCAACACCCACCACGATCCTGACACTGTTGTAAAGGAGCCCCCGAAACGTCCCTGATTTCAGGGAATTTGTAGTCAAGAAAGAGAATGACCAATTCATTTCTTGTGGCCAGATCTCACAAATTTTCTGGCCAAAATCCAGAAATAAGTGGTAGAAAAATAACCAAGGAGGGACTTCCTTAGTAGTCCAGTGGTTACGAATCTCCTTTGGCATGCAAGGGATGTGGGTTTGATCCCTGGTTAGGGAACTAAGATCCCACATGCCGCAAAGCAACTACTGAGAACACACAGCACTCTGGAGCCCGGGCACCTAGAGAGTCAGTGTGCTGCAACAGATAAATAAACATTAAGACAAAAAATGAAAAACAACCAAGAAGAACTCCCTATACCATAAAATCAAAACTAGAAACACAGACTGCGGGGAGGGGCTGGATTGGGTGAGGAGTGGCATGTGACCAGCCTTTTGTTTTCTTTAAGTTTATTGTTTGAGAAAAAGTAACACATGCCCACTGTGATAGGTAAGAAAATCGGGATAACTAGTGGGAACCTACTGTATGCACAAGGAGCCCAGCCTGGCACTCTGTGGTGACCTAGAGGGATAGGATGGTGGGGGCAGGAAGGAGGGGACATATGTATGCCTATGGCTGATTCATGTTGTTGTATGGAAGAAGCAAATGTGTATGTGTGTTAGTCTCTCAGCTGTGTCTCCTTGCGACCCTATGAACTGGAGCCCACCAGACTCCTCTGTCCATAGAATTCTCCAGGCAAAAATACTGGAATGGGTTGCTATGCCCTCCTCCAGAGGATCTTTCTGACCCAGGGATTGAATCCATGCCTCTTACACCTACCTGCATTGGCTAGTGGGTTCTTTACCACTAGTGCCACCTGAGAAGCCCAAATTATTAAGCTAGTCAATTAGTAAATTAAATTACTGGGCTTCCCAGGTGGCACTAGTGCTAAAGAACCCGCCCACCAATGCAGGAGATGTTAAGAGATGCAAGTTCAATCCTGAGTTGGGAAGATCCCCTGGAGGAGAGCATGGCAATCCACTCCAGTATTCTTGCCTAGAGAATCCCATGGACAGAGGAGTCTGGTGGGCTATAGCCCATAGAGTCACAAACAGTCAGACGTGACTGAAATGACTTAGCGCTTATAGACCTGATGGTATAATCATGCAACATAAAGTCCACACCAGGACGCTTTTGAGCATGAAACTTGGTGGAGTTAAACCAGAGGGTGGACGCTGACTGGACAGCCTGGACACCATGTCTTAGAAGGAGTCATGAGAGGGGACCAGATAAAGCTGAGTTGGACATAGATCAACAACCAAACACATCTTTCCGAGTGTTTCGTGTATTTCCAAGCAGGTGATGGGAGGCCTGAGGCTGGGAGACACCTCAGTTCAGGCTCTGAGCTCCCCCGAGCTCTGAGCCATCAGCCTTCACATCTGAGCGACTCCTGGGGTTCAGAGGGGACCAAGTTCCCAGGCTGTGGGGAAGACTCAAGCATCCCTCTCAAGATTGTCTCCTAGTTTTGCTTTGAAAATTCCAGCAGAACCCTGAGCAGTGATTCAAACTCCATCTGCTTGTTTGTTCTGGTCTTAGAGATTCTCCAGAAATCCAGGCTACAGAGCAAGGACGGGCTAGGAAGGCCAGGTGGGCGGGCCGGTAGGAGACGAGCCACCCCTGTGAGGGAGCCCAGCAGAAGCTGCCCGCTGCCCCACTCCAACTGCACCCTCCCCCACATCCCCTTTCGGCCTCCCTCATGGCCTCCATCCTCCTTTACCCGAGCAGCCAGTCTGCAGAGGGATATAACCAGTTCCCCAACTTCCAGGATCCTGCTGTCCAAGAGCGACCAGGGCACTGCCCTCTCAAGTTCCACATCAGCTCGACTACAGGTGTTTCGAGCACCTACTCTGCGTTGGAATTTGGAATCACAGGAGCAGCAGCAGCAGCAGCAGCGGTACTATAGCCCAGTTTACCTGGGCTTCCATCCCTGTGGGGACCACAGGCAACGGGCGTGATGAGTGTTAGCAAAGGAGAGAGAGTCACAGAGAGAAAGGAGCCTTGAGCTAGTGTCAGGCTTTTCTGAGGAAGTAATGTTGAAATGGAATGCTTGAGGCTTAGTGGGGCAAGGAGGAGAGATGAGCCGGTGGCAGGCCCCATGGGAGGAACTCAGGGAGTTGGAGAACGGGAAAGAGGCTGTGAGGTTGGGTATGGGGTGAGAGGTAGGTGGGGCGGACCCTGTGGGCCTTCTAGACTGTGTGCCAAGAAACGTGTGTGTGTGCTCCGTTGCTCAGTCTGACTCTTTGCAACCCCACAGACTGTAGCCCACCAGGCCCGGCTGTCCAAGGGATTTTCCAGGCAAGAATACTGGAGTGGGTTCCTCCTCCAAGGGATCGCATCTCTTGTGTCTCCTGCATTGGCAGGCAGATTCTTTATTTCTACGCCACCTGGGATAGGGCAAGAACCACGAGCAATTGTTAAAGGAATTCAGACAGGTGTTGAGATAAGATCTAATCTGCCACCTTCCCTGCCCTAGAAAACAGCTTGGGACAAGAGCAAATGCAGGTGACAAAGTCCTGTATCCCAGGCCAGGGCACTGGGGAGGGGGTGAGAGAAGCCATCTCAGGGCCTGGGGCCCACTAGAATCCATCCCTGGCTTGTTTAGCAGCCATATCACCTAGGTTTGGAGTGAAGCCTCAGGACTGAGGGAGGAGACAAGGAAAGAAAGCTCAGAGTATCGGCTTCCCTGACCTGCAGGCCCAGGCCCTGCATTGGCTCATACTCCCAGTCCAGGCCTGGGAGCCCCAGCTCAAAGACGGTCACTTCTGAGCACTCCCCAGTACGCTCCCCTCAACACACACCCCCAGGATGGAACAGAAAGAATGCACTGGAGGCAAAGAGACAGTCAAAAAAGGAAAAATGCAGCCAGGTGGCCCCGGGACTGGGCGGTTTTGCCCCCTCGCCTTCCTGCGCGTGCACTGGGTGCAGACAGGAAGCAGCTGGAACCAGCTCCAGAATTTTGCAGGTGGGGTGGGTTGGGGAGAGGTGCCCGTGACCACCAGCCATCGGGCGGTGCCGTTGGTCCCGCGGACTGACCTCACTGCCCAGGCCCGCGGAGCCCCTCCTGAGGTCACATTCCGCACTGGAGAGCCCCTCTCCAAGGCCTTGGATGGCGCCAATATCTTTTTAGGAACCAAGGGTCTAATTTTAGTGTCCCAGCCTTCGACACCTTCCTGAAATAGCTCCCTGTTTTCCCTCCCGGCCCTGCCCCTTCCTTGGAGAAGGTGAACCCCCTGCATCCCCGTGATCCGGGCGGGTGAGCGCAGGCCCACGGCCTTGTATGGGTCTTGGTAGAGGGACTCGTGTCTCTGTAGTCTGTTCCTGGTGACCTGACCCAGAGGGCTCTACTGGGGAGGGCAGCTCAGCACCCACCAGGCCAGGGGTCCCACGGAGCTCACCCCTGCCCTCTCCCTGTCCACTGGCCATGCTCAGGCATGTCACAGGCCTATGGGGCCCAAACTCAGGTCCCCAGCCCCCTGGAAATCAAGCCTGCTGGGCCCCAGCCTCTGCCTGTGGGAACAGTGGGTCAGCAGACACCTTGACACAGCAGAGCTTCTGTTTTTCATTCCGTATGTTCTGTGCCATCCTTGTATCAATAACTCTTAGTAGCAGTATTTTCTGAGCACTTACTAGGGTGTCAAGTGCTTCTCATGCATGATGTCATTTAATCCTCTCAACCACCCTATGAGATAGGTACTATTACTGTCCCCAAGGTATGGAGCCAAGTTGGGGGGGGCGGTGCACCTGAGATTGGAACTCAGGGGATCTGACCTCCAGCCCCCTGCTTTATTGTTCACATGGCATCTCCACCCAAACACCTCCTTGGACCCTCACAACAGCCCTCTCTCCCCTGCCTTTGTCCCAGGCACTTCCTTGGAGTACTCCATTCAGATTCTTCTAGGCTTCCTAAGCAAGCCAGAGAGGTCATCTTGCCTGTGAGAAGTCACACAGCACACTAGTGGTGGATGAAGATTCAACCTCCAAATTCTAAGAATAACAGGGCGTTTCCTGAAGGAGGCTGCAGCTCCACTAACAGCTACAGATATGTTAGCCGCATCCGGACAAACAAGGTGGTCCCAGTAATCGCTGGGTGTGTGCATCTGGGCCGGGATGTTTTCACCAACATCCCACTCCCTAAAAGGCCCATGTGCTCATCTGCAGAAAAGCTTCCTACAGGGGCCACCAGCAGGCTGAATGATGGGTGGCCAGGAAGCATGATTCACCAGGCATCCAGAGACACGCCCCTGGGGACATATCATCCTGCTAGAAAGTGGACACATCAAAGGAGAAAAGCCAGAGTGGCCTTCTCTGGCCTCCTCTTGCTGCAGTCAGAGCCCAAACCCCACACCTACGGGTGTCTGCGAGTGGCAGCAGCTCCCTCCTGGGGCCCCGAAGCCCGGCTCCCTCCACGGGCTCCCGCCCGCCTTCTGACCAGGCTCAGCAGTGACCAGGGTGGGGTGGAGGGAAGAGCAGTGCAGTGAGTCAGGCAAGATGAGCTGCTCCCACCCAGGAGAGCACGTCAGGACCTTGGGAAGTGGGAAGCACCTTCAAACCCCACACCATCCGGCTTTGTCCAAGCAGCCTTTGACTGTCAGAATAGGAAATGCAATTATTGTCTGAGTGGATAAAGAGTCACTCTTCTGAAACCAACAACTCTCCTTACATGCTGCCACCTCCAGAGTCAGGGCTAGGGCCTGGCAGGTGGACACACTTGCAGGGGGCAATGGAAGAAGGGGGCTGTTGCTCACGTGCCAGACTTTGAAATGGCCAGAGGGACTAATGATCAAACACTTGTAAGTGGGTGATGTAAGGGGCGTAAGTAGCAAGCCAGGTGACAAACAGGACCTGACCTTTGAGCTAGGTGCTGAGGATGTAACAGGGCATGTGGAGGACTGTGGGGGCCTTGTCTGAAGGAGAAGCTCAGTGCACCTGAGTGCCGTCTTGGGGGCGAACACCTCTATCATCCTGATGCAAAGAGCCAACTCACTGGAAAAGACCCTGATGCTGGGAAAGATTGAGAACAAGAGGAGAAGAGGGTGACAGAGGATGAGATGGTTGGATGGCATCACCAATTCAATGGACATGAACTTGGGCAAACCCTGGTAGATGGTAAGGGACAGGAAACCCTGGCACTGGCAGTCCATGGGGTCACGAGGAGTCGGACATGACTTGGTGAGTGAGCAACAACAATAACAAGCTCTGTTTTCAGGTGAGGAAGTAAATTCAAAGTCTTCTGAAAAATCTGATTTTTAAAAATCTTGGCCAACATAATACCAGTAAATTGTTTTATATTTATTATATCATTAATAAATAGTATATGATAAGGTATTATATTTTATTTATTTTTAATTGGAGGATAATTGCTTTACAGTGTTGTGTTAGTATACGTATATATACTCCCCTCCATCCTGAGTCTCCCTCCCACCCCTCTAGGTTGTCACAGAGCACTAAGCTGAGCTCCCTGTGTTATACAGCAGTTTCTCAGTAGCTATGTATTCTACACATGGTAGTGTACAAATTATTATTACATTTATTTTATTATATTATTAGTATTTATTTGTAATGATTCCCTGAAAGCGTTAGTCGCTCAGTCATGTCCCACTCTTTTCGACCCCATGGACTATTGCCCGTCAGGCTCCTCTGTCCACAGGACTTTCCAGGCAAGAATACTGGCATGGGTTGCCATGCCCTTCTCCCAGGGAGCTTCCCAACCCAGGGATCAAACCTGGGTCTCCCGCATTGCAGGCAGATTCTTTACCATCTGAGCCACCAGGGAAGCCCATTAGTAATGATAAGAAATTATTGTCATTACCATTATTACCACTGAAAGTTTCTAACAAAAGGTGTCTGCAGCCCTGGAGAGGTCTGGGGAGACAGCCTTTGCTGTGAAATTATGCTCTTCTTATTTACAAAGTACATTGTCTGGTGTAATTGTCACCCCAAGCCTGGGAGCAGCCTAGAAACATCTGTTGTGCCGACCTGACAGATTAGGGAAACCAACGCCCAAGAACCAAGTGGCAAAGCAGACACTTTGACTCAGGTCTCTGATTCCCAGAGGGTGAAATCTGTGTACTAAGGGAAGGTAGTGGGGCTGCCCTTAGAAATGGGGGCCACTGCCTGCACTTTCGCACCGGCAGAGCTGACCCCACTGGGTTACCTGAACTTCCGGCTCCCTGCTCTCAGCACCCCGAGAAAAGCTAAGGGTGGAGATAAGGTGGCCGAGGTGCTGATGCGCCATGTGACACGCAGATTTTTTGCAGCTCCAAAGCCAGCCCCCACCCTCCCGTCTGGCCAGAGGAATGCAGACGAGAAGGTCAGGTGATGGACAGGGCGTCCATGATGGGCAGATTCCAGTGTCAATCCCAGGGGCTCCGGGCTGAGACCTGCCTCACTTTCGAGGCCACCTCCCAACTTGTGCATTTCCTGTGTCAGACCAGCCCTGGCTCCTCGACTTCCAAAGGGTCCTTCCATCACTGGGGCTCGCCTGCCTCTTGGGGTCCCACAGCTCTGAGGTCCCCGATGCCTCCCACTGGACTCATCTGTCCTCTACAGCAGGCAGGAAGCTTGCTGTGAATCCTGCCTTCGAGACCAGATGGCATTACTGATGTCCGAAAGGAGACCCCAGAGAAGCTACTTGGAATCCCACCAATTCAACCCATCGATGCGGGAGACTCCAGCCGCAGAACACCCAAGGCATAGATATTCCTCTGAAACACCTGTCTAGCAGTTTCCCTGGCTCTCTGCCCATCCTCCCTAGTGTAACCACTCACTGCTCTTCCCCGGGCTGGCAAACGTCTGTCCCAAGTGGATGGAACTCTGACTGGCCCCGGACATTCTGCTGCGCCTGCTCAGAAGCAAGCCCCAAGCCCCATGGTTTACCAGTGGGCCAAACACAGCCTTTTCAAGGGAGTGGAACTGAACCCCCATCTCTAGGACTGTTGTTTTTTCAGAAATCCCTCATCTTTTAACTTCCTATATTACCACTAATGATGTTTGCCTTAAAACATCAAGGTTTTTTTTTTCTAGAAAGCAATGATTTTTTAAGTAGAGTTTTTCCCTCCAACTTGCTGTGAGAGAAGCAAGAGTTATTGAATGGGACTTCCCTGGTGGTCCAGGGGTTAAGACTCTGTGTTTCCACCACAGGAGTCACAGATTGGATCCCTGATCTGGGAACTAAGATCCAGCATGCTGCATGGCCAAAAAAAAAAAAAAAAAGTTATGGAAAAGTTATTGGAAAATCAGGGTGATGCACCCAGGTCTCCCAGAGTGGGGACAGACATGAGTGTGGCCAGTAGTGGGCTTGAGGAAGCAGTTTCTGGGACTTTCCTTGCTTGGCCCCTCCGTTCCATCTTACCAGGAGCTCAATTCTATCCTTGCTCAGGGAATAGCATAGTGTAGCAAGAAATATAGGCCCCATGCTGGGCTCTGGCTGCTCAAGGGCCACCAACACAAGGCCTAGGAATGGAGAGAGAACCAGCTGACCATTTATTAGGATTTGGTGCTTTTGCATCCTGACCCATTTAATCCTGCCACTAACCTGAACATTACCTCCATTCTGGGCTTGCCAGGTGGTGCTAGTGGTCAAGAACCTGCCTGTCAATGCAGGAGATGTAAGAGACGTGGGTTCGATCTCTGGGTTGGGAAGATGCCCTGGAGGAGAGCATGGCAACCCACTCCAGTATTCTTGCCTGGAGGATCCCATGAACAGAGGAGTCTGGCTGGCTATGGTCCACAGGGTCGCAGAGAGTTGGACACGACTGAAGGGACTTAGCACGCACACACCCCCATTTTACTGGAGAAAACTGAGGCTCAGAAAGATGAAGCAAGTTGCCCACAATCACATAGCCCATAAAATCAGAACTGGGATTTGAACTGAGGTCTATGTAACTACAAGGTCTCTGCCCTTTCAAGGCACCAGGCATGACTCTCAGGGAAGACAGAGTGAGATTGGTTTTGACTACTGTGCAGCTGATCCCAGACCAGAAGAGAGATGGGGCCTTCTGAACTGTCTAGGAACTCCCACAAAAGAACTAAGATCTATCTCGTTTTATATTTATTTTATTAATTTATTTGGCCGTGTTGCGGCACATGGGATCTTTTAATCGTGGCATGTGGGAACTTGTTTCCTGACCAGGGATCAAACCTGGGCCTCCTGCACTGGGGGCATGGAGTCTTAGCCACTGGACCACCAGGGAAGTCCCTAAAATCTCTTGTGAGTTTCCCTAGTCGGCAGGCCTTGGACAGAGCCACTGCTCTGTGTTCCTACCACCTGGCGGGCCTGCTCCTTCCCAAACTGAGGACCAAATGAACAGGTGAACAGAGAGCCTTCAGCGCCACCTGCTGGAGATACAGTAGCAGTATCTCTAGTGGACCCTGCATCCCCAGAACACGTCATCCCTGGCCACTGAGGAAACTGGGGTTGGGGAGGTATGATGGACAGCAGGGAGCAGGGCAAGACTGCTTCTCAGGAGATTAGTCCTATACTTGATCCTACAAACGGGTATGGGTTCCTCCTGCCAGAAACTTAGAAAGCTGCATCTGGCGCTCAAAATACACCTGACGTTGCAAATACAGATGGCTGGATGGAGGCATGTCTGCTGCTGAGGGCCAGGCTAGGAGGAAGGCTAGATAATTGCTGTATCATGGAAACAAGGCAATTTTAGGCAATTTTCTGCACAATGCCCTGGCTGTTTAAGTCCAAAGAGATGATTGGAGAGGCCAGCTGGAGACTCATGTCAACTCTACTTCTGATCAGCCTGAAATTTTCACAACAGTCATGACTATTAATGAGCCTGTGGCCGCTGCCACCATAAACCTCCCCTATCTTTCCTCTCCCAGCCTGAGTGTCTACAGCATCCACTGAGCAGGAGGCTGGGGTGATTGGCCCCAGGAACCCAGGAGAAGCAAGCAGCTTAGCCCCAGGGAGGGAAGGGAAGAGATCCAGGCTGTTCCCCCACAGCTAACATCTCTCAAGTGTGTCCTTGGTGTCAAATCATGCGCCTACACACTACATACCGGGTCTCATTGACCGTGGCTGTGACCAGTGAAGAAGGAAGGTTCATACCCAGAGGTATCCACACTAGTCTCTGCCTAGATGGAGGGCCCCATTACCCAGTCCTGCTGACCGCTTTCTGCTGTCCAAGCCACAAAGGAGGAAGCATGATGGCATGGTCAGGAGGCAGCCTCTTGAGCCAGACTGCCAGTCCTGGTCCTCACCGACCAGCACTGTGATCTTGACCAGTTACTTGACTTCTCTGAGCCCCACATTCTCTGCCTGTGATATAGAGGTTGTAACAGCACCTACCCAGGTCTCCTTATTCCCTAGCTGGCACAGCCGGTGTCAGTTCTGACTGGTGACTCTGCCATATAGTTGTTACATTGTTTTTTTATTAATTATTATTTATTTATTGACTGTGCTGGGTCCTCACTGCTGCACAGGCTTTCTCTAGTTGTGGTGAGCAGGGGCTCCTCTGGAGTTGCGGTGTGCAGACTTCTCATTGCAGTGGCTTCTCTTGTTGAAAAGCAAGGGCTCTAGGCGTGCAGGATGTGGTGGTTATATTACAACTCCCAGGGTCTAGAACACAGGCCTAGTATCTGTGGCTCATGGGCTTAGTTGCTCCATGGCCTGTGGGATCTTCCTGGGCCCGTGGTCAAACCTGTGTCTCCTGCATTGGCAGGTAGATTCTTTACCACTGAGCCACCAGGGAAGCCCTTCACTCCACATTTGATGTGTTAATTTTATTAGCATTGAGACTGCAAAATAATTCCTAATTTCCCTCTTGATTTCTTCTTTGGACCATGGGTTATTTAGAAGGATATTGTTTAATTATCAAATATTTAGGGCTTTTCTAGACTTTAAATTTAATTCTCTTGGGGTCAGACAACATATTCTCTAAGATTTTAGTGTTCTTCCTTTAATTCTGTCAGTTTTTGCTTCATTGCACTTTGAAAGTCTATTATTAAATAATCATTTAGGATTCTTATGCCTTCCTAATAAATTGACACTTTTATCATTATGAAATATCTCACTTATCTCTGATAACATTCCATGCCCTAAAATATACATTGCTTCATATTACTACAATCATACAAACTTTATAATACCTGCTAAGTCACTTCAGTCTTGTCCGACTCTGTGCGACCCCATAGACGGCAACCCACCAGGCTCCCTCGTCCCTGGGATTCTCCAGGCAAGAACACTGGAGTGGGTTGCCATTTCCTTCTCCAATGCATGAAAGTGAAAAGTGAAAGTGAAGCCACTCAGTCATATCCGACCCTCAGCGACCCCATGGACTGCAGCCTTCCAGGCTCCTCTGTCCATAGGATTTTCCAGGCAAGAGTACTGGAGTGGGGTGCCATTGCCTTCTCCTTATAATACCTACTAATGCATAATTTTCCATCCTTTTAGTTTCAACTATCTGAGTCCTTACATTTAAAATGTATTACAGCAGCAACAAGCTGAGTTTTATTGTCTTCATCCTATTGGATAACCTCTGGCCTTTCCTTGGAAGATTTCATTCATTTAAATTTAATGTGATTGCTGATATGGTTGGGTTTAAGTATAGCATCTTACTATTTATTTTCTATTTAGTCTACTTCTTTGTTACTCTTTCCTTGACTTCTTTTAGGCTAATTGAATAATTTTATATTCCACTTTATTTCTTTTACTACTTTTTAGCTATACCTTTTTATATTGCTCTAGTGAATCTATTATGCATTACTGATTTCCCAGAGTGAACCTAGAATTAATATTTTAGTACTTCCGGTAAAAGGTAAATACTTTAAGACAGTATAATTCCATTTAACCTCTTCCTTTGTGCTCTCAGTTTTATATATTTCACTTCTAAATATGTTACAAACTCCCCAAAACAAAATCACTAGTTTTGTTTTTAAACAATTGCCTTTTTAACAAATTAAGGTCATGAAAGATAGTTTTCTGTTTGGCCCTATGTCTGCCTTTTCTGGTGCATTCTTCCACAAGCATCAGTGTCCAAGTCATTCCTTTCAGTTTGAAGTACTTCCTTTAGCACATCTTGGCATGCAGTTCTGCTGGAGGAAGATTTTTCTCAACTCTTTTCTTGTGTGTCTGAAATAGTCTTTATTTCACCCCCATAGTTGAAGGATATCTTAGCTGGATACAGAATTTTGCATTCACAACTTTTTTTCTTTCAACACTTTAAAGTGCCTTCTAGGCTCTTTTTTTTTTTTTTTTTTTTGATAAGTCCCCAGTTATCTCCAAAATGACTTTTTACCATTAACTAGCTCAAATCACGGAGAAGGCAATGGCAACCCACTTCAGTACTCTTGCCTGGAAAATTGCATGGGTGGAGGAGCCTGGTAGGCTGCAGTCCATGGGGTCACTGGGAGTCGGACACAACTGAGGGACTTCACTTTCACGCATTGGAGAAGGAAATGGCAACCCGCTCCAGTGTTCTTGCCTGGAGAATCCCAGGGACGGGGGAGCCTGGTGGGCTGCCATCAATGGGGTCACACAGAGTCGGACACGACTGAAGCAACTTAGCAGCAGCAGTTCAAATCAAGATCCAAAAAGGACCCTCATATTGCATTTTGTCATTATGGGGTTTCTTTTGTCCCTTTTAATCTGAACAGCTTTGCTTCCCAACACTGTGTGTGTGTGTGTGTGTGTGTGTGTGTGTGTGTGTGTGTAATTTTTGAAGGACTGGATCATTGTCCTAAGGAATGTCCTCATCATGAATTTGTCTGAATTTTTCCCTCGTGGTAGGTATTTCTCCCTCCAAATTTAATTTGTTCCTGTATCCTCTAAGCTTCTTGTAGACTGGACCTCAGACCTATAAGATTCTAGACCTGACTAGATTCAAGTTTGTCATTTATATTTTATATTGTCTGACATTAAATATATTGAACAATCTCTCTCCATCTGCCTCATAAGGTTGGCAGGGGGATTAAAGGATCATAAAGCATCAGCACCTAGCTTAGAGCAAGTGCACATAAATGCTAGCTAATGTCATTATTATCATTCAGTTAGTTATGCCACTGGGTATGCTGCTGGCAGCCCACTGATTAAATGCTGACTACAGATGTATCTGGTCTTACTTTTTAGTTTTGAATTAATTCTCAATTTTTTTAAGTGCTGGAAATTTTAAATCAAATTCTAAATTTATAGCTTCTCTGGAAAAATGAGAAATAGCAACACTGGGTCCCTCTTTCTTCATAGCCTTGATCAGTTCAGTTCAGTTCAGTCACTCAGTCATGTCAAACTCTTTGCAACCCCATGAACCACAGCACACCAGGCCTCCCTGTCCATAAGTATTGGAGTTTCAGCTTCAGCATCAGTCCTTCCAATGAACACCCAGGACTGATTTCCTTTAGAATGGACTGGTTGGGTCTCCTTGCAGTCCAAGGGACTCTCAAGATTCTTCTCCAACACCACAGTTCAAAAGCATCAATTCTTCGACGCTCAGTTTTCTTTATAGTCCAACTCTGACATCCAAACATGACCACAGGAAAAACCATAGCCTTGACTAGACAGACCTTTGTGGGCAAAGTAATGTCTCTGCTTTTAAATATGCTGTCTAGGTTGGTCATAACTTTCCTTCCAAGGAACAAGCGTCTTTTAATTTCATGGCTGCAATCACCATCTACCGTGATTTTGGAGCCCAGGAAAATAAAGTCAGCCACTGTTTCCACTGTTTCCCCATCTGTTTGCCATGAAGTGATGGGACCGGATGCCATGATCTTAGTTTTCTGAATGTTGAGCTTTAAGCCAACTTTTCCACTCTCCTCTTTCACTTTCATCAAGAGGCTCTTTAGTTCTTCTTCACTTTCTGCCATAAGGGTGGTGTTATCTGCATATCTGAAGTTACTGATATTTCTCCCGGCAATCTCGATTCCAGCTTGTGCTTCCTCAAGCCCAGTGTTTCTCATGATGTACTCTGCATATAAGTTAAATAAGCAGGGTGACAATATACAGACTTGACCTACTGCTTTTCCTATTTGGAACCAGCCTGCTGTTCCATGTCCAGTTCTAACTGTTTCTTCCTGACCTGCATACAGGTTTCTCAAGAGGCAGGTCAGGTGGTTTGGTATTCCCATCTCTTTCAGAATTTTCCACAGCTTATTGTGATCCACACAGTCAAATGTTTTGGCATAGTCAATAAAGCAGAAATAGATGTTTTTCTGGAACTCTCTTGCTTTTTCCATGATCCAGCAGATGTTGGCAGTTTGATCTCTGGTTCTTCTACCTTTTCTAAAACCAGCTTGAACATCTGGAAGTTCACGGTTCACATATTGCTGAAGCCTGGCTTGGAGAATTTTGAGCATTACTTTGCTAGCATGTGAGATGAGTACAATTGTGTGGTAGTGTGAGCATTCTTTGGCACTGCCCTTCTTTGGGATTGGAATGAAAAGTGACCTTTTCCAGTCCTGTGGCCACTGCTGAGTTTTCCAACTTTGCTGACATATTGCGTGCAGCACTTTCACAGCATCTGGACCTAAACTATGAGTGTGACTCTCAGAGAGGGCCCATTTACCCCAGGTGACAGTCATTGCCTCTTGTAATTCCTGGTCCAGGCTCATCCCATTTCTTGTCTTGAGAGCTGGGGCCATTTCTGAAGTCCTTCTCCTGTTGTTTCAGTACTCCAGTCTTCAGGGAGGCTGTGGCTGCCACTGCTGAGAGAAGTTCCGTTTCAATTCAGCAAATGCTCATTGAGTCCTTTAACCAAGCAATCAAAATAATTAAAAGCCATTCTCAGCAACCATATTGTCAATATTCCAGGGCTTTCCAAAGGTTACTATCAAGGGCCAAGTGAAATAACCCCTGGGGGGAAAAAATTAACTCTATCAGTAAAGTATTCCATCTCATGCTAAAAAAATGGACAAAACTACCAGTTGACCAAAGGTGGGAAAATAGGAAGGACTTGCTATGATTCGTGGAATTTATTCTTTGTATAAAATAAGACCAAGATAGAAGTGGCATCAGCATCATGATGGAGTGAGATGCACTCTTTGTCTCTCGCCTTCAATGTACAACAAGTAAAACATTCACAGCTCAGCAGAGATGTCTCTGCCCAACTCACCTGAGATTTCCACACATTTGTACATCTAACAGGGATGGACTAGAGCACACAGAGGAGGTGGAACTAGGGGAACAGTAGAGGTGGCACCTGCCATCCCAGACTCCCAGTTGGGACGGCTGAATCTGCAGCCCCAGAGAATCCAGGAGCAGCAGGGGCAGGGGGCGGGGGGTGGTATACACAACTCCCGCCTCCTGGCCCTATATGGCAACTCCCACCTCCTGGCCCTATATGGCAACTCCTGTGGCATACCTCCAGCTGTAGAGGCATCCACGACTCTGGTCCCCTGCCCCCACCCCTAGAGGTGAAGCTTAAACCTGACTGTATGACAGGGTGTGTGTGTGTGTGTGTGTGTGTGTGTGTGTGTGTTAGCCACTCAGTGATGTCTGACTCTTTGTGACCTCGGGCTCCTTTGTCCATGGAATTCTCCAGGCAAGAATACTGCAGTGGGTAGCCATTTCCGTCTCCAGATGATCTTCCTGACCCAGGGATCAAACCCAGGTCTCCTCCATTACAGGCAGATCTTGTATTCCAGGCAGATTTTGAGCCACCAGGGAAGCCCTAGACATATGCATGACGAGGTATACGCACCCACAATCTGGGTTCCCCCCCATCCTTCCCCTTTCAAATGCAGTGGAGCCTGACTCAATGCCCACCATCCCGTGTCCCAGTGATGCCAGTGACACCAGCAGCAGCAAGGCACCAGTAGCCTCTAGAGGCACAAGCAGTGATAATGATGGCGCTGGATACAGAGGCAGTGGAGGATGGAAAGTGCTGACTCTCAAATATAATCTGAGAGAGTGAAGTGAGTGAAAGTCGCTCAGTGGTGTCTGACTCTTTGCGACCCCATGGACTATACAGGCCATGGAATTCTCCAGGCCAGAATACTGGAGTGGGTAGCCTTTCCCTTCGCCAGGGCATCTTCACAACCCAGGAATCGAACCCAGGTCTCCCTCATTGAGGGCAGATTCTTTCCCAGCTGAGCAACCAAGGAAGCCCGAGGGAGAGCAGCTAACAAAACTAAAAAAAAATAAAAGTGCTATAGCGCCACCTGCTGCTGCTACTAAGTCGCTTCAGTCGTGTCCGACTCTGTGTGACCCCATAGACGGCAGCCCACCAGGCTCCCCCATCCCTGGGATTCTCCAAGCAAGAACACTGGAGTGGGGTGCCATTTCCTTCTCCAATCCATGAAAGTGAAAAGTGAAAGGGAAATCGCTCAGTCGTGTCCGACTCTTAGCGACCCCATGGACTGCAGCCTACCAGGCTCCTCCGTCCATGGGATTTTCCAGGCGAGAGTACTGGATTGGATTGCCATTGCCTTCTCCGATAGCGCCACCTACTGTAAAACAAAAGAAAGAAAGTGAAGTCGCTCAGTCGTGTCCGACTCTGCGACCCCTTGGACTGTAGCCTACCAGGCTCCTCCATCCATGGGATTCTCCAGGGAAGAATACTGGAGTGGGTCGGCATTTTCTTCTCCAGTAAAACAAAAGAAAGCCCTCTAATTTCTAATCTGTTCAATTGTTAGAATGATATTTTTTTTTAAAGCTTTATGGGAGTTCCTTGGCAGTCCAGTGGTTAAGACTCTGCACTTCCACTGCAGGTGAGAAGTTCAATCCCTGATTGGGGAACTAAAATCCCACCAGTAGTGTGGTGCGGCCAAAAAAGTAAAAAGAAAAGAGAGATTGAAATGCTGTAAAAGAACCAAACAGAAATACTGGAGTTGAAGAGCTCAATAAACGAGATAAAGAATGCATTAGAAAGCATCAGAGATGAAGAAAGCGTTGGAAAGCAATTTAAATAGAGCAGACCATATGGAAGAGAGAATTAATGAGCTCAAACATGAAAATCTAGAAGCGACACAAGTAGAAGAAAAAGTAAGCCCACCACAGAGGGGGTGTTGAATAACATCCTCTGAACTGAAGAGGAACTTTGAGACTGAAAAACAGAGCAGGCAACTCCATAAAGTGCAATTATGACGTTTATTGTAGGTAACTGACACCCAGGCAGGAGATTACCTGGAGGCATTTGTAGCTACACTTTGCACCAACAAAAGGGGTACAGGGGGATTAGAAGAGGCCAAAGCTAAAAATAGAACCACTTCTAAAATAAATAAAAATAAACATCTAAAAATAGAAACATGTCTGCATAGGGAGGACCCAGGAACGATTCCTCCCTCCCCACCCCCACCCACCCACCCCCCCTCCTCCGCGGGGGATCATGTGACCATTATTCCTAAGGGCCATTAACCATCTGCATCAGTAAAAGGCATTCTTCCAGTTTCCTATCAGATAAAGACAAGGATTAAAGTTGGTGAGGAGCTTATCTGACCTAGATGCATTCCTGGTGAGTAAGTGAAAGATCAGTCTTGCAGAAATGGGTCTGTGGTTCTATTAATAAGGTGGAGCTGACAAAATGGAGTGAGTGTAGTTCAGCCACACAGATAGCCACCAGCCATCTCGAGTGAAGGGGCCAAGGAGGCTGGCCACCAGTAGCATGCTGGCTTTCAGGCTGACAGTAAGAAGGCAAGGCTGCCCCTAGACCAGGGCCAGGGGAGGGAAGGGTTGACTTTTGCCCTCCAGAAAGCCTGAAGTTGCTCAGAAACTGCCAAGTATAGCCAAAGTGGTTGGCACTGTGGTACCTGGGTTCCTCCCCACCTTGGAAGCAGCTGCCAGGCCTAGAGTAGGAACATTAGGGTCACCACAGCAACCAAGCCAGAGCTGTGAGGGATTCCTTCAGGGTCTTCCAGGAGCTTAAGCAGCTCAGGAATGATGCCTGAGAAAGGCAAGTTGGGCTCAGGAGCTGTCAGGAGCCAAGGGCACATTGGCGGGGGGGGGGGGGGTGCAGCGGGGGCAGGGGGACAGTCCCTGCTGCCATAACCACTTGTTGCTCACAGACTAAGTCTGATTTTCCCCCACCCCAGACATGGTGGGCTCACACCCTCCCAACTCCACCTGACAGAGGGCCTCCATCCTCTGGGCATCAACCTGCCCAGAACCAGAGCGCAGCATCGCCCAGGAGGTCCCAGCAGCAGAGGACCTGCTCTGCTTGGAGGAAGCAGATCACCAAGGCTCAGAGAACAGGCCTGCAGGACAGAGTCCCCAGTGGCCTGGTCCATGGCTGCCTTTGGCCCAGGCTATTCTTCAAGTCCTCAGTTTCAAGATGACAGCCCCCACCAAGGTCATTGGAGAAACTACACAGCTGGCCAGAATCCACATCTGACTGGCTCCAGGGATGAACAGGAGGCATCTGAGGATGGAAAACATCACTGAGATGCCCAGGGATGGGCTGCTGGATACTTCAATGAGGCCAGGGAGCCAGGAGTAGAAGAAGGAGAAGCTAATGATTTTATAGTATTTTCCAGGGAGGGCAAGGATGTATGGAAAAGTCAGGAGCCCACATGAGAGTCAGCAAAGGTCACAGATCCAGGACTATATCCAACGTGATGGCCCTGACCAAGTGACATTTCCTCATCTGCAAATCCCTAATGATGGTAGCATTTATCCCATTAAGTTGTGAGAAGAAAGGAAAGGATATGCGCCATGGGAGCGGCTCAATAAATGGGAGTCTGTAGATTACGACTGAGAGAGGGCAGTGTCATGGTTAGGGGATGGACTCTGGGAGTCTCCTGGATTCACATCCAGCTCTGCTACTTACCACCTGTGGGCTTTCACCACTGTGAGCCGGTTTCCTCATTTGTAAAGTGAGGATGTACTAATGGTACCAAACTCATAGGGTTAGTTTAAGGATTAAAAGAGTTAAAAGAACTCAGGATGATTAACACTCATGTGGTCATCCGAGTGTCGACTCATCCTCTCTTGATCTGAGGGTGGGAAGTTACCAGCAGCAAATTTCTTTTTTTTTCCCCTAATATTTACTTATTTTACTGAATCGGGTCTTAGGTCGTTGCCCTCAAGATCGTTGCAGCACGCGGGCTTCTCTCTAGCTGTGGCACGTGGGTCAGCGGTTGCAGAGCCCCGAGACACATGAGATCTTCGCTCCACTGACCAGGGATCAAACCCGTGTCTCCCACGTCTCCTGCTGATTCCAGATTTTTAACCACTGGGGAAGTCTCCCAGCAGCAAATTTCTAATACTAGACCCTCCCTCTCTTAAGCCATCTTCTGAGAAATGAAGAGGAATTCTCTTATCTCTGAGTAAACCAAATATAAAGAGGAAACGAAACTACTACAGGGTTACAGCATGTACTCCCAAGCCAAGGCAAAGCGGTTTAAATTCCTTGAGGTTTTTGTTCTGCCCGCTCTGTCGGTGTGGGTGATGGAAAGTGAACTGGGTTAGTAGGTGGGAGCTGGGGTGGGCAGGGAGTGGGGAAGCAGTGAAGTGGGAGGAAGCCACCTTTCCCTGGATGCCCAGGGTCAAAGTCAGACTAAGAGAAGCACAGGTGGAGCTGCAGAAGAAGCGGCCCCCTCTCCCCTCCCCACAGCAACAGCACAAGGTTCAGGCCAGAGACTTGAACGCTGCAGATTTCCCACCCTTAACCAGGTTTTTATAAAAATAACTTGGACTTCCCTGGTGGTCCAGTGGTAAAGAATCCACCTGCCAATGCAGGGGACAGTTCCATCCCTGGTCTGAGATTTCACTTGCCGAGGGGGCAGCTAAGCCCTTGGGTTACCACTACTGAGCCTGCGCTCTTGTGCTGTGCTGTACTTAGTCGCCTCTGACTCTTTGCAAGCCCATGGACTGTAGTTGGCCAGACTCTTCTGTCCATGGAGATTCTCCAGGCAAGAATACTGGAGTGGGTTGTCATGCCCTCCTTCAGGGGATCTTCCCACCCCAAGGATCGAACTCAGGTCTACCGCATTGCAGGCGGATTCTTTACCATGAGCCACCAGGAAGGACCAAACTCTAGAGCCCCAGAGTTGCAACTACTGAGCCCCCACGTGCTGCAAGTACTGAAGCCCCTGAGCCTAAAGCTTGCGTTCCGTAACAAGAGAAGACACCACAGCGAGAAGCCCAAGCACTACAACGAAGGGCAGCCTCCCACTTGCTGCAACTAGGGAAAGCCCGTGAGCAGCAATGAAGATCCAGCGCAGCCAAAAATAAAATAAAATTAATTAAAACAACTCTTACTTATGGCCGGAGAAGGCAATGGCACCCCACTCCAGTACTCTTGCCTGGAAAATCCCATGGACTGAGGAGCCTCCTAGGCTGCAGTCCATGGGGGCGCGAACAGTCGGACACGACTGAGCGACTTCACGTTCACTTTTCACTTTTATGCATTGGAGAAGGAAATGGCAACCCATTCCAGTGCTCTTGCCTGGAGAATCCCAGGGACCGGGGAGCTTGGTGGGCTGCCGTCTATGGGGTCACACAGAGTCGGACACGACTGAAGCGACTTAGCAGCAGCAGCAGCAGCTTACTTATCGCTGGGAATCAATTGTTTATTAACATTTTAATGTTTATTCTCAAGCCATTCATATACACACACATCTTTTTTCTACCTAACTGGAATATACTTTTGTATCTTTCTTTTTAACTGAAAAAATGGTAAATATATTCATATATTATATATTCTTTGGAGAAAAACATTTTAGTGGCTTCAGAATGGTGCATTTTATTGACCTACCACAATGTAGTTAATTGCCTATTGCTAGCTGTTCATGTGATTTCAGATTTTACTTTCATTGTGTAAAGTACACTTTTTCCCCAGGTATGATTTTCTATATTTGATCATTTGGGTCCATTTTTAAAATACTTTTGCTTGGCAAAAATGATAAACAGAAAATATTCTATGGACAGAGGAGCCTGGCGGGGTACAGTCTACGGAGTCGTTAAGAGTGGAACACGACTGAACGCTCATGCCCCACCCCACCCCCGCTTCACACCTAAAAGTCTTTTTGTAGCTGAATCAGGCTCAGGTCTCTAACCTTCTAAGTCTCTCCTCGGCTCTGCCCTCTGGTGGTGGTCTTTGTCCCTCACAAGAGGAATGAACTATTTAAGGAATTTCCGGAAACAGGGGCGTGACGACTGAGTCATATTTGCATACCCACAATGCACTGCACCTAGGACAATTTTTCGATCTAAAAGTGGCTATATTCTTCTTTTTCTTTGAACTATTTTCCCCAAGAAGTGAGAATACTTTCATAGAATTGTCTGAGAAAAGAAAGATACGAATGGCTCTGTAAGTCAAATAATCACTCTTACTGTGTTAGGAGTAACAGTTACCTGAGCAATGCGTGCCCCGAACTCAAGGCATACTCTGGTTTCTCTTCAGATCGTATAAATCTTTCGCCTTTTACTAAAGATTTCCGTGGAGAGGAACAATTCTGAGTTTTTACTCAATTTTTTGAGGCCTTGCTTTTGCAAGGCTACCTGTGGTGTTAAAAAAACAGACCGAGCTTGTTATTGCTTAGTTTTGACTACAGACTATGGAGTAGATGAGTGAAGTTTAGTGTATGTTCAAAACGAATAAAAGAAACTTAGGTAAGCAGTGCTGTTAGGTTATTCAGTCGGTGATATTTCTCCAGCCATCCCAAGACCGATATAGTACTGCTGGTAAGTCGCTTTAGTTGTTATCCGACTCTGTGCAGCCCCATAAACGGCAACCCACCAAGCTCTGCCGTCCCTGAGATTACTACAGGCAGTACACTAGAGAAGTGGGTTGCCATTTCCTTCTCCAGTGCATGAAAGAGAAAAGTGAAAATGAAGTTCTCTCAGTCGTGTCCGACTCCTAGCGACCCCATGGACTGCAGCCTACCAGACACTCCTTCGTCCATGGGAGTTTCCCGGCAAGAGTACTGGACAGACAGATATGGGTGCGTTTAAAATTAAATTTTAAAAACTGTAAACTCATTGCTTTTCCTGTAGTATATTTGTGGGTTTTTAATGATGAGATAGTTTCGTTTTAAAACTGGGAGACGAAATTTTAAACCTATTTGTTTAAATTTAGGCGTCAAGAAAGAATTTTTTGATGGTGCTTATAATAGACTTAGCAAAACACGCCAGGAAGTAAGTTGTTTAACCTATCTCATTCGCCAGAACTGAGCTTCCTGTTCACAGCTTAGCTGCAAGGTAGGCTGGGAAATGTAGTCTTTCCCCTAGGCAGCCATGAGCTTTGCGAGATTTGCGCTGGCGGTAATAAACACGCCGGCAAATGCAGGAGACTTGAGACACGTGGTGGATACCTGGGTCACGAAAATCCCCTGAAGAAGGGCTTGGTAACCCTTTCCAGTAGCCTTGCGTGGAGAATCCCATGAACAGAGCAACCTGGTGGGCTACAAGTCCATAGCATCCCAAAGAGTCCGACATGACCCAATCGGCCTAGGAAGCGTACAGGAGAAAGAGAGGGAATGTTCAGTCGCTAAATGGTGTCTGACTCTGTGACACCCTTCCCGCGCCCCCACTTCCCCCGCCATGACTGCAGGATGCCAGGTTTCCCTGTCTTTCACTGCTGCTGCTGCTAAGTCGCTTCAGTCGTGTCCGACTCTGTGTGACCCCATAGACGGCAGTCCACCAGGCTCCCCCGTCCCGGGGATTCTCCAGGCAAGAACACTGGAGTGAGTTGCCATTTCCTTCTCCAATGCATGAAAGTGAAAAGTGAAAGTGAAGTCGCTCAGTCGTGTTCGACTGTTCGCGCCCCCATGGACTGCAGCCTACGAGGCTCCTCCGTCCATGGGATTTTCCAGGCAAGAGTACTGGAGTGGGGTGCCATTGCCTTCTCCATGTCTTTCACTATCTCCCAGGAATTTGCTCAGATTCATGACTCAACTCAGATTGAGTTGGTGGTACTGGTAAACCATGTCGTCCTCTGTTCCCCTTTCTCCTCCTGCCCTCAGTCTTTCCCAGCATCAAGGTGTTTTTCCAATGAGTCAGCTCTTTGCATCTGGTGGCCAAAATATTGGAGCTTCAGCAACAGTCCTTCCAATGAATATTTAGGGACGATTTCCTCTAAAATTGACTAGTTTGGGTTGTGTTCAGTTCATGTCTGACTCTTTGCAAGCCCACGGACTACAGCCCGCCAGGTTCCTCTGTCCGTGGTCTTTCTCAGGTGTGTTCTTTACCACTGAGCCCCCTGGGCGGCCCTGGCCTTTCCCAAGGAGGAGGGAATTCTGCCCGCAGACTGCCTGAGGATTTTTGAGCTGCAGCATCAACTCTGCCCTGGTTCTCCAGCCTCCTGCCTACCCTGACGACCTTGAAAATTTCATTGAACCTCTCTGAGTGTCCCTCAGTGTGGAGAAACTTTTCATCTTTAACCTAGATGTTTTATCATCGGTGCTGTATAGATGGAGAAGTCTAGAGGCTACTGTAAAAATAAAACTGAAAACCAGAAGCAGGAGGCTTAAATCCAAAGCCTGAAAACATTAGAGAACTCTTGAATTCAGGGAACATTAAGCAATAGGAGCTCATCAAATGCCTTCATACCTACACTGAAACCAAGCTCCACCCAAGGGCCAACAAGTTCCAAAACAAGACATACCACGCAAATTCTCCAGCAACACAGGAACACTAGCCTGAGCTTCAATATACAGGCAGCTCAAAATTATTCCAAAACCTTTGATGTCTCATAACCCGTTACTGGTCACTCCACTGCACTCCAGAGAGAAGAAACCCAGCTCCACCCACCAGAACTCCAATACAAGCCTCCCTAACCAGGAAACCTTGACAAGCCACTGATAGAACCCCACCCACAGTGAGGAAGCTCCATAATAAAGAGAACTCCACAAATTACCAGAATATAAAAAGGCCACCCCAAACGCAGCAATATAACCAAGATGAAGAGACAGAGGAATACTCAGCAGGTAAAGGAACAGGAGAGTTGCCCACCAAACCAAACAAAAGAGGAAGAGATAGGGAATCTACCTGAGAAGGAATTCCGAATATTGATAGTGAAAATGATCCAAAATCTTGAAGTCAAAATGGAATCACAGATAAATAGCCTAGAGACAAGGATTGAGAAGATGCAAGAAAGGTTTAACAAGGACCTAGAAGAAATAAAGAAGAGTCAAAATATAATGAATAACACAATAAATGAGATCAGAAACACTCTGGAGGCACCAAATAGTAGAATAACAGAGGCAGAAGATAGGATTAGTGAAATAGAAGATAGAATGGTAGAAATAAATGAATCAGAGAGGAAACAAGAAAAACGAATTAAAAGAAATGAGGACAATCTCAGAGACCTCCAGGACAATATGAAACGCTCCAACATTCGAATTATAGGAGTCCCAGAAGAAGAAGACAGAAAGAAAGATCATGAGAAAATCCTTGAGGAGATAATAGTTGAAAACTTCCCTAAAATGGGGAAGGAAATAATCACCCAAGTCCAAGAAACACAGAGAGTTCCAAATAGGATAAACCCAAGGCGAAACACTCCAAGACACATATTAATCAAATTAACAAATATCAAACACAAAGAACAAATATTAAAAGCAGCAAGGGAAAAACAACAAATAACACACAAGGGGATTCCCATAAGGATAACAGCTGATCTTTCAATAGAAACTCTTCAGGCCAGGAGGGAATGGCAAGACATAATTAAAGTGATGAAAGACAATAACCTACAGCCCAGATTACTGTACCCAGCAAGGATCTCATTCAAATACGAAGGAGAAATCAAAAGCTTTACAGACAAGCAAAAGCTGAGAGAATTCCAGCACCACCAAACCAGCTCTCCAACAAATTCTAAAGGATATTCTCTAGACAGGAAACACAAAAAGGGTGTATAAACCTGAACCCAAAACAATAAAGTAAATGGTAACGGGATCATACTTATCAATAATTACCTTAAACATAAACGGGTTGAATGCCCCAACCAAAAGGCAAAGACTGGCCGAATGGATACAAAAACAAGACCCCTCTATATGCTGCTTACAAGAAACCCACCTCAAAACAAGGGACACATACAGACTGAAAGTGAAGGGCTGGAAAAAGATATACCACGCAAACAGAGACCAAAAGAAAGCAGGAGTGGCAATACTCATATCCGATAAAATAGACTTTAAAACAAAGGCTGTGAAAAGAGACAAAGAAGGACACTACATAATGATCAAAGGATCAATCCAAGAAGAAGATATAACAATTATAAATATATATGCACCCAATATAGGAGCACCACAATATGTAAGACAAATGCTAACAAGTATGAAAGGGGAAATCAACAATAACACAATAATAGTGGGAGACTTTAATACCCCACTCACACCTATGGACAGATCAACTAAACAGAAAATTAACAACGAAACGCAAACTTTAAATGATACATTAGATCAGTTAGACCTAATTGATATCTATAGGACATTTCACCCCAAAACAATGAATTTCACCTTTTTCTCAAGTGCTCATGGAACCTTCTCCAGGATAGATTACATCCTGGGCCATAAATCTAAACTTGATAAATTCAAAAAAAATCGAAATCATTCCAAGCATCTTTTCTGACCATAATGCATTAAGATTAGATCTCAATTACAGGAGAAAAACTACTAAAAATTCCAACATATGGAGGTTGAACAACACACTTCTGAATAACCAACAAATCACAGAAGAAATCAAAAAAGAAATCAAAATATGCATAGAAACTAATGAAAATGAAAACACAACAACCCAAAACCTGTGGGACACTATAAAAGCAGTGCTAAGAGGAAAGTTCATAGCAATACAGGCATACCTCAAGAAACAAGAAAAAAGTCAAATAAATAACCTAACTCTACAACTAAAGCAACTAGAAAAGGAAGAGTTGGAGAACCCCAGAGTTAGTAGAAGGAAAGAAATCTTAAAAATTAGGGCAGAAATAAATGCAAAAGAAACAAAAGAGACCATAGCAAAAATCAACAAAGCCAAAAGCTGGTTCTTTGAAAGGATAAATAAAATTGACAAACCATTAGCCAGACTCATCAAGAAGCAAAGAGAGAAAAATCAAATCAATAAAATTAGAAATGAAAATGGAGAGATCACAACAGACAACACAGAAATACAAAGGATCATAAGAGACTACTATCAACAGTTGTATGCCAATAAAATGGACAACGTGGAAGAAATGGACAAATTCTTAGAAAAGTACAATTTTCCAAAACAGAACCAGGAAGAAATAGAAAATCTTAACAGACCCATCACAAGCACGGAAATTGAAACTGTAATCAGAAATCTTCCAGCAAACAAAAGCCCAGGTCCAGACGGCTTCACAGCTGAATTCTACCAAAAATTTCGAGAAGAGCTAACACCTATCCTACTCAAACTCTTCCAGAAAATTGCAGAGGAAGGTAAACTTCCAAACTCATTCTATGGGGCCACCATCACCCTAATACCAAAACCTGACAAAGATGTCACAAAAAAAGAAAACTACAGGCCAATATCACTGATGAACATAGATGCAAAAATCTTCAACAAAATTCTAGCAGTCAGAATCCAACAACACATTAAAAAGATCATACACCATGACCTAGTGGGCTTTATCCCAGGGATGCAAGGATTCTTCAATATCCACAAATCAATCAATGTAATTCACCACATTAACAAATTGAAAAATAAAAACCATATGATTATCTCAATAGATGCAGAGAAGGCCTTTGACAAATTTCAACATCCATTTATGATAAAAACTCTCCAGAAAGCAGGAATAGAAGGAACATACCTCAACATAATAAAAGCTATCTATGACAAACCCACAGCAAACATTATCCTCAATGGTGAAAAATTGAAAGCATTTCCCCTAAAGTCAGGAACAAGACAAGGGTGCCCACTTTCACCACTACTATTCAACATAGTTCTGGAAGTTTTGGCCACAGCAATCAGAGCAGAAAAAGAAATAAAAGGAATCCAAATTGGAAAAGAAGTAAAACTTTCACTGTTTGCAGATGACATGATTCTCTACATAGAAAACCCTAAAGACTCCACCAGAAAATTACTAGAGCTAATCAATGAATATAGTAAAGTTGCAGGATATAAAATCAACGCACAGAAATCCCTTGCATTCCTATACACTAATAATGAAAAAGCAGAAAAAGAAATTAAGGAAACAATTCCATTCACCATTGCAACGAAAAGAATAAAATACTTAGGAATATATCTATCTAAAGAAACTAAAGACCTATATATAGAAAACCATAAAACACTGATGAAAGAAATCAAAGAGAACACTAATAGATGGAGAAATATACCATGTTCATGGATCGGAAGAATCAATATAGTGAAAATGAGTATACTACCCAAAGCAATTTACAAATTCAATGCAATCCCTATCAAGGTACCAGCCATATTTTTCACAGAACTAGAACAAATAATTTCAAGATTTGTATGGAAATACAAAAAACCTCGAATTGCCAAAGCAATCTTGAGAAATAAGAATGGAACTGGAGGAATCAACTTGCCTGACTTCAGGCTCTACTACAAAGCCACAGTCATCAAAATAGTATGGTACTGGCACAAAGACAGACATATAGATCAATGGAACAAAATAGAAAGCCCAGAGATAAATCCACACACCTATGGACACCTTATCTTTGACAAAGGAGGCAAGAATATACAATGGAGTAAAGACAATCTCTTTAACAAGTGGTGCTGGGAAAACTGGTTAACCACTTGTAAAAGAATGAAACTAGATCACTTTCTAACACCGCACACAAAAATAAACTCAGAATGGATTAAAGATCTAAATGTAAGACCAGAAACTATAAAACTCCTAGAGGAGAACATAGGCAAAACACTCTCAGACATAAATCAAAGCAGGATCCTCTATGATCCACCTCCCAGAATTCTGGAAATAAAAGCAAAAATAAACAAATGGGATCTAATTAAAATTAAAAGCTTCTGCACAACAAAGGAAAATATCAGCAAGGTGAAAAGACAGCCTTCTGAATGGGAGAAAATAATAGCAAATGAAGCAACTGACAAACAGCTAATCTCAAAAATATACAAGCAACTTATGCAGCTCAATTCCAGAAAAATAAACAACCCAATCAAAAAATGGGCCAAAGAACTAAATAGACATTTCTCCAAAGAAGACATACAGATGGCTAACAAACACATGAAAAGATGTTCAACATCACTCATTATTAGAGAAATGCAAATCAAAACCACAATGAGGTACCACTTCACACCAGTCAGAATGGCTGCGATCCAAAAATCTGCAAGCAATAAATGCTGGAGAGGGTGTGGAGAAAAGGGAACCCTCCTACACTGTTGGTGGGAATGCAAACTAGTACAGCCACTATGGAGAACAGTGTGGAGATTCCTTAAAAAATTGCAAATAGAACTACCTTATGACCCAGCAATCCCACTGTTGGGCATACACACCGAGGAAACCAGAATTGAAAGAGACACGTGTACCCCAATGTTCATTGCAGCACTGTTTATAATAGCCAGGACATGGAAACAACCTAGATGTCCCTCAGCAGATGAATGGATAAGAAAGCTGTGGTACATATACACAATGGAGTATTACTCAGCCGTAAAAAAGAATTCATTTGAATCAGTTCTGATGAGATGGATGAAACTGGAGCCGATTATACAGAGTGAAGTAAGCCAGAAAGAAAAACACCAGTACAGTATACTAACACATATATATGGAATTTAGAAAGATGGCAATGACGACCCTGTATGCAAGACAGCAAAAAAGACACAGATGTGTATAGCGGACTTTTGGACTCAGAGGGAGAGGGAGAGGGTGGGATGATTTGGGAGAATGGCATTCTAACATGTATACTATCATGTAAGAATCAAATCGCCAGTCTATGTCTGACGCAGGATACAGGATGCTTGGGGCTGGTGCATGGGGATGACCCAGAGAGATGTTATGGGGAGGGAGGTGGGAGGGGGGTTCATGTTTGGGAACGCATGTAAGAATTAAAGATTTTAAAATTTAAAAAATAAAAAACTAAATAAATAGATAAATAAATAAATAAAACTATTAGAAAAAAAGAATTAAAGATTTTAAAATTAAAAATAAATAAATAAATAAATAAATACAAGAGAAATTAACCTAAAAAAAAAAAGATAACAATATCAAAAATACTTCTAAAACTTAAAGAGCAAAGAAAGGATCAATATTTTTTCTATTGCTGTCCTATCCTAATCCCCTAAGACAAGAAATATCTTTGAAATTATAAGATTCTGGGTTTGCAAGATTTCAAAGGAGACCAATCTTGGTGGTACCAAAAAAAAAAAAAAATTGACTAGTTTGATGCCACTGCAATCCAAGGGACTCTCAAGAGTCTTCACCACTGCAATTTGAAAGCATCAGTTCTTTGGGGATCAGCCTTCTTTATGGTCCAACTCTCACATCCGTACATGACTACTGGAAAAACCATAGCTTTGACCAGACAGACCTTTGTTGAAAAGTAATGTCTCTGCTTTTTAATATGCTGTCTAGGTTGGTCATAGCTTTTCTGCCAAGGAGCAAGCATCTTTTAATTTCATGGCTGCAATCACCATCTGCAGTGATTTTGGAGCCCAAGAAAATAAAGTCTGTTGCTGCTTCTGCTTTCCCCCCTTTTATTTGCCATAAAGTGATGAGACAGGATGCCACGACCTTAGTTTTTTTAAATGTCGACTTTTAAGCCAGCTCTTTCACTCTCTCTCCTCTTTCAGTCTCATCAAGAGGCTCTTTAGTTCCTCTACTTTCTGCCATTAGAGTGGTATCATCTTAGAGAGTGAATACTGGAGAAGAAAACCAGCCCTGTCTGCCCCAGTAAAGGAGGGAGAGAATCCATCCCTAAGTTCATTCCTTGGGCTCCATTCCTTTGCTTTCCGGGCTCCTCCCTGTGGTCATGTGCAGGGAGCCTCTCTGAGGCTGAAACAGGGTTGTGGGGATTACCCCTTTCCAGGGCCTTTTGATATTCTTTTGTAGAGAACCAGGACACCAAGCACAGGGAGCCTAAGGGAACTGCCCACAGTCTAGCCCTGCTCCACTGGGGAGGGTAACTTACTTTCCTCTCCCTTAGACAAACTGCTCCTCTCACAGCCAAATCTGTTTAAGTAGAACTAAATGCTGGTGGCCAGTGATTTCTTGGGCTCCGAAGGCTGGGTGTCTACCTAACACGGGGATTTTAACTTGCTTGTTCAACTTTGGCAAAACAAACAAACAAACAACCCTGTTGTAATGAGCGCTTCTAGCACCCAGATTACATTCTCCAAACACCATTCTCGATTGAAAGCTGTCTCCTTGGAGAAATGGCTGTCTGGTTCTTGGGAACCTCTTCAAGATGCTATGTTTCCTGGCTCATGGCTGGAGTCAGCCATGCCCAGACAGACCTAGACAATCAGCTGCTAAGGTCAGAGAAAGAGAGAACTAGATATTCTATGCCCCCAGGTGAAAGAGCGTTCTGCTCCCATTAAGTAATCTTGCCAGGAAAAATTGAAGTTGAATCTGATCAAGACTAGATCTGACTACCAATTAACAGAAGAGCAGAGCACAGTGGAGCTTTTCTGCAGCAAGTGGGGCGGGGGGGGGGGGGTGCGGAGGATGGATGCAACCAGCAAAGTCCTTACTGCAAGGAGCTGTTTGGAGCAAACCACCAGATTTCTTCAATGAATAAATTGCAAGAACAGAGAGAGAAAAAAGGGAAACTTATATGTTAAAACAGAGTTAAAAGCAACCTGTCTCACTGTGCAGAACTTAATGGGATCCTGGTTAAAACAAACAGTATTTTCAAAATTTATTATATTTGTGAGATGTCTTTGTTTTTTAATCTTAGTGGGTCTTTGATGATTCTAAGGAATTATTGGAGGATTTTGGATATGATTATCATATTGTGGTTATGGTTTTTGTTGTAACCTCCTTAGAAGTACATACAGAAATATCTACAGATGAAATGAAATTATTATATCTTGGGTTTGCTTCAAAATTATAGGACTGCAAAAATTGTGCCCCACAAAAATATTATTTATGAAAAAGGTAATAATGTGAGTGGGAGAGAAGCAGTTGATGGTTGTTGGACTTGATGATGGGCACACAGCTGCTTAGTCACTTCAGTCGTGTCCAACCCTGGGGGAACCTATGGACTGTAGCTTGCCAGGCTCCTCTGTCCATGGGGACTCTCCAGGCAAGAGTACTCGAGTGGGTTGCCATGTCCTCCTCCAAGGGATCTTCCCAACCCCGGAATCGAACCCTGGTCTCCTGCACTGCAGGCAGATTCTTTACCACTGAGCCACCAGGGCACACAGAGTTTCTTTATTCCATTAGGTCTACTTATGTGTATGTTAAACATGATTCATAATTTTAAAGGTTTGAATAGATTTTTTAAAACAAATTTGTGATTGGTAACACATGTGCCTCTGTATTAATAGATGAAATACTGAAATCTAGAGGCAAATCTCATGACTGCCATAATTTCAAAGTCCATAATGAACATGAACAATATTTCAAGGTGCTTGCCACCCCTGGGCATGTCATGAATGTGTCTGTGATGACTGACAATGATGCAAATGCCAAAGTTAATCATGGAAGGAAAGGCTGAATTTCAGTTAGAACTTAGTGAAAATATTTTTTTTTCAATCCAGCTTTGCAGATCTCCTGAATGCTATCCCTGGAGCCCATGTTTAGAAGCCCTGATTTACATTCCCTTGTCTTCAGGTACACTATACAAATGATTCCCCCTTGGGTATGGAGAAGGTTTCTAATTTATCAAAACACTTTCACATAGTCATTTATTTCATGGGAATTCCTAACTGTCTTCCAAAGCTGAAAGGTTTATTAGACCCATTTTACAGGTGGGAACCTAAAGTGTATATACTTAACTCACTTGTTGAAAGTTACACAATGATAATGACAGACCTGGAGATGGAACACAGGTCCCCTAACTCCCAGCCCACTCGCTACTTTTCCCACATCCAGTGCCCACCCCCCAAAATGCTGCTTAGTTGCTTTTTCTCAAAGTTTTCCTTTGAGATAGGCCACAGCTTTTCTCTCCTGAACTCACCCACTCAGTCTCATCTGGTCATCTCTCAGGAGTCTTCCCCTGCTCAGCCCCACCCCATCCCACCCTGCCCTGGCCACCAGCACTCATGTTGATTCCTCTGGTGCTTGCAGGCAACTGGGAGCTCTGATTTCCAGCACTCCCCTTCACATACTAGCAGAGGTGATAATTAACCTTCCAGTGGGTGAGTGTGTCAACGCTGCAAGGTTTCAGTGACTTCTGGCAAGTCTCTTTCACTGTGTCTGTTTCTACTTTTGTAAAACAGGGTCGTGAACTGTCCTCCTTGGTTTTGGGGGAAGCTGTGAAGACTGGATAAAGTTATGATGGTAACCAGGTGAGAGAAAGTGATCTATCCATGGGAGGAATTACTGCCTGTAAAGTTATCATTGCCATGGATTAGGGCCAGAGCCCATCTACCCCCTTGCTTTTTACGGGTCAGTGAGGTGAACCCTCCCTCCTCTGCCTCCTGTACGATGTCGCAAATCTCCATCCATAGTTCTTCCGGCACTCTATCAGATCTAATCCTTTGAATCTATTTCTCACTTCCACTGTATAAGCATAAGGGGTTTGATTTATGTCATACCTGAATGGTCTAGAGCTTCCCTGGTGGCTCAGACAGTAAAGCATCTGCCTACCCAGGTTTGATCCCTGGGTTGGGAAGATCCCCTGGAGAAGGAAATAGCAACCCACTCTAGTACTTTTGCCTGGAAAATCCCATGGACGGAGGAGCCTAGTAGGCTGCAGTCCATGGGGTCGCAAAGAGTTAGACACGACTGAGTGACTTCACTTTCTTACTTTCTGTCTTTTGAATAGTCTAGTGGTTTTCCCCACTTTCTTCAATTTAAGTCTGAATTTGGCAATAAGGAGTTCATGATCTAAGCCACAGTCAGCTCCCAGTCTTGTTTTAGCTGACTATATAGAGCTTCTCCATCTTTGGCTGCAAAAAATATAATCAGTCTGATATCAGTGTTGACCATCTGATGATGTCCATGTGTAGAGTCTTCTCTTGTGTTGTTAGAAGAGGGTGTTTGCTATGACCAGTGTGGTCTCTTAGCAAAACTCTATTAGCCTTTGCCCTGATTCATTCTGTACTCCAAATTTGCCCGTTACTCCAGGTATTTCTTGACTTCATACTTTTGCATTCCAGCCCTCTGTAATGCAAAGGACATCTTTTTTGGGTATTAGTTCTAGAAGGTCTTGTAGGGCTTCATAGAACTGTTCAGCTTCTTCAGCATTAGTGGTTGGGGCATAGACTTGGATTACTATAATATTGAATGGTTTGCCTTGGGAACGAACAGAGATCACTCTATCATTTTTGAGATTGCATCCAAGTACTGCATTTCAGACTCTTTTGTTGACAATGATGGCTACTCCATTTCTTCTAAGGGATTCTTGCCCGCAGTAGTAGGTATAATGGTCATCTGAGTTAAATTCGCCCGTTCCAGTCCATTTTAGTTCACTGATTCCTAAAATGTCCATGCCATCTCCTGTTTGACCACTCCTAATTTGCCTTGATTCATGGACCTGACATTCCAGGTTCCTATGCAATATTGCTCTTTACAGCACAGGACTTTACTTCCATCACCAGTCACATCCACAGCTGGGCATCGTTTTTGCTTTGGCTCCATCTCTTCATTCTTTCTGGGGTTCTCCACTGATCACCAGTAGCACATTGGGCACCTTCCAACCTGGGGAGTTCATGTTTCAGTGTCTTATCTTTTTGCTTTTTCATAGTTAATGGGGTTCTCAAGGCAAGAATACTGAGGTGGTTTGCCATTCCCTTCTCCAGTGGACCACGTTTTGTCAGGGATCAAGACCATCCCCAAGAAAAAGAAATGCAAAATAGCTGTGAAAAGAAGAGAAGCAAAAGGCAAAGGAGAAAAGGAAAGATATACCCATTTGAATGCAGAGTCCCAAAGACTAGCAAGGAGAGACAAGAAAACCTTCTTCAGTGATCAATGCAAAGAAATAGAGGAAAACAACAGAATGGGAAAGACTAGAGAGCTCTTCAAGAAAATTAGAGATACTAAGGGAACATTTCATGCAAAGATGGGCACAATAAAGGACATAAATGGTATGGACCTAATAGAAGCAGAAGATATTAAGAAGTGGTGGCAAGAATACACAGAAGAACTGTACAAAAAATATCTTCAAGACCCAGATAACCACGATGGTGTGATCACTCACCTATACCCAGACATCCTGGAATGCAAAGTCAAGTGAGCCTTAGGAAGCATCACTATGAACAAAGCTAGCAGAGGTGATGGAATTCCAGTTGAGCTATTTCAAATCGTGAAAGATGATGCTGTGAAAGTGCTGCACTCAATATGCCAGCAAATTTGGAACACTCAGCAGTGGCCACAGGACTGGAAAAGTTCAGTTTTCATTCCAATCCCAAAGAAAGGCAATGCCAAAGAATGCTCAAACTACTGCACAATTGTACTCATCTTACACACTAGCAAAGTAATGCTCAAAATTCTCCAAGCCAGGCTTCAACAGTATGTGAACTGTGAACTTCCAGATGTTCAAACTGGATTTAGAAAAGGCAGAAGAACCAGAGATCACATTGCCAACATCTAATGGATCTCCGTAAAAGCAAGAGAGTTCCAGAAAAATGTCTACTTCTTCTTTATTGACTATGCCAAAACATTTGACTGTGTGGACCACAACAAACTGTGGAAAATTCTGAAAGAGATGGGAATGCCAGACCACCTGACCTGCCTCCTGAGAAATATGTATGCAGGTCAGGAAGCAATAGTTAGAACTGGACATGGAACAACAGACCGGTTCCAAATAGGAAAAGGAGTACGTCAAGGCTGTATATTGTCACCCTGCTTATATAACTTATACGCAGAGTACATCATGAGAAAAGCTGGGCTGGATGAAGTACAAGCTGGAATCAAAATTGCTAGGAGAAATATCAAAAACCTCAGATATGCAGATAACACCACCCTTATGGCAGAAAGCGAAGAGGAACTAAAGAGCCTCTTGATGAAAGTGAAAGAGGAGAGTGAAAAAGCTGGCTTAAAACTCAACATTCAGAAAACAAAGATCATGGCATCTGGTCCCATCACTTCATGGCAAATAGATGGGGAAACAGTGGAAACAGTGACAGACTTTATTTTCTTGGGCTCCAAAATCACTGTAGATGGTGATTGCAGCCATGAAATTAAAAGATGCTTGTTCCTTGGAAGAAAAGCTATGACCAACAACAAAGGTCTGTCTGGTCAAAGCTATGGTTTTTCCAGTGGTCATGTATGGATGTGAGAGTTGGACTATAAAGAAAGCTGAGCACCAAAGAATTGAAACTTTTGAACTGTGGTGTTGAAGACTCTTGAGAGTCCCTTGGACTGCAAGGAGATCCCACCAGTCCATCCTAAAGGAAATCAGTCCTGAATATTCATTGGAAGGACTGATGCTGAAGCTGAAACTCCAATACTTTGGCCACCTGACGTGAAAAACAGACTCATTGGAAAAGATCCTGATGCTGGGAAAGATTGAAGGTGGGAGGAGAAGGGGATGACAAAGGATGAGATGGTTGGATGGTATCACCGATTCGATGGACATGAGTTTGAGTAAACTCCCGGAGTTGGTGATGGACAGGGAGGCCTGGCATGTTGCATCCATGGGGTTGCAAAGAGTCAGACACTACTGAGCAACTCAACTGAACTGAGGTGAACCCATAAACCCTAACCCTCTAAACTTATCACTACTTTCTTCCCTTCATGGATTGTATACTCCAGACAAACTGATGTATTACTATTCACTTGCCTCCCTAAACTTCCCCATTTCTGTATGCTTACCCATGCCCTGCCCACTGCCTGGATGGTCCTCTCACACCGCTTCACCTAGCAAACACCCATCATCCTTCAGGAAGCCATCCCTGAGCCTCTAGTGGTGGTTAGATGTGCCAGCCCTATACTTCATAGCCCCAATCACAGTATAATTGTCCACTTTCTTATCCATCTCCCCTTTAGACTGTCCATTCCTCCAGCTCAGGGTCTGTATCTGACCTCTTTCCAATCAACAAGATTGCTAAGGGGATTTGGTCAAATACAGGGACTGAGAGCCCCACAGCAGATAAACAGGATTGGACGTGAGTGTGTGCGTGCTCAGTCACTCAGTTGTGTCCTACTCTTTGCGACCCCATGGATTGTAGGCCGCCAGGCTACTCTGTCCATGGTGTTCTCCAGGCAAGAATACTGGCTGGAGGCAAGTACAGTTGAACCTAAAGTCTGCCCAGAGAGACTTTTTGATTAGAAAACAAAGCATCCCTGCATAGAAGAAATTAGTGCAGCTTTGAGCAAATATGTAAGCAGTTATTTCCAAAATACATCCACTGTGACTTGGCCAACTGGTAGGAGCCTTTAGTTTTGGAGCTGGCAGACCTGGGACACATCCCAGACTCCACAATTATGTGACTTTGGCCTAGTGCCTTATCATCTTGGGGCCTCACTTTCCTCATCTGTAAAATGGGAATAAAATTTGCCTTCCAGGGTAACCAGAGGCCTGTGCTTTGCTGCCAGGCATCTATTTCCCCTCCTTCCTGACAAGAAAACTCCAAATTTCTTTTAATGAGTCATTCCTCTCCTGTGGGCTTCCCAGGTGGCACTAGTGGTAAAGAACTCACCTGCCAATGCAGGAGACATAAGAGACACAGGTTCCATCCCTGGGTCGGGAAGATCCCCTGGAGTAGGGCACGGCAACCCGCTGCAGTATTCTTGCCTGGAGAATCCCATGGGCAGAGGAGCCTGGCAGGCTACAGTCCACGGAGTTGCGGAATCGGACACGACCAAAGCAACTTAACACACGAGCATGTACATACGCGTTATTCTCCGTGCAGTGGCTTGAGATTGACCCAGTGCCCAGCTCTGAGGTGGCCTGAATGGTCTAACCTAGTTAACATATCTCTTGCACCCTGGTCATGGTAATTGGCTCAGGCATCGGCTGTCCAATCGGAGGTGAACCTCAGCACTTTGGGTAGGAATGCTGGGACTCGGACTCTGCTGGCCTCTTTAAGAGGGCAAATGGCCATAACTGTGGCCATTTTGTTTCCACAAGGGTGGCCCATCTGAGGATGGAAGCCAATTATACGAAGTAGAGCTAAGAGATGGATCCTACTGAAATTATTTGATTCCTGCCTCAAGCCATTCCTGAAGTCCTCCTGGACTATACTGTTAAGGAACCAGTACTTGTCTTTTGGTTTAAGCCAGTTAGAATTAAGTTTTCTATCACTTGCACCCCCAAAGTCTTAACTGAAACACCAGGATTGAATGACATAAGGCATACAAATGTAATTCAACAAGTATTCTTTAACCACCCACCCTGTGCCAGGCATTGTGCTAGGCTCTGGTCCATCCAGAGTGAAAGACAGGTATAGCCACTGCCTTAGTGGACCTTGAACTAGTGGGGAAGTGCCCAGCATGCAGATGTTTGTCAAAGGTAACCATTCCCCCTTTTGCACCCAAGGGCCAGATATATGCATGCCCTGCTAAAAGAATCACCATGAACATTTACTGAGTCGAATGACTTATTTGAAGCTTCCATTGGTGAAAGTCCAAAGGAGAGGCTCCAGGAAGCAGGATTGTGAGACTAGGTAACTTGTTCATGGTCAGGCTGTTTGTGCAACTGTGGGGGCGCTCCGCAGAAAGAGAGAGGCAGTGGAACTTCCCTCAGCAAAGCCGAGGGGTCCCGAGGATAGGTGAGCCTGCTGTCCGCCGAGCCTGCTGTCCGCCAACCCAGCCCCTCGGCGAGAGAGAGACAGTCACACGTGACAGGGGATCCCGTCTAAGCAGTTCTGCTTTATTGCCACAAACTCTTCGTTTATATAGGCAAGCAGGGGGTTTTGCGAGGGACTTTCTATAGTTGCACCAATCACGTTAAAGGTCTAATCGTCATGTGCCTTCATTATAACAGGAGTCTATGGTGATCACACGCTGTCCAAGTGCACGGAAATCAAGAGAGCCAATCAAAAACTGTAACATAGACCACGCCCCTATCTCTTCCACCAGGTGCCATCTTAGTTTCCAACCGCAAAGCTAACCCATCTTTTTTAAGGTTTCCCATTTAGGGCCCCACATGCAACCACCACCTGCCTGCTGAGATAAGCCTCCTTTCTGCAAGGTGGCCAGTTCCCTCAGCAAGTGGGGTGATCAGCCCAATCACCAGACCCCTAAGGAGATGGCAGGTCAGACCACTGCTGCTTCTTGAGGTTTGTGGGGAGCTGAAAACAAGACCCCAAAGTGCAGAGTATTTGTTCTTACAGGCTTTTTTTTAAAGGTCAGGAATCCTTTCAAGAATCTGAGGGAAGCTACAGGAACTCTCCTTGTGAAAAAAAAAAGAAAATATATACATATATATATATATATATATATATACATACATACATACATACATTTTGCAATTCTAGGGATTCACAGGTCTCTTGAAGCCAGGTTACAGACTCTTAAGCAAAAATAACTCTAAGAATTTTTTAAATCTAAGACCCTATGAATGTTTGTATTGGCTTATTGTCACCTTGAAAAGTTGCATTTCCCCACTGGAAGAATATGCTTGTCTTAGTCCATTTGGGCTCCTGTGGCAGAATACCACAGACTGGGTGGTTCATAAGCAACAGAAACCTATTTCTCACAGTTCTGGGAGCTGAAAGTCTGAGATCAGGGTGCTGGCATGATCAGGATCTGATGAGAGCCCTCTTCTGGGCTGGAGATAGTTGTCTTCTCTCTGCGCCCTCACTCAACAGGAAGAGGACGGGAGAGCTCTCTGGGTCTCTATTATAAGGGCACTAATCCTGTTCATGAGGGCTCCATCCTCATTACCTACTCACCTCCCAAAGGCTCCTCCTCCAAACTTCATCACATGGGGGGTTAGGTTTCAACATATGAATTTGGGGATCCCCAACACTCAGTCCATAACAGCACTCACAGGAGAATTCAACTTCCCCTTGGAAAAATTGTCCAGAGCTAATCATGGATGCTAATCATGGACCTCATGATCAGTGTCTTACTGAAGCAAAACTCATGTGAAGGCAGCTGATCTAGGAAGAGCTCCCAGGGGACAGCAGAGGGAGACTGGGAGGGGGTAAAATGGGGAAGCAAAAGCAAATCAAGGGCATCTTCCTGAATTCCCCACCACTGTGGAGAAGGCAATGGCACCCCACTCCAGTACTCTTGCCTGGAAAATCCCATGGATGGAAGAGCCTGGAAGGCTGCAGTCCATGGGGTCGCTAAGAGTCAGACACGACGGAGCGACTTCACTTTCACTTTTCATTTTCATGCATTGGAGAAGGAAATGGCAACCCACTCCAGTGTTCTTGCCTGGAGAATCCTAGGGACAGGGGAGCCTGGCGGGCTGCCGTCTATGGGGTCGCACGGAGTCAGACACGACTGAAGCGACTTAGCAGCAGCAGCAGCAGTGGGCAGCAGGGGCCTGATCCCATCTGAGAAGCAGTTTAGGAGGTCTCAGAATGGTCCACCCAGGGTATGGTGGAGGGAGCACTGGCTCCAGCTCCCATGGGAGAAGGGCTGCCCTGAGCAGTGTTACCCTTGGCCTGCTTCGAGGCTACACACATGCTGAGCGCACAACAGCTTCCTGAGGTCAGAGGGAAGCTGAGGCCAGCTGCTGCCAGGAACCCACCCCGGGAAAGAGCTGGTGGCTGCAACCATGGCAGGAGTGAAAAGTAGCCTTCGAGGACGCGAGCTGGGGCATGAGATGCTGAGGAGCCTGTCGGTCTTCAGGGAGTTAATACCTTTCCAAGCCAAACTTTTAGCTGCTGGGAAGTGCTGGATAGTATGTGACTACATTTTCCATACCAAGTGTCTGCCCCTGAAAAGCAACTTGACCTGGCCTCTTTGGATGGCATCACCGATTTGATGGACATGACTTTGAGCAAGCTCTGGAGTTGGTGATGGACAGGGAAGCCTGGCATGCTGCAGTCCATGGAGTCGCAGAGTCGGACACGACTGAGTGACTGAACTGAACTCTGTGTGTCCAGCCCAAGAAGAAAGCTCCGGTGCGTTACTGGACCATGGGAGGCAGACCCACTAGGGTTATAGATGGCCTGCTCCCAACTGAGGCCAAACTGGAGGCACTGTAGAGGCTCATGGCAAAAAATGCGTTACCCCACTCCATCCCACAGGAGCCATCAGAGGAATTTGAAGGGAGAGATGGGGTGTAGGGGCTGAGAGAGGCTGGGCCAACAGCGAGCCCCAGCTTACATCCCTGCTTGAGCTGTGCGGCCTTGAGCAAATTATATTTTTAAGTTTTATTTACTTTTGGTTGTGCTGGGCTAGGTCTTCGTTGCTGTACTGGGTCTTTCTCTAGTTGCAGTCTTTTGTTGTGGAGCTTGGGCTCTAGAGCGCAGACCCAGTTGTGGCACAGGGGTTTAGTTGCCCTGTGGCATGTGGAAACTTCCCAGACCAGGGATGGAACCCATGTCCCCTACGTTGGCAGATAGCTTCTTTTTAAATTGTATTATTTTGGCTACTCTGGGTCTTTGATGCTGCACGGGCTTTTCTCTAGTTGCAACAAGTGGGGGCGTCTCATCACGGTGGCTTCTCATTGCAGAACACAGGCTCTAGGGCACACAGGCTTCAGTAGTTGTGGCGCACAGGCTTAGCTGCTCCACAGCATGTGAGATCTTCCTGGACCGGGAATCAAACCCCTGGGTCCTGCATTGGCCAGGACATTCTTTCCCACTGAGCCACCAGAAAAACCCTGGCAGGTGGATTCTTAACCACTGGACCACCAGGGAAGTCCTGAGCAAACTATTCAGAGGTCATTTCCTTATCTCCTAAATTGGCACCTTAGCCCTCAGCAACCTCCTCCCCACATGAGGCTGTGTTGATGTAAAATACCTAACACACGTCCTCACTTCAATGAGACCTATAAATCAGATACTTGTCTACTGAAATTAAAATTGCTAGGTCAGTTTTTTCCAGGCACAGGTACGTAGGCTCATTTTGACATGTACAGGAGCCCACACCGTGCCTTGCTGCAAGTTAAACAGGAGGAATGGGAGCCATGAAGCACTGCTTCTGTGGCCAAGTGGCTTCCAGTTTAATGCAGTGACTAGAGGCCACGTCACTCTGTGAACTGCAGTCTACCTCGCCCCCCGCCAGCCAAGGGTCCCCTGGCTGGAGTTGGGAGGCATTCAATGCTCTGCACCCTGAGAGCAGGAGAGGATGGTACTCAGGACTGAAGCACCTGGTAAACCAGGGCTACTCAATGGCAACCCACTCCAGTATTCTTGCCTGGGAAATCCCATGGACGCAGGAGCCTGGTGGCCTACAGTCCACAGGGTCGCAAAGAGTTGGACACGACTGAGCGACTTCACTTTCACTCGTAGAAGAACCTGAGGCACTTGTTTTTTTTTTTTCTCTCCCAGCTGCCTGCTGGGGGCCAGACCTTTGGGACCTTGGCACCGAAACCAGCTGAGTCAAGCTGCTCAAAACACACACCTAGGAAACAGGGTGATGGTCCCCAAGGTGGACTGCCATGCTCAGCACGGCCCCTTTGCTCCATTCTCCCCACAAAGGATTCAGACCTTAGCTTCCAGAACTGGCAGGCGGCCTGCGTCCCAGGTGGCTCAGCGGTAAAGAACCCACCTCCCAATGCAGGAGACTTGGGTTTGATCCCTGGGTCGGAAAGATCCCCTGGAGTAGGAAATGGTAACCTGCTCCAGTATTCTTGCCTGGGAAATCCCACAGAGGAGCCTGGTAGGCTACAGTCCATGGAGCTGCAGAGTCGGACACAACTGAGTGAATAGCAGCAGCAGTCCTACGGGCAGCAAGACCAGGGCAGGCAACTCCAGGCTCTTCAGGGCAGGCTGGGGGTGCGGCACCACAGCAGGGAGGGACCTCGGTGACGCTCCTCGAGCAGCCCCTCTGCCAGGACAGGCAGCAAACCCTGAGGAGGGTGGCAGAGGCCACATCCACATGCTCTGAGGGGCTCTTCTGAAGGGGAGAGGACGTGGGAAAAGAGCACTGTCACCACGGCAGGGCCTTGTGCTGCGGATTCTCCCCAAGTCTGGTGACTGAGGAAGGTCTGACGTCTCCAGAGGTTTTAACCACACACAAACCGCTCATGGAAGTTTGAAAGAGATTTATTTAAAAACAGAACGACAAAAAAAAAAGCTTTGGTATTCCAAAACCCAACAATCAACAGTCACTGGAAAGTTAAACACCTCCCCTAAGGCCCAGAGGTACAAAACCACGGTCTCCACAGGCTCATGGTAAGGACACGATGTGCAAACTCGAGGGTGACGGAGACCCGCCCCTCCACACAGGCAGCCTACGGGGCTCCAGACCTCCCGGAAATCACCACCAAGATTCACTACCCAAGAGTGGATGCAAAAGCCATCCGGCAAATCTCAACAATAAATTATTAATAAAAACTCATTCAAGAAAAGAGCACATTAAATTAGGAAAAGAACACATTTTTTCCTAGACAAGTCTTTTCAAAAGAGGGTCTATTTCCTGGGATAGAAGAAAGGGGGAACGTGGAAGGAGTGAGTTCAATTTCAAGTATTTTCCATACAATTTCATTTTATTGAATCAAAAGCTTACAAAAAGTCCGTCGGCCCCTCCCCTCCCCTCCCCGATGCAAACTCCTGAACATCCACACGCACTTCTGAGTCACTGGTGTCCCCCAACAAGGCACAAAAGGCTGGGTGCTTTCACAGGATCCCTTGTTCGCAGCAGCAGGACTTTCAGTGCTGGGCATCTTGTGCAAGTGGCGACTGAAAGCAGGACTGACGTCAGACACTGGGATCTTCCTGTTCAACCAACAAGACAGGACGTTACTGCGCATGCCAACCCCAGGGGACAGCTACAGCAATCTCGAGGGAAGCAGGTGATGGGAACACCCTGCTGGCATCCCACCCTGGCTCACAGCCGGCTGGGATGATGGCGCCCAGCCCAGAGACAGGCTACAGCCATCCTGGACTTGGGGCCTGGGTGTCTCCTTAGGCGGGTGCAGCGAGTTCACAGGCTCTGCTCTGGCCAGGCCTGGCTTCAGGGGTGGGAAGTCACTGGGCAAGATCTGAGAAGACTGCCTGGCCTGTCCCCCTGATCAGGTAGGAACCATGGGTGGATGGGGCTAGGCCAGATTAACAGCAGAGAAGTCCACCACCCAGCAGGGAGAAGCAGCCTGCCCACCTGCTTCACTGAGGCTGCCAGACCCACGCAATGCAATGCAGCCCGTGACAGACACCCGGGAAGGCCATATGCACATTTGCCTTTGATCTGACTTCTATGTTCCTCACGCTTGACAAGTTCAGACCTGCCTCTGACCCTCCTCCCACCCCTTTAGGTCAAGTGCTACTTCCTTCTCTGAACCAGAAGCCACTGGGAGCACAGACCTGGAGTTAAATGTACCCTCCACCTACCCTCCACCCCACTACAACCTAATGAGAGGAATGGCAGGCGGCCTCCCCCTGGGACACCCATCCTGAACTCCAAGATATGTTTCGATGAGAGTCCGACAGCCACCATGGCCCAAACCATGTCTTCCTGGGAGCAATGATGTTTCAGGAAACAGGAGGGAAATGATCTTGTCCTGGCTGATGAGACGACTGCCTGAGGCTGGCTCACCGCAAGGGACTGACCTCTGAACTCGGTAAACAGGCTCTCAGCGGTGGGGGTGAGGGTGAGGGTCTCATCAGCGGTTTAGGTAGAGGCTTCAGGTCCATCTAGGGGTTTGTGGCACGTATTTTTAACTGTTGAGATTTAGGATGGGGTGACAGGACTGCCCACATCCCTGGGAGGCCAGCAGACATATCTACGTACGCCTGGATTCCACAGCTGCCCTTCCAATGGGCTCCTCTAAGAAGGTACTTTTAAATGTCCTCTCAAAGCATACCTGCTCCCCTCTGTGATGAGGACAGAGGACACTAGCTTAAAAAGACACTTCATGGGAGGAAGGTTCAAGAGGGAGGGGACATATGTATACCTATGGCTGATTTATGTTGCTGTATGGCAGAAACCAACCCAATGTTGTAAAGCAATTACCCTCCAATTAAAAATAAACTAAAAAAAAAAAAAAAAAGGATACCCCCCCCCCCCACTCCCCCAGCCTCACCCTGTCCTAGACTTGGGACAGAATACAAGGCTGGCGCCCTGGGTGCTGGAGACACAGGGGCTTTCTACCTTATTCCTGAAGAAGGGCTTGGCACCAGGCCCACAGTACTCATTGTAGATGAGCTTGAAGAGGAAAAGGTGGAAGAGGGTGATGAGGGAGGCCACGCTGAACCAGAAGAGGAAGGGCAGCCCCGGGTCCTGCTGGGCCATGTGCTCGTCGTGGGCCAGGATGGCCTTGAGGTGCAGCGTGTGCCGCAGGTCTTGGAGGTGCGTGAGGTCGGTGGAGATGTAGAGCAGCGGCGTGATGGGCTGCGTCACCATGACCGAGAAGGTGTGGCCCTGGGGCGCCGAGGTCAGCTCCACAGGCTCGTCCAGGCAGCCCGCTTCGCAGGCGTAGATCTTGACAAGCTGGCCTCGGGACTCTACAGACACGTGCAGGTACGGCTTGCCCTCAGCGTCCGCAAGCACAGCCAGGTTGATGTGGTCGTTCTTATAGCGGATGCCGTGGAGGGCGTAGCTGTTGTGCAGCACATCAGGGTCGGCTTGGAACTGGAGGTGGTTCTCGGTGAACTGCAGGCCGCCGAAGCTGAGCACCATGCCCTGAAGGATGCCGGGGGCGCCCGCCCGCACCAGCCCCTTGCAGCCGCGCTTCTGCAGGGTCAGCCTCCACAGGTCCCAGAGCTGCAAGATCTGCTGGACGGAGGACAGGCGGCCTGGCCAGAGGTTCTCAGCGTGCATGGTGGCGTGGCCACTGAAGCAGTGATCTTCATAGTTGAGCGTCGACTCCATCTGGTCCCGCTCCCTATGGCTCAGGTCGGGGCTGAGCAGCGGGGCTGGGGAGCAGGACAGCATGTAGTACAGCGTCAGGTTCACGGTCAGGCCAGATGGAGTGTGGGCATCAGTGATCTTCTTCATTTCCACACCTGTCATGCCATAGAGGTTGCATGTTAAGGAGGACCAACACAGCTGGGAGGCTGAGGTTATGAAACAAAGATCAAGAGCAGCAGAGTCGGGGACTCCCCTGGTGGTCCAGTGGCTAAGACTCCGTGCTCCAAATGCAGGGAACAAGGGTTTGATCCCTGGCTGGGGAACTAGTTCCCATATGCTGCAACTCAGTGTGTGCTGCAAATAAAGAACCCGCATGCTACAACAAAGATCAAAGATTCTAAGTACGGCAACCAAGACCTGGTGTAGCCAAATAAATATTAATAGCAACAATAACAACAAGAGCAGCGGACATGAAGTTTTTGTCCTTAGGGATAAAAACAGCAGTTCCAGTATCCCTAGGTTCGGGGGAACATTATCCTGCCTGGCTTCCTCACAGGACCACGTGGAGCCCTGAGGGCCTGAAACCTGCCAGTGGGGCTCCTGCCAGAGCCCAGAAGAACACCGACTTAGCCAAGCCTATGACGTCAAGTCAAAAGGCCAGTCCCCTGTCTCCAGAACGGTCACCTATGCCCTGGCCGGTTGTGGGCTGCTTCTCTCTCCTGGGCTCGTAGCCTCAAACAACATCTTATCAGAAGAGCTCCCAGATTTGTATGAACACTAGCCTCAGACAGCTAACCGCACATGTGGTGTCTCTACCTGGATGTCTGACAGGCATTTTGAACCTGACAAGGTTTGAATTCAGTCCCCGACTAATCCTTCCTTAAATCATCTCCAGACACCTACTGGAACCCTCCCCATAAACTCAGGAGTCACCCTCACGTTCTCACTCTCCACTGCCAGTCCACTGAAAGCCCCAGTGGCTCCAGCTCCGAAAGTATCAGAGTCATCCACCTCGGCCTCCACAGTCACGGCTGTGGTCCCAGCCACCCTCCTCTCACCTGGTCTCCACACTCTACTGCAGCCCCGCCCCCGCTTACTGTCTATACCCTGAGACAGCAGCCAGTGGACCCTTAAAAATGTGCACCAGGGACTTCCCTGGTGGTCTGGCAGTTAAGAATCCACCTTCCAATGCAGGGTACAAGAGTCTGATCCCTGGCTGGGGAACTAAGATTCCACATGCCATGTAGCAACTAAGCCCATGGGCTCTGGAGCCCATAAGCCACAACTGGAGAAAACTGCATGCTGCAACAAGGACCTGGCTCAGCCAAAAAATAAGTAATTTTTTTTTTAAAAAAGAGGCCCACGCCTGTCACCAGCTGAAACTATGGGGAACTGAGGAAAGAATCTGGGGACAGGCCAGGCTCTTCATTTATCCTTTACCAACTGATCCTCCCCCCAACCCCCAAACCACTCTGCTCAAACCAGGCTTCATCTACAAGTACAAATAACAATAACACCTGCCCTTTACGCACTTCTCTCATAAGACTCTGCTAAATGTCTTCTGAGGTAGGCATTACTATTATTTTTGAATACAGGCCAAGAGAGAGTCAGCGACTGGTTCAAGGTCACGCAGATAGTAAGTAGTGGAGCAAAAGAGTCAGCCCCAGACCCAATGCCAAGCCCAAGTATGAGCCACCCCAGGACCCTCCTGCAATGTCAGCTCTGCTGACTTTGCAGAGGCATCCCCAGGGTGGGCTGTGCTCACCCTGCTACAAGGAGTGGAGGGCAGACAAAGCCGGACCTCACCTGGACTGAAGAGCTGAGCCCAGAGGCGCTGGTGATCCTGGAGCAGCTCAGCTGCTGGCATCTCCAAGAGCTCCAGCATTTCCTTCCGGGCCAAGTCCTGGAGCACCTTGAGCTCCTTGGCTGCTTTGCTTTTGAGCACCTGGGGGTTAAGAGGGCCGGAAACGTGCACCACCCACAGCACAGTCTCATCCAGCTGCGTCCTGGGAGCCACCTGGAGACGGTCCACTAACTTCTTGGCGGCCACCACCACCAGGTGCACCAGCCCCGTGGGAACAGGCGGGGACCGGCCAGAGTAGAGGAGGAACTGATGGTCTCCGACCTTCTCCAGGGTGCTGGTGAAGGCCCTGGGGGCCGGGCCGGCAGTGGGCCCCACAGTCTGCAGCGCGGCCACGCGATCCGTGGGGTTGTTGAGCTGGATGCGCTGCAGATAGACGTGGGGTCGGCCCCGGTGAGCGAGAAAGTCCTCCTGCAGCAGCACGCAGTCTCGGCCGGATCCCGTAAGCAGGCCGGAGGCCGAGGCGGGGCCCGGGCCGGCGGCCGCAGGGCCGGGACCCGAGGTCCCCAGCTGCAAGCAACGTACTCGCCGCAGCAGCCCTTCCCGCAGAAGCAACACTGACTCCCCAGCTTCAGGGAGCGCGCTCAGCGGCCGCAGCTGCACGAAGGGCACGAAGTCCGGCGCCACGGCGGGCTCCCGCTCCCCAAGGGTCACCCACAGCCGGTTGGCGACCACGTCCAGGGCCAGAAAGCCGTTGGCCACCAGAGACGGCACTCCAGGGCCCAGGGGCACAGCCTCGCCCCGCTCCCGCAGGCTGCGCCAGGCGTGGGTGGCCGCCTCCAGACAGGCAGAGGGCTCGGCAGCGCCCGGCTCGCCGTGGGGCCAGGGCAGCAGCTGCATGCCGCCCGCCGCCCGCCGCGCCCCAGAGCCTGCGAACCAGAAGAGCAGCACCAGGAGGCCGAGCAGGCAGAGTAGGCGGCGGGCCCAGCTGCTCGACAGCAGTCCCGGCAGCCCCTTAAGCCGCTGCTGCAGCCACATCGGGCCGCCAGGCGCGGGCGCGGCGCGGGGGCGGCCGCCGGGCCCGCCGCCCAGCCCACTGGCCCGGCCGCCCGCGCCTCACTCCAGGGCCCGGACCGCAGCGCCCACCCGGGCTCCAGTCGCAGGCGCCGCGGCCGCCACCACAGCGGCTTCCTCCTCCTCGGTTCCCTCCGGCCGTCAAACAACACCGGCCGTCAAGCGCCGCCGAATCTTTTGCGACAAATGGAAAAGAGGCGGGTGGAGGAAGGGGAGAGAGCGGGCCCTACAGGAGGCGGGGCCCCAGCGAGGAAGGGGCGGGCGCCGCCGGGGGATGGGCCACGGGTTCTTCAGTTCTGCCAAGTCCGAGAAAGAGTCCAGAAAGAGCCCGATAGGGTTCTGTGGAAGACTGGAAGCTTCCAGCTCATGGAAGAAAAAAAAAAAAAAAGCCACGGCGCTAGCCAAACCTAACACGTGTTGGGCCCCATCTGCTACTGATGGATTCAACAGCCCTAAGATTTTTTAAAAATAATTTAAAAACTTTTCTGTGAAAATGATCCTCACTGCAAAAATACTTAACAACATTGCAGAATAGTACCCCCCCCCAAAAAAAAAGAAAGAAAAAGAAAAGAAAGTAACCACTGTCAATCAGATTTCCTAGGATATATTTTGTTGACACTTTTCCAGACCAGTCTGGCTGCATGTACAGTACATGAGACACAAACCAGTTCCACAAACCACTCCATTTCTCTACCATACCAAGTCATCTTTTTCTTTTAGATAAGTAACTTCCAATTATTTATTTATTTGGCACGTGTCAGCATGCGGCCTCTCTAGAGGGCTTACCTGCCCAAGGCATGTGGAATTTTCCCAGACCAGGGATCGAACCCACATGCCCTCCATTGGAAAAGAAAATGAAAGTGATAGTGGCTCAGTACTGTATGACTGTGAGTCCATAACTGTAGCCCATCAGGCCTCTCTAGGGAATTCTTCAGGCAAGAATACTGGAGTGGGTTCCCATTCTCTTCTCTAGGGGATCTTCCCGATCCAAGGATGGAACCCTGGTCTCCTGCACTGCATTACTGTCTGAGCTGCCAGGGAATTCTTAACCACTGGACCACCAGGAAAGGCCCCTAAGTCATCGTCTTGATGTCAGCTGTGAGTTTTAACTTATTAAATAACATAAAACACTAAAGCTGCATGCTTTGAAAATGCTTTTCAATCGTGAATTATCAATGCAGAAGAGAAATTTTGTTTCTGGGGGAAAAAATTCAATCTGAGCACAGGAGCAGACAATGGGACGATTGTTTCCGTTTTAGTTTCAGGACATTCCAAAGTCAGACAGTGTGCTTCCCAGTTGTTGAAAATTATATGGTCATTTGAGGTGGCTCCTTGTGAGCTGTGTGCAGACACAGATGTGTTTGCTGAGTTCTAGGGCCAGCACCCTAAGAGAAGGCGACTCTCCAGGTGATCCTTCAGTATGCTCACCTTTTTACTTTTTTAAGATCATTATTAAAACATATACACAGAATTCTTAACTCCCACAAGGATTTCACAAGCCCCACAGGACAGCTTCATGAATGTGCAGTAATCTGGAACCTACAGTTAGAGAGAGAGAATCCATCCAACCAACTCAGCAAGGCAGAAATACTTGGGAGGGACAGTGAAATGAGAGCAAAGGACTAAACCAAGCTTGATCCCACCTGTAAAATGGGGATGACCAGAGAAACTGCCTCTCAGATTTCTGAGGAATGAATAAGCTAATACAAGCAAAGCAAGCAAGGTGCAAGTACACAGTACATGTAAACCCATGTAATTGTTTTTGCTATTACAAACATCTGTGTGATAGACATATAGGTTGGTCTACTTTTGAGATTGTTTCTGGGGGAGCAATTTCTGGAAGTAGATTTCTACATCAAAGAGAAGGGTCATTGTTGGTGCTCTTAACTCCCTTGTTGTAATTATTGTTGTTTAGTCGCTAAGTCATATCCAGCTCGACTCTTTGTGACCCCATGGACTGTAGCCTGCCAGGCTCCTCTATCCATGTGGTTTCCCAGGCAAGAATACTGGAGTGGGTTGCCATTTCCTCCAGAGAATCTTCCCTACTCAGGGATGGAATCCTCATCTCCTGCATTGGCAGGTGAATTCTTTACCACTGAGCAACCAGGGAAGCACCCCCCCCCCCACCTCCCCCCCCCCCCCCGCGCCTCTTAACTTCTTATCACTCTCAAACACCCCAGGGAAAGGAATCACAGGGTCAGCAATATAGCCACAACAAAGAAGGTCAGGAGAAAGGACCCTGGACTTCCCTGATGGTCCAGTGGTTAAGAATCTACTGGCCAGTGCAGGAAAGATGGGTTCAATCCCTGGTCCAGAAGATCCTACATACTTCGGAGCAATGAAGCCAGTGAGTCACAACTACTGAAGTCCAAGGCTCTGGAGCCCATGCTCCACAACAAAAGAAGTCACTGCAATGAGAAGCCCATGGACCACAACAAAGAGTAGCCCCCTCTTGCCTCAACTAGAGAAAGCCAGCGTGCAGCAACAAAGACCCAGCGCGGTCAAAAGTAAATTAAAAAAAAAAGAGTGAGGACCCTGGCATGAGGCTACCTGGGTTTTGAATCTTGGCCTTGCCCCTTGCTAGCAAGTCAACTAACTTCCTTGGGCCTCGGTTTCTCCATCCATAAAATCGGGATCATAAGACAACGCTGGATTGGTCTGAGACTTAAGCTGGACAAACAAGTTAAACATTTAGAATATTTCCTGGCTTAAAATATGTTCCCCAGTGGCTCAGTAGTAAAGAATCTGCCTGTGATGCAGGAGACGCGGGTATGATCCCTGGATTGCGGAAGATCCTCTGGGAGTGGCATGGCAACTCACCCCAATATTCTTGCCTGGAGAATCCCATGGACGGAGGAGGCTGGAAGGGCTACAGTTCACAGGGTTGCAAAGAGTCAAACACAACTGATTGACTAATACACACACACTCACTGGCTCAAAAAATAACACTTTTTTTTTTTTGCTAGGAAACAGAAAACACACGTACATGATACAAAATTCAAAATATACAAAATGCATGGACATTAAGTCTTCCTCTTTCCGGGAGCTCCAGCTAGTTAGTTCCTCTTTCTAGGTGGAACCACTGCTTCTTGTTCCTTGGATACTTTTCCAGAAACTCTGCTGCTGCTGCTAAGTCGCTTCAGTCGTGTCTGACTCTGAGCAACCCCATAGACGGCAGCCCATCAGGCTCCCCCGTCCCTGAGATTCTCCAGGCAAGAACACTGGAGTGGGTTGCCATTTCCTTCCAGAAACTCTATTCACTAACAAATACATAGACAGAGATCTATATTTTTTCCTTCACAGAAATTATAGCATATGATATACACTTGCATATTACTTTTTTCATTTAAGAAAACAGCTTGGAAATTCTATTATTATTATTAAAGGGAGTGGAAGCCAGTGGGACTTAGCATATTACTTGCATGTTACTTTTTTCATTTAAAGCAACAGCTTGGAAATTCTATTACTATTTATTATTATTATTATTATTATTATTATTAAAAGGAGTAGGTACCAGTGGGACCAGCTGATGGCTGTAAAGGGGGCAGAGGCTGAGAATCGGCTGGTAACACAGAGAATGTAGCTGTTCACTGAGACTATCACACCTCCTCAGGTCAACAAAAGAAATGATAAAAATGGATAAAAGCAGAGAATGAAAGGGAGAAAAGCCTCTTGTGGCACCAGACCACCACCCTCTAGCCCAGCTATCCTTTCTGTACCTTCCCAAAAAAGCAGAGTCCTGTTCCTTTAAATGTGCACAACACGTGCAGCACGTACGGGAGTAACATCTGGGCTGCTGCCACCCCTGGCTGCTTAAAGAGACAGGCCTTCCTTTCCGATGAAGCTTGGACAGAGTTCAAGTTTCAGCAATTTAGTGAAGGGGGTTGGGGGGAGAGAAGAATGGATATCGAAATTGGGGAGGTGGGGTAGGCTTCACCAGGGTGATCCTTTCTCCAAGGGAGGCCACCAGCCTCCAAGATTGATTTCCCCTACTGATTTGCAATAACTCTGGGAACCCCACTGCCCTAGGATTTTTTTCTGTCCAGAGTACATCACCATCATCGAGATTCTTCTTGGGCCCAAGCAAAAGGGAAGTTAGAGAAAAGTTGCCTCCCTTTCTGTGATCCCACGTCAGCTGTGTGACTTTGAGCAAGTTGTTCCACTTCTCTGAGCTCTGGTTTCATCATTTCACAAACAGGGGCAATACTGCTGCCCAAGTGGCAGGGCTCTGGGGAACGGGGCATGAGCCAGAGCTTTGAAAACTGAGCCAGTCAACACATGCTCCTTCTCTTCCCCTCTGCTTATCCTTCCATTTCCTCCTCGAAGGAGCTGGAATTTCAGCCTGCATCCTCCTGAATTCAAAAAACATCCGGTGGATCCTGGCATCAAGTCCTGTCCCCAGCTGCAGAAACTCCCCGCCATGGGTCCCAGGTCCTGTTTGGCTGGCAGAGGACCTGGTTGGCACACATGCCTCCCTTCACTTGCCTTTCGACCTTGAGCTTGCTGTGGGGGCCCCTGGCCCTCACTTTTATCATCTTTACCATGAGTGAATCTCCGTACAATGAGATGATCTCCCAGTTTCCCAGGGACTGTACCTACTTTCTAAAAGAACATGTGGGATTCCCTGGTAGTCCAGTCGCTAAGACAGAGCTCCCAATGAAGGCGACCAGGTTCGATTCCTGGTTGGGGAACTAGATCCCACAGGCCACAAAGAGAGTGCGCGTGCTGAAACTAAAGTGAGTGATTCAGGGATGATCGTTGAAGATCCCATGTGCTGCAGCTAAGACCTGACGTGGTCAAATACATACATACATAAATAAATAATGTGTTGACTTTGTTTGGATTGTACAAATAGTATATATTCATTGTAAAATGATTCTAAAAACAATAAAAAATATAAAAAAGAAAATAAAAACTGCCTGGGAATAACATACACATGTTCCCGCTGCTAACATACACATTTCCTAAAGCTGGAAATTACGACAGTAAACGTTTGGCTGCCATTTTCTTTTAGCATCATATCTGTAAGGATATATTTTTACTGAGTGGGGCCATAGTGTATATACTGCTTTCCCCTCATGACATTCTATCAGTGGTGTATTCCTCATGCTGAAGCAGTCCCACATGCTTGAAGCACTCACTTCTGTGAAAGACCCTAAACAATTTCATTCATTCATTCATTCAACAATGACCTCAGGGACAAGACCATTCTAGGCTTAGAGGTTCCCTTTACCTCCCAGAGACAAACAGGCAGAGTTAAGTGAGCCCTTATTGTGGGTCGGTGATGCGCTTTCTACATGTCCGTCCAGCAGCCAGGAGGGTTCGCAAGGGTGTGGGTGCCTCTGAACACATTCCTGCCGGCCTCGCCTACTCCAGGCTCAGACCCTCACGCCCACTTTCGCTTTGAACAGGACTAATGAAATCTGAAGGGCTGAGATGTACTGAGAGCTTATCACGGAGCTGTTCTAAGTGCCCCGCTGATAACGTCACTAACTCGTGCAAGATCCAATGCATAGCGGCCATCGTAAACCCGACTTTTCAAGCGTGGAAACCGAGGCTTATATTGATCGTTACCATCAAGGCTTGGCGCAGTGTCCTGGGTATAGAAACTGTTGCCTCGCCCCGTCTCGCCTCCTTTTCCCGGTCGGAATGAAGCCCCGGGAGAAGAGAAGGAGCAGGCCGGCGGAAGGACCCGGGAGGCGCGGGAACAGGCCGCAGGGAGCTGCCTGGACTCGGAGAGGCAGCTGGTATGGGTTAGTCTGCAGGAAACCCTGCCCCCAGGCCGCGCGGCGCGACACCGCCCCCGGGGCGGGCCCAGTGCGTGGCAGCGGGATCGCCTACCCCATCGCGAAGTTTCCAGCCTGCGAGCGCCACTGGACGGGCCGGACGTTCCCAGACCCCAACCATGCGGCTCCTGCTGCTCCTGGCCGCGCTGGGCTGGCTGCTCCTAGCTGAAACGAAGGGTGACGCCAAGCCGGAGGGTGAGGGCTCCGGGCGGGGGCTGGGGGGTGGTGCGGGAGGAAGGCATTAGGGGCTGGAGCGGGAGGATGGGGGCAGGAGGGCTGGTCTAGGGGCTGCCTCCGTTAGGAGCGGTCTGTAGGGAAGTCGTAGGCTTCGGAGGGTTTTTGGGTTCAGGCTGCTGGTCCTCTGACTCGCTGGTGACTTGGACAAGTCACTTCTTCTCTTAGGGTTGCGGTTCCCACTTTCATGCCGCTGGAGGGGAAGAATGACCGCAGTCCCGTTCAGTACTCGAGGGTCAAATAATAATAGCACTCATAATAATAACAGTAGCTACCACGTATGGAGCACTGGCCACGGCTCAGACGTCAGTTAAGCCGATGCCAAGCTGAAGCCCATCCTTCTATTATTCCCATTTTCCAGCTGGGTAAACTGAGTTGAGTTTACCCAGAGTTTACTCTAGAGTTGAGTCACTTGCCCAAGGTCATTCTGCTTGTGGACTTTGGAACCTGGATTCACACCTAGGACTCACAACCATGCAGTGAGGGGCCCCTGGGCAGGGTCAGGGGTGGAAGGGGTGGCTCAAATGTCAGAACCGTTGGTACTTGCCTCTGTCCTCTGTGGTCTGGTCTGCCCCTGCAAGGTGAGTCTTAACTCTCTTTGGGTTGCACATGAGGAGACTGGGGCCCAGACAGGTGCAGTGACTGCCCAGGGAGGTCCAGCCTTGGAGTGGTAGGTCTCAGATCTGCTGGATTCTGGGTCTCGTGCTCCTTCTACATCCCCAAGGCAGATTGGATTTCAAGGTGTCCCACCATCCCAAGTGGGTGCTATGCTCCTCCTCAGCTCTACCTGGACCGCCTGCCCAGTGAGCATCTGAGAGCCCCCAGGAAGACGCTGAAGGCTGTGGAGGCAAGCCCGGCGAAGCAGAGCCAGACTGGCCACAGCCTCCATCATCCCTGTTCTTGGTCCACCCTCTTAGAGAACCTGCGAACACAGGATGGTAGTTTAGCAGACTTGGGCCAGGAGAAGGGGTGGGAACCACCATTTCTTGAATACTTCCTTTGTGTCAGGTTCTACCCAGGGCCGCATGTCTCCCATGGTGAAGCAGTTGCTTCATCTCCATGAAGCTTGGTGTTACTAGCCTGCAAAACAGGAGTGGACATACCTCAGTCCCAGAGCTCGAACAGGGATTCCATGGGTTGAGCCCTGTTGGTGAGAGTTCAGCTCAATGCCCAGGCCATCAAGGCATTTTCTTCCTTGGGCCCAGTGCTACTTTCTGGAGTACCCCGCAGGACAGAAAGACCCATCAAAAAATCCAGTGAGGGCGGTGCTAAGCACAGGGCTGGGCTGGTGGTATGTGCAAAGGGCCTGTGGCCGGGGTCTAATTGCTGGCCTTTTTTCCCCCAGAGTCTCTCTTCCTTCTGCTTCTACTGATGTAGGCTCCCTCTACTTCAGACCATCCCAGGAGGGAAACCCCAACCACCTATGATGAAGCCTGGGGGGGGGGGGTGAGTTGGAGAGACCAAATTGAGGACAAGGCTGCAGGTGCCCCTGATCCCCAGGAGGAGATGAGAGGGGGAAGAGTAGGTGCAAGGCAGCCTCCACAGAGTGTGCAGGATTCTAGGTGTTGCTGAGATAATCCAGGTAAAGCACCTGGTAGATAAGCAGGTCCCCAGACATGTGGCTCATATCAGGCCGCTCTCAAGTGGCTGCCCTGTGCTTCCCTTGCTCCATTCAGACCTTTTTGATAGTGTAAGTAATCATTGGGCCCATTTTGCAGTTGGGAAGACTGAGTTCCCTAAAAGGTTAGACCCCTGGTCTCAGGTTGCCACAGCTGGTTGGAGGTGGCATCACTGACTGCAACTCAGACCTTCTGCTCGTTCCTGCTGACCTCTACCTTTGGCTAGAGGGGTGTCCTTGTCGGGATATGCCGCTTTGAAGAGTCTCTCCAGCTCTCCCAGACCCAGCTGGTTGAGACCCCTCAGTCTGCTGGCTAAGAAGACAGCGGAGGATGGAAGTTTTTTCTCTAGGCCTTGCTCAAGCTGCATACTGGCCTCCCGTCGAGGCCAGCTCCTTCCTTCCCCTGGCTGGGCGGGGACGCCCAGCCCAGCACCAGGTGGCCAGGATGGTGCAGCTGCAGAGGAAAGTTCCATGGGGCAGGCGCAAGCACTGGGCCAGATGTCCCTCGGGGGTCCAGCAAGGCCTGAAGTGGGGCCAGGAACTTGCTGTTTTGGGCTTGGGTGGTAGGGTGGAGATTCTCTCAAGAGCTTGTCCACCCTTCGAACACCCAAGGATTCGACACAGGGAGGGAAAGATGGATGGTTCTCACTTTCAAGGTGCTCCCAGTCTGAGGGGGGAAGACACAGAGCTCCTCACCACAGTGGACACCCAATCTGGCAGGGGAGACAGAGCCCTCTGCGCCCTTCTGTGCCTGAGGGAAGAGAAATTGGCCCCTCCTGGGGGAGCCCCCGGACTGATGGGGGGGACCAAAAAAGGCCTTCAATAAAGCAGGATCCAAACAAGCAAATTTGCACAGAGCTGAGGGACCGGGAGAGTCCCCAAAGGCAGCCCTGTCCTTTCTGCCTTTTTTCCCTCTCCCTTCTCCCCAGGCTCACGCCTTTCCCTGCAGGCCTTCATCTGGCCACAGAGAAGGGAGGACCAGCCCGATCCCCGAAGTCGCTGAGATCTGAGGCTCCAGAATTACCAGCTAGGCTTGGGTGGGAGCTTCAAGTCCTGCTGTGGAACAGTGGGAAATGGAGAAGGAGGCAGACCCAGCTGGTTGGTGTGTGTGTGTGTTGGGAGGGGGGAGTCTGAGGAGACCTAAGGGTGTGAGTGGGAGGCCAAACCCCTGGGGAGAGGCAGGATTGGCTCTGGCCCTGGGAATCCCCATCTCCCGGCTCTGCTTCCGTTCCAGCCTCAGGTGGGCGTTGGGGATGGGGGAGGAGTTTTCATTCATTTCCACCTCCCTAGGGAGCAGACCAGGCTTGTCCTGACCACGCCTTGAATCTAAGACACACAGACCGTCTGCCCCCTTGCCTGGGCTGGCATTGCTTGGGGCGAGGAGTTGGCATACCACGGAGCACAGCTGAACTGGCCTGAATCCTCAGCCTTCTCTTGGGATCCCAGAGAGATGTCTGTACTCCTGCAGGCCCCTGGCTCAGTCTTTCTGGTCATTCTTGCTCTCAGAAAAGCAGCTCCCCTCCATCCTGGTCCCCCCAGCACAGCTCCCTCTGTAAGGGGAGGTTCCCTATGACAAAAACTCCTGGGACTCCCCAGCCAAGCTCATTCAATCCTCACAAGAGTCTCTGGAGGAAGGTGTTTTTTTCTTTTTCTGGCTGCACTGTACCGCTTGCAAGATCTTAGTTCTGTGACCAGGGATTGAACTTGGACCTTCAGCAGTGAAAGCGAAGAGTTCTAACCATTGCTAGACTGCCAAGGAATTCCCTGATACTATTGTTACTACTCCCATTTTGCAGATAGGAAAACAGAGGCACAGAGAGGCTAAGTTACTCTCCCAGCAATCTGTCTTTCGCAGTTTGCCACTCCGCTCTGCTGTCTGGTTTATCTCTGCTGACCCTGGATCATGGGTCATCATCTTTCCAGGGAAACCACTGCTGGACTTGGAGCAGCAGGTCAAGGGGACCAAGAGCCCTGGATGGCCGGCCTCACGTGGGTCTTGGCCTCAGCCTGTGGCAGCTGGCTAGACCAGACAGCAAGAAGGTGGGCGGGTCCCTGGTGTTCATGGAAGGCGAATCCTCCATGTTGTTACCCTGTGGGCTGCCCAGAGCTCTGGCTGCGTGATGAGTTGGGAAGGGACCTTACCGCGTGACTGGAGCTGGGTGCCCACACTGGGGAGGCCTGAGAGAAGGCTGCCGGAAAGGCTGGATTCAGCTGGCAGCTGGGATTCCCAGCATTCCAGGATCTTGGACAGGGAGGTGAAGGGCATGGACGTGTGGGATTCCAGCTCATTCCTGTCCTGTACTTCAAGGTTCTGTGACCTTGGGCAGGTTATGAAGCTTCTCTGTGCCTCAGTTTCTTCACCTATAGAAGGAGAGTAGAAATATCACCTATCACATAGGATGGTTTTTTAAAAAATTATTTAATTGGCTGTGCTGGGTCTTCATGGCTGCCTGTAGGCTTTTCTGTAGTTGCGGCAAGTGGGCTTCTCCTTGCGGTGGCTTCTCTCGTCGTGGAGCACAGGCCCTGGAGTGCAGGCTCAGTAGTTCTCGCGCACAGGCTTAGTTGCCTTGCAGCATGTGAGATCTTCCCAGACCAGGATCAAACCTGTGTCCCCAGCATTGGCAGGAGGATTCTTAACCACTGGACCACCAGAATAGTCCCTGCTTAAGATGTTGATGGTTAAGTTTGATAACAGACGTCACATGCCTCAGGCAGTGCATGGCATCGAGTCAAGGCTCAGCTGGTGCTAGTGCCTACTAGTCACTCCCCACAGGGCTCCGAAGGCCACACTCTGCACATCAGGCCCAAGTCACACTCAGTCCCAGCCTTGGGGAGTGGGTGGGGCACCAAGGAAATAGACACATTGGGCTCACCATGACAAAGGGAGGACGAGCAGGTTTGTACTGTTACTGCACTTGCTGGGCACACTGAGACTGCTCCAGCTGAGGACTGATGGATAAGGGGATGAGATTGAGGAGGGCTTCCTGGAGGTGGTCTGGGGAAGGAGCGAGTTTTGCAGGCAGGACAAAAGAATAGGGTGCCGGTTGGATTCATCAAGGCAGTTTCATGGGGATGTTGAGAGCTGGTGCCAGGGTCCCTTAGGGCAGGAGCCTGCCTTGAGTTCTCTTGCTGTGAACCACCTCCCAAGCCCCTGCACGGGAGCCTAGAGTCAGAGGACCAGGGGATGGGTGGTCCTATCCAGTCAATCCTAAAGGAAATCAACCCTAAATATTCATTGGAAGGACTCATGCTGAGGCTAAAACTCCTATACTTGGCTACCTGATGTGAAGAGCCGACTCATTAGAAAAGACCTTGATACTGGGAAAGATTGAAGGCAAGAGGAGAAGGGGACGACAGAGGATGAGATGGTTGGATGGCATCACTGATTCAATGGACAAGAGTTTGAGCAAACTCTGGGAAATGGTAAAGGAGAGAGAATCCTGGCATGCTGCAGTCCATGGTGTCACAGAAAGTCGGACATGACTGAGCGACTGAACATCAGCCTCCCAGGCCCTACATTGGAGCCTAGAGTCAGAAGACCAGGGGATGGGTGGGGCCGGAGGTTTCTAAACGTGGCTGACATCAGAAATCACCAGGGAAGTGGAGGAAGAATCCAATCCAGCCTCCTGGCTCCATCTCAGATTGCTGCTCCTGGGACCCAGGAGTGTGGATTTCACAACCTCCTTTGTGATGCTACTATGCAGGCAGGTTTGGGACCTCCTGTACTGGGCGATTGTGGCCAGGAGAGTGGACATTGTGTTGCCCAAGGAATATAGGATTTGTAAGGTCCCCTTGCAAGACCCTGACGAGGAAAACTGAGCAGAGACAGGCTGAGCAGGTGGAAGGGGGCATACGGGGAGGGCCTGGCTGGACCGTCTCTTTAGATGGAGACAGACGCCTGGCCACAATCCAGGCCTGAGCAGGGCATGCAGAGTTAAGAGAGGGGCCTTTAGAGCCAGATGTCTGCGTCCACATCATCGTGCTGCCTTGGGCAGGTTACTGTGTCTGAGTCTTCCCCCGGCCCCGCCTCCTGCCGCCTGACTTCAGGAGCCCTTGCCAGTAGAGAATCCAGCATCTCACATAGATGCACACACTGGCTTTTTCCATCCATGAAATGTGACACTCTTCCTGTCCCCAGCAGTCCCTGCTGTCGACCAGAAGGCCTCAGAGCTGAGGCTTTGGCTCTCCTTGCCTGGGGGCAGAATTAACCATCCAGACAGGAGTTGAGGGGAGTCCTTCCCCTGAGTGTGAGCCACACCCCTCTTCCCTGGACCCCAGGATCAGATGGTGAGGCCTCCCCTCTCCACACCTGCCTAGTGAATCCACCCGTTTCGGCCCCAAGTCTCCAGACCCACCCTCAGTGGATTCTTGCCAATCTTGGCCGGGCTGCCTGGCGCCAACCCCCTGCTCTGGGACCAGCAGCCTGATCCCAGAGCAGGGGGCTCAGCCGGCTTTGCCCCTTTGTTCTTTTAGCCCAGGCTCCTCCTGACTTCTTGGGGAGGTCAGGGTGGGGGGGCCTGACCTACCTGTGCTGGCCTGGCCACTTGGAGTGGCCATAGAAGTGCTAAGTCCTGGACCCCAGAGAAACAAGACTCACCGAGTGAATTGATGAGTGCCGCAAATGATGGAGGCCTGCCTCTGAGGGCAGGAGAGAGGTCAAGAGAAATCCAAGAAGGCTTCATAGAGGTGGAGGTAGGGAAGAAGTGTCACTGGCCCCGAGACCGGGAGGAAGGTTAGAGAAAGGGCAGAGAGAGAAAGCCCTGGCAGGAGGGAGGTGCCCAGCAAGGTGAGGAGCAGGGCCTGCTTGGTGGAGGGAATGAGGATGTCAAAGGCCAGTGGGCAGGGGCCCTGAATGCTAGGGCAAGGCGTTTGCCTCTCAGTGATCAGCACCAAGAATAGCTCTTAGTGTGTGCCAGCATTTCAACAAGGATTTTCCAGGCCTGGAAGTGAAATGGGCTTCCCTGGTGGCTCAGATGGTAAAGAATCCACCTGCAATGCGGGAGACCTGGATTTGATCCCTGGGGTGGAAAGATCCCCTGGAGGAGGGCATGGTAACCCACTCTAGTATTCTTGCTTGGAGAATCCCTATGGACAGAGGGGCCTAGGCTGCAGTCCATGGGGTTGCAAAGAGTCAGACATGACTGAGCGTGTGAAAGTGAAAAAAGTCCTCATGACTGAGCACAGAAAGTGAAAAAGGTGAAAGCGTTGGTCGCGCAGTCATGTCTGACTCTTTGGGTCCCCATGGACTGTGGCCCGCCAGGCTCCTCCGTCCACGAAGAATTCTCCAGTCAAGAATACTGGAGTGGGTAGCCATTCCCTTCTCCAGGGGATCTTTGCAATCCAGGGATTGAACCCAGGTCTCCTGTATTGTAGGTGGATTCTTTACTGTCTGAACCACCGGAGACTGATCTCATTTAATTAGTCTAGCAGCCCGGGGAAGCAGGTACTGTTACCACCCCTGTTTTACAAGGGGGAAACTGCAGCTCAGAAGGTTAAGGACTTGCCCAGGGTCACACAGTTGGTAAGGAAAAGAGCCAGGAGCCTATCCAAGCCAGCTACAGAGTTTTTGTTTTTTTTTTTTTTTTCCCAACCAGAGATTCAACCTGGGCCTCAGCAGTGAAGGCCCAGACTCGTAACCACTAGTACACCAGGGAACTCCCAGAGCCTTTACTTCCCAGAGAATGCAGTCTCAAAGTATGGTCTGGGAATGGTTTGTCCAGGGCTCCCAGAGACGGCATGTGGGTGTTTCCAGCAGGTGCTGTTGTAGAGAGAAAGCCACCCTGCAGAGTCCAGAGTGGTTCCTTGTTAAAAAGGTAGCATAAGTAAGCTCATTTATATCACTTTTTAGATTCCACATATAAGGAATGCCGTAGAATATTTTTCCTTCTCCATCCGACTTACTTCAGAAAGAGACTCACAGACTTAGAGAAGAACTTATAGTTTCTGGGGGTAAGGATGGGAGGAAGGGATAGGGAGTTTGGGATGGACGTATACCCGCTGCTCTATTTAAAACGGATAACAAACAAGGACCCACTGTACAGCACAGGGAACTCTGTTCAGTGTTCTGCGGCAGCCTGGGGGAGAGGAGTCTGGCGGAGAATGGATATGTACGGCTGAGTCCCTTTGCTGTCCCCCTGAAACTATCACAACATTGTTAATCAATTATGTGCTCAGTCACGCCTGACTTTTTGTGGCCCCATGGCCTGTAGCTTGCCAGGCTCCTCTGCCCATGGAATTTTCCAGGCAAGAATACTGGAATGGGGTGCCATTTCCTATTCCAGGATAATTGGTTATACTCTAATACAAAATTTTTAGAAGTTTTTTTTTTTTTTAAGGGTAGCATAGCCACTTGGCCAAAGGCCAGGATTTCAAGTGAATGTCTACTGCAGGCCAGCTCTTCTTGGTTCTCACGGTGTTGGGAGAATCCAAGGCCAAGTGAGGCTCAACACAAAAATGTGTTGAGATCAATCAGCAATGTCTGCCCTGAGTGCAGGCATGGAGAGTGGAGGTTCTTCCCAGGCTGATGTCTGACATTGGCCAGAGAGGTCCTCCTAGTGTTCAACATTCAGAGCGAATCCTTGCCTCTGTCCCTAAATCCAGAGACCCAGTCCCACAGTGCGAGGTGCAGACGCCTCTGCTCTGGGCGCTTCATGCCATGTTGGTCAGTTCCAGATGGACGGAGACCCAGGTCACGTCTCAGCCCTGACATTAACTTGCCGAGTGGTCTTAGGTGTGCCCCTTCCTCCCTGGGCCCTGGGCCCTTGTTTGTGACGGGTTGACGTGAACATACATCCTTTGAGATTTGACACATCCCTTTAGGCAAAGTTACCCACTCCTGACGTCACCTCTCTTCATCCTCTGTTCCCTTCTCTGTCCCTAGACAACCTTTTGGTCCTCACCGTGGCCACGAAGGAGACCGAGGGGTTCCGACGCTTTAAGCGCTCAGCTCAGTTCTTCAACTACAAGATCCAGGTAAGGGGCTCCCTGGGTGGGGGCAGAGACAGCCAAGGGGAGGTGCTGGACAGGTAGAAGTCAAGATGCTCTGTCTGTCAGATGCCTAGGTGGGGCTGGAAATTGAGCTGGCCAAGTTTCTCTTTAGCAAAAGCCCATGTTAAGGGGCCTGTCTCTGCAGGCGCTGGGGCTGGGGGAGGACTGGCCTGGGGAGGCGATGTCAGCAGGCGGAGGGCTGAAGGTCCGGCTGCTGAAGAAAGCCCTGGAGAAGCACGCCGACAAGGAGAACCTGGTCATTCTCTTCACAGACAGGTAGGCAACTGAGAGGTAGAAGAATATTCTAGAATGAGGCCCTGCTGGGACATCAGGGATGAGGTGGGGATTACTGTAGTTAGGATTGCCTACAGATCTAAGGGGTCTATGCGCCCCAGAAAAGACCCATTTCCACTCTTGGTGGAAAGATGGGTGGGGGGACCTGCCCAGGTATGGTGAGCTATGCTTCTTTTAATGCATATATTTATATATTTGTTTTTGGTTGCACTGGGTCTTCATTGCTGTTTGCAGGCTTTTCTCTAGTTGTGGTGAGCCGGGGCTGCTCCCTAGTTACATTTCACGGGGCTTCTCATTACGGTGGCTTCTCTTGTTGCTGAGCACGGGCTCTAGGGCTCTCGGGCTTCAGTAGTTGTGGTGTATGGGGCTCAGTTTTCTCTTTGGGCTCAGGAGTTTCGGCTCCTGGGCTCTAGAGCACAGGCTCAATCGTTGTGGCACGTGGACTTAGTTGCTCTGCGGCATGTGGGATCTTCCCGGGCCAGGGATTAAACCTGTGTCTCCTGCATTGGCAGGTGGATTCCTTCCCACTGAGCCACCAGGGAAGCCCACTGAGCTGTGCTTCGAGTGTGAAATGGTCACAGATTATGGGGACCATGTCTTTGCCCAGGGAGGGGGTGGAAACTTGATGGGCAGGGTCAAAGGTAACAGAGCTGATCTATTTACTAGATGTGGCCCAGGGCAGGCGTGGGAGGAGCAAAGTGTTAGACACTCAGTCGTGTTCGACTCTTTGCAACCCCGTGGCCTGTAGCCCACCAGGCTCCTCTGTCCATGGGATTTTCCAGGCAAAGATCCTGGAGTGGGTAGCCATTCCCTTCTCCAGGGGATCTTCCTGACCCAGGGATCGAACCTGGGACTCCTGCACTGCAGGCAGATTCTTTACCATCTGAGCCACCAGGGAAGCCTGGGCTCCTCCTGCCTGTGCCCTCCTGAGCCCCTGCTCCCCCACCAACCCTGTCTCCTCCCCACCCTGCTTCATCTTCTCCCGGCTCTGGCCGCAGCTACGATGTGGTGTTTGCCTCGGGGCCCCGAGAGCTCCTGAAGAAGTTCCGGCAGGCCAGGAGCCAGGTGGTTTTCTCGGCCGAGGAGCTCATCTACCCGGACCGCAGGCTGGAGGCCAAGTATCCGGTGGTGTCCGATGGCAAGAGGTTCCTGGGCTCTGGAGGTGAGGACCCCGGGTGCGCAGTATGTGGCAGATGGGGCAGGCTCCAGAGAGGTCCATCCACTGCCTTGGGGAGGACCCCTTGGCTCGACATCCCACATGGCTATCACAAGCTGCTGAATGCAGTGTGTCCTCGGAAGAACTCCTGAGTTTTTAACCTTTAAATCAGCTCCACTGCAGTCTTGCTTATCTCATTCAGTAGCCCCCCTGGTCTGCACAGGACAAAACAGGGAGTCACCCCCAATTCCTCCCTCCCCTCCCCCACCTTACCTTCAGCGGGTCACACCACTCCCACTCCGAGAGATCTCTGGAGTCTGCCCTCTCATGCCCACACTCCTGGCCACCGCCTCGCTGGGCTGCTGGCATGGGCAGTAGTCTCCTGACTGCTCTGCCAGCCTCTAGCCTCTCCCCTTCCAGCCCATTCTCAGCACAGATGCGAGTCCACACATATTGCTCAGTGACTTCCCCTTGCACGGAGAAAAAAACCCATATTTTATTCTGGATTCCCCTGTCCAGCCACAGAGGGGGGATCCGCGCCAGCAACCTTGTTTCCCTATTGGCTGAGATAGTTAGCGCAGCCCAGATGGCCTGGCCCTGGCCCAGGGGTAGAGGTGTCCTCGGGGGCAGGGCCCTTTCCTGGCTGCACACCTTCTTTCTCTCTTCCCCTCCCACCAGTCTGCACAGTAGCTAAGGAGCTATGTGGGTTTTCCCCTCTATCCCCTCCTGCACTGTGTGACCTCGGCTCAGCCTCTGCCCTTCTCTGGGTCAAGTTTCCTGGATAACTGTCGAAAAGGGGCTCCAAACCTATGCCCCACCAGCCCTGTACTCCTGGGCTTCAGTCTAACTCATTCATTCCCCACCTGTGCGCTGCCCAGGACCTGAGCTGGTGCAGCTTAATGGACAACAGTGATTTTTCTCTCTGGGCTCAGTGGGAACTTGTCACCAAGTGGCATTAACAGATAGGCTGTTTGCAGCCTATAGACAGTACCTCTCCTCAATCCAGGAGGGCTTCTGAGAGGAGGCAGGGCTTATGAATAAAGAAGTGAAAGGTGGGTGAGAGGGAAGGCTGGGAGGAGGCCCCTGACTCAGAGGCCAGAAGCTGAGTGTCTGTCTATATGTCCCCCACCCCCAGGCTTCATTGGTTATGCCCCCAACCTCAGCAAACTGGTGGCAGAGTGGGAAGGCCAGGACAGCGACAGCGACCAGCTCTTTTACACCAAGATCTTCTTGGACCCAGAGAAGAGGGTAAGTGGCAGTGGGTAGTGCTGCGAGATCTTGACACTGAATCCCCCAGACTGGGCTGCACTGGGAGCAGCCCCTGCCCCCCAGACCTGACCCCCTGGCTTGGGCATTGACACCCCACTTACCTATTCTTCGATTCACCCATTTATTCAGCGGGTATTTTTTAAAAAATTTATAGTATTTACTTTTTTATTTTTGGCTGTCCTGAGTCTTTGTTGCTGGACCAGCTTTTCTCTAGTTGCAGAGAATGGGGGCCAATCTCCACTTATGGTGCTCAGGCTTCTCCTTGCAGTGGCTTTTCTTCTTGCAGAGTCTGGGCTCAAGGGCACTCAGGCTTCAGTAGTTGCGGCAAGTGGGCCCAGTGGTTGCAGCTCCCGGGCTCTAGAGCACAGGCTCGACAGTTGTGGTGCACTGGCTTACTTGCCCCGCGGCACGTGGGACCTTCCTGGATCAGGGATCTAACCTGTGCCTCCTGCATTGGTAGGCAGATTCTTAACCACTGAGCTAGCAGGGAAGCCCCAGCAGATATTTACTGAGTTGTGTGTGAGACACTGTCAGATGTAGGTAATGAACAAGGCAGTTGGCGTTTCTGCCCTCCTGAACCTTCAAACCGGGGAGAGGAGGAATTTACAGCCTCGTGTCAGGTGGTGAGGATGGTTATGAAAGGAACTGACCACCTGAGCTGCCCCTGGCCCACCCAACTTGGAGGAGTTCTAAGGGACTGATGAGATCTTGACTGGACCTGGGCCCCACAAGCCAGGCTTCTGAGCCTGTCTCAAGGCAGGGATCCTTGAGGGGAGTGGAGGTGGTAGAACTGAGCAGGTGTAGCCCCTAAGCCAGCCAGTGTCCTCTGGGCAGAAAGTTAGGGAACTCTTGGGGTGAGGGTCAGTATTCCTGGATTCTGCCCTGCACACCCCCTCAACCCCTGTTTATGCTGTGTTGTGTGACAAAGGGTAGGTCACTTTCCCTCTCTGGGCCTCGATTTTTATCATCCATGAAGTAATGAGGTGAAGCAGTTGGACTTGTGCGGTGGAAACTATGAACTTGACCTGTTGGCTCAGTCTTTCCTTCTCCTTCCCCTCTGCCTCCAGTGACATTGCTCGTAGAAGCCTGTGGTCTAAATCCATAGGGCTGCTCTCTGTGGGATGAAGGCTGAGCCTAGAGTGTCACTTGGCCTGACCTAGGGCTCCTTGAGACATAGTCGCATCTGCAAGAGGTAGCGTTATGTAGTGAACATGGACCTCAGGGCCAGGCTGCCCGTTGACCTTGAGCAAGTTATCCAACCTCTCTCTGCCTTGTTTTTAAATCTGTGAAATGCAATGATGGTGATACTTTCCCACAAGGATGTGCTGTGGATTAAATGAGTGTGCATGTAATACTCAAATTAGTGATTGGCACACAGTTAAGTGCTAAACCAGCATCTGTTATCACAACGGCTGTTGTTGAACCAGATGTCCCCTTAGATTCCTTCCAGTTCAGAGAGCCCCTAGTTCTCTGTGAATAAAGGTGCTAGAGCAGTAAATCCCAGGGGCTTGGCCACTGACCGGCCTTCCCAGGGCTCCCAGCTGCCCTGCTGTGACAGGGCAAAGTGGATGGAGGGAGAGGAAGTGGCAGAAGTGGGAGGGCTGGCTCCCCACACTGGGTGATGGAGCCCTGTCCACTGGCACGGCTTGTTCCTGGTGTAGTCCAATGCCCTCTTTCCTACAGGAGCAGATCAATATCACCCTGGACCACCGTTGCCGAATCTTCCAGAATTTGGATGGAGCCTTGGGTGAGCAGCCCCGACAGGGTGGGGGATCCTGAGAGGAGTGGTAAGGAGATGAGGATTCCAGCCAAGGAGGTTCCTCTCAGCTGTTGTGCTGGGGTTTTGCCTATCTCATCCCCAGGTCCCCAGAGACCACCTGGATGTTCTCTGGGGGCAGAGCTGTGTCTCTTTGGGGATGAAGAAAGGAGGGCCAGGAGGTCAGTCCAGAGAGCCCGCGGGACACCAGGGTTCAGACTGGGAGGAGCTGGGTGATACACTCAGTGGGTACCCCATCCCTGCCCTGTGTCCCTGGTCCTTCGAGGGGAGCCTACATCACCTCCTTCCCCTGCTCTCCCACCTCCCAGTTGAAGACTTCCTGAGCTGGGGGCAGGGAGTTGATAGATGACATAGGAAGCAGAGAGGCCATTTGACCCTTGAAACCACAAATGCTCGTGGCCTGGTCCCAAGTCAGTGGCTGGTGATGACGTTGCTTAGCCACTATTTTGCTGGATGATCTCAGGCAAGACACATACACACACCCTTGGGCATCTGTTTTCCCACCCTTAGAAAAGAGAAATTGGACCAGATCATTGACTGGTGATTTAATGGGGTAAATGGACCCCTTTGAGAGTCTGAGGAGAGCTCTGGGTCCCATCCAAGTGATGTGCAGAGACATCACACCCTTTGGTCTGTGGGTTCTGGAAGTTCATGAGCCTGGGTTAAGAAACTGGGTCCAGACCGCTTCTTGGGTGGGTCAGGGGCTTGCACAGAGGGGCTCCCCTCACATGATCACTCACCACAAAAGGCCTCCCTGCCAAGCGTCTTCTCAGGCCTCCGGGAAAAGGCCCGTCTGCATTTTATAACTGTCAGACAGAGCAGTCCTACCTGCTGTCTTATGTGCAGACTGTCTGGGTCAGAGCCCAGAACTTGGCCTCTGGCCCTGATGCTGGACAGGTCTCTGTTTTCTGACCCACAGATGAGGTCGTGCTCAAGTTTGAAATGGGCCAAGTGAGAGCAAGGAACCTGGCCTACGACACCCTCCCGGTCCTGATTCATGGCAACGGGCCCACCAAGGTAGGGAGGGGCCCCAGCCCCAGGAGAGAGTCGTGGGGGGAGAGATCCAGAATCCGGGGTTGTGCTCTCACTGTGACCCCAAAGCTTCCCCTTGGGTTTGGGGCCGCCTACCTGGGACATGCTCACTGCCTCTGTCCTCACGTGCAGAGTTCGGGATGGTGCTGCCTCTCTGTACCGGGATGGTCAGTGATGCCCTGTCTGTCTCTGCTGGACCACAGAGGAGGCACTGTCCCCATCCAGGCCCAGGCGGGGCTGCCTTGAGTCATCTGTACTCTGCCACCCCAGGGCAGACTTGTTCCTACATTCAACAAACATTGCATGTTTGCACCAGGGCGTGAGGCCTCGCCAGCCCTGAACAGGACAGAATGTTCCCTGTTCTCCCAGAGCTGCAGGAGGGGCAGGGGTACAGGCCAGCCTCCCCTGGCCCTTGAGGAACAGGCCCCTGGATCACATTTCTAGGAGTGTGGTCCTCAACCACTCCTTCAGAATCAGGTGGACGGGAGGGGAAGGGGAGTGTGTTTAAATGCAGATTTCCTGATGCCACCCAAGTGCATGTGTGCACAGTTGCTCAGTTGTGTCCCACTCACTGTGGCCCCATGAGCTGTACCCTGCCAGGCTCCTCTGTCCATGGGATTTTCCAGGAAAGAATACCGGAGTGGGTTGCAATGCCCTCCTCCAGGGGATCTTCCCAACCCCCAGGGATTGAACCCACGTCTCTTGTGTCTCCTGCATTGGCAGGTGGACTCTTTACCACTAGCTCCACCCACACAAGAACTGCAATTTTGAAATGTCTGCGGGGGGTGGGGGGTGGGGGCCAGGAATCTGCATTTTACACGCTCCCAGGAGGTCCACAGGGCTTTCCAGGTGGCACTAGTGGTAAAGAACCCGTCTGCCAATGCAGAAGACGTAAGAGACGCGGCAGATTCAGTCCCTGGGTTGGGACGATCCCCTGGAGGCAGGGCATGGCAACCCACTCCAGTATTGTTGCCTGGAGAATCCCATGGACAGAGGAGCCTGGCAGGCTACAGTCCATGGGGTTGCAGAGTCGGACACGACTGAAGCGACTTAGCACACACAGGCGGTCACAGATGAAGCAGCACCAGAGTCTGTGTCCTCCCTCCGCCCCTCTCAGAGCAGCTTTGGTCATCTCCAAGGGCAGATATACTCTCCAAGACCCACCCCCAACAAAGCCACATTCCTGCCCTCTTTGGGATGGCAGAGGGCTGGGGTGCAGGTCCCCCTCCTTGGTGGTGGCTGGGGCAGAGGGGCTGGTCTGGTTTCACTCATATCCCTCATCTCCTGACAGCTGCAGCTGAACTACTTGGGCAACTACATCCCGCGCTTCTGGACCTTCGAGACGGGGTGCGCCGTATGTGATGAGGGCCTGCGCAGCCTCAGGGGCATTGGGGTGAGGCTGCTGGGCCTCGGGGCTCTGTCCTTGGGGTGGGGGATGAGGAGGGGTTCTGGAAGAGACTCTTGCATCTCTGGTGGGCCGTAAAGTGGTCACCTCCCTCCTCGTCCTCACCCAGGCACCTCCTCCTGGAAGCCTTCTCAGATTGCACATGGCTCTGGCTTCCTGGGAAGCCTAAGTTCTGGTTTCTTCTGCCTGGTCCTTCAGGCGCCCTTGTAGCCCTCTCCCCATCCCATGAACCTTACTCCTCATTCATGGCCCATCTCAGACCTCATGCCAGCCAGGCTCTCTGACAGTGTGCCGTCAACCCGTCCTGGCTAGAGTCTGGACTCACACTGCACCTGTCCCCTGCAAGGACAGCCTCCTGCTGCATCCCTGCTGGTCCCGTCCCCTGCCCCCTGCACACCCTGCTCGGAGCTCCTGCCCAGGCCCCTTTCCTGCTAAGTCCTGCAGAGCCTCTGACTGCTAGTCCCTCTGGCCATCCTCAGGGCTCAGCAGCTGCTCCGTGGCTGGACATGGCTGGACTCTTGTGCCGCCCTCTCTCCCTGCAGGATGAAGCTCTGCCCACCGTCCTGGTCGGCGTGTTCATCGAACAGCCCACCCCGTTCCTGTCCCTGTTCTTCCAGCGGCTCCTGCGCCTCCACTACCCCCGAAAACGGTTGAGGCTTTTCATTCACAACCACGTGAGTAGCAGGCTCTCAGTGGGCTCACCATGTGGTTTGGGTCAAGGGTCCACCCTTGCAAGACACCCTGAGACCTCTGAAGAAGTGATCAAGCCAGGGTTATCTGAGCCAGATGGAAGTGGGCAGTAGGCTGTATTCCCAATCACTGGGTTGATTCTGGAGTCAGAATGGCTGGATTTGAACACCATTATCGCTGCTTATATTAGCTGTGTGACCTTGAGCATCTTATTCAACCTCTCTGGGCTTCAGTTTTCTCATCTATTAGGTCTATTCAGTTAGGGATACTATTAGTGCTGGCCGCATAGGATTGCTACAAGGGTTAAACAAGTTGACCTCTGAAGCATGAAGACAAGCACCTGATGAAGAGGAAGCACATAGTAGGTGCTCTTAGCTGACGTCATTATCATTATTTCCCTTCCTGCTCCAGTCAGTCTTTCATTCCTCCCCTCTTTTTTTTTGGCCAAGCTGCAGGACATGTGGGATCTTAGTTCCCCAACCAGGGATCAAACCTGTGTCCCATGCAGTGGAAGTGCTGAGTCTTAACCACTGGATCACCAGGGGAGTCCCAGTCTTTCCTGATTTGATCTGGTGATAGTTAAATTGGCTTTCATTCCTTGAGTATAATGCATTCTGAGGAGTCAAGGAGCACCTGAAGGCCTGCTACTTTGTGAATCCAGGCCTGGAATAAGTATTCTGAGCTCCCTTCCTTGCCAGCCTCTCCATTCCAGCAGGATAACGTCCCACATCTCAGCTTTGGCTGAGAGAAGCCAGACATGCTCTTAAGTCCTGCCTGCTGTCAAGGCTCTTTGTCTTCCATAGAGTCTTAGCTGTCCTCACTATGGTCACCCTCTTCCGAGACCTCTCGGCCCTGACTGTCTGCACCCCACCTCCAGGGACCTATGGGCCCCGACTTAGCTCAGTTTGTCTGTCTCACAAACATTCAGCTGTCCTTCCTAAAAGCAGGAGGAGGATGTAGACCCTGCCCTTGGGAGGCTCCCAGCTTCCCTGGAGTCATCAAACCTTACACGCATAAATTGTGACTTTGTGTAGAAAAAGAGAATTGTCCCAGATGGTCTTTAAGGACCTACTGTGTGCTCTTGTCTGACTTGTCAACTCCTTGCAGTGACCCCATGGGGAGACAGGATTGCCCTCTCATTTTACAAGGGAGGAAACTGAAGCTGAGACAGGTGAAGTGACTTGTCCAAGGTCATGCAGCTCACTGGAGCAGATCCAGGCTTCGCTCCGAACCCTGGGTTTGTTTTTAAACACCCTGCTCTTCCTTTTTCCCCATGCAAGGGGCTCCAGGTATAAACTTTTTCCAAGTGCCGTTTGAACATTACCTGGAGTGTTTTATAGCAAAGCAGAACCCTGGGCCATACCTTCGACCAGAAGAACTGGTCATCATTGACTGGATGTGGGGCCTGGGGGGTAAGGGGCGTGTCCTGGTGACAGGCTTTAAAGAGGCCTGTAGAAGTGACTTAGCAGCAGCAGACCTAGTCTAGTCAGGGGAGGATGTCAGAGGCTGGCTTCCCAGGTGGCACTAGTGGTAAAGAACCCGCCTGCCAATGCAGGAGACATAAGAAATGTGGTTTCGATCTCCGGTTCGAGAGTATCGAGGAAATGGCAGCCCACTCCAGTATTCTTGCTTGGAGAATCCCGTGGGTAGAGGAGCTTGGTGGGTCACAAAGAGTCGGACACGACTGGAGTGCTTAGCATGCACACACGGTCAGAGGTTGGCCAGGAAGGGCACTCCAGGTAGAAGGTCTGATGATGGCAGAGTTCCAGGGAGCAAGTTCCAGCAGGTGGCTGGGGATGTACCAGCAATGAGAGGGAGCAGCCTGGGGCAGCAGAAGACGCTGTGGTCCCAGGGGGTGGAGCTTCATCCTCAGCCTCCATCCCTTTGCCCCCAGGAGCAGCACCACAAGGCTCAGGTGGAGCAGTTCCTGGCAGAGCATGGCGACGAGTACCAGTCTGTGAAACTGGTGGGCCCCGAGGTGCGGATGGCCAGCGCAGACGCCAGGAACATGGGCGCGTGAGTTGAGGGTCGTGGTGGAGGGGCCGTGTTATCAGGAGCCCCAGGCGGGCAGACAGAGGTTCAGAAGGCTATGTGGTCTCCAGCAAGTCCTGCCCCTCCGTTGACCTCGATGTTCTCATCTCTCAAATGGGGAAATCATTGAGTCAACCTCAGTTCTCCTGGGGAGGGCTGAGCACTGACATTTGAGTTCGGGAAGCAAAGGAGAGACAGAGGAAGGACTGGAGGGCCAGAGGAGATAAATGCTGACAATTGGAGAAACAGCCTGTGATTTTTTTCCTTTATCATGGAAATAAACAAGTTTAATTTGTGTGAACTATAAAAGAGTTAGAAAGTGCAGATCTGAGATTGGCAAACTCCTTATAAAGGCCCAGCTAGTAAATCTATGTAAATTGGCTTTGAGGGCTCTGCCGTGACCACTCAGCCCAGCTATTAGAGCATGAATGAGCGTGCCTGTGCTCCAATAACATTGTCTTTATCAATACTGAAATTTGAAGTTCATATGATTTTCACATGACTTCTTTTGATTTTTGTTTTCCCCACCCGTTTAGAAATGTGAAACTGTTCTTACAAATTTGTGATTGCCACGGGGTGAGAGAGGGGTGGACTGGGAGTTTGGGATTACCAGATGCAAACTGTTATATAGAGAATGGAAAAACAAGGTCCTACTGTGTAGCACAGGGAACTATATTCAATATCCTGTGATAAACCATGATGGAAAAGAATATGAAAAAAATGTATATATATATATGTACAACTGAATCACTTGGCTGTATAGCAGAAATTAGCATTGTGAATCAACTATACGTCAATAAAGTAAAATTGAAAAAAGTTCTTGGGGATTCTCTTAGTAGTCCAGTGGTTAAAACTCCATGCTTCCACTGCAGAGGGGCATGAGTTCGATCCCTGGTCAGGGAACTAAGATCCCGCATGATGCTTAGAACAGTCAAAAAAAGAGAAAAGGGTCAAAACCCCAGGCAGTGAGCTAGATTTGCACTGTGCTCCATAGTTTGCTGAGCCTGGCGCCAGTAAACAAAAAGAACATAGATTTTTAAGAAAATTTTAACTATTATTGATTTACAATATTGTGCTAGTTTCAGGTGTACAACTTCGGATTCTTTTCTATTAAAGGTTATTACAAGGTACTGAATGTCATTATCTTTCTGGCATCTGGCACCCAGTGCCCTGAAAACCTTGGCACTGGGGAGAGCAGGCCTACAGGCAGGTTCCTACACGGCTTGGTGCTATGGTGTTATTATTTACTGTGCTGGACAGTAAATCCTTGTTGTTTATTTTTTGTATATTATTGTGTATCTGTTAATCCCATACTCCTAATTTATCTCTCCCCTTCCCCCTTTTCCACTTTAGTAACTGTACGTTTATTTTCTATGTCTGTGAGTCTATTTCTGTCTTGTAAATATGTTGGTTTGTATTATTTTTTTAGATTCCACATACAAGTGATATCATATGATATTTGTCTTTCTCTGTCTGATTTTACTTAGTGTGAGATTTTTAAAGCTTTTGGTGTAGGTTGTCAGACTGTCCTCTGGAAAGGCAGAGCCAGTTTACCCATAGCACTGAGTAGCGTAGGGGCCTGTCTGTGGCCTGCTCTCCCCAGTGCCCAGGTTTTCAGGGCACTGGGTGCCAGATGCCAGGCTCTGGGCCTTGTCTTGACAGCTTTGTAGTCCAGGGGTTGGGGCTCAGAGTCGGGAGGGACCTCGAGGCGGCTGGTGCCAGCCTGCAGCAGGGCTGACCTGAGCTCCCTAAAGACCCTTGGCTGGTACCTGGTGATGAAAGATGTGGGCAGCGGCGGGGACTGCAGGTGCAGGGATCCTGGGTGGTGGGGAGGCTGGCACCAGCACCCTGACCCCGATGACCCTGTGTTCCCTCCCCACAGGGACTTGTGCCGGCAGGACCGTGGCTGCACTTACTACTTCAGTATGGATGCCGACGTGGCCCTGACCGAGCCCAGAACCCTGTGGCTGCTGATCGAGCAGAACAAGTGAGGCTGTGGGTTGGCCGCGGCTGGCTGGCAGGCAGGCCCGCAGAGCCAGGGCTCACGATGGCCCTGGACCCGAGTCTGGGCTTGGGGTGGGGGCCTCTCCCCTGCCTGTCTCCTCCTCCACATTGGCCTCACCTGTGACCCTGGGCTTTTCCCAGCCTGGCTGTCTTGTGTTTATACACACACACACATATTATTAATTTATTTTTAGCTGTTCTGGGTCTTCGTTGGTGCACATGGGCTTTCTCTAGTTGCGGCGAGTGAGGGCCACTCTTTCTGCAGTGCACAGGCTTCTCATTGCAGTGGCTTCTCTTGTTGCAAAGCACAGGCTCTAGGCGCATGGGCTTCAGTAGTTGCACTCCGCAGCCTCGGTAGTTGTGACTCATGGGCTCCAGAGCACAGGCTCAGTAGTTGTGGTGCTCAGGCTTAGTCCCTCTGCAGCATATGGGACCTTCCTGGACCAGGGATCGAACCTGTGTCTCCTGCATTGGCAGGTGGGTTTCTCATCCACTGTACTGCCAGGGAAGTCCTGGCTACCTTGATTTAGTCTAGGATGTTCTCCACCTCCTGGCTCCAAGCTCCAAGACGTCCCACCCCCTACCCCCACCCCTCCTCCTCTGTGCCTTGCCTGGCTGCTCTGTGAAGGGCGGGGGTAGCTGGCATCAGATGGGCCAGACCCCACCCCAGGCCCTACTCCAGGGAGGTCCTTGCAGGTTGAAGGCGCCCTCCCTCCCCTTGCCCACACCTGAACCTGCCCCACTCTCCTCTCGGGCAGAGGGACTCCCTCTGAGATGCTCCCTTCCCCAGGAACGTTATCACCCCATTGATGACCCGCCATGGGAGGCTGTGGTCGAACTTCTGGGGGGCACTGAGTGCAGATGGCTACTACGCCCGCTCCGAGGACTACGTGGACATCGTGCAGGGGCGGCGTGTGTGAGTACCTGCAGGATGTGGGGACACCCTCCTCTGTCTTCCGCCTGGCCTCGCCTCCCTCAATATTCCTGTCCTTCTTGTGCTCAAATTCCTGCTGAACTGAAGCAAGGAAGACTGCAGTCAGACACCAGAAGGACTTCCTGACAGTTATCCTGGGGCCATGTGCCCAGAGTAGGGGAATCAAATCAGCACCATCCTGCCCTCCCAGCCTGTGACTTCCCTCTTGTCTGACCCCTGACCCCCAGCCTTTGACTCCACACCATTGCCTGTGACCCCCTCCATCTTCCCCTCTCTCCCTTAGGGGTGTCTGGAATGTACCCTACATCTCAAACATCTACCTGATCAAGGGAAGCGCCCTGCGGGCTCAGTTGCAGGAGACAGACCTGTTCCACCACAGCAAGCTGGACCCCGACATGGCCTTCTGTGCCAATATCCGGCAGCAGGTTAGCTGGGCTGGGCAGTCAGAAGAGGCCCCGTTGATGGGGAAGACGAGTTACCTTGTTCCCATGGGCCCTGTGGCTTCTGAGATCCCAGCAGGACTGCTTACAGGCTGCCAGGCCCTGGTGGGGGCACTTGGGGGCCCAGGTGTGAGGGCTGCCCCTCGGGGTCTGTAGGATCATTTTAGTAGACCCAGTTATCACACTGTCTTTCTCTTTTTTAAAATTTTTGTTTACTTATTTGTGGCTGTGCTGGGTCTTCATTGCGATGCGGGCTTTCCTCTAGGTGCAGTGAACAGGGGCCACTCTCTAGCTGCAGTGCCTGGTCTTCTCATTGCAATGGCTTCTCTTCTTGTGGCTCCCAGCCTCTGGAGCACAGGCTCAATAGTTGTGGCGCACAGGCTTCATTGCTCCATGGCCTGTGGGATTTTCCCGGACCAGCGATTGAACCCACATCTCCTGCATTGGCAGGTGGATACTTTACCACTGAGCCACCAGGGAAGCCCTACACAATCTCTTTTATGTACGTTTCGACAGAACCTAAAGAAAACTGAAGTTTCCACCTTTACTCCAAGTAATGTGCCCAAGAGACGCCCTTACTGTTTCCCTGTGCCCCACCCGATACTATTTTGTGGTTTTTTTTTTTTTAATGTGACAGTGGGATGATGTTTTCCTTGTGCCCACAACTCACTCCAGGATCAGAACTCCATCCTTTTCTTTTGCGCGTTCATTCCTTCACTCCTATTCAGTCCTCCAGGAAGTCTTCCTTGATTGGCTCAGGCCTTGGGCACTTGGGAAATGGAGTGACCCACACTGGGTTGTGAATTTAAATATGGTGGGTAGAGGAGGCCTCAGTCTTGCCCACCGCAGGGGTGGGGTGTGCAGGAGAAGGGAGGCCCTCTTCCATCCGGCCTCTTTTCCCCAGGATGTGTTCATGTTCCTGACCAACCGGCACTCCTTTGGCCACCTGCTCTCCCTGGACAGCTACCAGACCACTCACCTCCACAACGACCTCTGGGAGGTGTTCAGCAACCCCGAGGTGAGGCCCCGGGTGGGTGGGCAGGCATGGGAACAAAAGGGACCTCTGTGATCCTGTGACCTGAGGCACCTCCCTCCCAGAGCCTGACCTTGGCTGGGCTGGGACCCCATGGGCCCCCCTGGCTCCCTCCACCCCAGAGGGCTTGTCAGGCAGGATTCCGGTGTGGAGAGGAGAGTGTCTCTAGAGGCAGCGCCATCTGGTGGAGGAGGGACCGGGAGTTACAGGCTGAGGTTTGTGGTCCAGCTGTGACAGTTAAGCCTGTCCACCTTTGGGGCCTCGGTTATCTTTTTTTTTCAGGCAAGGCTTTATTGGGGCCCCCTCTGCAGCAGTGGGGAGTGAGAACTAACGTCAGGTTCCCTTGCTCACTCTCTCCCTGAGGAGGGGTGAGCTTGTTCCTTCTATAGGGTGAGAGTTGGGTTGTGTCCAGGGGTCTGGCCGGAGTAGTAGCTTAGGTATTTTGCCCTCTGGTGTTGAGTGCAGAGGGCATGCTCAGTACGCTGCTTTTGCTCTTGGTTCTTGAGAAGTGGCAGTGAAGGTTGTTTAGTCCTTCCATTATCTTTTGGCCAGAATCTGTGGGGCCTCAGTTATCTCAGCTCTAAAATGGGTGTGCTATCCCAGCCTGCCTCACCTCTGAGGGTGCTGTGCTGATCAGAGGAGGAGGCAGTCTTGACAGCTTCACTAGATGTTGCAAGCCTGTGGCTGATGTGGGCACAGGCACATACCTGCAGGCGGACCTATACACACAGCACACACATGTATACTCACATGCAAACATGGACTCCCATGGACATACTTGTGTGCCCAAACAGCTCACATGACCCAGCAGGCATAGGCACATACAGGCTCCCCTACTCCCACCCCCACCGCTCCTGCACCCCACCGGGCCTGGCGGGCAGAACTCCCTCCTGGAACAGCCCGTGCAGGTGAGTCCCAGCTGGCCCAGGCTGGCCCGAGGACCCGAGCTCCCTCTCTCCCCACAGGACTGGAAGGAAAAATACATCCACGAGAACTACACCAAGGCCTTGGCAGGGAAGATGGTGGAGATGGTAAGGCCCCAGCACCCTCTGTGAACAAAGCTGCTGGATTTACACCCTGCAGCGGCTGCGGGGGACAGACGGCAGAGCAACAGGGCCAGCTGACCTGGGGGAGGAGCAGGAGCCCCCTTCCTATGCTCTGGTGCTGCTTGGGGCGAGGGAATGCACAGTGGGGTGCCCCCTGCATCTTGATGGCACTTTGTAGCTGGAGTCTTCGGGGCGGAGGGGCCTGAGGCATCTTCCCTGGCCAGAGCAGGAGAGAAGAAAATGTCCCCAACTGTGGTCTCTAGACTGTGGGCCTAGAGTGAGAAACAGATGCTTCCTTCTCTGCTTCTCCTGGAGCCTGTGTCCTCTGCTTCCTGGATTTGCATATTCCTTTCCAGGCTTCGGCAGCTCTGTGACCTTGGCTGAGAAGGGCCAGCTCTGAGCTCTGCTTCCTCCTCCCTTCAGCAGCCTGCTGACCTCCTGCTCCCTGGGGACACTTGTGGGGAGATGGAGGGCTCACAGACTGGGGTTTGGGACTGGACATAGGCCACATGAGGGGCCTTGCCTGCAGCAGGGTCTGCAGAGGGCCATGGGGGCAGCGGGAGGAAGAAGTGATGCTTCTCTGGACCCTGTGACCGAATCCCCACCCTCCTCAGCCTTGCCCGGACGTCTACTGGTTCCCCATCTTCACGGAGACGGCCTGTGATGAGCTGGTGGAGGAGATGGAGCACTACGGCCAGTGGTCCCTGGGAGATAACAAGGTGGGGGTCCAGATGCCTGACTGCGATGGCAGGGTGCTGCCCCTCCCCCATGCCTGCCCTCGGGGCTCTTTTCTTGACAAGCTAGCCAACTTCTCTGGAACTCCTGGAGATGGAGGCATTGGCAGGGGTGCCTGCAGACACTTAGGAGTAGAGGGAGTGAGAAATGGGATGGAGTGTTGGTCTTCAAGTTGCCATTGCTGCTGGGTGACTTAGAGCTGCCTTCGTCTTGAATTGCTAGGTTTCCAGTCCCTGGTTTGTCATTAGAATGATTTTGCTTCCTTCCCCAGATTGGGCATGGAGATGGGGGAGGAATGAGATAATGTGGGATGCAGAAGGATTTGGAAGTGACAGCAGGGTTAAGATCACCAGACACCAGTGTTAGGAAGCAAAGGGCATGGTGCATGTGACAGGCTGTGCATTCCCTGAAGGAGGAATTCATGCCTGCAAGCCTCTTAGAAAGTTCAGGCACCATTTTTAAAGGCACGTGAACCCCTGGGCCTATATGCCGCTGGGACAAGCTAACATCTGGGCTAGCAGCTGGACTAAGCACGGTTCATGGTTCTGCCCAATTGACATACTTGGTGCCAGAGCTCATCTCCAGAACCCAGTAACTCAAATAGCCCACATGGGGGGTCTGATGAACCCTTGTGCTCGCTCCAGCGACCCGGCCAGCACTGGGGCTCTAGTACCCCAACTAACCTGTGGCCTCTGTGTTGGTTTTCTGTGCTGTGTAACAAATCACCACAAAGCTTATCAGCTTAAAACAATGCCATTTATTATCTCCCAGTCTCTGTGGGTTGCGAGTCTGGCTCAGCGTCTCACAAGGCTGCAGTCCTGGTGTCAGCCGGGACTGGGATCCCATCTGAAGCTTGGGGTCCTTTTCCAAGCTCATGTGACAGAACTCACATCCTTGCAGCGGCATCATTTCAGGCAGCTTGCTTTATCTGGGCCAGCAGGACACAAAATCTCTGTCTTCCAGACCCTCCTTGAAGGCCCACCTGAGATGATCTCCCTTTGGATAAACCCAAAGGCGGTAGACATTACATTAATTACATCTCCTGAATCCCTTCACTTTTGTCCTGTAACCTAACCTTATCCCATCAGGTTCACAGGTCAAAGGGAGGGGATTTAGACAGAGCATGTACACCAGCGGGGGCTTCCTGGGTGGCTCAGGGGTAAAGAATCCACCTGCCATGCTGAAGACACAGGAGACGTCAAGGGTTCTATCCCTGGGTCGGGAAGATCCCTTGGAGGAGGGCATGCAACCCACTTCAGTATTCTTGCCTGGAAAATCCCATGGACAGAGGAGCCTGGCAGGCTACAGTCCACGGGGTTGCACAGAGTCAGACACGACTGAAACAACTGAACAGGCACTACACCAGGGAGCTGGAATTTCATGGTGTGTGTTGGGGGGTTGGATCTTACAATTCTGCTTACCAAATTCTCCTTGGTCACGTCTAGGACAACCGCATCCAGGGTGGCTACGAAAACGTGCCAACCATCGACATCCACATGAACCAGATCAACTTTGAGCGGGAGTGGCACAAGTTCCTGGTGGAGTACATCGCCCCCATGACGGAGAAACTCTACCCGGGCTACTACACCAGGGTGGGCGCGCCAGGGGTGCAGCCGGGATGAGGGCGTGGGATGGAGTGGTTGGGGCTTGCCGGGGAGGAAGGCGTTCCCGGCTTGGGGGAGAGTTTACTGAATATTTAGTCTCCAGGAGTGGCGTCTCCTCCCTTCAGGGGTGAGGCTAGGCCCCCGGAAGGTGGGGCCTCGGGAGGCGGGGTCCCGGGAGGCGGATGCTGTGGGCGGGGTCTCGGGAGTCATCTAGTTGGTAAGGGGAGGCCATTCTGCCTCCATCCGGGACTCACTTTGCGTCCTTCTCTGTATACTTAAATCCTGCTCCAGAGGCTCCTATGCTAGTCCACCGAACAAGCCCGTTAGCTGGCTGGCATGCCCATTCCTTTAGCTCCTTCCCTTTTGTGTCTGGCTGCCTTTTTTGACTTTTGCCCTCCTTCACTCAGTCACCTCCTCCTTGTTTACCCTGGTTTTCTCCAAACACCTGCTCTGAGTGTGCCAGGGCCTTGCTCCCAAGGAATCACCAGCCAGAAAGAGTCGTGAGGGTTACGTTCATTTCCTCCCTTCTCTTCCTCCCACCCCTGCTCTCCATCTCCTTCTCCCGCTCTTCCCTTCCTCCCTCCACATCCTCCCTTTCTTTACTTTTCCTTCTCTTCCTTCCCTTCCATCCCATGTTTTAATTGAGAACCTTGTCTGTGCCAGACACTGGAGAACACAGCATAAGCAGATGTGCCGTCTTGGTCGACTTTGCAGCGATCGGATGAGGGGTCCCTTCTGTGCACCGCTGCCTTTCCCAGCATTTGGGGGCCTCTCTAACTCCAGTTCTCTTGTCCTGCTTCCTTGGCGCAGGCCCAATTTGACCTGGCCTTTGTCGTCCGCTACAAGCCTGATGAGCAGCCCTCGCTGGTGCCACACCACGACGCCTCCACCTTCACCATCAACATCGCCCTGAACCGGGTTGGAGTGGATTATGAGGTGAGCAGGGGGCACCTTGGGCCAGGGGCGGGGCAGGGGCAGGGGCTGACTGGGGAGTAAGCAGCTCACAGGGTGGCCAGTCAGGGTATGCCAGTGCCAGAGAACCCTAGAGAGAGGGTGCCTGGTGCGTGGAGACGGCTTATTGGAAGAGGTGGGCTCAGAGCACAATTTGTTTGGGGGGAGAAAGCTTTAGATACAACAGAGCAAGGATTCGAGATGTCTGGGGGCCAGACTGGCTGGGCTTGGGTCCTGCCTTCCTCTCACCAGCTCTGTGTAATGTGTAACCAGGTACGTTTCTTAGCATTTCCCTCATATCTTAGATGGGAAAACCTAGAGGACCCCCCTGTAGAATTGTGAGAATTAAATGAGCTCATCCAGGTAATTGCTTATGTGAATCCATAATAAGTAATCAAGGCAAATAATAGCTATTTTAGTAATAAAAAGTTTAGGGTTTTCATCACTCTTGAAATAAGAGGGCAGCTTTGGGAATGGCAGGACAAGATCAGAGCAGGTGTGGGGCACAGGCTTGTGATCAGAGGGGTGGACGGGGAAACCAGGAAGACAAGAGGGTGCGGAGGGAGTAGTTGGGGGCCTCAGGGCCCCAAGGAAGGGCCTCTAGGTGTGATCAGCTAGGGAGAGGACCGTTTATTCACCATTTACTCCTTAAGCTGCTATTTTCTTTTAAAAGTCTTTGTGGAATTTGTTACAATATTGTTTTTACTTTTTGTTTTTTTTGGCCATGAGGTATGTGGGATCTTAGTTCCCTAACCAGGAATCTAACTCACATCCTCTGCGTTGGACAGCAAAGTCTTAACCGCTAGACTGCAGGGGAAGTCCCAAGTTACTATTTACAAAAGCTTCTGGGGACTCAGCCCTGGGCAGGCATTGTGAAGGACACCCATAAAACACCTATCATTTTTTTGAGAGTTTACAATATATCAGGGGTTTTCATAGGGGACAGTGTTCCCCTCTCAGCAGACATTGGCGATAACTGAAGACATTTTCAGTTGTCCCAACTATGAGGGTACTATTGGCATCTCTTGGGTAGAGGCCAGGGGTACCCAGGACAGCTCCCCCATAAGCAAGAATTACCTGGCTCATGTGATGATAATTGTACAGCAGTGTAAATGTACTTATTATCATTGTACACTTGAAAATGATTATGATGATAAAGTTTATGTTATGTGTATTTGCCACAGTTAAAAAATAATTATCTGACCCAACATGTCCATAGTGCTAAGGTTGAGAAACCCAGCCCTAAGCTAGCTCTTACTTGTATCTTCTCATTTAATTCTCACAACCCTGTACAGTTTAATGCCTATTTTCCAGAAGGGCAAACTGAGGTTCAGGTTGGTCACAGAGTCACTGCCCAGTGCTGCCTGCCTCCAAGGCCAGTGCTTCTGATTCCTTGCTCTTTGCAGAGTGTCTCCCTTAGGCAGCTCATGGCTGTCGCTCACAGGGCATCCCCGGGCAGGCTGTACTGAGGGGCCCCTTGGCTGTGATGGCTCAGATGGGAGAAGGGGGGTGGGGGTGGGGTGGGGGGAGGGCCTGTTGTCCCCTTGGGGAACTGGCACTTCCTGTTGGGTAATTGACACTTCCTGTCTCGCAGGGTGGAGGCTGTCGGTTCCTGCGCTACAACTGCTCCATCCGAGCCCCACGGAAGGGGTGGACCCTGATGCACCCCGGGCGACTCACACACTACCACGAGGGGCTCCCCACCACCAAAGGCACTCGCTACATCGCAGTCTCCTTCGTCGATCCCTAACTGGCCGGAAGTGGCCACCACGGACCTTTTCCTCTTGGTCAACAACCACTGCCCAGCAGCCTCCGGCGCCTCGGGGCCCAGGGAACGAGGATCCAGCCTCCAGGCTCTTGACCTCTTACTGCTTTTGAGCCACCTTCAGAGAGATGGGGCCGCAGGCCAGAGGCAGAGCACAGCTCCTTGGCTGGGACCTTCCTGGTGCTCTGGATGTCTTCCCGGGAAAAACTGTTCACTTTCACTGCTTTGTAGCAACTGGTCTTTTCTCACCCATCTTCCTGAAAAACCCAGTCCCACTTCTTCTGCTTCTTCCAGGGGGCAGTGCTTGAGCACAACAGGGGCTGACCCAGCTGCCCAGAGAGACTCTAGGGGTGAGAAGTCACACCCCAGAGCTTCTCCCCAGCAGAGCTGCAGCCTTGGGGCCTTCTGCTCCAGGGTTGACACTGAGACCTGGGTCAGACTCAAGTCCCCACATGACCGTGGGACTGCAGCAGCCCCATCCTCCCTGGCTCCCATCATGGGAGCAGAACACTGTCCCTTGGAGATGGTGACTCAGAAAACCTCCTGGGAGACAGGAAGTACATGGATGTCACAGCTCCATCCTCTGCTTGACCTTTGCTGGGGGTGGGGCAGAGCAGGGAGTGGTGTATCTGCACACTGCACTGCGTCATCCTGTCCTGGATGCCTCTGGAGAGAGGGACAGACAGAAACAGCGTTCCTATTAAAGGTCATTCAAACCACTGAGGGGGAGATGCTGGGGTAGGCGGGTGTGCACGTTTCAGGGCGGGTGTCTGCAGGGAGAGGTTTTAATAGCGAGGAAGGCTGGCTCTGTCAGCAGATTGGGTGACTTGGGTCTCTGTCTCATTTGTACATTTCATAAACCCTCCATATGAGCCAGGCCCTGCTACCTGGGGTGCATGGTGTCATCTCCCAAGATCCAAACCAGTGTCACTCTCCTCTGAAGCCTTTGCTGACCCTCCTTGCACACATGAATATCAGGGAACAGAGAACTTCTGGTGGTCCTGCCACACCCTGGGCAGATTTGTAGCATCCATAACATGTCAAGGCATTTGTTAATGTTATGAAGTGTTAGTTGCTTGGTTGTGTCTGACTTTTTGTGACCCCACGGACTTGAGCCTCTCTCCATGGGATTCTCCAGGCAAGAATGCTGGAGTGGGTAGCCATTCCCTTCTCCAGGGGATCTTCTTGACCCAGGGATTGAATCTGGGTCTCCCGCATTGCAGGCAGATTCTTTACTGCCTGAGCCACCAGGAAAGCCCATTTATTAATAATAAGTGCCAGCCTCTGTCCACCCCTGCTGTGGGCTGGCCATCATGCATGTCAGGCACTCAGCATGCAGTCTTCTGGGGTGGGGACTGACATTGCCTTTCTATAGGTGAGGAAATGTAGGCTTGGAGGGGCCAAGTAATTGACCTGAAGTCACAGAAGTGCGTGCCAAGGATGGGGATTTGAATATGATTTCAGTAGAAATCTGGTCCCTGCCCCACCCCCACCTCCTAGGTACCCTGTAGTCATGGATGGGGACAGAAAAAAAACAAAATGCAGTTCACTGTGAACCCAGGATGATAAATGTCACAACGGCTGTAAGAACTGTGGAGAGCTTAGTTTCTCTAGGTGATTTTTGCCCCCCAAGGGCCATTTGGCAATGTCTAAAGGGATTTGACGTGGTCACAACCTGGGAAGGGGGTTGGAACGCTGCTGGCAGTAGTGGGTCGGGGCCAGGAGTGATCCTAGACATCCTACAAGACATCCCGGCCTCCAACAAAGACTTGACCCCAATACCAGTGGTGCTGAGACTGAGAAGCCTGCTGGTTGTGCTTTAGTCGCTAAGTTGTGTCCGACTCTTGAGACCCCATGGACTGTAGTCTGCCAGGCTCCTCTGTCCATGGGATTCTCCGGGCAAGAATACAGGAGTGGGTTGCCATTTCCTTCTCGAAGCTATCTTCCCAACCCAAGGATCAAACCTGGGTTTCGTGCATTGCAGGCAGATTCCTTACCAACTGAGCCATGGGGAAGCCGAGAAGCCTGCTAGCAGATGCCATTTAAGCTGGGCCTTGGAGGGGGAGGAGGTTTCCAATAGGTAGAGACATTCTCCAGGTCAAGAGATGGAGCTGTCAAGGCATAGGCGGGACTGAGAAGCAGGTTGGCTGGTATGGGTGATGTGGACGGGATCAGATTGCAAAACCCATTTTCTGTGGCTAAGGAGAGTTGGACTTTATTTAGTTGGAGTCATTCAAGTGTTTTTCATATGTGTCCTGAGGAGATAGTGTTTTTTTTTCTAAATTAAAAAAGTTGAAGTATAATTCATTTACATGTTTCAGGTACACAGCAAAGTGATTCCATTATATATACTTTTGCAGTATAGGCTATTGGGCTTCCCTGGTGGCTCAGTGGTAAAGAGTCTGCCTACCAAGCAGGAGATGTAGGTTTGATCTCTGGGTTGGGAAGATCCTCTGGAGAAGGAAATGACAACCCACTCCAGTATTCCTGCCTGGGAAATCCCATGGACAAAGGAGCATAGGGTCACAAAAGAGTCAGACATGACTTAGTGACTGAACAATAACAAGATTATTACAAGATATTGAATATAGTTCCCTGTGCTTTACAGTCAGTCCTTGTATACAACAATAGTTGTGTTATCTGTTAATCCCAAATTCCTAATTTATCCCTTCTCTCTAAAAATAAGTTTTTATTTTAAAATAGCCCATGGTGAAGGGGCTTCCCAGGTGGTGCTAGTGGTAAAGAACCTGCCTGTCAATGCAGGAGACCTAAGAGACGGGAGTACAATCCCTGGGTCAGGAAGATCACCCTGGAGAAGGGAATGGCAGCCCACTCCAGTATTCTTGCCTGGAGAATCCCATGGACAGAGGAGTCTGGCAGGCTACAGTTTATAGGGTTGCAAAGAGTCAGACATGACTGAAGCAACTGAGCATGCGTGCAGTTCATGCACTGTGAATTCAAACAGTGCAAATCTTAATCTCTTTCCCACCTCTGACCCCCAGCTTTCTAGTTCTCCCCGGGAGTGACATGTCTATTCAGTTTCTTGGGTGTCCTTTCTGAACTGGTCTGTGCCATACAAGTGTGTGTCTTAGGGTTGCTTTTAAGTGTTAACCTTTTTCCGATGCCAAATGCAATTCATGTCCACCGTGGAAATGTCAAAATAGAAATAGGTAATGTGGAAGAGTTGTCCTGCAGTTTTACCCCACCCCTGCCCTGTGCCCTGACAATCACACCATCAGCCAAGTGGAGGGAGTCTGGTCATTGGAGGCCTCAGAGCTTGATGCAATGCTTCAGAGAGAAAGTAGGGTGCTGGTTGGAGGCTCCTGCTAGAAGGCTGGGGAAGGATTCCAAGGCTTCTGCAGTGGCTCAAGCAAGTGACCAGCACCTTGGCCAGAGCTTGCAGGAAGGAATGGACAGGAAAGATGCTTAGGAGGGAGAACCTTCAGGCCTCCTCAAAGAAGGGAAATGGAATTTATTTCATGCCCTCGGAGAACGGACAGTTCACTTAGCCAGGGAGTTTGGAGGAGGAAGCAATCAGACAGCTGCTCTATGAGGTAGGAGTACAGGTTTGGAGGCAGGGTCTGGGTGTGGCCTCACAGTCCAAAGTCTGACTCTCAGGAGGGGAGGCTACTAGTTCAGTTAGGACAGAAAGGGTGGAACAGCTCCTTCTGACCTCACTGGGAGCTGATAAGCTGGTCCAGTTGTTATTCAATTGCTAAGTCATGTCCAACTCTTTGCAACCCCATGGACTGCAGCACACCAGGCTTTTCTGTCCTTCACTATCTCCTGGAGTTTGCTTAAATTCATAGCCATTGAGTTGATGATGCCATCCAACCATCTCATCCTCTGTCACTCCCTTCTTCTCCTGCCCTCAATCTTTCCTAGCATCAGGGTCTTTTCTAATGAGTTGGCTGTTCGCATCAGGTGGCCAAAGTATTGGAGCTTCGGCTTCAGCATCAGTCCTTCCAACGAATATTCAGGGTGGATTGCCTTTAGGATTGACTGGTTCAATTTCCTTGCTGTTCAAGGGACTCTCAAGAGTCTTCTCCAGCACCACAGTTTGAAAGTATCAATTCTTTGTTGCTTGGCCTTCTTAATGGTCCAGTTCTCACATCCATACATGATTACTAGAAAAACCACAGCTTTGACTATAAGGACTTTTGTTGGCAAAGTGATGTCTCTGCTTTTTAATATGCTGTCTAGGTTTGTCATGGCTTTTCTTCCAAGGAGCAAGTGTCTTTTAATTTCAGTCCCATGAAAAGTATGAAAAACATTGGTCCAGAGGCAAACAATTTATTGAGGTATCTGTGGCAAGATTATACCCTAGAGCAGTGCAGTCCAGTAGAGACAATGTTGGCTTTCCATACCCAAATACCTATTTGCACATGGAGGGAGCTGTTCTATGCCATTTTATATAAGGGACTTGAGCATCCGAGGATTGTGGTACCTGAGGGAGATCCTGGAACCAATCCCCTGCTGATACCGAGGAACTACTGTATAATATGAACCATTAATCTGAGTGTTTTTCCTTAAACTCCACACAATATTCCACTTATGACACTTCTGGTCACCAAATGTGTGTGGGTTTTCCCCACACCAAGCATCCTCCAATTCTGAGTAGGCACAGAAAGGGTGTCCTACAAATTTAACTCAATTTTGACACTATTTATAAAGAAGGCTGACTGCTGAAGAATTGATGCTTTTAAACAGCGGTCTTAGAGAAAGAGATCAAACCAGTCAATCCTAAAGGAAATCAACCCTGAATATTCACTGGAAGGACTGACGCTGAGGCTGAAGCTCCAATCTTTGGCCACCTGATGCAAAGAGCCGACTCATTAGAAAAAACCCTGATGCTGGGAAAGATTGAAGGCAGGAGTAGAGGACAACAGAGAACAAGATGGTTGGATGGCATCACCGACTCAATGGATATGAGTTTGAGCAAGCTCCGGGAGACAGTGAAGGACAGGGAAGCCTGGTGTGCTGCCGTCCGTGTGGGGTTGAAAAGAGTCAGACATGACTGAATGGCTGAACAACAACAAAGCATCAGATCCCATAGACTAAGGGCTCAGTCCCACCAGACTGTCCCCACTTCAAATGCCAACAGCAAGTCCAAGTTGTCACCTGTGCTTCTGACTAACCATTTATAAACTAGAGATTCCCATGATCCCTCCCCTCTCAAGTTTGATTAAATTTACTACATTGGCTCACAGAATTCAGGAAAATAGTTTACCTACTAGATTACTGGTTTATTATAAAAAGATATCACTTAAGAACAGCTAGGACTTTCCATGGGCTTCCCAAGTAGCTCAGTGGGTAAAAAAAATCTGCCTACAATGCAGGAGACACAAGAGATGCAGGTTTGATTCCTGGATCAGGAAAATCCCCTGGGTAAGGACCTGGCAATCCACTCTAGTATTTTGCCTGGAGAATCCCATGGACAGAGGAGCCCAGCATCCATGGGGGTAGCAAAGAGTTGGACACGACTAAAGTGACTGAGCACAGCATAGCACAGGACTTTCCTGGTGTCACAGTGGATAAGAATCTGCCTGCCAGTGCATGGGACACAGGTTCGATCCCTAGTCCAGGAAGATTCCACGTGCTGCGGAGCAACTAAGCCTGTGTGCCACAACTACTGAGGCTGTTCACTAGAACCCAAGAGCTGCAGTACTGAAGTCCTCATGCCTAGAGCCTGTGCTCTGCCACAAGAGAAGCCACCACAGTGAGAAGTCTGCACGCTGCAACTAGAGAGTAGCTCCCACTTGCTGCAACTAGAGAAAAAGTCTGTGTAGCAACGAAGACCCAGCATAGCCAAAATTAAATAAATAAATGAATAAAAAAATTTAATAAAAAGGACAGCTGGATGAAAGATACATAGGACAAGGTATGTGGGAAGGAGTGATGAGTTTCCATGCTATTTCTGGGTGCACCCGCCTCCCAGCACCTCCATGTGTTCACTAACCTGGAAGCTCTTTAGACTGTAGTTCAGGGCTTTTTATGAAGACCTCATTATGCAGGTATTAAAGCATGCAAGTAGCTAGATATCAGCAGAGAAAGCTCGAGCCAGATGGCAGAAAACCACACATCTGTAATGGTCAGACAAAGAAAAGCAGAAACCTCCAGACTGAGAGGAAACCATACATTTTGGGGTGATAAGTGTACTGGAGGCAGACAAAGAGAGGTGAGAAAAGGTGGGAATCTCTGGTGTCTAAACCTAACCTGTTGCTCATTATGTTCTCATTACAATAAAATCAGCCTTGCAGACAAGAAGTACCCATTACACACTGATGCCACAACACTTTCAATCTAGGCTAAATAAGGACAAAAATCCCTCCTCCCCTCCAGAAGGTGAAGCTGGGGTGAAAATCAGGGAATATGACCCCTAAGCCTGCAGTTCCAAATGAATAGTCCACCCTTTCATTTGTATGTACCACATAACTGGCTTGCTAAGAAAACTCGGGGCAGCTACTTGCCTGTGTCCGCTCTCCCTTTGAGAGCGTGATTGATGAGCGATAGTCGCTCAGTTATGTCCAACTCTTTGGGACCCCATGGACTGTAGCCCACCAGGTTCCTCTGTCTATGGGATTCTCCAGGCAACAATACTGGAGCGGGTTGCCATTTCCTTCTTGAGACTGTACTTTTGCTTAAATAAATTCTTGCTTTTCTTTCTTAACCTCCCTGTATCTGAATTCTTTCTGTGACAAGAATTTTTCTTTTACTGGGAATATACACACAGTTGATTAAATCATTGACCGTTAGCGATCAAGTCAATCTCCAACTCCTCTCTCAGGAGGTGGAGCAGGGTGGCAGGGCTGAAAGTTCCAACCCTTCTAATCAAGAGATTGGGTTTCCCTGGCAACCAGCCCCCATCCTTAGGAGCATTCCAAAAGTTGTCTCATTAACATAAATTCAGTTGTGGCTGAAAGGTATAATTCATAAAAGACAGTCATTTCATCTTTATCTGAATAGCTCTGAAGGTATTTCATAAACAGAGGACAAAACTAAATATAACAAATGATGCCCCTGTGGCTCTTATATAGGTAATTACCAGGTATTTAGGAGCTCTGTGGCAGGAACAGTGAATGAAGATCAAATAGTTATTATTATAAACCACAATATCACAGCAAGCCAGTTGTGTAATTTTAGATTTTTTAGTAGCCCCATTTTAAATAGTAGAAGGGAACAGGTGAACTTCATTTTAGTAGTATATATCATTTAACCCAATTTATCCCAAAATACTATATCATTACACACAACATAACAATATGAGATCGTTGACATTCCTTTCCCTACTGAGTCTTACACATCTCAGTTTGCACTGGCAACATTTCAGGAGCTTGCTTGTGGCACATGGCTAGGGGCTACCATACTGGAGAGCACAGCCTTGGAGCCTTCTCTGCCGTCGCTGAGGCCACCAGGAACCTGTTTACTGCTGTGTCCCAATGCCTGGCACATAATGAGGCCTAGTGAGCTGCCATATGTGAGCTGGGGTAATCTCCCCTCTGAGCCAGCTGGGGCTGCTGTGAAGGTTAGAACGATATACCCTGGGCACCCTGCTCAGTGACTGTTGCTATTCTTACTTCCTCAAAGTCAGGTGAAGGGCGGCAGGCTCAGGCGTGCTTCCTGAATTTCTCTTGAGAGCTCTTCTCTATAATTACCAAACGCAAGCGTGGATTGCAGAGCAGACAGGCTCTGGCTCTTGGGGTCGGGCTCTAGGGCAACAAACGGAAGAGAAGAGCGGGAACCTCTAACCTACGCCCTTGGTTTCTTTTTCCCTTGACAGCTCGTGGCCCCGCCCACCCCAGCCCTGACCGGCCCCTGGCGGAACTACAGCCCCCATGATGCAGCGAGAGTCCCGAAAGTACGTCATCGGTTTGGGAAGCCCTGGCGATGAATAAGAGCGCCGAGGCGCTTCTCTTGGACCTGAGCCACCTGACCCCTGACCCATAAGGGTTAGTAGGGTGGAACTCACTGAGCTCGGAGTCCACCGACTCACGGGGACCAGAACGGCGAACCTGCGACGGCTAGTGACGCGCTCGTCCTCCCTCCTCCTTTCGCCTCTGCTGGGAGTGGCGCTCGTTGGTGACGTCGGGGGTATGATGGCCGCTGGGAGGCTAGGAAGGTGAAGGTGAGAGGGCGAGTGTGTCGGGTAGTGGGGCCCTACCCGGCCCTACAGGGCGAGTCCTGGATACCCCAGCGTGAGCCGGTGGGACGCCGGGTTCCCGAAGGCTCAGGATCTGGGCCAGCGGGCGTCCCCACGCTCCCGCTTCGCCGCCGGGCCCTCCGCGGCCCTTGGAGGAGGGGGCGGGACTCGGGGTTCGGGACTTGGGGGTGGGGTCTCCAGAGGCTTCTTGTCACTCCCCCGCCTTCCCGCTTTCTCACCCTTCCCTGCTAGATTCTGTTCTTGCCCTTTCCCCATTTCTTGTCCAGTTCTCTAAATTTGCCAGCATTTATTCAGCACATGATAGGTGCCCATATTCATCATCGTAGGCGCCTCAGTTTGGGCACTTACTGCCCTGGCAGTTGTCGCTTTACTTGTTTGGCTTGTGGATGGACGGTAAGCTCCGTTGAGGGCAGGGGCTGTTTTTTATCCATCGCTAACTGTAGCGCCTAGCACGCGCACACACATATATGCACACACATGCGTGCACACACGTGCACACACACACAAGGCAGACGGAAAATGTACATAACTAGCTGCTTGGACGCTTGAAGCCAAAACTGCCCATTCCTATTTCCATCTGTTGTGAGCCTTGATTGCCCTATTTCTTTAATTTCTCTATCTGTTCTCTTTCTCTCCTCCCAGAAAGGGCTCTGACTGTCACCCTTGCCATCCCCAAGAGTGAGGTGAGCCCCCTCCATATAACTGAAAACAAGTGAGGCTTGCAGTCAATGGGAGGGAGGCCATATCTCAGTTCCAAGCTTGGCTTCTTAACTCGCAGTTCATAAATCTTTAAATATTCCAAGCCTGTCTTTGCACTGTGGAATTGAGAGTCAAGTAAGACATTTTACAGCATCTGACAGATCGAGGCCTTCAGTAAGTTCCACTTCTCTGTCTCAACTCCACCTTCCTGTCTCTGGTCCTCAGTGCCACAGCCCTCAAGCCTAGTCCTTGAACTGGTTCTGCCCTCTCCTGTGGTCCCTCTGGATGTGCTTTTACCAGAGTCCCAGCACATGGCTGAACACGTGTTTGTGCACACCCAGGCTTGGCCCTGAACCCGTGGGTTGTTTTTCCCCAGGGCACTTCCTCACCTACCACCCCAGTACCTCAGTGAGTAAACTTCCCTCAGGGATGAGTTTGTTTGGCTTTTTAAACCTAACTAGACTTGTTTGGCACCCTTTTTTTCCCCTGCCTGCTGACTTGTCCCTTTGCTTTTCTAGTAACTCGGAACTGGAGGAGTCGTTCAGTAGCCATCTTCAACCTGAGACAGGAGGGAGGAGAACTCAAATTCTTTTCCTCTTTTTGACCCAGCCCGTGTTCATGATGCCTACCCTGTGAAAGTCTCTCACCATCGGAAAAGTAAGTGGTAGCCGAGACATCTGGCACCCTGGAATTGTGGGGAGTGGAAAGGGGTGTACTCTGCTGGCCATCTAGTGCCGAATCTCTTGGACAGGGGTCTCTTGAACAGAGCTGGATTTTTCCAACCTGTGTTGGAAAAACTGTCTCCTTTCACATGATTTTACTGGTTGCTGAGAAAGCCCGTTTAAAGATTGACGGTTAAGAAAATGGCTGGGATCTGGGCTGCCTGAAGAGCGAGTCTCTATCTCCCTCATTTGTTCTCTGCTGTGCTGGCTCCTCTGTCCCCGTCTCTGCCCGCCGGAAGTTGGGTCACTGGCTCCTTATCACAGTTCTTCTAAGAGTCTCCTCTGCCTCTTTACTGCGTATACTCTTTTGTTTCAATTTATCAGCTTTTCCTCTGTTCCAGTTGTACCAGCAGACGATCTGTGGATCCATTTTATTTTCCCTGCTAGGAGTCGCTGTGCATGAAACTGGGTAAGGAGGTGGTGTGGACTCAGGGACTGTGCTTGGGATCTAAACACACCTTGGAGTGAATTTTGTGGCTGCTGTCCCTGCACCCACGGCACCTAATCCTCCTCCACTAATAGCCCAGGTTGAGGCTGAGCTTTTCAGTACCTGCAAGTGCTAGTAGCATTTTAGAATTGGTTTTAGTTTAGTATCTGTTACTACTATGCCCCCAGCAGTTTTTTGTCATGGGAGAAGGCGACTTCTAGGATGAATGAGGCTTTTCCCAAAGTATGATCCTTCTCCTGTTATGTAGAAGGTTTTCTTCAGATAAGTTTGTGAAATGCATCATTAAATACAGTTAAGTGAGAGTCATTACAGCAAGCCTTCCTTCCCAAAGTCTTAGTTGTGCTCGTGTGCTACAGTGCAGGGGGAGACTGTAGAATGTGGTGTTTTACAAATGGATTCTTCTGTGGAGTCCTGTGTGTATGGAACATTGGCTGCATTAGAGTTCTGTGGACCGCACTTTGGAAAATGCTAGTGTTAGCTCTCTGAAACCATGACCTCAGAAAGCGCTTTGAGGCAGTCGCAATAGCTTGATGGGTGCCACTTGGTGGATAGCTGATACTGGAGCTTGACTCTGGCCCAGCTACGCCTGGGGGACTGGCTCCGCATGTCTGCTGTGAGCCCTGTGGTGAAGTAGGGGCTATCAGGGCTTTCCAGAGGAGGATCAGGAACCAGCTGCTTCCCCTGACTCTGAAAGCCTAGGAAGCCAGCTGGTGGAATCCCGAGATAGTGGGACCCAGTCTTGGAGTGTGTGTGTATTTGCAACTGTGGTCCATTTGTGCACATATGTATGCCAAGCTCACTCTTTGGAAGGATTATATCCTGGAATCTGACAGATTTGATCAACTCTGTTGACTCATTGAACTCTAAATACTAAGAAACAGATGCTTTGCCAAAGGCTGCTTTTTAAGAGAAAAGTAAATACATGTATCCCAGGTTTAGAAGGGTAGGAAGGTAATCTCCTTTAGGGGCACTCACTAACTCAAACCATGTCTCTCACAGCTGTGGAGGAGGAAAGTAGAAATGGAAATAGGTCACTGCTCTGTATCAGAGGCTGGCTTTCTAGAAGCTCACAAATTAGATGGTGAGAAAGTGAAAAATCCTGAAAGTCTGGTAAGGTTGCATGGGCTCCATGCAGATGTCAAGGAAGGCTTCATGGAGGAGGTGACACTAGAGTTGGGTCTAGAAGGACAGGAGGCGTAGGCCAAATGGGTGAATAAGGGCAGAGAATTCCAGGCTGAAAGCAGCATGTGTAACACAAACATAGACTCTCAACTCAGGCATGAATAAGGGCAGAGAAATTAGTTTGGAGGGGTTGGTGGTAGGGTGCACCTGGGAGGTTCAGGCATGCAGCTACAGGCTGGGGAATGTGAAAGCAGGGCAGCCCCTGGACAGGCTGCCATCTGAGCAGACCAGGTGACCTTAGAGCACTCGGCTTTAACTCACGTGCATGCTGTTGAATCTTGCACTTACTGAACACTAACGCCTCTGGCGTCATATCCTTTGGGCTTGCAAAGAATGAGCAGAACTTGAAAGCGCCTGTTCCTAAAAGCCCCACTGATACCTGGGAACTTGCTGCCTGCAAGCAAGTCACTTCTGGGGCGGGGCACTACTGAGCCTCACCCCTGAGCAGACCTGTGCCTCGATCCCTATGGTAGCCATGGGTTGGCTGTGGGCGTGCTGATGATGGAATTGCGTCTGCTCACCCCCGAAGGCTGCCTGTTCCAGGGGTAGTCCTGTGATCTTGCTGGTAGAGTTTATTACTGTTGCTGTTTGATAGTATGTAAATCTACCTTTGAGCTTGTGCCGTGTCATCTTTCATCTTCTCACGGACTCTGCGTGATATCTTGTTTGTACACATGACAACTCCAAGGCTCTGAGGTTTAAACAGCCCAGAAACAGCACAATCACGATTTGAACCCAGCTCTCTCTGATTCCAGAATCTCATCTGCAGCGCCAGCTACCTTGTGAGACCCTGTTCTCCTTCTGGTGACTTTCCTCTTCTGCTTACGTGTATCCCCTATGTCTCTAAGAGTCTTTCCTGCTGGGCCACAGGGAGCGTGATAGCAGTGTACTCTCCTTTTCTGCTTTGGAGGAGCCAGAGGTATTTTCTTCCCCTTCTTGGAGCGATGCTGTCTTTCTTGTATTTCTTAATTCTGTTTATTTATTTATTTTTGGCTGTGCTGGGTCTGCTGTGTAACGGCTTTCCTCTGGTTGCAGGGAGCTACTCTCTAGTTGTGGCGCTTGGGCTTCTCATTACTGTGGCTTCTCTTGTTGCAGAGCACAGGCTCTAGGGCTCAAGGGCTTCATTTATTGCAGCTCCTGGGCTCTGGCTCAATAGTTGTGGAGCACGGGCTTAGTTGCTTCTCAGCATGTTGGATCTTCCAGAACCAGGGATAGAACCCTGTCTCCTGCATTGGCCGGTGGATTCTTTACTGCTGAGCCACCAGGGAAGCTCCATCTGCTGTCTTTCTTCCTTATTTTGTTCGACAATTATTTGTTTATTTGGCTGCGTCAGGTCTTAGTTGCAGCAGTGGGATCTTGGGTGTGTCATGCAGGATCCTTCGTTGCAGCGCTGGGACTCTCTAGTTGCGACCTGTGGGCTGAGTTGCTCTGTGGCACGTGGGGTCAAAGTTCCCCAACCAGAATTGAATGTGCGTCCCCTGCATTGCAATACAGATTCTTAACCACTGGACCACCAGGGAAGTCCCTATCTTTCTTACTCATGCCCTTGATAGTAGGCGCCATGCTAAGAAAATCTCACAGCTGTGGTATATTCCTAAGGAGGAAGGCAGAAATGAACACACAGTCACTTCTCTCATTTCTCCAGAAATCTTGAACATTGAAAAGTAACTTGTAGCTTTCGATAAAACATGTGGGTTCCCATTTCCCTGTAGGTCTCTTTCTCCTCACTCTTTGGGATGGTTAATTCCTAAGGGCCGGTTTTCAGTTATTAGGAATGTTTGTTTTTTTTTTCTGCTTCTCAGGAGCTGGTTCAGCATGCTTTGGCAGTTTCTCTGTAGGTTCACTCCTGGACAGTACCCTGTCATCTCCCAGATAGAGTGCGTGCCCGGTCAGGTGGAGAGCAGGTGGCGCTGTGATTAGGGTGGCAGGGGAGGGAGGGATCGACAGGGAAGGGCTGAGTGTTGAGGAGGGCATATCCAGGCGTACACAGCTGTGCACACCGCCCTTTATCCTTGAAAAGGCCTTTTTCCTGGGACTTGCCAGGGTTTTGAGGGCTCTGCTGAAGAAATGGCACTGTGCGTGGTGGGGACTCTGAGGAACTTTGGTTCAGGGACTGCCAGCTGCAACTGGGGACCAGCTTCCCTAGTCTGTCTGCCTCTTTTGACTTTGAGTAAAGATCTCTAGGACTCTGGAGTTAAGCCTCATGGCCCCTAGCTTGTTATTGCCATGTGAAAAAACCAAAACTAGGCCACAAAGTTGTGCATGTGACTGAGGACTGAGTAAGGGCAAAAGAGCTACCACACAAAAACAGACTGGGGTAATAAGCAGCTGTTAACAGTGCCTGTTGTAGAACTGTGAGGTTGTGGACTTTTTCCCCTTTAGTTCCCACGTTTTCTACAGTAGACACATTTATAAGGAAAAGATAACAGTAAACATTTATAAGTATAAATTGTAGAAGTAGACCACGTTCATTTGAGGATCAGCCCTCCTTGCCATCCTCCCCACTGGCAACCAAAGATAAGAATAAAAACAAAGAAATAAAACCTGATAGGATTTAGGGCCATCAGTGCTGGGCAGCAGAGTGGCCAAGGAGGGGGGTGGAAGTGCCTGACCTTGAGCATCACTTTGCTTTCACTGCTCTGAGTGTTCAGTGCCTTTTCTCAGTGGGTGATGTATAGAAAATAAGTGCGATTTCTGTCATTCTTTTCTGGCTAAGACTCAGAGGAGGACATCTCTGTATGTTACCTTGTGGTTCCCCCATCTTTCTCTGAGGTGGGTGAGGCAGGCCTGTCCTTGTTCACCCAGCAGGGAACAACCAGAACTGGACCCGAGGTCCGGGCCCTGGGTGCCCACACTGATAGGAAGATGGGCCCAGGCGGTCCCTTCCTGGTTTTGAGATGCAGGCTCTGATCTCACTGGCCGCAATCTGGTCCTCGAGGGCCCATGTTCTGGACCCTCGCGTTCTTCTGCACCCCAGCAAAAGGTCCCTGGGTTCACTCACATGTCTGCTCTCTCACAGCGCGATGTCCCTGCTCTTCTCTCGATGCAACTCCATTGTCACAGTCAAGAAGGATAAGAGACACATGGCTGAAGTGAATGCTTCCCCGCTCAAGCACTTTGTCACCGCCAAGAAGAAGATCAATGGCATTTTCGAGCAGCTGGGGGCCTACATCCAGGAGAGCGCCACCTTCCTGGAAGGTGAGACGGGCACCCTGCTCAGCCAAGCCCACTCCTGTCAGCCTTAGTATATAGGGGGCAGAATTGGGGACAGGGAGGTACAGCCCTGCCCTTGACAAGCTCACACCCAGGTGGGTTGTCACCTCAGTGGTACTTTGCTCCTGGAATCACGTGAAACTGGACTCCAGGGAGACTGGGCCAGGGAAACACAGGACCCATCCTTGAGAATTCTACAGATTCTGCTCCACTTAATCATACAGTATCCTCACCTGAGGGACAAACAGACTGAGGTTCTGAGAGTCAATTGATACCGTGGAAGTGACACAGTGGACTGTACCTATGCATCTCTTAACTCCAAAGTCCAGGTGCTTTCCTTGGCCCAGCCTGGCTGCCATCAGTCCCCCACCCTGTGTCTGGGTGTTGGTTGTTCCTGATCAGGGTGTTCTCTCTCTGATATTTTTAGATACCAGGACTTTGAATAAGAAACTTGCATCACCAGCACCTTTTACTCTAGTTACTAATTTGAGCCCAACCTTAATCCTCACTCTGTCAGCAGAGAAGGACTGGTTCCCAAGGCCCCACTCAGTCTGAGCACCAACTCCAGCTACTGTCTTCTCAGACTCCCTGCCTAGAAGGCACACCTTGGCTCCAGGCCCTGGGGTTATCAGTGAACAGCCAGGAGCTGTATCTTCCTTGGCCTTGGTTTCCTCATCTGTGACAGAGGAGCTTAGGGGAGACCCGGGGTTTCCTAATTCTAGTCTGCAGAGCTCTAGAAGTTTAGTGGGAATGCCTCGGGGACATGCCACTCTCTGCTTGATGCCTTGCCCTGGAGCAGCTTGGCTTTTGGTTGGCTGACATGTCAGGCTGCTCCTTTAGGCTCCCTCTAAAGAAAGGAAGTAGTCCCAGTACTGGGGTCTGAACATTCGTCCCTCTGTGTTCATGTGTTGGAATCCTCTGGCCCAGTGTGATGGTGTCAGGAGGCGGGGCCTTGGGGAGGGGTTATGTCATGAGGGTGGAGCCCTTGTGAGTGAGATTAGTGCTCTTATCAAAGAGACCCCATAAAGCTCCCTCGCCTTTTCTGCCACATGAGGATATGACTAGAAGCCTCCCACCTGGAAGAGGGCCCTCACTTCACTAGGCTGGCACCCTGATCCAAGACTTCCAGCCACCAGCACTGCGAGCAACACACTTCTGTTGTGTCTAAGCCTTCCAGTCGTCGTGTTTTGTAAGAGCAACCTGAACAGACTAAGCAGGGACTCTTCATGCCCTGCCCTTAGCATGGTGATTAATGCAGGAAAGGTGTTCCCAGAGAATTTGTTCAGTTTAAGATCTGAATTTCAAGGGTGAATGATTGGTAGTTGAAATGATTCCCGTCTAGCATCTGTTTAGCAGTAGTTCTGGTGTGCAGAGATGGGACAGACCAGGCCGCTGTCCCCTCCGGAGCCAAGACTAACCCTCTGTGATGCTCTGACTCACTCCCATGGTTCTATGGAGGAACACGTGGTTCATAATGAAGATGTTTGTGCAATGGCATCAGGAGTGGGTGTTTTGATTTCTCTTTTTGTGGAAACAGGAGGCTTCTCCTACTGATGGGCCTCCAGGGAGAGAAAAGCACTGGGGTGATCCTGAGATGTATTTGGGATTGTCCCGGCCAAGGGAGGGGAAGGCTACTGCCTGGGACTGTTCTCTAAAGGGCAGTAGCAAGAGCTTGTCAGCTGATGGCTTTTTCTTTAAAATTTTCTTTCTCCAGTCACAGGCTCGAGAGCCAGCTTCCTCTGGGGCACATTCCAAAAGCCACACCCATGTGCCCACTTAAGGGAAGAATGTCGATGGTCTGAGAGGGGTTACCAGTGGGCGTGGGGAGGCCGCGTTGGCACCAGCTACAGGGGACACTCACTGGGTGGCTCTGAAATGCACTTGTCGTGCTCTGGGTGCCATGGGCATGTTCTCAGGGCTGGGACCTGTCAGCCCAGTGGTTCACAAGTGCCTTAGTCTGTTTGGGTGGCTGTAACAGAAATACCATAGACTGGGTGGCTTGTAAACAACACAAATTTATTTCTCACAGTTTGGGGAGGCTGGAAAGCCCAAGACCAAGATTTGGTGTCTGGTGAGGGCTGGCTTCCAGCTCTCACATAGCAGCTCATGTAATCACATAGCAGAAGGGGCTGGCTACTTCTCAGATTTTCCTTTCTAAGGACACTAACCCCAGGCATGAGGCTCCGTCCCTGTGTACAGTTGACCCTCAAATAACATGAGTTTCAATTGCACAGATCCACTTATGCATGGTTTTCTTCCCATAGTAAGTACTGCAGTAGTACACAATCCATGGTTGAATCCGTGGATGCAGACTGTGGATACAGAAGGGTGTGCATACAGAAGCTGACTAAAGTAAATGCTGATTTTTGTTCGGAGGATTGGCACCCCCAACCCCCCTGTTGTTCAAGGGTTAGCTGTACCATCACACTGTCATCACACGGGGCACATAAACATTCAGTCCGCTGCAGCCAGGGTGTGCTGAGGGGCGGACACCCGTCTGCAGTCCAGCCAGCTCAGGACCTTCCTGGCGCAAGTGCTGGATGGGAAGGGGACAGGGTCTTTCTCAGTTGCTCCCATCTGTTGTAACGTGTTGTCCAGCCACGTGGCAAGGTTCTTGGGGAAAAGCAATGCAGTGATCTCAGGATCCATTCACTTAGCAAACACTGTGCACCTGCTGAATGTGGGATGTGGGGGTCAGACAGCTAGGCCCTCACGTGGTAGGTGATGCACACAGGTGAGCGGGGCAGTTACCTGATGCTGAGACAAGGGCTAAGATGCAAAAAGTCCAGGGTGTTGCGGGGACGCAAGCCAGGAGGACCTGACTCAGGTTGGTGGGATCAGGTCAAGCTAAGTGAGAATGAGCCAGAGCAGCCTGAGGTGGTGTGTTAGTTCTTTGGAGGGGTAGGGTGAGGAAGCACCAAGCGAAGCCTGGAGCGGTGGTGAATGTGGGCATATGGTGAGGCAGCATGCAAGGTAGAGGTGCCCGAGACCCAGCTGGAGCAGTGGGTGGGGCCAGGTCAGGCAGGGCCTCGGGAAGGTGCACAGTGACCCAGACTCAGCCCTGGCCCCGCTGTCTACTAGCTCTGATGGGCACATGACTCAGATTAAACGAGGCTGTGTTTGACCAGAGCAGTGCGTGGCATATACTGAGAACTTGGTGAGTGTACGTTAAGTACAAATATATAAGTAAATGATGGCAGTCAACATTTGCGTCTTCATCAGATAGCTGCCCCATTCTTGGTACTTCGGTATTTTAATTCAGTTCTCCAGCCACATGAAGTAGGTGCTGTTGTTATCTCTGTTTTAAAGCTAAGGAAATTAAGACCGAGGAATGTTCATTTGCCTGAGGTCATAAACCCAGGAAGAGGTGAGAACCAACACTTGCACTGGAACCCAGCAGTCTTTATTGCACTGGGGCCCACAGGAGTCTGGACCTCCAGCTGGGGAACAGGGTCCTGCGGGGGTGGGTTCCGCCATCCAGACTGGGACTCTGGAACTCTGACGGTGGGCTGAACTGTTTTCAATCTGCACCTGCAGAAACCTACAGGAATGCAGAACTGGACCCAGTTACGACAGAAGAACAGGTTCTGGACGTCAAAGGTTACCTGTCCAAAGTGAGGGGCATCAGTGAGGTGCTGGCCCGGCGGCACATGAAGGTGGCTTTTTTCGGCCGGTGAGTCTCGAAGTCCTCATGCCTTCTTTCTTCCCAGCTGGGAGAGAGGGAGGCATGCTCTTTGTACTGGATCCGACCACCCCAAGGCAGGGAAGCAGGCAGCACACCACAGAATTTGGCGCTCTCCTTTTAATTTTTTTATATTTAGCAGTGGTAAAATAGACATAACAAAATTTCCTATTGTAACCTTTCTTAAGTGTACAGTTCCGTTTTGTTAAACACATTCATATTGTTACGCAGCTGTCACCACCACCAGTCTCCAGAACTTCCCCTGGAAAACGGAAACGTACCCGTTAAGTAACATCTCCTGGTCCCTTCTCCCCCACTCGCTGTTAACCACCCCTCTGCTTTCTGTCTATGAATTTGCGGACTCTGGGAACCTCATATCAGTGAAATCACGTCTTTTTGTGACTGGCGTATTTCAGTCAGTGTAATAGCCTCCAGAATCATCCACGTCATTACATTTGTCAGAATTCCCTCCCTTTTTAAGGCTGAACAATATTGCATTGCATGTATATTTCATATCTTGTTTATCCATTCATCCCCAATGGACACTTGTTGCTTTCCCTTTCTGATGACTGTGAACAGTGCTGCTATGAACAAATATCTATTTGAGACCCTGCTTGCACTTCTTTTGGATACATACCCAGAAGTGGAATTGCTGGACCATATGATGATTCAGTTTTTGAGTTTTTGAGAAGCTGCCCACCATATGGTTTTCCATAGCGACTGTACCATTTTAATTCCCACCAGCAGTGCACAAGGGTTTCAGTTTTTCTGCATCCTTCCAATACTTATTCACTGTGTTTTTTTGACAGTAGCCATCCTAATGGGTGTGACTTAGCAGCTGTTACAGTTTTGATTTGCTCCCCTAATACTTAGTGATACTGAGCATCTTCTCATGTGTTTGTTGGCAACTTGTGTATCTTCCTTGGAGAAATGTCTGTTCAGGTCCTTTGCCTACTTTTAAATTGGGTTGTTTGGGAGTTTTTGTAGTTGTTTTGTGATTTTTTTTGTTTGTTTTTCGAGTTGTAGGAATCCTGAATTTCCTTATCAGATATATGATTTGCAAATGTTTTCTCCCATTTTGTCAGTTACTTTTCCACTCTGTTGACTGTGTCCTGTGATGCACAGTTTTTTATTTTGAAATAGTCCAATTTATTTATGCTTTTCTTTGTTTATACTTTTGACATCATATCTAAGACACTGCCAATTCCAGCGTCATGAGGCTTTTCCCTCTATGTTTTCTTTTAAACGTATTATACTTTTAGCCCTCAGATACCTTTGTTATGCTTTGAGGTCAAGTAGGCACCTCTGGAATGTTTCCTACAGCGCCAGGGAATTGTTCTCCAGTTCTCAGTGGGCACTGACTGGTGTCCTGCATAGTGAACTTGGTTCTGACATTCTACCGGGAGGAGACAGACCCTACAGGTTAAGAACTTGGTGCACAGATAGCCCACTTCAGATGCCATTCGGACACCTGTGCTTCTGATCGACTGGCTATAAATCAGAGGTTCCCACAACCTCCTCCTCGAGTTTAATCTGCTTGAGCAGCATTCACTTAGATTTACTGGTTTGTTATAAAGGATTTTATGAGGGATACAGATGAAGAGGTGCACAGGGGGAGGTCTGGGAGGGTCCTGAGCAGGGGAGCTCTGTCCCTGTGAAGTAGGGCACACTGCCTTCCACCCTGAAGCTCATCAGATCTCACTGTTCAAGAGATTGATGGGGCTTAATCTACAGCCCCCCTCCTTCCTTTTCCTGGAGGTTTAGTGGGTGGGGCTGAAAGTCCCAACCCTCTTATCACTTGGTCCATCCTGAGGCTGTGTGGGGGCCCCACCTCAGTCACCTCATGAGTGTAAACAGGTATGCTCAGTCGGAGCTCCTTATGAGTAACTAGGGACGCTCCTATCACTCAGGAAATTCCAAGGAATTGCCAGGAACTAGGGACAAAGACCAAATATATTTCTTCTTAAACCACAGCACCTTTAAAAAATTAAAGCCCAATATAGGTTGCAAAAAGAGTCAGACACGATGGAGCAACTAAGCACAGCACAGGGGGATAAAAAGGCCTCCGATAGGTTGGATGCTCTGCACACGGTAGCCTGAGGAATAGGCACTCTGCCCCTCTGCCTGTCGTCACCTTGGGGTGTCCTTCAGCCTTCTGGGCTGTCGTTTTTCATCTTCGCCTCAGAACTGTGGCCCTGGCTTTGGTGAGCTAGAGCTGACGAGTTTGTGGAGTGGATCTGTTTTAAAGAAAAAGAAGGTAGAAAAGGCGGTGGCAGGCAGAATGCTACCATAGTCTACCCTGGAGCAGGCCCTTATCAGCTGGGAGTGATGGGTGGGGCTTCATGTTCAAGAGGAACCTGGTGTGAGAAAAGCAGCAAAATTGGCCTTCTGTAGAAAAACTTCGGGGTCATTCAGCTGAGGTCACTTAGACGGAGGAAGACACCCTGGGGTGAGTCAGTGGCTTCTGGTAGAAGAGGAGAAGTGGGTTAGTCTTCCGAGTCAGACAAGTGGTCTCCTGCATGATGCTGAGAGCTTCATGTTGAGGGGGCTCACTCAAGGGCAGGTAGTGTCTGCATGCTGGCATCACACCACGGGAGCCCCTGGTAGTTGCTTTGCCATGATGAACTGGGGCACGTCACATGCACAGGCCACCAGGGTTGTCCATCCATTTTCATAGGCACAGAGCACCCACTCTGCCTGTGTGGGCACTGATGTCACTATAGAGGACAAGGCTTTGGACTTCCAGGCTGTCCCTTCTTAGTGACAACCTGCGATGCAGATGGCGGTAGCTTCACTGGGTTTCCTTATAGGACGAGCAATGGGAAGAGCACCGTGATCAATGCCATGCTCTGGGACAAAGTGCTGCCCTCCGGGATCGGCCACACCACCAACTGCTTCCTGCGGGTGGAGGGCACAGATGGCCACGAGGCCTTCCTCCTCACGGAGGGCTCAGAGGAGAAGAGGAGTGTCAAGGTGAGCGGGCTCTGCCTGCCTGGCTTTCGGCCCTAGTCAGACTGGTGGGTCGAGTCTGGGCTGAGACCAACCAGTGGGTCTGTTGGGCCAGGACCCAAGGTGCCTCTAAGGAGGGACCAGTGTCCCTGTAGTGGAGTTTGGGAAGCCCTGTCCTAGTGTGGCTGTTAAGGGAGGTTCTGGAGCCTGGAATTCATAGTCCTTGTGAATTGCTGGGCAGGCCTTTTCTCTTTGCGATGCAGAGTGTGTATGCCTTGTTCCTGGGGGTGTTGCCAGAGAGCGATCCCTACATTTGCTCTGTGATTCTGATGTTTAAGCTCAGGGCTCGCATGCTTTCATTTTTCTGAGAGCCAGCTGCACTTTGGGTTGGGACCAGATGCTCGTTTTGGTTCATAAAGAATTAATTAATGCAGAGCAACATCCAAGAAAGAAACTTAATGGAGGAGTTAAGGATAGTTGGTTCTTGCTAGCAGCTCCCAACTCTTGACTTTGTATGCATGAAATGAAAGAGGGGTAGCAGATTGGCCTGTGAGCCAGGCCACTGTCCTGGGGCTAGGCTGCACTGGTCTCCAGCCTGGAGGCTCTTCCTTGACCCTGATTATCTTCTGCCTCCACCCCCATCAGACGGTGAACCAGCTGGCGCATGCCCTTCACCAGGACGAACAGCTGCATGCCGGCAGCCTGGTGAGTGTGATGTGGCCCAACTCCAAGTGCCCGCTTCTCAAGGATGACCTGGTGCTGATGGACAGGTAAGAGGGCAGGTGCCTCCCCAGGAGGTGCAGACGGGGAGGGCCCCAGGTTTCCATTTCTGGGTCCTCCAGGCCAGTGTCCCCGAGGTCATGTTGTTGCTCTGCTGAAGTATATTAGTTTTTAAACCAGCTTAACCACATCTTCCAGCCTCGTGGATTTCCTTCAGGGTCTGGTTATTGTATCATCTTGGCAGGCATCAGGGCCCCGAAGATCTCCCAGTGATGGTCTGTGAAGAGGGATAGGAAGGATGCTTGAAACTGGGGAAGGTTCTCGGCCTCAACCCAATGTTAGTATGTTTATTGGAGGAGGGGGTGGAGCTTGTTCTTGATGAGGTCCCTGTTGTGTTTTATTTTTCTCAAGGCAACACTTTGCTCCTGCTTTGTGGACAGGCTATAACTATACCAAGAAATTTGGTATGAGGGTGCTTGCTGGACTCAGATAAATGTAGCACTTCACCTTAATTGTATACCAGCAAAGTGAAATGCAGGGGCTTCCTATGGGTAAAGCACCTGCCTGCCAGTGTAGGAGATGCAGGTTTGACCCCTGGGTTGGGAAGATCGCCTGGAGGAGTGCCTGGCAACCTACTCCAGTATTCTTACCTAGAGAATCCCATGGACAGAGGAGCCTGGCAGGCTGCAGTTAGTCCATGGCGTCACAAAGAGTTGGACACAACTGAAGCGACGTAGCATGCACACGTGCATGCACAAAGTCAAATTCAGATGTCTAGGTTTTCATATGAGTGATAGATGCATATGACAAAAAACACATTTTCAGAGAGTCTGGAAGGATATGAGCTGAAAAATCAGAATCCCTCCAATAAGGGCGATTTCCCTCTCCTCTGTAGCTTTCTCTTCCTTTGCCTGCTGCCTCAGGTCTATTCAGAGCAGGAAGAATAGGGCCCCGGGTCTGATGATGGTTTACCCCTGTCACCTCCAGCCCTGGCATTGACGTCACCACAGAACTGGACAGCTGGATTGACAAGTTTTGCCTGGACGCCGACGTGTTTGTGCTGGTGGCCAACTCGGAGTCCACCCTGATGCAGACGGTAACCGATCCTCTGCCTTTCCCCACACTCCCAAGATCCAGCCAAGCGGTTCACTGAGGTCTTTCCCCTCATCCAGGAAAAGCAATTCTTCCACAAGGTGAGCGAGCGCCTGTCCCGCCCAAACATCTTCATCCTGAACAACCGCTGGGATGCGTCTGCCTCGGAGCCTGAGTACATGGAGGAGGTGGGCGCCTCTTTTACTCAGCAGCTTGGGGAATGCCACCCTGTACATCTGCCTAGACTCCCTTAAATTAGTACTGAATTTCATCACTAAAGTTGTCCCATGAGGTATTTGGGGTCATTGTGGGACCGATTCACTTCTCCCATTCACTTCCCCGGACCCCTCTCCTCGTTTTTTTTTTTTGGAGTGTAACTGTTTTACAGTGTTTTGTTAGTTTCTGTTGTACAGCAGAGTGGATCAGCTGTAGTATATGTGTATCCCCTTCCCCTCTAATCTTCAGAAGGCTTTTCTCCGTGCTGAGAGGCCTCCACACCACATTGGCCGAGCCCTTCCTTGGGACCAGGGCTCTCCTTAGTTCTTGAAGAATGAGTCAGAGGTGTAGCTTTGAAAGGCATCCAGGAAAGAAGCTTAAAAGAAGAGCAAAGAATAACTGGTTCTTACAGCTCAGAATGCTTTACTTTTTATGGGTAACATGAAAGAAAAAGGAGTCACAGGTGCTATGGGATGATGATCAAGTGTGTAGTCAGCAGATGCTGGGCAGTGTGACTGATAAACTCCCTAACATACCCTAACTAACCCAGGTAAATCCTAACCTGTGGGCTGGGTGTAATAGATGGAGTTGTACAGAAGATGAGATCTGTTCACCTTGAGTAAAGGCCTGGCATGTGGAAGGTGTCCACCGGAGGCTGTTATCACTTTGAAGTTCCAGCAGTGGAGCCCTAGGGCTTCAGAGGAGGGATTTTTGGGTGGCACCCTCTCATTCAATGAACAAGGCCAGGGAGGACTCAGCTTGTCAGTACAGAGTCCAGGTGTGGGTTTCTGTGTTTCGTTTTGTTTTTTTAATATATTTCAAATTGGGGGAAAATTGTTTTACAATGTTGTATTGGTTTCTGCTGTACAACAACAAAGTCAGCCATTATCATACATATATCAACTCCCTCTTGAGCCTTCCTCCCTGCCCCCTCACAGGTGTGGGTTTCTTGACCCCCAGCTTCCTTTCCTTCTGGGGCACCAAAGGGAGACTTTTGTAGGCTCTTAACAAGGCAGTCTGGGACATGTGTAAACATTTCTGCTTGTTGATGCCTCAGGTGTCTTGGACAGGCTGCACCCCAAGGAACCCTGTGACTTGGGATTTGGGGGCCCGGTGGCTGGAGGACAGATGGTGGGAAATGATCACTGCATGTGTGTTGATACCTTCTGAATCCTGAGCCGTGTGACTAGATTACCTGTACTCTTAGAAAAGAGGCCACCAGGGGCCATGGGCTCCCTCAGGAGGGCCCCCTCGCGCCCCACCTGGTCATATAATACCTGTGTGCTTGGGCTCCAGGTGCGGCGGCAGCACATGGAGCGCTGCACCAGCTTCCTGGTGGACGAGCTGGGCGTGGTGGATCGGGGCCAGGCTGGAGACCGCATCTTTTTCGTGTCCGCCAAGGAGGTGCTCAACGCCAGGATCCAGAAGGCCCAGGGCATGCCCGAAGGAGGTGATGATGGAACCAGCTTCTTGCTTTTCCCTGACGCTTGAGACATTGGGTCTTGTGCTAAGTCAGCTGGTAGAAATCGCTGTGAGAATGAGGTGGTGAGAGGAACCCTGGGTGAGAAGCTCTTGGCTGCCTGAGTTCTCTCTGGACTAATGTGGTGCACTTCTCCTAGGGGGCGCTCTTGCAGAAGGCTTTCAAGTGAGGATGTTTGAGTTTCAGAATTTTGAGAGGAGATTTGAGGTGAGCATGAGCCTTTGATCCTGTTGTCTGGAGATCCTGTGCCTCCTTGGCGCTCCCTGGCCACGTCCCTGGCAGTTGAATGCCAGAGCCTGGCTCTTGGCTGGTGGCTTCTGCCTCCCTTGGCACCTCTTGTCTGTTCCAGGAGTGCATCTCCCAGTCGGCCGTGAAGACCAAGTTTGAGCAGCACACAGTCCGGGCCAAGCAGATCGCTGAGGCCGTCCGCCTCATCATGGACTCTCTGCACATCGCAGCGCAGGAGCAGCGGTAAGAGCCCAGGAGCAGACAGGCAGAGGGAGCGTAGCCATGACCGCCTCACCCTCATCTGAGGCCGGGCCCAGGGCCAGAGCTCAGCCAACAGAGCAGGGTCTCACAGTTTCCACCAGACCATGTTCAAGCCACGAGGAGCAGCCAGTGAGGAGGTTGTGGGGCGTCTGTCTGTCCCACCGGGTCTGTGCAGTGAGCTTCCCTGAAAGTCTGAGCTGCCAGCCTTGGTCCAGTGCTACACCGAGCACTGCAGCCATTCTCAGGGCCAGAAACAGAAAGCACTTCTTCAGAATACCTTTTTTGGGGACTACCCTGGTGGTCCACTGGTTAGGACTCCGAGCTTCCACTGCAGGAGACGCAGGTTCAATCCCTGGGCAGGGAATTCAGATCCCACATGCTGTGCAACATGGTCAAAAACACATTAAAAAGAGAATTAAAAGATACTCTTTTTTGAGAGATTAAAATATATGAGAAAGTACAGAGAATAATATACCTTGTTTCCATTGCACACAGTTGATAATATTTTTTATTGTCAGAATATAACAAATAAAACAGAAAAAAACTGTTGAATACTCTTTGATTCTTCAGTCCTTGCCCCAGTGTCCCTCTGCCTGCTCCTCAGAGGTAACTGCCATCATGAATTTGGTGTGTAGTCCTGTCATTCATTAAAAAGTACTTTTTATGTAAATCCTAAAGAATGCACAGTGTTGCTCTGCATGTGTTTCAGATGTACAAGTACGGGAGCATGCAACACCTGGCTTCACTTTTCACTCAGCATTGTTTTTATCCTCTGTCCTTGTTGATGCCTATAGTTGGAGGTTAGGAGTTTTCGCTGAGATAGAGCAGTTCTTAGTTTCCTGTAGATTGATCTTTAGATTTCATTATTTCACTGTTGGAGACCCTGCTGCTGTGGACACGAACTTTTGTGTCCCTTGGTGTGCATCTGCTAGAGACTAGCATTAATTTGTGGAGGTGGAGTGTTCCGTCTTGGGGTGTATGCATTTCAGCTTTACCCAGTTTTACCCGTGGCTTCCTGAAACATCCGGCCCTGTCTGTGGTCCCACCAGCAGTATATGTTGGAACGCCCATTCCCCGACCCTGATCCGTACTTCAGACTTGGTGATTTGGGCCAGGCTTCTGGATATTGTTGTACCTCTTTTTCTCTTTTCTTTGTTTACTAGTGGACTTTTTTCTGTATGAATGGCAGAACTTGTGCTAACGTTCCTGAAAAAGCACCCTCCCCTGTCTGTCACCACCACATCCTCCAAATTCAGAAAACTTAAGAGCGAGTTGTTGGCACTGTCTCTCCCTCCTGCCTGGGAATGGGAAGAGCAGGCCCCCAGGGGTGTGCGTGGAATGCCAGGATCACAGCCGGGGCCCACACAGATTTCCGGCGCTCCCTCTTTTCCTTGGCTTAGTTGGGTAACCAGGGCTCTTTTTCTCAGGGTCTACTGCCTGGAAACGCGTGAAGAGCGGCAGGAGCGGCTGAGGTTTATTGATAAGCAGCTGGAGCTCTTGGCGCAAGACTACAAACTGAGAATTAAGCAGATTACAGAGGAAGTCGAGAGGCAGGTGAGAAGTGGAGGAGGAAGGACACTGGGGAGATTCGGACCCCGAGTAGAGGCCAAGCACTCAAAAAGTGAAAACACAGACATCCTATTCCTTGGGGGCTTCTCAGCCTTCCAGGAGAAAGCCATAACCCTGATTCAACAACGTCGTGCTTCCTGGGGTTTGCTGTTCCATCATGCGACTCTGGGCAAGTCCTCCTCCACAGCTTAGATGAGTTTCGGTCAGCCAATCTCTAATACCCCTGAATTCAAAAGCTTTAACTCTGTAGACCATCTGTGGACACTGCAGGTGTGCAGGGAGGCAGATCCAGTCTCCTAGAGCCTGTTAGACGCTCCTGGTGCTGTGGGGTTAAACCACATTCCCTCGGGTCACTCAACAGCACACTTTTTTGGCTGCAGGTGTCGACTGCAATGGCCGAGGAGATCCGGCGCCTCTCTGTGTTGGTGGACGAGTATCAGATGGACTTCCACCCTTCCCCCGTGGTCCTCAAGGTTTATAAGAATGTGAGTCATTATGTGGCAGGTGCTCTGGGCAGGGGCTCCCCATATTTCCTGTTGGCTATGGATGGAGTCACCGAGAGACAGGGATTCAGTCTGAGTCAGGGCCTCTCAGCCACTTGAGCCCCAGGCTTCACTCCACCTGCCTACCGCTGTCACCTGCTGGGCCTTGGCTGAGCAGCCTCTGCCTTGCTCTGGGCTCCCTGGAGGGAACACTGGCAGAAGGTGCCGCTTCCTTTCCCTCTCTTCTGGCTGCAGGAACTGCACCGCCACATAGAGGAAGGACTGGGCCGAAACATGTCAGACCGCTGCTCCACGGCCATCACCAGCTCCCTGCAAACCATGCAGCAGGAAATGATGGGTCAGTGCTGCAGGGGCTCAGGACTGGGGCTCTGGGCTGCCCAAGATCAGTTTCAGGCCAGCCTGCAGAACTAATGACCTTTCCTTATCTGTCCTCTCTTGTGATGAGTCAGCTCCATATCTTGAGATTCTGGGCATGTGTTGTGAGTTCATTCCATGCATAGATTAGGGATGAGCAGGGGAGGGGGCGTCTTGTGTTACCACATGGGACTAGCGGAGGCTGAGAGCTTGGCCTACTCCTTAAATCCACATATTAGTGGGTATGGAGCCTCAATCTGCGTACCCCACCCACATGCCGGCTCATCTGGGCCTGGTTTCTGGGTTGTGCTGCCAGCATCCTTGCCAGTGGCAGGTGTGGTGAGGCTCAGCACTGGCGAGGCACAGGGCTGAGCCGCTCTGCTTGCTCCCCACCTCTGTACCCAACAGACGGCTTGAAACCCCTCCTTCCTGCGTCTGTGCGGAGTCAAATGGACATGCTGGTCCCTCGGCAGTGTTTCTCCCTCAGCTACGACCTCAACTGTGACAAGCTGTGTGCCGACTTTCAGGAGGACATTGAATTTCACTTTTCCCTTGGGTGGACTATGCTGGTGAACCGGTTCCTGGGCCCCAAGAACAGCCGCCGGGCCTTGATGGGCTACAGCGACCAGGCAAGTGGAGTCCCTCCCCCTTGGGCATTGAGGGAGGCTAGTCTGCGCCCTGGGCACCCAAGCCGTTCTGAACGGGGCTCCTGGAGGTCATGGCTGTGGCATGCGGGCCACCACTACGGTCAGGTTCTGCCACAAATCAACCTAGTTTTATCATAGGCACTAATATTTGTGAAAAAGCAAGCTGTATTTTTTTATTAAGCTTATAAGTATGTAATTATTAAATCTAGATGACCTATCTGTCCAGATACCACCGTTTTCACGTTTAGATGTTCACCCTCATCTCTGTACCTCTGGAGGTATCACCTGGGCTGCTCTTGGGCCGCGTCCCAGGCTTGGGGACCTAAGCTGAGGCCTTCCAGGGTGGCCGCAGCTCATGATCTCTGATATCCATGGTGTTTACCTTTGGGCTGGCAGGTCTGTTAGGAAGCCGAAATCCTTGTCTGCTACGTGTGGAGCTCATTTTCTATTTTGGAAGTTGAAGTCATGGCCCGTGTCCCTGTTCTGGACTCTTGGCCCTGAGGGTTCCTGAGGGTTTCACGGAATGAGAGATTTGCTGCCTTCTTCTTCTTAGTACCCCCCTGTTTCTCTCCACAGGTGCAGCGGCCCATGCCCCTGACCCCGGCCAACCCCAGCATGCCCCCACTGCCCCAGGGCTCCCTCACGCAAGAGGAGCTCATGGTTTCCATGGTCACTGGCCTGGCCTCTCTGACGTCCAGGACCTCCATGGGCATTCTCGTTGTTGGAGGAGTGGTCAGTGACAAGCCCAGCACGGGAAGGGTGGGGGCAGGTGGGTGGGACCGAGGGGCAATCTGGTGGTGGTCCCTGCGTCAGCCCGGCACTTTACATCATGATGACTTTTTGCTGTGATATCAGGAGCCATGCAACCTTAGCCCTGAAACATACATTTCTGGACGGAAGTCTCATTCAACATAAGGTGACAGTGAGGTTCCCATTTTACAGAAAAAAATCTGCAGTTGGCTTGCCAAGGATACGCAGCTTGGATTTGAGCTCTGGCCCCATATGACTCCAAGGCCATGTTCTTTCCCCTGTAGGGCTAGTCCTGTAGGTAGGGAAGTAACCTGAGAAATTGACAAACCTGGGTTCTAGAGAGATGGGCATGACCAGGAGTTTCTCATTTGTAAGTGAGGAAACAGCAGAACTTGCAAGGGCTTGAGCCAGAAAGAGGCCAGGTTGGGCTGTGAACCCTCATCTTGCCAGCTGTGGTTTTATGGCCCTTCTCTTCTGCCCCGAGGCCTGAGGTCACAGGCTGCCTTCTTGATAACTGGGGTACTCCCCACATCTTGACCCAAGACACGCTGCAGCCAGAGTGACTTATGCCTTGAATTTTCTTGATGTGGGCACGTGCTCTCTGCGATGGTCATTTGAGTTGTAGAGTGGTGGCAGAATGTAGCTGACAAAGCTGCCAGGAGTTGGCTTCTCAGCTTGGAAGGCCAGGTAGGCTGGAGCTGAGGCCCCGCCCTGCTGGCCTATAGGCAGTTCCTACTCTGGTTCTTTTTTTGTAGATGGTAACCTGGCAGAGGGTCATTAGCTTAGAAGCTGACACTTGACAGTTATGTAACCCTCTTACAATCAGTGTCTCATTTTATCCAAACCACCCTGGGAACTGGGTGGAAGCCATCATTCCTATTTTGAGAGGAAATGGGTGTAAGTAGACTTGCCGTGGGTCACACAGCCAGGATGGCAGACAGCACTGGAGCCTCTGTTTCTGGCTCCAAGTCCCTGCTCTTTGACTCTAACTGTGCTGCCTTGCCCCAAAGTGTTACAGAGCAGCTCACCAGAACTCCACTTGTCATCAGTGTCTGGAGAAGGAAATGGCAACCCACTCCGGTATTCTTGCCTGGAGAATCCCAGGGACAGAGGAGCCTAGTAGGCTGCCGTCTGTGGGGTCGCACAGAGTCGGACACGACTGAAGCGACTCAGCATCAGCATCAGCATCATCAGTGTCACCAGAATGGAATGTCCCTTCAGAGGACTCTAGCTTAAGATGTCTGTGTGCCTGGATCTGTGCCTCTTGTGCTCACAACCATAGCAGTGGCCCCGCTACCTTTGCACAAGTCATGTTGTGTGGGCCACACTCCGTTTCCCTCATTTTCCATAGAGACAATCCATGCCCTTGTGGTCTTAGTGGGGCCCAAGAAGATGTTGAGAGGAGTGTTCTGAGCAGAGGCACATAGACCTTTTGATGCTCCTGGGAAAGTCCTGGCAGCAACAGGCTAAGAATCTGGGTGGTGGGACGACAGAGGGCTGCACCCGCTGACCGCTGTGCCTCGGCAGGTGTGGAAGGCTGTGGGCTGGCGACTCATTGCCCTCTCCCTTGGCCTCTATGGCCTCCTGTACGTCTACGAGCGTCTGACCTGGACCACCAAGGCCAAAGAGAGGGCCTTCAAGCGCCAGTTTGTGGAGTACGCCAGTGAGAAGCTGCAGCTCATCATCAGCTATACTGGCTCCAACTGCAGCCACCAGGTCCAGCAGTGAGTGTCCCCGTCAGCCCGAGGGGCTGGTTCTGCCTCCCGCGGTGCCCTCCTACCCTGACCTGGAGACCACTGGGCCCCGAGCGCTGTCCTACTCTGGCCATCAGCTGTGCAGTGACAACATGGATGTTGAGAGTGGGAGAGGAGCCTCTGGGGACACCGTATGTCCAGGGCTGGGACCAAGTAGGCCTCTGGTCCCCCAGGAAGGAAGTCGGCAATACTAAGGGCATTACTTGTGGCATCTTTAGCGGGTTACCTTGAAGGACTTATGTTGTGGGCATAGCTTTGATGTTCTAAGCCACAGCCCAGTCTTCATGGCATATCTTTGGGCAGGTGGGAATGGTTGCTTCTAGGTGATGGTGACGAAGGTGCTGGCTGCCTGCTTTTTATTGCTGCTTTTTACTGCTGCAGGCCCTCTGTTAGACATTTTGCACCTAATATTTCATTTTCCCCCCAAACACTTTGAAGTCGTTGTTCTTATTGACACTTTCTTTTTCAAAATGAGGAAATTGAGATTTAAGAGGAGTCATGTGTCTCCTATGGGCTTCCCAGATGGCACTAGTGATAAAGAACCCATCTGCCAATGCAGGAGATGCAAGAGATGTGGGTTCGATCCCTGGGTTGGGAAGATCCCCTGGAGAAGGGCATGGCAACCCACTCCAGTGTTCTTGCCTGGGAAATCCCGTGGACAGAGGATCCTGGCAGGCTACAGTCTGTGGGGTTGCAGAGTCTGAGATGACTGAGCAGCTGGACACACACAAACCTGGCTCTTGCACTCGACTGATCAGCAGCAGAACTGGGATCTGAATCCTGGTCTCTTGTGTCCAGGTCAGGGTGTCCTGCCCTGTGCTCCTGGTTCTCGCACTATGGTAATGCTGGTATTTGTGGTGGTTGTGATGTCCACGGTCTCAACAGGAGGTGGGGCAGATGCTGCCAAAGCAGGATAGGTGGTGGCCAGCGCAGGTGACTGGCAGGCTAGCGGCTGCCCTGCCCTGAGTCTGGTTTACCCTCGACACAGCCTGGTTGATCCTGAATCTCTCCCCCTTCAGGGAACTGTCTGGGACTTTTGCTCATTTGTGTCAGCAAGTTGACGTCACCCGGGAGAACCTGGAGCAGGAAATCGCCGCCATGAACCAGAAAATCGAGGTTCTTGATTCACTTCAGAGCAAAGCCAAACTGCTCAGGTGAGGTGGCAGCAGAGGAAGCCCATCCTGTGAGGTTACAGCTCACAGGCACGTCTTTAACTACGGTGTCTCAGCCACTTGATATGTGCTGTCCAGATCTTCAACATCCCTGCAGGGGCCTGTCGTCACCTTCACTTTATAAAAAGGAAAACTGAGGCCCGGAGAGGTGTTGAGTAACCTACCTGGGATCCCACGGTAGGTGGTTAAGCCGGGAGTAGAAGGATCCAGCCTGCTGGGCACCAGCACCCTCTGAGCCTCCTCACGTTACTTGTCCTCTGTTGTCAGCAGGAACACTGGGCTAGACCCACCCCTCACTTCCACCATTTCTCTGTGAGCCCAGGGATGGTGGCCTATCGAAACGCATGCCCACAGGGGAGCCAGCCAGCTCCCCTCTGGGTTTTAGGCGGAGGCAGGCTTTCTGCCATGAGGGGCAGGAAGATAGCGCAGAGGCAGCTGGAGCGCGTGGCTGGCTGAGCCTGGCTCAGAACCCAGGTCTGCATAGAGTCTCCGTTGAAAGTCAGAGCTTCGGGTAGCAGGTTGCTGGAGAGAGGATGGGTCCCCGGAGTCAGGAGTGCTGGCTTCTGGTCCCGGCCCTCACATTCAGGCAAATCTCTGAGCTTCCCCGAGTCTCATTGCTTTTATCTGTAAGATGGAGTGAGATTTCACGACACAGCCACAGAGCTGCGTGCACAAGTGCTCTGTAGAGTCCTTGGCCGCTCAGGCCCAGATAACATCAGCACATGGGGACTCGGGGCTTCCTGCCCTGCCCTGACGTCAGCACAGAGTGGGGCTGCATCCAAGGGCGTCCGTGGGCCTTTCCCTCCCTGCAGCGCAGATGTGCACTCCCGCCCACTGCCCAGGGACACCTATTTTCTGGAGATACACCGCTCATCCCCAGGGGAAATCTCACGAGGCGTGGGTCTTAGGGATGGGCGTCTCTGCTGTGCATCACCTGCAGGGACAGGGTAAACCCAACAAGGACTGCCCCTTGCTGACAGGCAGAACACGGTGTTCCCAACAGTTTGGGAACTTGCCGGTGGGCCCAGCGTGAAGCCAACACAGGGCTTAAGGGTCGGAAAAGCCCGAGTTTATTTCCACCACCAATGAGTCGTGTGACCGTGGGAAGTTATTTAACCTCTCTGGGCCTCATTTTCCTCATCTGTGAAGCGGAGGTTACTAGAGGAATAAAAGTCAGGTGTCCGGTAGCACAGCACTTGGCAGGTGATGCCAGGGCTAGTTATCAGCTCTTGCCGCTACAAGGTAACCTTTTCTCTACAGGAATAAAGCCGGCTGGTTGGACAGCGAACTCAACATGTTCACCCACCAGTACCTGCAGCCCAGCAGATAGTGGGCACCCGGAGCCGGAGCCCCTGTGGGGAGGACAGTGCTGCAAGCACAGGGGGCCTCCCACCACCAGGCCTGCGTGCAGCTCCTGTCCACTGCCGCCACCATGAGAACAAAAGCACCCACTGTCTCCTACCATCTTGAACCCCGAAGCGCTAGTTATTTTCCCCTCCTTTGCCTGCTATTGCAGGAAGACCTTCCAACTTGTGCCCCTAAAGGAGACTTTTTTTTTAAATGAGTCTGGACAGCACGGTACTGGGGAGTTCGGTCTTGTCTTTGCTTTGTCATGCTCTCTTGATTGAGAAGCTGCTGATTGATTGCTTGATGAGCTCTTGGGATTGGCCAGTGTTGCAGAAGGCCTCGCTGGGCCTTTAAGGGTATCAGGCAGATACCGCCCCCTCCTCTGGCCAACGCTTGACACCAACCCCCGCACACTTGCCTTCCAGGTACCCCAGCTCCCGCACACCTGCCCACCTCGCACCCCAGCTCCCCTGCAGAGAAAGGCTGCCTTTGTGGGGAGGCTGCATTTTCTTCCCAGTTTGCACTGGGAATGATTCCAAGAGTCCCAGGAGGCTGTGGCTTTTGTGTCAGTGTGGTTCTTTGGCTTTCGTGCTTCAGTCTGTTTGCAGAGCCTTCCAGACCAGCCTTTCCGCATTGGCAGTGGGCTGAGTGTGGCTTGGGTTTTAGGTGGAGGCAGGCTTTCTGCCATGAGGGGCAGGAAGATAGCACAGAGGCAGCTGGAGCGCGTGGCTGGGAGGGAGGTGGCGTGTGGAAGCTGTGTCCTTCTGTCTGCTGTCTTGGGCAGCCAGTGCCATGTTGGGGAGAGACTTGCCTCCCTTCTTGTTGTGTCCCTTGTTCTCCTTTCGGTCCTTAGCCTTGTAGTCTGGCTTCTCATTGTTGAAAGGTGGTTTGGTCCAGATCGTTAAAGGACGTGGTAGAAGGAAAGATGGTGGACGATGGGGACCTTGGTGGCAGGCTGAGGGAGTGGACCCCACCCAGGACGGCTGAAGGACCAGTAGTTGGCACAAAACAGGGCCTTCTGTTTGACCTCACTCTGGGAGGGGTTCATGGGGTCTGAGAGCCCACCCTACCAGCTTGAGGTTCCACAAGAAACATGTTCCCACTCCTCACCCCTCCCTGGCTCAAACCGCCCTCGGCCGCCAGACCTCTGGATGAAGTCTCTTGTGGCAGCCATGCTGCACATGGCCAGCAGGCAGCGCAGGGAACCCAGCACCCAGCCTCCCACCCTTCCTGACCCTGGAGCCTCCAGATGACACACGGGGCCTCACGCTGATCTTGAGAAATGTTTCCTGTATTGAGTGTGGGGATTGTTACTGGTCACAGTGGGGGCAGGTTCCTGTCTCCATGATGTTAACCGTCTGGGGCAGGCAGCCTTCAGGTGACAGCCTTTGCCGGGCAGGTCAGAGAGCTTCCTAGAAGCCAGCAGTACTGCTCTCCCAGAAAGAGGCAAGCTCAGGCAGAGCAGTGGGGCCTGTCCTGCCCTTCCGAATCCGCCTCTGACTTCAGGGAAACGGCTCAGTGGCCTCTGCTCGCTGGTGGGTATCATGCAGTTGGCGTGCTCTCCAGGTGCCCACTGGTCCTTCGAACCCTCAGTCTACTCTGGTGTGTGGAACAAAGTGATGGACTTAGCCAAGGTTGTTGTGCAGCAGAGGATGGCCAAGCTTTTTGCCAGACCCGGGTGGTGGTCACCTCACAGTATGTCTGGAGAAATCAGCATTGCACAATTTCAATGAATTTTGTGCTTTGGGGTGGGGGGGGAATTATTTAAAATAACTAAACATGAATTTTTGTTTTAATGTATCCCCTGGGATTTTGAGCTTCTTATACAACAAATAAAATTGAGTTTATACCACTGAGGGCGAGACTCTGAAAGAATTGTGGCAAAAAGCACTTTAATTTAATGCTGCTAACTTTGTTCTGTTCTCTGTCTATGTTCATTTGCTGGAGTGCGAGACGTGCTTGACACAGTGAGTTTTTTCTCTGATGTATTTAAGGTGATAAATTTGCCTGAATTACTCCTGTATCAGTGCTGATAATATTGGACACTAAAATAAAACCTAGTTGGAAACCCTTTGTGTTTGTATGTCTCCTCAGTTTATTCTTACGCAAACTCTCTCTGACATGAGAAAGTCTACAGGCTGTATTTTGAAATGATCTTAACTTTACTTAGGGGAAGTTCCCACTGTAACCTGCCTGTGGGTTCCTCCTGACTCTTGGAAGGAATCTGATGCTCTCAGAAGAACAAAAGGCGTAACTGATCTTTAAGAACCAGGAAATCTAGAGTGATTTCTCTACAGATTTCACCATAACTCTAAACCATTCATTTTTCACTTAAAAAGTAATGACTCAGACTGGTCCACCCTAGTTTGCCTTCTGAGAATTTGGTTGTGACCTTTTCTTTCTTTTTTTTTTTTCTTTTTTTTTTGGAAGGGCTCTCAGCAGTGGCTTGGGCATGACTAGTCAGTTTTGCTGACCCTGCACAACTGTCCCCTGGGCTTTGCGCCACCCACTGCCTGCACAGCTCATCCATGTCAAAGGCCTCAACTTGGCAGTGGATGGCATCCTCGTCCTTCCACATTCCTGGGTCACCAACGTGGGGCATGACCTCAAATTCACTGGTCACACATGCTGCCTCCAACCTGTCAGTTTCTGTCTTAAAAATAAACCTTGCCCCTGACTTGTCTGCTCCATCATGGCTGAGCCACATTACTGCCTCTCACTCCCCTTGCCTTCTCACACTTGCTTCAAAGCAGCAGGCCAGTTGACCTTGATGGAGGCTGGAAATAGAACTTAGCTCATGTTTCTTCTTCGCTCAAAATACAATTCTGGCTCCCTGTCTCACTCAGAATCGAGGCCAAAGTCCTTGTGGCCTTTCAGGACCCAAGCTCCAACTGCCCCCTGCCTCCTCTGCTCCCTCTGCTTCGGCCACACTGGTGCTTGCTCGTCCTTGAAACTGCCGTGTACATTCCTCCATAAGGCCTTCACCAGGGCTGACCTGCATCCAGACCCCCACGTGCCCGGGCTCTTCTCTGGCACTTCTGAGTACCCCTCCCCCAAGTCATTATCTGAGTAATACTGTTTGTGTCTGCACCTGCTAGAGCAGAAGCCCTAAAAACATAAGCACACTATGAGATTTTTATCTATTGTGTTTATTGATAAGTGCCCAGCATCTAGACCAGTACCTGGCACAGAATTGGAACTCAGTAAATACTTGCTGAATTAGCAAATCCTGTCCTGATAACACAGTCACACATTTATCAACCCTCAGCACTGGCGGACAGAACTAACATGCTACTGAAAACTTCCTACAGGTAGGCACGACTGCTAGGGGCTTCCATGTGTGTTGTGTATTTAGCGATGAGCATTTTCAACTCCAGTGTGGAAACTGAGTCTCAGAGAGGGAGGGACTAGCTCAGGCCTCACTCAGCAGCTAGAGGGTGATAGAGACTGCGTTAGAGCCCAAGTCCTGATTCCTCAAAGCCTAATGGCTTTTGAACATATTTTTACCCTGACGCACTATTAGAAATTTTTGCAGCTGAGTACACACATGTGCAAGTGAAACCAAAAAACTTAAAGTCAGTCGTTAACCGCCCCCCCCCCCCGCCTTTTTTTTTTTTTTTCATAATACACAGGTATTTTCTCACGGAGAAGTGCTAACCCACTAAATTGCTTACCAGCCACTCTTGGGTCAAGACCGGTAGTTTGAAAAAAAGGTGTTCACCCACTTCACCTCAGTCAGCACCTCCCAGTTCTTTATTCCCAAAGGCCAGACTCATTCCTGTGGTTTCTCAGACTGCCTCATCTGCCCACTGAGAGTTCTGGGGAATCAAAAGCCTGAGATTTTTGGCCCTTCAGTAACAATGTCCCCATTTAATCACAGTATATGTAGCCAGGAATGTACCTCTCTGTTCCAAGCACTGAGCCCTGCTCACGGATGTCAGCCAAGTTCACTCTGAGCTCCAGGACAGGGTTTCCTGTCTCTGAGTCAGACTCAAGCTTGAGATAGGAACAGCCGACTTTTATGGAGGGAGTGGCATGTCAGACATATTTATGCATAGCATCCAATCCTCTCAAAAACCTAGTGATCGATTTTCCCCTTTGTACAAATGAAGTTTCTTCAGCAAAATATTCGAGTGCCTGCTGTGTGCTGAGCGTGGTTCTGGGCACCGGAGATAAGGCAGTGAATTTTGTTGTTGTTTAGTCGCTAAATCAGTCCGACTCTTTTGTGGCCCCATGGACTGGAGATCGCCAGGCTCCTCTGTCCATCGATTTCCCAGGCAAGAATACTGGAGTGGATTGCCATTTCCTTCTCCAAGTGAATAAGGTGGATAAAAAAGCTCTGCCTTGGTGGAGTTCATATGCCAGTAGGGGAAGGCAAACAGCAGGCAAAACTGATGTGTAAAAGACAGTGTATCAGAAGATAAGAGTTACAGGGGAAATGAGGCAGGGAAGGTCGGGGAGGGTGTAACAAGAGTGTGGCTGGGGTAGGCCTCTCTGAGATGATATTTGAAGAGAGACCTGATGAATTCGGTGGGGAATGAAGCCCTGCAGATACTTGGGACAGGGCATTCCAGACAGATGGAGCCGCATGTGTAAAGGCCCTGGGGTGCAAGTATGCCCAGTATCCTCAAGGAACAGAAAGAGACTAGTGTGACTGCAGCAGAGTGAGGAAGGTGGAGAGTAGTCAGAGTTAAGTTGGGAAAAAGACCCAGGGGAGCTTGGGGTCTTGCCAGCCATTGTGAGGACCTTGGCTTACCTGTGAGCAAGGAAGATGCCATGGAGTGATCTGAGCCAAGGTTCTGGGCAGCTGTGGGGAGAGCAGACGGCAGAGAGTGAGGATGGAAGCAGGGGGACTGGTCAGGAGGAAACTGCAGTGTTCCAGGGAAGAGAGGACACTGTCTTGGACCCAACCATTGTGATGGAGGCTGTGAAAAGTGGTCGTTTCTGGAGACCTTTTTTAAAATCTTTTTTTTAAACGTCTTTTTTTTCTTTCTTTCTTTTTGGCTGTACTGGGTCTTCACGGCTGCAAGGGCTTTCTCTCCTTGTGACGAGCAGGAGCTATTCTCCGTTGTAATGAGAGGGTTTCTCATTGCAGGGGCTTCTCTTGCTGCAGAGCACAAGCTCCAGGTGCGAGGGCTTCAGCTGCGGCTCCCGGACTCTGGAACGCAGGCTCAGTAATTGTGGCACGTGGGCTTAGTTGCTCCACTGCATGTGGAACCTTCCCTGACCAGGGATCAGATCTGTGTTCCCTGTGCTGGCAGGCGAATTCTTAACCACGGCAGCCCAAGGGAAGTTCTGGAGACCTTTTGAAGACAGAAACAATGAGATGTGCTGCATGAGTCATGGCTGACTCGAGTTTTGTCCTAGGTTCGTGGTAGGATGGGGAAGCTTCAGTGGAGCAGGCTTGGAGGGGAAGATCAGAAGTTTCATTTTGTTGAACTTTGGGTCCCTCTTCCATAGTTGCATATGTGAACTTAGAGTTCAAGGTAAGTCTGGCCCGGAGATGCACACTGGGGAGTCAGCGTGTGATGGTGCCTTGGCTGGGGTCCCCAGGATGCAGAGCCTAATGCAGAGGACATATACCCTCATCCTAATGTACAGCATGACCCCAGAGAAATGTGGGTTGTGGGGGAGTTGGAAGGAGGGAGAGTCAGCAGACGTGTGTGTGGTGGGGTTGTGTGTGTGTGTGTGTGTGTGTGTTAAGCACTCAGTTGTGTCCAACTCTTTGCGATCCCATCGACTGTAGCCCACCAGGCTCCTGTTCATGGAATTCTTCAGGCAAGAACACTGGAGTGGGTAACCATTCCCTTCTCCAGGATATCTTCCCAGGGATCGAAACCTGGACTCCTGCACTGCAGGCAGATTCTTTACAATCTGAGCCACCAGGGAAGCCCTTGGCCACCACCAAATGCGACCCTGAGGAACCATGTAATGAGAGTCTCAGCACCATTTCTTGGTGGGGAGGAAGGGGCAGAATTTATCTGCCATCTCCCTCTTCCAGTTAGTTGAAGATTTGCCCCATGGGAGACTGACTCTGTGCATTTCTGGGTTACATATGAAATCACCTGGGCACCAAGCTGGGCCCACGGGAGTGGTGAAGGTGAGAGAGGCAGGGTTCAGGCAGGGAGTATGGTCTGGCAAGTTGTTTGCTTCAGATCACTCAGCCCAGGCAGAGTCAGAATAAAGGACAAGCAAGGCCAAAGAGGTCTGAATGGGTCACCCCTCCAATCACTCAGATCTGCTCTTGCCATCCTACCCTTCCTTGAGAGGGGTGGTTTAAGTCCCACCAGACAGAGCCGCTTCAAGGTGATACAGCCAGTCCCTCGTCTGCCCCCATTCCATCATCCTTTACCTTGGCCAAAGCTGCAGCTGGTCTGGTTATTTCCTGGTGGGGTCATCCAGACTTTCATCCCCAAGGGGTCTGAACCTTTGACTGTCTTGCCCTGAGAGGGATGTGAATGCCACAACTGCAACTTACTATCATCAGTAAGTATGGAGACATCAAGAGACACCCAAGGAGATTCTGAACCCTCTGCCTCATTTGGTTCATGCAGTCCTGACTCCTCATCCCATGCCATGCTGTGTGGCTTCAGTCATGTCTCTTTGTGACCCCATGGACTGTAGCCTGCTAAGCTCCTCTGTCCACAGGATTCTCCAGGCAAGAATACTGGAGTGGGTTGCCATGCCCTCCTCCAGGGAATCCCGACCCAGGGATCGAACCTATGTCTTTTATATCTCCTGCATAGGCAGACGGGTTCTTTACCACTAGTGCCACCTGGGAAACCTCTGACTCCTCATGGTGATCAAAATCTATCACCTCTGGCAGTATAGAAACTCTCTTTGCCTGCTGGTCCACCAGCAGGGAGGCCTGAAGACCAGGCGATGGTCATGTCTTCAAGTTCATTGGAATCCCAGGTACTCAACTGTATCCCCTGGTGGAAGTTTCCCAGCCCTGAGCACTGGGACCCTCAACCTGTCAGAGTCAATGTTTGCAGGGATAGGAAACACAAATTTTACCAGGGAGTCACTATGAGTAGTAGTTAGTTTGCTTCCTGTCCCCATGTGATCTAGCTTCAGGGGACACAGCAGCATATGTCTACTTCCTGGAGAACAGAGCTGCAGGGTATGGTCCTTGAATGATATCTCATGCCACTTGGGTGTAGGGGTACCTGGTAAGACCGGTGGATCCTTCTATCAGATGCCCATTGTCCCACCTGTTTTGCCAAGAAATGGGTCCCTTGGTGAGACAATGTGGTGTGGGGGACCATGTCACTGTATCAGGCAGCCTGAAGCCCTCAGATGGTGGTGCTGGTGATGGCCCCAAAGGCAGGCCAAGCAAGCCCATATCTGGAACTGCATCGATTTCAGTTAAGTACAGATCACTTCCTTCAAAGGATTCTGATGTACTTGATCTGCCGCCAGAGCAGTAGCTGGCTGGTCTCTTGGAGATGCAGTGTTGAAGGCTCAGCTTTGGTCCTGCAGACCAGGTGTCCAGCGGCAGCAGGACCCAGCCTTTAGGAAAAGGAGCCCAGGTGACTTCACACCTTCATGTTGCCTGCTCTGTCCCTGGACTTTCATATCCTCATCGGGGAGGCTGGGCAGAGATGCTGGCTGACATTTACCAGCCACCTCGTCCCTTCCAGCTGGCTGTGGACCATCTCGCCAGCAGTGGGCATTCTCTGATGGACCTGAAATGTGAGACACAAAGATTTAATCCTCTGTGCCCCCACATACTGGCCACCACTGACACACCTTCCATTAAAAATTGTTTTAAATTTGCTTATTCAGCTGTGCCAGATCTTAGTTGCAGTGTGCGAGACTCGATCTTTGTTGCAGCATAGCCCGTGTGCATGCTCAGTTGTGTCTCTTAGCAACCCCACTGACTGTAGCCTGCCAGGCTCCTCCATCCATGGGATTCTCCAGGAAAGACTACTTGAGTGGGTTGCCATGCCCTCCTCCAGGGGATCATCCTGACCCAGGCATTGAATCACTGTCTCCTGTGTCTCCTGCATTGGCAGGTGGGTTCTTAACTGCTGAGCCACTGGAGAAGCACTTCTATTGTACAGATACCACATTTAGTTTGTCCATTTGTGAGCTGATGGACATTTGGATTATTTCCCCTTTTTTTGTGATTATGATGAATAATGCTGCCAGGAACATTCTTACACAAGGCTTTGCATAGACTTATGTTTTCATTTCTCTTGGATAGATACTTAGCACTGGAATTGCTGGGTCTTACTGTCAATTTATATTTAACTTTTTAAGATACTGCCAAACTGTTTTCTAAAGTGGCTGTACCATTTTACATTCCCACTAGCAGAGCCTGTAGGGTCTATTCTCCATCTTTGCCAACACTGGCATAAAGAGTCTTTGATTTCACATGCCATTATTTTAGACACAGAAAGAGTTATGCAGCGATGTCTCATTGTGGTTTTATTTTATTGGGTTGGTCAAAAAGTTTGTTTGAGTTTTTCCATAAGATATAACAGAACAACTTGAATGAACTTTTGGGCCAACCCAATACATCTGTCTAGAGAAGACTCTAGAAAGCCAGACTGGGATGAAAGCTGGTGCTACATGTATTCATGGTGGGTAAGGGTGCTGTGTGGAGTCTCTGACTAGCCTCGATAGCAGAGTTCTGTGATGTGGAGCATATTTTATATGCTTAGTTACCATCTGTATGCATTTCTTTTTTAGTGAAATGTCTGTTCAGTTCTTTTACTCGTTTTAAAAATTGGGTTGTTTTTTGGCCCTGAAATGGAAGCAAACTAAGAATCCATCAACAGATGAATGGACAAAGAAGTCCATTTCATATATATATATAAAAGTGAGTCGCTCAGTTGTGTCTGACTCTTTGCAACCACCAGGCTCCTATATGTATAGCAATACTGCTGCTGCTGCTGCTAAGTCACTTCAGTCGTGTCCGACTCTGTGTGACCCCATAGACGGCAGCCCACCAGGCTCCCCCGTCCCTGGGATTCTCCAGGCAAGAACACTGGGGTGGGTTGCCATTTCCTTCTCCAATATAGCAATACTACTCAGACATAAGAAGAATGAGATATTGCCATTTGCAGCAATATGGATGGACCTAAAGAATATCACACTGAGTGAAGTGATATCATTTATACATGCAATCTAAAAAACAATACAAATGGACTTCCCTGGTGGTCCAGTGGCTAAGACTCCATGCTACCAATGCAGGGGGCCTGGGTTGGATCCCTGGTCAGAGAACTAGATCCCACATGCCACACTAAGACCCAATGCAGCCAAATAAATAAACAAGTTAACAAATATTTTAAAATGAAAACTAATACAGATGAATTTACTTATAAGACGGAAACAGACTAATAGAAAAAACTTACGGTTACCAAAGGGAAATGTTGGGATGGGGGAGGGATAAATTAGGAGTATGGGATTGATAGATACACATGGCTATATATAAAGTAGATAAACAACAAGGATTTACTGTATATCACAGGGAACTGTATTCAATATCTTATATTAATATATAATGGAAAAGAATCTGAAAAAATATATACATATATAACTGAATCACTGAACTAAAGTAACACAGTATGGTAAATAAAATATACTTCAAATTACTGGGTTGTTTTCTTATGAGTTGTAAGAGTTTTAAAAAATATTTATTTATTTGGCGGTATCAAATATGGATGAAGTGAAATGAAGTGAAGTGAAGTCACTCAGTTGTGTCTGACTCTTTGCAACGCCATGGACTGTAGCCTACTGGGCTCCTCCATCCATGCGATTTTCCAGGCAAGAATACTGGAGTAGGTTGCCATTTCCTTCTCCAGGGGAACTTCCTGACCCAGGGATCGAACCCGGGTCTCCCGCATTGTAGGCAGACACTTTACTGTCTGAGCCACAGGGAAGCCCCATAATGGAAAAGAATCTGAAAAATATATATACATATATAACTGAATCACTGTAGAAAAGTAACACAGTATGGTAAATAAAATATACTCCAAATTACTGGGTTGTTTTCTTATGAGTTGTAAGAGTTTTAAAAAATATTTATTTATTTGGCGGTATCAGGTCTTAGTTGCAACATGCTGGATCTTTTGTGGTGGCACACAGACACTCTCGTTGTGGTGTACAGGTTCAGCAATTGGGCTGTGCTGGTGCTTACTTGCACCATGGCATGTGGGGTCTTATTTGCCCAACCAGGGATCTAACTCTCCTCCCCAGCAACTCCCCTGCATTCCAAGGTGGATTCTTAACCACTGGACCACCAGGGAAATCCTGAGAATTCTTTATATAATCTGGATACAAATCTTTATTAGACATGTGATCTGCAAATATTTCTCCAGTCTTATGGCTTGCATTTCCATCTTCTTAACAATGTCTTTCAAAGTACAGAAGTTATTAATTTTGACAAAGTCCAATTTATCCATTCTTTCTTTTAGGGGTTATACTTTTGGTGTCATATCTAAGAAACTTCTGGTTAATCCAGTATCACAAAGATTTTCTCTGAGGGTTTCTTCTAGAAGCTTTACAGGTTTTACAAATAGATCTATGATTCATTTGAGTTGTTAATTTTTACATATGGTACAAATATGGTACAAAGAGGGTTTTCAGAAATTTGTTTTGCTTTGTGGTGTGTGTGTCTTTGGTGTCTGAGTATCCAGTTGTTCTTGTACCATTTGCTGTAACACCTGTTATTTCTCCACTGAATTGCCTTCGCATCATTATCAAAAATTAATTCATCATTTATGTGTGGGACAATTTCTTGACTTTGTATTCTGTTCTGTTGATCTATTTGTCTGTGTTGACGGCCAATACTGCTCTTTCTTGTTTTCTGTAGCTTTTATCATAAGTCTTGAAGCAGGTAGTGCAAGTCATCTGACTTTCTTCTCTGGATATGTTGCTCCTTCGCATTTCTGCATCAACTTTAGAAATGATCAATTTCAACAAAGAAATTTATTGGGGTTTTGATTGGGATTGCATGAATCTTTCAAGCCACGAACACAGTTTCTCTAATTGTTTAGTCTTTAGTTTTTCTCAACACTGTTTTATAACTTTTCAAGTATATGTGTACTTTTGGGGTCATATTTATTCTTAAATATTTTATTTTTATAGATGCTATTTTAAATGATATAAAACTTTTTTAAATTTCCGATTTCTTATAGAACTGATTTGTGTATATTCATCTTGTATTTTGACACTTTGCAAAGCTAAGAATTCTAGTAGGTTATTTTGTAGACACCATGAGATTTTCTATTATCATGCTGTCTGTGAATAAAGACAGTTTTTCTTCTTCCTTCCCATTCTAAATGTCTTATTTTTCTTATTGGACTGGCTAGAACTCTAGTGTAATACTGAATTGAAGTGGTGACAACTCTAAACTCCAATGTTTTGGTAATGTTTGGCCTGATTGTATGTCAGGCACATGATTTGCATTTAGTAACATATATAACACACTTTCTGTATCCATTCATCCACTACTGGACACTTAGATTGTTTCCATATCTTGGCTACTGTAAAAAAATGCTTCAGTGAATATGGAGGTGCATAAATCAGTGTTCTTGTTTTCCTCAGATGAATACCCAGAAGTGGAATTGCTGAAAAATTGGTAATTTTATTTTTTTTAATAAAAAAATTTTGGGGGGCTACATGCCATGCAGCATGTGGGATCCTAGTTCCCTGACCAGGGATCGAACCTGTGGCCCCTCCATTTGAAGGGTGGAGTTCTAACCACTGGAATGCCAGGGAAGTTCCTATTTTTAATTTTTTCCGGAGCCTCCATACTATTTTCCACAGTGGTTGCATCGATTTTCCACCAACAGTGCAAAAGGGTTCCCTTTTCTACACATCCTTGCAAACACTTATTATTTCTTGTCTTGTTGATAATAGCCAATCTAACACATCTGAGGCAATAACTCACTGTGCTTTTGATTTGCATTTTCCTGATGATTATTGATATTGAGCATCCTCCCATGTACCTGCTGGCCATCTGTATGTCTTTGGAAAAATGTCTATTCAGATCCTCTGCCTTTTTTAAAATTGGATTATTTGGAAGTTTTTTTTTTTTTAATAAGACATGAATGTTAGATTTTGTCAAATGCTGGAACACTGCTTCAAGTTAAAATATTGTGGCACTCCACTTCCAACTACTAAGAAAAACGGACAGCACTTGGTGGATTTTTCTGAATCTAATGAGATTATTCTTCTTTCTTTCCTTTCCTTTCCTCTGTTAATTGGGGAATTACACTGATTGATTTTTTTTAAACTTTTCATTTTGTATTAGGATATAGCTGATTAACAATGTTTTGATAGTTTTAAGTGAACAGCAAAGGGACTCAGCCATACATATACGTGTATCCATTCTCTCCTAAACTCTCCTCTTATCCAGGCTGCCACATAACATTGAGCAGAGTTCCTGTGCTATATGGAGTGAGGTGAAAGTGGTAGTCGCTCAGTTGTGTCTGACTCTTTGTGATCCTATGGACCATAGCCCGCCAGGGTCCTCTGCTATATAGTATTGGTTATCCATTACTGGTTATCCATTATTGGTTATCCATTTTGAATATAGCACACTGATTGCTTTTAAAAGTTCTGGGCAAGTCACTTCATCTTTCATGGCCTCATTTTCATTTTTTTTTCTTTTTGCCTGTAAAATGGGACAATAATACTCATCTTAAAGCACATTTATGAGGCTGGTTGGCACACATTGGTATATGGAAAATACCTGTCATAAAGTAGGCACACCATATAAACTTGACCATATTTTACAGACTAAATCATAGCTATCTGTGTTCATATCTTACCCACAGGCTATCTCTCCCTTCTCCAGGCAGAGACATCTCATAATTCTTTCCTACTTCCAGATGAGCTATTTCAAATCTTAAAAGATGATGCTGTGAAAGTGCCACACTCAATATGCCAAAAAATTTGGATAACTCAGTGACCACAGAACTGGAGAAGGTCAGTTTTCATTCCAACCCCAAAGAAAAGCAGTGCCAAAGAATGTTCAAACTACTGCACAACTGCACTCATTTCACATGCTAGCAAACTAATGCTCAAAATTCTCCAAGTAAGGCTTCAATAGTATGCGACCTGAGAACTTCCAGATGTTCAAGCTGGATTTAGAAGAGGCAAAGGAACCAGAGATCAAATTGCCAACATTCGTTGTATCATAGAAAAAGCAACAGAATTCCAGAAGAACATCTACTTCTGCTTCATTGATTACTCTAATGCCTTTGACTGTGTGGATCACAACAAACTGTGGAAAATTCTTCAAGAGATGGGAATACCAGACCACATTACCTGCCTCCTGAGAAATCTGTAAGCAGGTCAAGAAGCAACAGTTAGAACTGGACATGGAACAACAGACTGGTCCCAAATTGGGAAAGGAGTACAAAAAGGGTGTATATTGTCACTCTGTTTATTTAACTTATATGCAGAGTACATCAAGCAAAATGCTGAACTGAATGAAATACAAGCTGGAATCAAGGAAATATCAAAAACCTCAGATATGCACATGATACCACCCTTATGGCAGAAAGCAAAGAGGAACTAAAGAGCCTCTTGATGAAAGTGAAAGAGGAGAGTGAAAAAGCTGGTTTAAAACTCAACGTAAAGAAAGCTAAGACCATGGCATCCAGTCCCATCACTTCATGGCACATAGATGGGGAAACAATGGAAATAGTGATAGACTTTATTTTTTTGGGCTCCAAAATCACTTCAGATGGTGACTGCAGCCATGAAATTAAAAGATGCTTGCTCTTTGGAAGAAAAGCTATGACCAACCTAGACAGCATATTAAAAAGCAGAGACATTACTATATCGACAAAGGTCTGTCTAGTCAAAGCTATGGTTTTTCCAGTAGTCACGTATGGATGTGAGAGTTGGACCATAAAGAAAGCTGAGCACTGAAGAATTAATGCTTTTAAACTGTAATGTTGGAGAAGGCTCTCGAGAGTCCCTTGGACTGCATGGAGATCAAACCAGTCAATCCTAAAGGAAAGCAACCCTGAAATTCATTGGAAGGACTGATGCTGAAGCTGAAACTCCAATACTTTGGCCACCTGATGCGAAGAACTGACTCACTGGAAAGACCCTGATGCTGGGAAAGATTGAAGGCAGGAGGAGAAGGGGACGACAGAGGATGAGGTGGTTGGATGGCATCACCAACTCGACGGACACGAGTTGGAACAAGCTCCGGTAGCTGGTGATCGACAGGGAATCCTGGCGTGCTGCAGTCCATAGGGTCGCAAAGAGTCGGACACGACTGAGGGACTGAACTGAAGTGCTTATTAGTATAGTGCCTATTGGCAAGATAAGTACATGAAAGCATGAGTCGCTGGCCGCCGCTTACCCTCCCGGGTCGAGAAGCTAAAACTTCCGCAACCAAACGAGAAAGAGACTGAGGCCTTATCCGGACCAATCGGAGCCCATCTTCTGGGTTCCAGAAGACGCCCGCCGCATTCTGACGATCGAACCAGGGTCTCGGAATTGACCAATCAGCATTGAGCCCCGCCCCAATGTTGCGCCTGCTGCTTCTGATGCGAAGTAACGGCTCCCAGGAGCGTCTCGGCTCCGCCCCACGTCTGGCCAATCAGGGCGCCCGGATCAGGCCCCGCCCCCAGTTGGTGACGCGTTAGGTGGGCCTGGCGGAACTCTCGGCAGCGCTGGCTGCAACAGGCAGCTTGATTCCCCGACTTGCCAGCGGTGAGTGCGGAAGTGGCAGGCCCCGGGGTTGGAGAGGAGTGGTTGGACGGATTGCTCCACGTGCACTTCCACGGAGCGTCCTGGTCCGGTGATGGGAAAGAAGAGGGAGGCTGAGTCTCCCATTCCCGGGAGGGGACCTCCCGCCCTTGTGTTCCGCTGCACTGCCGCTGCCTCAGTGTGTGTCTCTTTTGAACGTTGCCTTCCCGGCGCCTAGGCGCAGCTATAGCTTTCCAGAGAGCCTCCAGAGCCGGAGGTTTTCTCTCTTTAACGCTGTGCGACAATGTCGTTCAGTCAGATGAGGGCGGGGACCGGGATCAGACTGTCTTCCCCACTTGTCTGCACCACCCACCACTGTACTCGTATCTCCACTATTTTCCCTTCCCTGTGTGGGTGTATGTGGGGGGCGGGTCTCTCTGCTTTAGCCCTTGCAGCCGGGCCTTGAGGAGGGGGCCCCGATATGTGTGGTCCACAGGTGAGGAGTATGGGTGGAAGGGCTGGGGTCAGGGCAGGGTTTTTGAGAGCAGGGTGTCTGACTGGACCCAGTGTTAGAAAGGGATTGTGTGTACTGGGGGAGGCTGAAGTTCTAGTTGGAGGAATCTGGGCTTGGAGCTCAAGAGAGAAGATGAAGCCTCTTCACCTAATCGGCTGAAATCTCTTCCAGAGGCATCAGAGTGTCCTTGAGCCCAGATCCCTGGGAGGCCAAAGGCTGGAGAATGAGGAGGTGGCTTCCTAGGCCCCCCTCCACACTGTTTGGGGAAAGGTTGTCAATAACCATGGACCCTGGAGCCAGATTTGGGTTCAAATCCTGGCTATGCCACTACAAGCAGTGTGACTTGGGGCTAGTATTTTAATTTCTCTGAACTTCATTTGTTTAAAAAAAAAAAAAAAGAAGGGAGGGCGGAAGAGAAGGATGAGTCCCTTCAGAAATCTGATTTGTGTTGAATCTGAAAGTTATAATGTTTTACATTTGTAGACTTGCCCTAATTGTCCGCTATAAACTAAGGTGGTGTTGTTCAGTCGCTCATTCATGTCTGACTCTTTGTGACCCCATGGACTGCAGCACGCCAGGTTTTTCTGTCCTTCACCATCTCCCAGAGTTTGCTCAAATTCACGTCCATTGAGTCGGTAATGCCATCCAACCATCTCATCCTTCTCCTGCCTTCAATCTTTCCAAGCATCAGGGTCTTTTCTAGTGAGTCAGCTCTTCGCATCAGGTGGCCAAAATATTGGAGCTTCAGCATCAGTCCTTCCAATGAATATTCAGGGTTGATTTCTACAAATTAAACTAGTCATAATTTCATAGTTAAGGTTGTTAAAGGGGAGAGATTAATCTCTTTTGACATGTCAGGAAACATGCTCTGGCTAGTTTAACAATAATAAGAATTTATTGAGTGCTCTTTGTGTGTGCCAGGTATTGGACTAAGATTTTCTTTTAATTAAAAAATATTTTGGCGGGTCTGAGTGTGGCATCTTAGTTTTCTGACCAGGGATCGAACCCGTCCATGCCCCTTGCATTGGAAGTGTGGAGTCTTTTACCACTGGACCACCAATATAATATGCATTACCTCCTTTAGTCCTTACAACAGTTTTATGAGGTTGATGGCATTATCGTCTGTTTGGCAGGTGAGGAAACTAAGGCATAGAGAGGTTAATTAACTTGCCCAAGGTTTCCCAGTTAGGGAATATCAGAATGGGGATTTGACTCTTGCTCCGAAGGTAGCCTCCTCAGTGCTGTCTTGCTCTCTGTCTTGGCTTCAGGTAGGAGAACCCAGCCCTGAGGGCAGTCTGTGGTCTGGGAGTCGGTGACCTCTGTCGTGGAAAGCCCAGGATGGTGGAGACCAGGGACTTAGTCCAGCTGCGGCAGCTCAACCTGGAGCTCCTGAGGCAACTGTGGGTGGGGCAGGATGCTGTGCGGCGGTCCGTGGCCAAGGCAGCCTCAGGGGTAAGCAACTTGGCCAAGTCCCAGGGGTGAGAGAGGGGCTGCCTAACCCTCAGGCCAGAATCCAGGTCTTCCAGGTCCTCTTACGCAGTGTGCCCATTTTACTGATGATGAGAAAACTGAGTGAGTTCCAGTGTGGGAAGGTATGGCCTGGGACACTGCAGAGGCTGAGCAAGGATGAGGAGCGGGTGGGTGGCTGGTGACCAAGCCTCTCTGTTCCAGTCGAGCCTGGACTCGAGCAGCAGCTATGACTCGGAGGTGCCATCGTCCCAAGAGATGTCCTCAGTTGCCTCGAGAGCCTCTTGCCTACAAGATGCCCACCCTGGTGACCCCTGTGATAGGTACTGGCCTGGCGAGGCCAGCTCTGGGATGAACTCTCTCCTACCTGCCAAATGCCTACACCAGGAGACCCTGGGCCCACCGAGGCCCCACTCAGCTCCCTTACTGGCCATCTCAGACTCAAATGACCCAGAGCTTTCAGCAGAGCTGGACAGTCCAGGAGCCCAGGAGGCCCAGGCTCTGAGGTCCATCTTGGCTCAACAGGGCAAGTTGTCCAAGGTAATGTGGGAGAGTGGGGCAGCCATTGATGGGGCTTCCTTGAACCTCAGTTTCTCCTCTGACAGATGCACTCACAGGCAGCTTCCCTTCCAGGGTGAGAGACTCCTGGGAGGTGCTGTGAGTCGTGTCCTGCTCAGCCTGAGTGCTTGATAAGTTGTGGCCATTAGTTTTTCAGAGAGCACTTTGGGAAGAAGGTGACCAGCCCCATTGTGCAGATGGGAAGACCGAGGTTCAGAGGACAGACTTGTTCACAGTCACACATGGTGGGGGGAGTGGGGGGTCAAACTCTTATCTTCCAGCCCCCAAGCCCTCAGCTGAACCCTGGGGCCTACGTCAGGGTGTAAGTTAAGACATAGCCCCTTTCCTCCCCTCAAGGTGGGGCCTCCTTTGGGCCGGGCCTGCTGGCACAACCTTGTCTCTCTTTGCCTCCCTTCTCAGCCAAGAGTGACCAAAAAGGAGTCTCCAGTGCCTGAGAAGAGCTGGCGCCTGAGACCCTACCTGGGCTATGACTGGATTGCAGGTGTGGCCCTCCCCAGGGCCTGGAAATTGGGGGTGGGGGCCCTAGCTTGCTTATGCACCTGCCTGAGCCCCCACCAGGTGGGAGCATCTTCAGTACCACGTCTCCTGCCTCGGCCCTTGGCACAGTGAAAAGCACAGAGATGGTGTTCGCCGAGTGTTTGTTGCGTGAATGAGAGCTGCCTTATTTTTTTGGCATTTATTGTGTGCCAGGCCCTGGGAAACTGTATGTGTATCGTCTCTTTGCGTTTCCCCCTCTCCCCCAGCAACCTCAGTTGCTTCCTGGCTGAATGCCCTCTGGCCTCTTTCCAACCCCATTATCATCCATTTTTGACTCAACAGCCAGAATGAATTTTGAAACCTGGGAATCAGATCATGTCATTCAGAATACTTAGCACTTAGTGTGTGCGCTAAGTCACTGCATTTGTGCCTCACTCTTTGCGACCCCATGTAGCCTGCCAGGCTCCTCTGTGCATGGGATTCGCCAGACAAGAATACTGGAATGGGTTGCCATGCCCTCCTCCAGGGGATCTTCCCAACCCAGTGATCAAATCCAGGTCTCTTACGTCTCCTGCATTGGGCAGGTGGATTCTTTACCACTAGCACCACCTAGGAAGCTAGCACTTAGAGTAAATCCAAAATCGTTATCTAGACTTCTGAGGTGAGATCTGGCTTCTGCTGGCCCTGACATAACCTCTAACCATCTATCTTCTGATTCTTCGCTCCAGCCTCGTTGGCCTCCTTGCTGGTCCTTGAACCAGCTGTGTGCTCAAGGCCACCTGCCTTTGCACTTGCTGTTTGCTTTGCTTTGGCGGTGTTGTGCAGCATGTGGGATCTTAGTTCCCCGTCCAGGGATTGAACCCATGCCCCCTGCCTTGGAAGCATGGAGCCTTAACCACTGGACTGCTATGCAAGTCCCTCTTCCCTTTTGAATGCACTTCCCCAGATTCACACCTGCGGGTTCCTTTTCATCACCAAGCACTCAGCTCAAATATTAGGTGCCTTGCATGAGCACAAGGTCGGAGGAACACCGCCCCTGCATCCTTGCCTGTAAGCATTGGCTACTTTTGTGTTCTTCGTTCATTCATTCTCAGAAATCATCTTGCTTGCTTGTTTCTTGTCTGGCTCATGAGCTCTGTTGGAGCAGGGGCCTGGCTGTCTTTTTGTTGCTGTGTTCCTTGAGCCTGGAACAGGGCCAGCACACCAACACTGGTTGAAGGAGTGAGTGGACAGCCTTCAGAGCTTGTGCTGTTGGATCATCATTTTCATGAAGGAGGAAGCTGATGCTCGGAGAGGTTGAGTTCCTGCCACAAGGCGGGGGCTCTGTGAGGCTCCTGGACCCCTGCGGAGGGGACATGGTCCCTGTCTGCCAGCTCACTGCCTTGCTTCCTGTCCCTGGGAAAGCAGAGGTGCCTGCCTCGTTCCTGCCCTGTGTCCGTGTGCACCTCTCTCCTCCTTTCTGAGCTCCTGTCTCCAGCCTGTCTGTGCATTTGTGTGCTTGGCCCCATTCCTTCTTGATTCCCAAAGCTCTTGCTTCCTGTAATTCTCTCCTGTCCTCCCTCCACCATCATTCTGCTCCGTCAGCATATGAACACTGGGAAGTATTAATGAGAACTGATTTCACGGAGCACTTGTCCTGTGCTGGGCCCTGTCCCAAGAGCTTTTCTACCATTAACTTCTTGACTCTTCACAATCATCTGATCAGGTGGATACTATTACTGTCCCCATTGACAGATGAGAAGGCTGAGGGCCAAGAGACTGAAAAGCTTAGCAAATCTCACATCCGGTTGGGGTAAAGCTGGGAGTATTAATGAGAACTGATTAAGTCTGTGACTTCCCCTCCTGTTTCTAGTTAATACCCATGTTCTCTGCTTTTCTTTATCATAAAACTCTAAAGGCCATCTTGATTCACCATCTCCAGTTTCTCTCCCTGACTTTTTCTTAAAATCAGGCTTTAGTCCCTGCACCACCCCAGGTTAGCTGTGACCACTGCATTACCAGCTCCCAGCTGAGTTCTCAGTCCACACACTTTCTGGGCCCTGAGTAGCATGGACACAGCGACCACTCCCTCTTCCCTCCCCGAAGCTCTTTCTTCCCTTGGCTTCCAAACCTGGGCATCCCCTGGCTGTTCCCCACTTCCCTGGTAGCTCCATCCAGTTTCCTCTGCCGGATCGGCTTCCTTGTTCCAACCTCCAAGCTCCCTAGGCCCTGTCAGTGTTAAGACTCTCCTCGCCCTCTTCTCACCCAGTTAACCCATGCTGCTGCTCTGAATTCCAGACTTGTGTATCTGACTTTCTTCTCTGCGTGGCTCATTAGGTGTCCTAGACTAATCTCAGGTCCAAAATCAAGGTCCTGACTTCCACGGCTCTTGGTCCACCCTCCCATAGTCTTTCCTATCTCTTGGCGGCAGCTCTGGCCATAAGCTGGAGATCAGCCTTGATTTTTCCTCTCCTTTTCATACATACATCCTGGTAGCCCTGCCTTCAACATATTTCTAGAATTCACCGTCTTGTCTCCACCAGGATGCCTGCAGTAGTCCCCTGACTGGTGTGCCTGCTTCTTCTCACCTTGCTGCAGCCAGAAGAGGAGTACTCTAAAAGCACATGGCTGATGTGATCATATCACTCCTTGTTCCCAAACCCATCAGTGGTTTCCCAGTCACATCTCCTCAACTCTCACCGCTCTGCGCATTTCACCTCCTGAGTGTGACTCCAGTGTACCAGCACACACCTGCCCCAGGGCCTTTGCATTTGCTCCTCTGTCTGCCTGGGATGTCCCCATGGCTCCCTCATCATGTCTCCACTCAGGTGTCACGTTCTCAGGGAAGCTCCCTCTGGCCCCTCTGCCAGCCAAGCTCAGTTTCCTGACTCTCTTTCTCTCCTGCTTCCTGATAGGTGTCGCCTTTCCACTTGGTATCTCAGGTTTGTTTAGCGACTGGTTTGTGGCTGCATTAGAATGTAAGCCTCAAAAGGGTGGAGGCTTAGTCTGGCTGCTGTTCTTTCCCCAGCACGTGAAACACTGTCTGGTTTGTAGCTGGCGCTCTAGAAATACTTTTTGCACAGACGATTGGGTATGCATGTGTCACGTGAGTTGAAGGACTCCTCCAGGTCTGTGCGCAACTCAGTGGCCTGGATCGCCAGTGCTAAGCACCCCCTGCGTCTTGGCCACACAGCAGCTCCTTTGTGTGTTGTCCCCCCAGGGTCCCTGGACAACACCTTTGCCGTCACCAGCAAGCCTGAGGCCTTCTTCTCGAAGCTGCAGAAGTTCCGGGAAGCCAACAAGGAGGAGTGTATTTGCAGTGGCCCTGAGTGAGCAGGGGCAGGCACAGGGTGGGCAGGGAGGCTCAGGCCTGCTCGCCTTCTTGTCCTGGCCTGCTCACCCTCTCGCCCTCACAGACCCCACTTCCTAGGCTTGCAGGAGAGTGATGCTGTGGAGGAGGACCACGAATGTGAGTGTAAACACTTGGTTACCCCAGAGCCCAGCCAAGGCCTGGGGGCCTGGGGAAGCAGCTGAGTGTTGAGGACTCAGGGAGGGAGCCTGGTGTCCCGACAGGGCATGGTGAGCCCTGGATAAGGGGTGGGGGTGAGCTGAGGCTTGGCCTCATGGGGAGTAGGGCCAGCCCTGTGCACTCACTGCCAGCTTCCCCAACCTCCTTGCTTCCCACATGCCCCGCGCCCCCTTCCTCTCCTCTCTGCATATGGGTCATCTGAGGTGGGGGGTTCTGGCTGTCACGTGAGCATCTGAGTCTATGTTGTGGGTTTGTACATGCAACGTATAGTGTTTGTATCCATGAATGTATATGCGTGTGTGAGGTGTGTTCACGTGGACATATATGTGTGTGCACTGTGTGTGATTACAAGCATAAACACACCGTATATGTCCACAAATGTGGCTATATGAAGCAGTGCTGTGAGTGTGCACAGATGACACTTGAATGTATGAAGATGCCAGCACGTGTGCACGCATGTGTCATGCTTGAGTAGAAAGCGGTGCTCAGTGTCATTGTGTGTGAGCACGTGTATGTGTGCACACTCCGTGTACACGTGGGCGGGCCTGTGAATGTGGCCACTGGGGCTGTGCAGGCGCTGGTGGGCCTGTGTGGTTGGGGTCCAGGGGGTCTAGGTCCCCTGGCTGAGGAGGGACTTCTGCTCCTCTCTGGTCTCACAGGCGTTTACTGTTACCGTGTCAACCGGCGCCTGTTTCTGGTGCCTGCGGATCCTGGCACCCCCTGCCGCCTGTGCAGGAAGCCACGGGCCCAGCGGGGTGCAGGGACCCTGGCGGAGCCAGCGCAGGTCAGGTGAGTGGCCTGAGTGGGCAGGACACCCAGGGGAGTCGCAGGGGCGGTGGCAGAGGGGAGCAGAGCCTGGGGCCCATGGTCTTGGGGGCAGGTTGGGCATCGCAGCCTGGAGAGACCTGCAGGAGCGCCCCCACTGTCGCCACCCCCAGGGTGGGCATCCCACTGTCCGTCCTGGATCCCCCGCACCGGCACCGCATCCATCGGCGGAAGAGCTTCGACGCCTCCGACACACTGGCACTGCCCCGGGTGAGGATGGGGGTAGGGCTGCCCCCTGTCTGGCCCAGTCCTCAGTTGTGTCCTGAGGCCCAGAGAGGGCCAGGACTGTCCCAGAGCCACACAGTGACGCTGGGCTCAAGGACCCCAGTCTCTGGAGTTCAGACTGGGCCACTCACGTCACCTGTGCTGTTCCTGTTCCCTGATGGAGGTCAGGCTCCCCACCCACCCCCCGTCTGCCCGTGAGCTGGCATAATGCAGAAGGGTCTGATTTCTCATGCTTTTGTGTGCCGTGTGCACAGTCCTCAGGGGGTTTATCTTGTGGGGTCAAGCAACAGAGAGTGCAGTGGTGGTGGTTTAGTTGCTAAGTCGTGTCCGACACTTGCGACCCCATGGACTGTAGCCTGCCAGACTCCTCTGTCCATGGGTTCTCCAGGCAAGAATACTGGAGTGGGTTGCCATTTCCTTCTCCAGAGAATAGAGGTCCTGCTGTTATTCCAATTTACAGACGAGGAGACTGAGGCAGAGGGGAGGTGCCTTTTCCATGGTCAGCCAGGTAGAACTTGGGGTCTTATACTTCCATGATGCCTCCCCCATAGAGCCACCCTTTGTGTCTTCTGGGTAGGACAGGGGTCAGTGGGGACCCCACTCACTCCCAGTTGAGGCCGAGGATGCTGGAGTGGAAGCAAGGAGAAGGAGTACTGAGGAAAGTCCGTTTGCTCATCTGTAAAATGGGTCCAGTGTACTGTCCTCAGGCTTATGGGGTGAGCGGGGGGCAGGTCAGTGAGTCAGTACTTGTTAGGGGCCTGGAGCAGAGCCTGGCACACAGGATGTGCTCCATCAGCATCCACAGCCTTCCCTCCACCCATCTGTGGTTTGGGTCCGCAGGATTAGGAAAGGGAGGCCCGGGGGAACAGTGGTGGACACAGACCTCTGCCCTGGGGGAGCCTCAGTCATGGGAGACACTGATTATTTGCGGGGGGTCCCTCCACCCTCATGGGGGACACAGCCCTGCCCAAGAGGAGGCTGCCAGTCCGGAAGGAGAGGTGCAGCCCCTCCCTGGGCCTGTCTGGTCAGTGGGGAGCCCCGCTCCCAGCCAGGCGCCTTAATCCCTTGCTCTCCACAGCACTGCCTGCTGGGCTGGGACATTATCCCTCCGAAGTCTGAGAAGAGCTCAGCTCCCAAGACCCTGGACCTCTGGTCCAGTGTCTCCTCTGAGGCCCACCATCAGAAGCTGTCAGCCACTGGCTCTCCTCACCTGGTACGTCCAGGGTGCCCTGGGAGGGGCAGACACCTTGGAGCAGCCTGGGGACTGCAGAGTCTCTGGGGGAGGGGCGCAGAACCTGGAAGCCTCTCTCTGTGGGCTCCCATATCCCTGGCCCTGACCCCCAGCACCTTTCCAGTCTCCAGTGCTCCCCACTGGCTACCCTACCATGCCCTGGAAGCTGACCCCAAGTCCGAGATCCAGAAGGGGATGAGGCTGCATATGGAGGGAACCCATCCCAAAGAGGCCCCCTCTGAGACCTTTCTCTTCATTCCCTAGGCTGTGCCAATGCAGGTCCCACCCCCGACCCCAATCTGGTCCGAACCCTCCTCCATGTCCCGGCCTCGCTCCCCCCAGCTGAAGCCCTGAGGACTGGCCACTTGGAGGTGAACAGTGCTCCTGCCGTCGTTTCAGCTTCACCGCTCTGGCAGGGGTGCCCACGAGAGGGGAGCCTTGCCCAGTCTTGGCTGGAGGTGGACTCAGGCCCCACCTTCCTTCCTAGGCTGGGCCCCGGCCTGTCTCCTTCCTGGGGACACAGAAGGGGACCCTGGGGTTGGGGTGAGGGGATTCTGTGACACGTTTGTAAGTAAAGCTCAGTGCTCCCTGCAGCCCCAGATTCCCACATGTGCCGGGTCTGTCCTGCCGATGCCCTTAGAATCTCAGAGGTGCCCTGGCCTCAGCCTGGCCCTCCTCATCTGGGGAAGGACGCCTCTGACAGCGTGTGCCGGGTGGAGTGGATCCAGCACTGAGTGTGGCACTTTTGGGGGTGAGGGTCCCCAAAGCAGGCTGGGGTCAAGGTCAGCATTAAAAGGCCCCCTCAGCAAGGGGCTTGGGGTCTCAGGCCGGCCCCTGTAGATGAGGCTGAAGCTGTGACAGTGGGGAGTGAATGAGCCCCTCCTTCTTGACCCCTGACACCGGGGTCCAGTGATAAAGGAATGCTCTTAAAGTTCCTGGGTCCCGTGGCTCCTTTATTTCCATCTCAAGCCCAACCCTAGAAACCATGGATGATTCAGAGCCCCAGCAGGGACACCTGGGGAAATAAAAGGCCAGGAAGGTTCAAGTCAGAGGCAAGTGCTCACCTCTGCCCTCCTGAATTAGTAAGCAGCGTCTGTCTTTCCCCCTATATGTTGAATAATATGAACTTTCTAATTTGTAGGATAAAAATGGAATAGCTGGGGAACCTAAGCCCGGGGAAGGCATGTGCTTTTTCTGAGGTTTCTAGCTTAGAGGGGTGGAACTAGGGCTGTGGTCTGTGGCTCCCACCTGGAGCTTGTGAAGCTGAGAAAACCTTTCCCACCAGTCACAGCACATGTATTAGGATAAACGAGGTTGTGCTGCAGCAACAAATTAACTCCCAGATTACAGTAGTCTGACATAAAGACCTATTTCTTGCTGACTTGCTCACACTACCTGGTCGTCATGGTTCACAGTGGGGCCTCTATTTTGACATTGTTTTTCGGGGACCCAGACCAATGGTGGCTCCACCAGTGGCTTCAGCCCAGAAATGACACAGGTCACTTTTGCTTGTGGTACATTGGACAGAACTAGTCACATGGAGTCAGGACATGAAGGGGCGCATGGTGTACTGGGTGAGTGTTACTGTCCTCCACGTCATGACTTCACCAGCTCTTTCCCTGCAAGACGGACACACAGACTTCCCAGGCCATTGGCAACAATAACAGGCAATACAAACTCTCACCTGAGTCTTCCCTCACTCCATCTGGAGTTCCAACCTCCAGTGCTTCCATAGACAGGCAGGTAAAGTGACTGGGAGTGGTGGGCACAGGGCTACCTGGCCAGCACATATCCTTTCCAGAGACTCTCAAGTCCAGATGTCTCTGTGATCATGCATATGTGTCTGTGGGCACTTTGAGCAGTGGGTCATGGCTTGTCACTTGATTCCAGTACCTGAAGAAATGAAGTCTCTTCCACACGTAATTTTTTTAAATTAATTTTTTAAAAATTTATTTTCAGTTGTATAAAACATAAGTCGCTTCAGTTGTGTCTGACTTTGTGACCCCACGGACTGTAGCCTGGCAGGCTCCTCTGCCCCTGGGATTCTCCAGGCAAGAATACTGGAGTAGGTTGCCAGGCCCTCCTCCAGGGGATCTTCCCGACCTGGGGGTCAAACCCACATCTCTTACGTCTCTTGCTTTGGCAGACAGGTTCTTTACCACTAGTGCTTGGGAAGCCCCTCTGGTGGTCTAGTGGATGAGAATCTGCCTGCCAGTACAGGGGTCATCGTTCGATCCCTGCTCCTGGAAGATTCCACATCCCTTGGAGCAAGTAAATCCATGCACCACAACTACTGAGCCTGTACTCTAGAGCCTGGGAGTTGCAACGACTGAAGCTGCCGCAGCATGGAGCCCATGCCCTGCCACAGGAGAAGCCACTGCAAGGAGAAGCCTGAGCACCGCAGCAGAGTAGCCCCCGCTTGCCACATCTAGGGAAAGCCTGCGTGCAGCAACAAAAGTCTACTGCAGCCAAAAAAAACAAAGACACAAGTTTACCACTTATATTTGCAATTGAGTGGCCCTAAAGTCCATTTATACTTTTTGCAACTTTCACCACCAACCATCCCCAGAATTTTCTTCTTATGAAACTGGAAAGGGAAATTAAAAGTGTTAGTCGCTCCGTTGTGTCTGACTCTGCTACCCCATGGACTGTAGCCTGCCAGGCTCCTCTATACATGGAATTCTCCAGGCAAGAATACTGGAGTGGGGTGCCCTTCCCTTCTCCAGGGGATTTTCCTGACCCAGGGATTGAACCCAGGTCTCCTGCACTGCAGGCAGATTCTCTATCATCTGAGCAGAGCTCCAATTAACCACTCATTCTCCATCCCCACCTCCCAGCTTCTGGCAACCATCATTCTTTTGCATCTCTATGAATTTGACTAGGTTACCTCATCCGAGTGGAATCATGCAGTATTTGTCTTTTTGTCCCTTTTTCAGCTCCTTCCATTTAGCATAATGTCCTCGAGGTTTATGTTGTAAAGTGTCGGAATTTCCTGCCTTTTTTAAGACTGCAAAGTATTTTGTTGTATGGATGGACCACATCTTGTTCATCCATCTGCTGATGTGCCTTTGAGTCACTTCCACCTTTTGTTATTGTATATAATACTGTTGTGAGCATGAGTGTACAAATGTCTCTTTGAATCCCTACTTTCAATTCTTTAGGGTGTAAACCTAGAAGAGGAATTGCTGGATCGTAGGGTCATTCTGTGTTTACTGTTTTGAGGACCTGTGATACTGTTTTCAGAGGAGCCGCTACACCATTTTCCATTCCCACTGGCGGTGCATAAGGGTTCCAATTTCTCCACATCCTCACTAACAGTTATTTTCTGCCCCCCCCCTTTTTTTTTAAATAATAGCCATCCCAATGGGTGTGACGTATCTTGTTTATTGTAGTTTTGATTGCGTTTCCCTGATGATGGTTAGTGATGATGGGCTTAGAGGCCATTTGTCTATCTTACTTGGAGGAATGTCTATTCAAGTCCTTTGCCCAGTTTTGAGTTGGATTTTTGTTGTTGTTGTTGTTCTTGTTTTCCCACATGTGATTTTAATTCAAGAAAGCCTGTGGGACTTCCATGGTGGTGGAGAATCTGCTTTGGTCGGGGAACTAAGATTCCACATGCCAAGGGCTAACCAAGCCCGACAGCTGCAACTGCTGAGCCCGAAGGGTGCAATGAAAAGATTCTGCATAATGCAATAAAGATCCTGTGTATCACAACTAAGACCCAACGCAGCCAAATAAATAAGCAAATCATAATCTAAAAAAAATTAAGCACAAGCTTGGACATTATGCCACCTTGAAACCCAGAGTTAGACATTAGAGTGAGGCAAGTAAGGTACTCATCTGGTGCAAAAGTTAAGAAATTCAGTAATCAAATCATTTAAAAAGAATAGCCTGTGGGAGTCAGCGCCTGTGGGAGTCAGCGGTTTTGTTAGAAATTCTTTGGCCGGAGGCAGAAGAGAATCTGGAAACCTTCTGTCAAACAAAATGACAACATAGACAGCTGAGCTCCACTTCTAAGTTTAGCCAACCCAGAAGAGCAACAGCTTGAATGAGATAGAAATATTTCTCTCCCATAAAAGTCCAGACTGCAGTGCTAGGCCATTAAGTCATGAGGGCCAGTGGTTTCTCTGGAAGGACTGTTCCTTTGAACATTTAGAAGGTTTCTGGCTTCTGTCTTGCCCACGCAGCCACTCCAGATCCACTCTGAATGAGCAGGCTGGGGAACAGGCTTTTTCAAACCTGAGGGACCTCAAGGATGAAGATCACAGGGAGAGAGGCCCTACACAGAGCATCACGTCTCCAGCTCTGCCTCACTCACCTGCACCCCACCACGGTCACCTGCCCTCGCATGAACAGGCAAGCCATTCCTGATTCTTCCAGGCTGTCCCTCCCTCCCTAGGGGGTGTCCAGATCTCTTCTTGTCCCCCTTCCTCTACCCCTTCCAGGTGTGCATCTCAGCTGGAGAGTCTCTTCTTTCACCAGGGCCTTCCCTGAACCCCTGGACCCCTCTGATGCATCTGCCCCATCACACACTGCACTTCCCTGTACTACATCCCAGCCCGTGTGTGTGTTCCTTTAAAAAATTTTTTTTGGCCATGCCGTGCTGTGCAGCATGCAGGATTTTAGTTCCCCGACTAGGGATCGAACTCACACCGCCTACCGTGGAAGTATGAACCCCTGGACTGCCAAGGAAGTCCCCTTTATATGTTACTAAATTACTACCCATAAGGTTCATTGCTTTAGTGTCTCCCTCTCCCCTGCTAGAATTTAAGCAGAGGTGGTATTTTTCTCTTAGTTGGAACTTTGTTTTTTCTTCCTGTTTTCTCAAAAGTAGTGGCTAAACTGTATTTCAGGATTTGGCTTTTCCCTCTAGCCTGATCTCCCACTTGTGTCGTGAAGGTGATGGGAGAGGAGAGGTGTCATGTACTCAGTTGTGTCTGATTCTTTGTGACCCCATGGACTGTAGCCGCCAGGATCTTCTGTCCATGGGATTTCCCAGGCAGGAATACTGGAGTGGGTTGGCATTTCCTTCTCCAAGGAATCTTCCCAACCCAGGGATCTAACCCAGGTGTCCTGGATTGGCAGGCGGATTCTTTACCACTGAACCACATGGAAAGTCCCTAAAGGCAATGGGAAGGATGCTTTCATTTCTCCAACCCAAAGGACTCTTGTGGTTGGACACCTTATATGCTTAATAATAGTGTCATTGTTGGCATAAATCCCAAAAGAAAAAAGCAAGATCATCTTTTTTGTTGTTTAGTTGCTCAATCGTGTCCAACTCTTTGTGACCCCATGGACTGCAGCACGCCAGGCTTCCCTGTCCTTCACTGTCTCTTGGACTTTGCTCAGACCATTGAGTCGATAATGCTGTTGGAAGGTTCTAGGCCCCACATCGGATTTCAAAGTCACGCCCCCTGGCGAGTCCCAGTCCCTTCGCTGGATCTCCAGGTTGGGAAGTCTGAAGATCACTGGCATCTTCCAGAATTGATGTCAATCATTTAGAAATAGGAACAGGGGAGTCTGGCTGTGTCACAGCAGAGACACAACTCTCACTGGCCATTGGCTTATTCGTTCTCTCATTCATTCATTCACCACACATACATCGAGCTCCTGTGCTAGGCGCTATGCCAGGCTCTGAGGACACTGGTGAACCAGACAACAGGTCACTTCCCACGGAGCCCCCCTCCCTGTGCTGGGACTTTAGAGAGCCCACACATGGAAGAAGTGCCGGCAAGAATGCTGGAGCAAGGCCTGACCTCTGCTTCCCTCTTCTCTGGCTCACATCCCTCCCAGGTGAGGCCCCAGCCCTGCTGAAGCTTTTTTTTCCTGGCTCTTGTTGGCTTCTCCTGGGCCTTCGTCCACCCTGTTCTGTTCCCTCTGCTCAAAGCTCTCTCTATCCCCCAAACTCCTACTCAGGCCTCAACTTCCAGGTCCGCTCCTCAGAGCCCTCCCCTGAGCCCACGGGATTGGCAGAGGCACCTGAGTCAGGTCCCACCTCTGTGTCCCCATCCTATCCCATTACACTCAACTGTAAAGTTCCTCGAGGGCAGGAGCAGGGCCTGCCTTGCTTTCAGCTCTCGCCTAGCTTGGTATGTGGCATATGGTGGGCATGCAGTAAACAGGTGTTTGATGAATGAGTGAATGAGTCCCCAGGTGTTAGGAAGATGGAGGCCATGCAGCACGGGGATGTGGAGAGTGTCCCAGGATCATGGCATCAGAGGTGCTCGGTGTCTTCTGTGACTGCTCCTGGTTTTCTGTACACCATGTTGTCCTGTGTCCCAGGCAGACTGTCATAGGTCTTGCTTAGCAACTTCTCCTTCACCCCCGTAGGGTATCCGGCCTCCTGAATGGGAGGTAGGGAATGACTGGGAACAGCTGTGACATATTCCTCAACCACCAGCAGCCGTGGGTCCCAGGCCCTTGGTGAGAAGATTAGGGAGTGTGTGGAGACAAACAAGCCCCAGCTGGCTCTCCAAGGGACCCTTCCAACTTCCCAAAGAACAGAAACATCTCCTGGCTGCCTTGTAGGAGGTGGTTCTCCTTGATGGGGTGAGAGACCACTTCTGCTCCTCCAGCCTCGTGGAGGTAGACCATTCATGGCCCAAGAAACACAAAGCACAGGATTTTCCCGGATCATTTTTCCAGGTACCTTTTGAGCATAGCATCCTGACGTTCAGAGGATGTACATTTTATTGCAACCAAAGTTCCTACTTGCCTTGCCCCAGTCTTCTGGGTCAGACCTGGTCCAACCGGGGAGCTGCATTGAAAGTCGGACCTGGAGAGGGGCACAGAGCATGGCTTCAAAGAGACTGGGATCAGACAGCCCCTCCAACTCCCATTTGGGGCATCTGAGTTGGAAAGGAAAAAGTAAAACCGTCTATTTGCAGATTTATAGAATATATATAGAAAACCCGTAAGCCTCCACAAAAAGGCTGTTTGAACTATGAACAGATTCAGTAAAGCTGCAGGATAGAAAATCCTGCTTCCCAACTGTGTGAAAAGTCTAGACAGCATATTACAAAGCAGAGACATCACTTTGCCAACAAAGGTTCATCTAGTCAATGCTATGGTTTTTCCAGTAGTCATGTGCAGATGTGAGCTGGACCATAAAGAAAACTGAGTGCCAAAGAATTGATGCTTTTGAACTGTGGTGTTGGAGAAGGCTCTTGCATCCCTTGGACTGCAAGGAGATCCAACCAGTTCATCCTAAAGGAGATCAGTCCTGGGTGTTCATTGGAAGGACTGATGTTGAAGCTGAAATTCCTAATACTTTGGCCACCTGAAGCGAAGAGTTGACTCATTGGAAAAGACCCTGATGCTGGGAAAGATTGAAGGCAGGAGGAGAAGGGGACAACAGAGGATGAGATGATTGGATGGCATCACCAACTCAATGGACATGAATTTGAGCAAGCTCTGGGAATTGGTGATGGACAGGGAAGCCTGGCGTGCTGCAGTCCATGGTGTCACCAAGAGTCAGACATGACTGAGTGACTGAACAACAAGCGTGTGACTTTGGGCACTTCACCTCATCTCTGGCTCATTTCAGCATGTGTATAGGGTGATAGTCCCAGGGAGAGGGAGGGACATGAGATTAGACAGGTGGAGGGCTGCCCATGGGCTGGCCTGAGAAGAGGGTGATAAGACTCATGATTGTCATCAGCTCTTCCTGTCCCCCACCCCACCCTGTCATGAGACCAACGTCATTCTAACGGGCACAGGGGCCTGCCCTCTCTGCATTCACTCTGTCGGGCTCACCCCTTCCCCTGGGAGGTTAGAAGGAACCAGGAATAAAGTATCAAGTTGGTTGATTGAAAGACTGGCTCTTCCCTCTGCTTCTTCCTTCTAGCCTCAGAGCACGTGCAGCGAATGTGCTGGTGGTCAGCTCTCCAGGTTGAGGGTTTTGCCCACAGGGATGCAGAGGGTTTAAGTCAGCCACGGGGCTGTGGCGGCCAGCGCCCTGCCCGTGGCTGACACTCCAGGGTGTGACGGTGGTGGGCTGTGACTGTGCAGGAAGTCAGGAGGGGAAGCCTGGGCCCCAAGGGACCATGTTGTGGCTGGTGGGGGTGGCATGAGGTTGGTCCCAGTGATGAATATAGGTGCTTGCCAGTGGCTTAGGTGGTCTTTGGGGACATCCCCCTGTCGTGGCACCAGGCTGAGCCCTTACCACAAGATGTTCTCTCTCAGGTCCTCATTGTCTGATGCCAGAGGCCATGAGGCTTCTCCCTCCCTCCCTAGAAGTGCCCCCTCAGCCCCTGAAACTCAAGAGATCCCCAGGCCCCACTGGGAGGTAAGACTCTGGAAGGACCCAGCTCTCGAGGTGACAAGACTTCTCTGGGAGCCATGACATCTCAGCAGGAGGGAAGGGGAAGCAGGGAGCTTTGAGAATTTTCCAGGTCCTAGATCCGGTGCAGAGCAGGGGGCATCCTTCCTGCCCCAGAAGGATCAGAAGACCCTAGCCCAGAGGGAGACCCAGCTGCCCATCCTTCCCACTCCCAACGAACTCAGATAAACTTCCTTGGCTCCTCTCACCAAAGTCTACCAGCAGCGCGGAGGAGCACCCTCCACTGGACCCATGCTCTGAGTCCACAAGCAGCAACTACTGAGCCCACATGCCTCAACGACTGAGGCCTGGGCGCCCTAGAGCCCGTGTTCCGCAACAAGAGGTGCAAGTGCAATGGGAAGCCCATGCACCACAGCAAAGAGCAGCCCCTACTTTCTGCAACTGGGGAGATGCCCTCGCAGCAACGAAGACCCGGCACAGCCAAAAATACATAAATAAAATAAATATATATATGGTTGTAATGCTACCTACATTACAGGGGTGTGTAGAGGAGTAAATGAGACAGTGGTGTAATGAAATGCTCAGCACAGTAACTGGCACTTAGTAAGTGCTTCATAAATATGAGATAGTATTATATGAAAACAAGGGCTCATTGTATATTGCAAAATAGGAGTCCTGTTTTGGGGGCAGTCTGTTTCACCTGGCCTGAAACACAGAATTGAGAGAGGGTGAGAGGGGAAATTCTAGGGACTTCCTCCAGTGAATGACTGATGAAGATCTCTGCCTGAGTGTCCCTGCTGGCATGGGCTCCTGTAGGCCTGCAGGCCTGGAACAGTTGGGTGGGTGGTGGGTGAGAATGCCTCTGCAGAAGACTCAGAGGCCTAGAAACCATTAAGGCTTCCAGGAATCCTTGGGTTCAAAGTCTGGGGGCGTGGGATGGTATGGGACTCAGCCTGGAAGACAGTGGCTGTGGGCGTGGGGTTTACACAGGCCTCCATCTGCCTCCTCCTTCAGGGATTATTGCCCAAACTTGACTTGTCCTTGGCCTCCCTGCCTGGCCATGCACTCTCCCTGACCCTCCTCACCCCTGGAAACCAGCTTTCAGGGAGCCAGCTTCAGCCTGCACCTTCCTGTGCCTCTCAATGAGGCCTTGCTGGGCTGGGGGCCTGATGAAGGGCAGGGATCCTCCATCTGCAAGCCCAGGAGAAAGGCATGATAAGGACCAGACCTGGCTGACACACCTCAGACTTCCAGCCCCCTGGCCTGTGAGACAATCTGTTTCTGTTGTGTAGGCTGCACAATTTGTAAGCCTTTGTTATGACAGTCCAAGGAGACCAAGACACCCTTTGTGCCAGGAAACTCCTTGCCGGGCTTGGGGAGGTGGGAAGGAGCTGGGGAGCCTGTCTAGCCCTCGCCCGTGAGCTCTGCATCCCAGAGCTGTTCTTGCCTGGGCTTCACTTTTTAAAAATAAATTTGATTTATTTAGTTTTGGCTACCCTGGGTCTTCATGGCGGCATGGGTTTTCTCTCGCTGCGGAGAGTGGGGGCCACTGTTCGTTGTGGCGTGCTGGCTTACTGCAGTGGCTGCTCTTGTTGATGAGCACAGGCTCTAGGGTGAGAGGGCTTCAGTAGTTGTGTCCCCTGGGCTCTAGAACTTAGGCTCAGTAGTCATGGCACATGGGCTTAGTTGGCCCAAGACATATGGAATCTTCTTGAACCAGGGATCAACCCGTGTCCGCTACACTGGCAGATGGATTCTTATCCACTGTACCCCCAGGGAAGTCTATTGTTCAGTCACTCAGTCGTGTCCCACTCTTTGCAACCGTGACCTCATTTTTCTGCCTGGAAATTCAGGTCACCTTCCCAGACAAAAGGGCCTCTCTTGGGCGATGTGTGGAGGAGAGGAGGAAAGATGGGGACTTGGGGAGTGAGTAAGCAGAGAGCCTTGGAGACAATGCTCCCCACCTACCTCTGCCTCAGTCACCACCACACTGAGACCCAGCCTGGCCCAGTCTTAGTTTCCAGTCATTCCAGCCCCTGATACATCTGTGGATTTTATAATTCTGAGAGTCACCTGTCTGCGGAGCTTATTAAATGCAGGAGCTCGTTGCTATGATACAAGCTGGAATCAAGATTGTCAGGAGAAATATCAGTAACCTCAGATATGCAGATGACACCACCCTTATGGCAGAAAGTGAAGAACTAAAGAGCCTCTTGATGAAAGTGAAAGAGGAGAGTGAACAAGTTGGCTTAAAACTCAACATTCAAAAAATGAAGATCATGGCATCTGGTCCCGTCACTTCATGACAAATAGATGGGGAAATAATGGAAACAGTGGCAGACTTTATTTTCTTAGGCTCCAAATCACTGTAGATGGTGACTGCAGCCGTGAAATTAAAAGGCACTTGCTTCTTGGAAGAAAAGCTATGACCAACCTAGACAGCATATTAAAAAGCAGAGACATCACTTTGCCAACAAAGGTCTGTCTGGTCAAAGCTATGGTTTTTCCAGTAGTCATGTATGGGTGTGAGAGTTGGACCATAAAGAAAGCTGAGCACCGAAGAATTGATGCTTTTCAACTCTGGTGTTGGAGAAGACTCTTGAGAGTCCCTTGGACTATAAGGAGATCAAACCAGTCAATCTTAAAGGAAATCAGTCCTGAATATTTATTGGAAGGACTGATGCTGAAGCTGAAGCTCCAATACTTTGGCCACCTGATGTGAAGAGCTGACTCACTGGAAAAGACCCTGATGCTGAGAAAGATCAAGGGCAGAAGGAGAAGAGGGAGACAGAGGATAAGATAGTTGGATGGCATCATTGACTTGATGGACATAAATTTGAGTAAGCTTCTGGGGTTGGTGATGGACAAGGAGACCTGGCGTGCTGCAGTCCATGGGGTAGCAAAGAGTTGAACATGACTGAGCAACTGAACTGAATTGATTGCTATGATATTAAAAGGAAGATTTCTGTAGCATTTGTTATGTGCCAGATGCTATCCTAAGAGTTCTGCATCTCTTAACCCTTTGAGTTCTTACCACCTTATGAGGTAAGGTTATTGTTCCCATTTATGGGTGGAGACATTGAGGTACAGAGAGGATAAGTGACATTCCTAAGGCCACACAGCTAGCACATGAACTCCAGAGTCCATGCATCTAACCTGTACCATGCCTCCCACAGGGACAAACATCCTGTGTATCTTGCCTCCAGGGGGCTGGCTTTGGGATGGACTCTAGTTTTCCTTGAGAGGCAGCTCAGTAGGGAGAAGTGTCTAAGCTTGGGTTCTGAGTGTGGCCCCCGGGCTGGGGAACATGGGCAAGTGACCTCCTTGCCCTGAGCTTCACTTTCCTCCCTGGGTGGTGGGGGCATCTCTGCCGGGGCTGCTGTGCAGCTGGAGAGGGTCCTTAATGCTCTGCTGGCTGCACACCCCTCACACACCTTTACTCACCCAGCCATGAGCACACACTCTCATGCCCCCCACACACACACTCTGTGTCCACACACCTCACACATCCATGAACATACACATAATCTTTTTTTTTTTATCGTATGATATTACTTTTTTTTTTTTTTTTTTGAGGAGCCTTCATACTGGTTTCTGTAGTGGCTGCACCAATTCACACTTCTACCAATAATGCACACGGATTTCCTTCACTCCACTCCATATCCTCCCCACACTTGTTACCTCTTGTCTTTTTTTTAATTAAAATTTTCATCTTATGCAATTTCACTTTCCATTCGTAGTTACTTTGCACTATTGGCTCTATTCCTTGTGCTGAACAATAACACATCCCCGTGATGCTGAAGCTGAAGCTCCAATATTCTGGCCACCTGATGGGAAGAGCCGACTCATCGAAAAAGACCCTCATGCTGGGAAAGATTGAAGGCAGGAGGAGAAGAGGGAGACAGAGGATGAGATGGTTGGTGGCATCAGCAACTCGATGGGCATGAGTTTGAGCAATTTCCGGGAGTTGGTGATGGACAGGGAAGCCTGGCGTGCTGCAGTCCATGGGGTCACAGAGAGTCGGACACGACTGAGCGCCTGAACAACGAAAGCCTATCTTAAACTCCCCCATATAGCGTCCCTCCTCCCACTGGTAATCACTAATTTGTTCTCTGTGCCTATGCACACGTGTAATCTTGAGGACGCACAGCCTCACGCATGCACCCTCACACATACACACACACACACACACACACGTGCTACAGGAGGCCCCATCCATGTCACTGTGGCCCCAGCACTTAGTCATTTAATAACCCACTGCGCCAAGTTCCTTTCATGGAAGCCGACGTTTGGCTTTCCGTTTGCAGAGATCTTCTCACTCAGTTTCTCTCAGTCTCACTTTTCACTCTGACTGGGAAGGAGTTTTTTTTCAGTCTCTCTTGTGGTTTTGACAGCCCAGTGCCTGTGGCTCACGCCCCATAACTCCTCAGAGGCATTTGGCCTCTCCAACGTGTCCACTCTGGGGTCAGGCCCTGGACTGCCCTGTCACGATCCCACCACTGCCCAGCCATTGAGGGAGTGGCGGGTGGTAGTAGGGGGGCTGGCTGGGGAAGAGAAAGGTGATGTCACAGGATTCTTGGGGTACAGACAGACCCCAAGAGCTCAGGCCCGTCATCCCACCTCCTCAGCTGTGAGTTTCTGTGAGAAGTTCTCGGGGAGAGAGAGTTCCGAGGCTGTCGCTGATGTGGCTGGGGTCACCAGCTGATCGTAGAGCTCTCCTGGGGGTGCTGACACCTGCCTGCTGCACGTGCGCCGCCCCTCTCCCAGCTGTCGCACTTGGGGGTCCCTGAGCTGGCCTCCCACACTTTCTGCATTCCAGTCTCCTTTGCCAATGCTGGCAGCGGACCTCTGAGCCAGGCTCTCATGCCCCCACTGCCTCAGACCTGGCAAGTACAGGAAGTCTAGAACAGTCCCTGGGAGAAGTCGGCCACTTCCTGCTTTGAGATTTTCAGACCCCAAATTCCCTGACTCTTTCTTCAGAGTTATTTGAATGTGAGGGGAGGGAGGAGCACGGAGAAGTGTTATTCACTCCACCAACAGGAAATTGTGTTTTCCTGACATGTTGTTGGGCACTCACTTCTCAACTCAATTTCTTCCTTTTTTTAAACATAAATTTCTGTTCTATTTTTTTTGATTATGTGTTTTTGACCGGGATGGGTCTTCACTGCTGTGCTTGGGTTTTCTCTCGTTGTGGTGAGCTGGGGTAGTCTTCGTTGTGCTGTGTGCACTTCTCATTGTGGTGGCTTCTTTTGTTGCAGGGCACAGACTCTAGGCTTGTGGGCTTCAGTAGTCATGGCACCCGGGCTATAGTTGCTCTGTGGCATCCATAGGGCATCCATTCCTAGTCCAGGAATCTTCTTGGACTAGGGCTCAAACCTGTGTCCCCTGCACTGACAGGTAGAATTCCTATCCACTGTACCATGAGCGAAGTCCTCAACTCAATTTCCTATCTATAAATTTGCTTTTATAATGCCTGTCTTGTGGATACAAGAGAGAATAAATGAGCTCATGCAGGTAAACATGACTGAACTATGTTCCCCTCAAATCCATATATTGAAGTGCTAACCCCCAGGGTTACTCTCTTTGGATACAGGCCTTTGAAAGAGGTAAATTAAGGTTAAATGAGGTCATAGGGTGAGGCCCATATTCAGTCGGACTGGTGTCCTGAAAAGAAGAGGAAACAGGCAGTTTCTGGGTGGCCTACTGGTTAGGACTTAGGCTTTTACTGCCGAGACTCAGATTCAGTCCCTAGTCAGGGAACTAAGATCCTGCAAGCCTTTGTTGTTGTTCAGTTGCTCAGTTGTGTCCGACTCTTTGTGACACCATGAACTGCAGCATGACAGGTTTCCCTGTCCTTCACCATCTCCCAGAGTTGCTCAAACTCATGTCCATTGAGTCAGTGATGCCACTCAGCCTTATTGCATGGTAAAAAAAAGAGGAATGGACTCCAGGGATGTGCACACACACAGAAAGGTCATATGAGGACATGGTGAGAAGGTGGCCGACTGCAAGCCAAGGAGAGAGGCCTCAGGAGCAGCCAAAGTTGCTGACACTTTGATCTGGGTCTTCCAGAACTGTAAGGAATAAATTCCTGTTGTTTAAGTCACCCAGTCTGGGCTATTTTGTTACAGCAGCAATAGACAGCGAATCCAAGGGCCAGTCCAGTGAGCTCTGACATATGTACACATAGTGATTGCTCAGTAGATGGTAGTCAGTATTATTGTTGGGAGATATTAATAGTTCTCCCTGGCGTTTCTGCACGTTTCATGTCAGCTTCTGACCTGGACAATCTTCTTAAGGACATTTGCACAGAGATGGTATCTTCCAGCTGAGGTCCTGAGATGCCAGGGCCAGTGCTCCAGTGTTGAGGCCCAGGGGACTGGGGAGCCTTTGGGGAGAACAATGGCTCCATCAGTTCATGTGGTTGGGGCCTGACTAGGTGGCCACATATTTAGAAGAGATCCCTGTCTTTGTAGTAGCTGGGCGATGAGTATTCAAGAGCTTCCTGTGTGCCCAGCTCTGTGCTAAGATTTATCATCTCCTTTAATCTTTGCACAACCCTATGAAGTGGGTGAAACAGAGGCCTCAGGAGGTTAACCAACTTGTTCCAGGCCGCTCAGCTGTGGCTGTAACAGAGGTGGGATGGGAACTCGGCCTTGTCTGACTTTTCGAAATACTTCAAAACAAAACAAAACAAACAAACATCGGAGTACTTCAATTGCATTTTATTTGTACAAGGATTTTCTTTCTATCCTTTTTTTTTTTTTTTATGTGAAGCACTGGTGGTCTGAGAACGGTTTTCTGTGTGCTCTCCATTTTGATCTGAGTCCCAAGGATGGTGATAGGGACCCAGTTCTTGCAAGAAGAGCTGCCTCACCGCCTGGGGTTTTGCAGGGGGGAGCTCCTGGCAAAGGGGGCCCTAGGGGCTCGGCTCTGCCTGACCTGGTCATTCTGAAATCAGGGGCCCCTCCCGGGAAGGATGCAGGCTGGGGAGAGCTGCAAAGTGGGTTCAGAATTGGGGCTTGAGATGACTCATCTGTGGCTATTTATTACCCATTTCCATTTCTCGGTCTGATTGGGCTGCTCGAAGGCCAAGCCTCCTTTCTTCTGGGTGCTGAGTAAGCAGCCTGGCCAGTCCTGCCCACCTCTGGCCTCGTCTGGAGCTCTCTCTCTTCACCCTTGGCAACACTCGGGTCCCTTGGGGCTGCTGAAAGTTCCCCCTCACTGCCCTCATCGAGGCATTCCCAGCAGCACCACTCTCTGCCAGTCCACCCCAGCCTATTCGTTCTTCCTTCAGGTCATAGCTTAAATGTCACTTCCCCCAGGAAGCCCTCTCTGACCACCATGCCCACCACGTCACAGTCTGGTTACATGGCCCTTGTCATGTGCTCCTGCAGCACTCGCCTTCCCTCCTAAGTCTCCAGTGGGTGACTAATTAATTTTCCCATTCTCCCATCTCAGCGAAAGGCAATTCTATCCTTCCAGTTTCCCAGGTTCCCTTGCATTGTCTTCAGTCCCTCCGTCAGCAAATCCTGTCCATTCTCCCTTCCGAGACTGGCCCCCTTTCAGCTCCCCCACTGCTCCCTCCTGGTCTAAGCCTCTACCAACTCTCCCCTGGAGGCTGTGGTTGGCCTCTTCCCTGGTCTTCCTGCTTCCGTTCCTCCACCCATCCCCTGACCCTATTTCCAGCAGTGGCAGTCAGAGGGAGACCTCAGAAGAACCCAAGTCAAAGCCATAATTCTCCCCTGCTCAAAGTTCCCAAGTAGGCCCCGTCTGAGTAGGGGTGCAAACCAAAGTCCTTACAGTGACCACAGGCCCTGAAAACCCTGTGTTGTGCCTCTGACCACACCCCACCAGCTGCTGGGCCTATCTCACCCTTACCTCAGGGCCTTTGCGCTGGCTGCTCTGTGCCAACCACCCCCTATCCCCACCCCATCTGCCTGGCTCCCTCCCTCTCAATCTTTCTTCATGCCTTTGCTCAAAAGTCGATTTCTCCGTGAGGCCTTTCTTGATCACTTGATTTAAATGTGTACTTCTCCACCCCAGCGTACCTGCTTTTCGTCCTTTCCCCTTACTTTTCTTTATAGCACGTCTCCCCTTCAAAAATCCCATGTGCTTTACTGACTTATTTTATGTGTTGTCTGCCTTCCCCTCACTAGAATGGAAACTCTTCAAAGGCAGGACGTTTTGACTGTGTTCGCTGCTGTATCCCCAGCACCTAGCCTAGAGGCGTACTACCCACGCTCCTGTAGCGTTTGTTGAATGAATGAATGACAGTTCCCATCACTTACCCCCTCAAACAAGCAGAAATGTGTTGCTTTCATCCAAATATTCCTGTTCCTGCAGGCCTGTTAGGTCCACGGTGCTGGTCAGTCCCATGGGAGGTGGGCCTGGGGCAGTTCCAGGTCTTGGTGGGCACCCAGCTCTCCTTGACATGCCCCACAGGCCTGGATGGCCAAGCTCTGGCCCCTAGAGCACAGCGTGGAAGGGGCCTCAGGGGACTGGGAACACAGTGAAGGCCACTGGTACCTGTAGGTGCTGACAGTTTCTTCACATGGCGCAGTTCAGTGGCTCCTACAGAGTTGGAAGGCCGTGGCTCAGGAAAGCCCTCGGACCATCGAGCAGGGTCCCTCCCGGCGAGGGTAGTAGCTGCTCTCACTGCTCCTAAGCACGAGGGTGGGTGCTGGCAAGTGGCTGGACTTTAGGCCTCAAGGAACACAGGACAGGCTGCCTCCTTTGGGCTACTTCAGCCAAGCAGTGGGCATTTGAAATGCAGTGTCAGCTCACCAACACACAGGCCCCTGGGCGGTGGGCATGGGGCAGGCAACATTCCCCCTTCTTATCCTCGGCACGGGGCTTATTTCCCCAGCACCTCTTTGGACAGACACCAGGACCACTTCCGGACGGCAGATGGCTCAGCCTCTACGGTGTCTGGGATGGTGGGTGTGCCAGCACAGGTGTGTCGGGTGTGCATTCGTGGCTGCAGCATTCTAAGGCTGACAGTCCCCCAACCCCTGACACTCCAGCAGTTTCTGCAGGCATCAGAAAGGCATCCCTGCCTGCCTCCTTTGCCAGGGCTGAAACTCTGGGTCAAGACATTGCTCCCAGATGGCAGGCCTTGAGAAGGCAGATGACACAAAGCAGCAGAGAAACATGACAAAGCGGGTGATGGTGAAGGCGGGAGATTAGAAGGCTGGCTCTAGGGGCTGTCCCTGCACTGACTGGCTGCATGATTTCGGCCTCAAGGTCAGTGTAAATCAGTTATGGGAGGGACTCACTCTCCAGATCTCCTGTTTCTCACACTTTGGACCAGCTTCTTATGCAAACTAGAAACTAGTTAATGATGAGTAGCTGGGGGTGTGGATAACAGCTGTTGGTTTTCCGTAACACAGAACACGTCCCAGTCTCCAGCAGGAACCCCATGAGTTCCAGACCTAGCAGGCCTGAGTCAGGGCCAGGCCTTAGTTTCCCCAGATCTCTGGGATTTCGTAGCTGGTGAGCCCCAGGCCCTGCCAGGCCTTAAGGCCTCATGGCTCCTATTTGGAGAGAGAGAAGGGCCTGGGGGGGCCAACCCTCCCCCAGTGGCGTGGAGGGACTGATGAGGAAAACCCCAGAGGGGTTTTCTGAATGAACTCTGCATACCCATGGGCCGCTCCTGCTGGGAAAAGGGTCCCTCCTTTTAGGGAGTGTGGCCCACCGCCCGCCTGCAGTGACCGCATGGATGATGATGTGGACTCAAGGGCAGAGGCTCTGTTCCGGGTTTCACTTTCAGAGCACAGTCTGTCCTTTTCAGCTTCCATGCCGCGGGAGCGCGGGGAGGCAGAGCGGATGCCCGCCATCTTCCCAGGGCCCCTGGCCTTGGCCATTGAGTCCTCCAGAAAATACTCATTAAACCAAGTCTTTCTTTCACATCAGATAGTCTCTGAGCCTATGAGCACTCATCCTAGGCGGAAAGTCAGGCCACCGGCAAATACGCCATTTCAGATGGTGGTGTGATCCGTCCCTGGAAGGGAATAAACAGTGAGGGGACACAGAGAGGCAGTATCAGCTTGTGTGGTCAGCGGAGTCTTCTTTGTAGAGTCTTCGTCTCAGCCAAGACCTGAAGGGTGAGAAGGGGCAGCAAAAAAAAAAAAAAAATTATTGACAGCTTTATTAAAGTGTAACTGACACATGATAAACTTTACCTGTTTAAGGTGGTGGTGGTGTTTAGTTGCCCAGTCATGTCCAGTGCTTTGTGACCCCATGAACTGTAGTCCTGCCAGGCTCCTCTGTCCATGGGATTTCCCAGGCAAGAATACGGGAGTGGATTCCCATTTCTTTCTGCAGAGGATCTTCCTGATCCAGGGACTGAACCCGCATCTCCTGAATTGCAAGTGGATTCTTTACCACTGAGCCACTGGGGAAACCTTGATAAATTTTGGCATCTGTATTCATCCATCACTACAACCAAGATGTGAACATATACATCACCCTGAAAGTTTCCTGGACAGGTCAAAGAGCTAGGGGAAGAGGGATTCAGGCGGAGGAACTGGCAAGTATAAAGGTCCTATGGCAGGGATAAGCCTGGTGGCCCCAGGAACAGAAAGGTGGTCAGTACGGAACGTGACAGAGGATAAGGTCGGTGAGGGCAGGAGCCCTCTTAGGGTCCCTTTTTGGCAGTGCTAAGCTGGAGTCTGAATCGGAGCTTCCTCAGACTGTTGAGTGAGCAGCACATTACACTTGGCCATCAGACCCTCTGGCCCTGTTTTCCTCCCAGGCTCTTCTGAGAAACCAGCCCATGTGGGGCGGTGACACCATTAATGACTTACCGAGTGGCTTCCCCAAGAATGATTTACATTTTTACTGGGGACTTCGATACCTTGGCCCAAAGGAGTGAGTAATGGTGGAATTTCAGGCTGAGGGGCAAGCAGTGGATAGAACCTTGGTCAGTCCCTCCTTGGATCTCTAAGTTCTCAGCCTTCAGGAAAGTGAAGCTGGCTTCTGGAACCTTCTGTGTTGTAAGGCTTAATTTGAAGATGGGGTGCCTTTGGCCCCCTCAAGTCCAGGCCCTGGAGAGTCTTCCTCAGCCTGACTGCCAGAGACCTGGCCCCAGTGGGGAAGGAGGGGGTGACAGAAACCCGAAGGCCAATTCCTATAGAGCAAATTCCTTTACGATAAACACCGCTGGGAGCCAAGAGCAGGTTCCAGGGTGACGAGGGGGAGCAGGCTGACCGTTGGCCCCCAGGACAACAAGATGTAAGGGTACAAGTTACTACAAGGGAAACCACCACCCTAGAGAGGGGAGTCACAGACTGGGGTTTGAATCATGGCTCTAGAACTTACTAACTGGCAGACTTGGGTAAACAACTTCTCTGAGCATCTTTTTTCCCATGGAATTTTTTTTTTTAATTGTCATTTTGCAGGGCTGCTGTGCTGAGTATCTGGTAATCACCTTTGATTCATTCACTCTGCCTTGTGTGCTGATGACAGACGCTGAATTTGATGACAAAAATCCCTACCCGAGGAGATTCTTTTCCTCCCAAGAAGCCAACAGACCCTGGCCTCAAAGTTTCCTTCTGTAGGGTGGGGATGGTGCTTCTGAAGGGAGTATGGCTTACTGGGATAAGAATGGCCCTGTGAGGAGTGGTCGTCTCCTCTTTGGGCCTTCTGGTGGGGGCACACGCGTCTGGGGACCTCCATGTGTGTGTGCGCTCACGAGTATACGCTCTTCACCTGCACCTCCATCTGAGTCGCCGCTACCACCCGTTGCTTCTGTTTCTTTCTTGTACCCAATGTCTCTGATTCCGTGATTAATATTGGACTGGGTTTGGTTTCCTGAGAGTCTAAATGACTCACCCCCATTCACAACGGCCTCCCTGAGCAGGAAGGTCTGGGGAAGATGGGGACTCTGTGATGGACAGTCTCCGCCCATGAGGTCATCCCTGAGATGCCATGGCTCTTGGCCAAATCTCTTTCCCTCTCTGGTCTTAGCTTCCTTCTCCATCTCTTTGGAAGTTAGAAGGAAACGATGGTACAAAACAGGAAGTCCTCCCCATCTACCAGTCCTAGGAGTTCATGAGAAGTAATGGCCACGAGGCTGCAAATGAATGAGAGGTGCCTGAGCCTAGACTGTCGCTGAGGACAGATGGCCCTCCTGGGCTGGGAGAGCAGAGACTCCCCTTGGTGCCATTCGCCTTAACCGGTTTAATCCTCACTTCAGCACTGCTGGGCTTCCCTGGTGGCTCAGTGGTTAGAGAATCCAGCTACCAATGCAGGAGATATGGGTTCAATCCCTACATCACGAAGATCCCTTGGAGGAGGAAATGGCAACCCACTCCAGTATTCTCGCCTGGAAAATTCCACGGACAGAGGAGACTGGTGGGCTACAGTGCATGGGGTCACAGAAGAGTCAGACACAACTTAGTGACTAAACAGCTGAAACAGCACTTTACAGTAGACACTGTCATTCTCATACTACTGAGGAAGAATTTGAGGTTCAGAGAGGATGAAAAACTTGGCCAAATACATACAGTTAGTAAGTGGCAGAGGTGGAATTTGGCTGGGCTGTCTGGTTCCAAGGCTTGAGGCCAGCCTAGAAGAACAGAGCTGGAAACATCCTCCAGGAGCCCTCAGGCCCAGAGCGGGAACCAGACCTATTTTTCTCACTCTCCCTGAGAACAAGGCCTTAGAACAAGGGCCTTTAAAGCCGGTCGTCACATCCCAGCTCCTCACTTCACAGATCACAGTGCAGAAGCCCCGGGAGGAGAAGTCTTGAGGCTGGAGTCAGGCCTGGGCTCTTGACTCTCCGTGTAGCCTTCCCGCAGCAGAGCTGATGCCTATCAAACTGGAGCCATAACTGAGGCCATCCCCGGGTGCCAAGGGCCTAGGGAAGTATCCCCACGGTGCCTGTGTGACTAGCTGGCTGGCTTGTTCTGAGGCAGCCACCTGGCATCACCTGAGAGGTAGGAAAGACCTCTGACCCCTAAGGTCCTTGCTGTGGGCCTCTGCATGAGTCGTCTCTTGGCTGGAATGGTGAATGCCACAGTTAACTCACCCCTAGGGAAGGGGAACACCAGGCCATGGGCCTTTCAGCTGTGATCCAGAATGGAGAGGTCTGGGGCCTCAGCAGGGCCCTAGGTACCTGGTGGGTGTAGCGAAAGGACAGTGAAGCCTTACATTTCTCCCCTCTAATTCAAAGTGCTTTCAATGTCCATTTTCTTCCAGGGCTCCTTGCAACCCTCAGAAGGTTGCCTGTTAGCACGCAAATCCACATCTGGCAGAGAAGGGAACTTGCCCAGATGATCCCCACCTGCCTACAGGTCCTCCCACCCCTGTGCAGACCCTGTACACCTTGAGGAGAGCCAGGCTTGCAGTCAGCAAAACACCATGCGGATGATGAAGTGTGATTTCTGAGGCTCCATCATAAAAGACAATGTGGCTTCCATCTTGCTCCCTTGGAACCACTTGCTCTGGAGGAGGCCAGCCACCATGTTGGGAGGACACCCAAGCAGCCCTGTGTGGCTGAGGCTCCTTCCCACAGCCCTGTGAGTGGCTCATCTTGGAAGCCTCAGTCAAGCTTTTCAGATGACTACAGTCCCAGCTGACATTTGATGTTAGAAAATCACCCTGTCCGGTCTTTCCCAAATTGCTGACCCCCAGAAAGAGTGGGATACAGTGTTTTTTATTTTCGGCTCCTAGGGTCTGTGGCACACAGAGGTAGATAACTATAGAGAAAAGAAACAACGTGCCCACAGTCACATGGGCAGATTAGGACTCCGGTTCCCAGTGCTCTTTCTCCTGGAGAAACAGGGGCCTAGAGAGAGAGGAGAGGGCAGCGAAGCCTTGAAAGTTAGAGGACTGGAGCCAACTTCCAGCCCTGCCACTCTCAAGCTCAGGCAAGTTACTGAACGACTCTGTGTTTGTTCATCTGTGAAGTGGAGATAGCAAGATTGACTTGAATAAAACCTTGCTGCCAGGCTTAAATGTCTGGCCATGGGCCTGGGTATCCTGCCGGTGGGTATGTGTTGCTGGGGTTCCCCTAGCCAGCTGGGAGCCCCTACTATTTTTCCCCAATGCCGAGGCCTGAACTCCACCACTCTTACCACCCTCTAAGGGGCCGGAGCTGAGCCACCAGGGTCTAGCTAGTTCTGGGCCTTTAGGAGGGCAGAGCTCTGGGGACTTGAGTTCAAGCAAAGCAGCTTGACGCGAAGGTCTGGCCAGAGAAGCCCCCAAATGAAGCCCCACCTTCACCACTGCTCTCAAGAAAGGGACTCAGAGAAGTACCTGTACCAGTCAGAGAAGAAAGGCTCAGACTTTCTACCCCTCCCTCCGCCCCAACTTTCAGCCTTCTACCTGCCTACTGCCGCCTGTGACAGAAAGAATCCCTTCATCTGCTGAGGGTATTTTGGGGCCATTTGGGGCTGGGGTTCCCAGCTGTTGGGGAAGTCCCTGCGTTTCCTGAACCGAGTCGGAACCTTGTGTCTTGCTCAGCATCCCTTTGGTGACACAGGTTCCCGGTCCCTTGCAGAGAGCTTCCTGCTGCACCTGCCTCCCGCCCCCTTCCTCTGAGATGAGATGGTCCTGGCAGCGCAGTGCACCTTCCCGCCTCCTGCAGGCCTAGGGACCTGGCTTCCACAGCTCGATCTGGTGGGGCCGCCCCCCAGCCCTCCCCACGATCCCACAACAGGACCCATTGCTATGCCTCGCCTGGGCCCTCGGGACTTCCCCTCTTGCTCTTCAAAGCACTTTCACATGCGTTCATGGGTTCGCGAACCGTCTGAAACCTACAGAGGACAGGGACTCAGGTTTGGCCGATGCCTACTCACCAGAGTCCCCCAAGCTGCCATTTTCCTAGGGGGCTGCAATTTCTCCCCCGATCCCCCACTCCACCCCCTCCTGGGACCCAGCCTATTACCTGGCCACAGACTGTGCCCTTCCCTGGGCTGGCTGGTCATTGGCTGGCAGCCCTGGGCTTGGCTCTGTATTAGGTTTCCCAGGACATCCTGGTGCTCTGGGAGCCCCCAGTTTCCTGGGTCAGATGGATACTCGAATCAGTCATTACAGTCGTGACACACTGAGATCAGTTCTAGAATTGAGAGACCAAAAAAACGGCAGAAACCGCCTTTGTGACTGGGAAGATGGCTGGGGGAGGGGAGGGATCAGTGCCAGGAAAGCTACAAAGAGAGGGTGGTGGCACTGGAGCAGGTTCTGAAGACAGACATGAGTCGGACGGAGGTGTGTCCGAAGGCTTAGGACCAAGTCAGTTGGGGCAGGGCCGTGAGCACCGTTGGCTCCAGGGAGTCCTGGCTTCACGAATTCACTGCTCTTATCTCAGTTTCTCACCTGCAGAATGGGCACAAACATTGAATCTTCATGAAGTTTCCCTGAGGATTCAAGGAACAGTCTGAAAACTCTTAGCAAAAAGTAGTGCTCAAAGACAGCTATTATTATTACAATAAGTAAATGACGCAATTTGAGAAGCACCCCTCCCACTCTGAGGAGACTTGGTTAAGGATCCCTTTCTCTCCAAGGAGGGGAAGGACAGGAGGGAGAGACATGTTTCCACAGCATCACTATAATTATCATTTTTGATGGACTTGGCTTTTTGCTCAGGCTTAGTTTTTCTGATGGGTGTGTAGTATTCCATTAAATGTGTAGACCAGTTTCCTTAACCATTCCCTGTTGTGATTACTAGGGTATTTCCAAGATTTACAAATAATAGTTTAAGAAAAGTGACTGTGTTTATAGTTTTCTTTTTTATTGTTATAGATCAACTATTTTCTTAGTCTTTCTTTACTAGAATCAAATTACTGAGCCAGAAGTTGTAAACTTTTTTGGAGGAGGGTGGCTTTTGTTAAAGCATTGCCATATTGCTGTCTGAAAGAGGTTGTAGCATTTACTAGCAGAATATGAATGTGTATTCTGGTTTCACCACAACTTTGGGGTTGGACTTTACCAAAGTTGTTTTTATAAAGGAGAAAAAAAAAAAAAACCCTGATGACTTAATAAGTCTAAAAAAGTATCCAAATTTGTTTTAATTTGCATCTCTTCAGTTGCTAGAAAGGTGGAATTTTCAGGCTTGTAATTAATGTTCATTTGTGTTTCCCTGAATGTCAGAATGTTTGTGTTTTGATGATTTGTGCATGTGTGTTTAACAAATATTTATTTATTCAGAGCACCAGCTCTTCTACATAGTGAGTTCTGGACTGGGGAGCAGGCATCCTGGGTTGCTCTTGCATTTGCCTGGTTCTGTGAATGTCATGGGGTCACTTTCATAATTTCTTACTTAATCGTTTAACACAATCCCTGACTCAAACATCCCAGGACACTGGGCCCAGTGTATCTGGGGAGAGCCTAAAAGTGGGTCTCCAGGGAGCGTGCACAGCATAGGCATTTTTTAAGGGGAATCCAGGAGTTCAAGGAGGGTTGTGGGGACTTTGTTGGGAGAGTCCTGATGGGAGATGACTGTTGGTGGGCCAAGGAGATGGAGGTATTTCTGGAAGACAGGGCCTTATGCCTTGCGACACAGAAGCCCTGGAAGGGAAAATCAACTGCTGCAAATGAGAACTTAATTGGAATGAGGTTTATACATTGTCTTTCTTTTAGGGAAGAGCACTAGGCTCCTCCTCTAGGCAGAAAACTCTCAGGGGGCAGGGAAACACCTGTGGTTTGATAACTGAATGTCTATTCTTTTCTCCATCAGTCCCTCCAACCGTCTGTCTGTCTAAATAGCCACCTATACACCCACAACCCACCCTCCCACTCAGCCATGCATCCACCCATCCTCCCACCCACGCATCCGCCCATCCATCCTTTCACTGATGCATTTCCCCCCTAACATTTATGAATGGTGGTGAACGGTTAACGGTGGCTTTCTGTGCAGCTTCCAGCGCTCCTTTCCAAAGAATTCCCAGGTCAGGAGAGAAGGTCTGGGTTGATTAGAGTGTCCAGAGCAGGAGCCTACTCGGGTTTCGCCCTTCTTTGGATTGGGGTGGGACGGTTGAGACCCACTGGAGCCTCCTAATCTCCTGAGTCCCTACCCCTACCCCCCAGCCAGGAGCGGAAGCCGCTCTCCCGCCCCTCAGCCCAGCTGGGCTGGGCAACACCCCCTACCCTGAAGCAGCAGGACGCCCCGGGTCTGTCAAATCCGGGGCGGGCCATTCAAACAGCAAAAGGCGAGTGTGGCTTTCCTGAGTCATCTCTGCACGTGTGTTCTCCCATTTGTCTTGACCGCTAAGTAGCTGCGTTCCTGGAAACAGGAACTGGGTACCTAGTGCGCCTCGGGTGGTGGTAGAAGGGAAAGGTTAAGGCTGAAACTTCGGAGAAGGAGCGTCCTCTTTTGAAGTGACTTCGCAGCGTGCGGTTGAGGCCTGCGAGGTGCGCCGAGGGTCTGCGAGGTGCGCCCGCGCTTGCGCGGCTCCTGGTCTCTGGCACCACACGTGGGCGCAGCGCGCCACCCAGGCTGAGCTGGTGGGCGCGGGCTGCGAGCCTAGTCCTCCGCCCCGGCCCCGGGATGCGCGCCCTCCGCGCTGTGCTTGGTCTGTTGCTCCTGGGGGCGCTCCGAGCCTTCCCGCAGGTAAGAGGGTGACAGGATCCCGGGGAGGCGCCAATGAGCGACCCGGAGCTCCTTTTTTGCCATCGCTGCCCTCTCCGGACGGTGTAGGGCTGGTGGGAAGAAGGGGAGAACAGGGTCGCGCCACAGCTCATTCCCTGACCAGGCGGGGTGAGGGGCCACAGGTGATAATCGGGGGGCGGGGCGGGGGTCCCGAATCTGCAAGTATTCATAGGTGGGCGGTTGGCTGACAGGCTAGCGGGGGCGTTTTCTCCCACCCTCCCAGGGTGCTAGGATGGTTCATTCATTCATTCATTTAATATAAACGAGCAGAGGAGACTGGCAGCAGGAGATGGGTTGTGTGTGAGTGGGGGTCCTGGGTAGATCAAGTGAGGCCTGTGCGGTCTGGGCAGGACAGGTGGGGGTCTCCTTTGACCAGAAGAGGTTGGTATTTAGTCTCTTTATGGGTCTAGAAAGGGAGGGAGAGTTGGGTGTGAGTGAGAAGCAAGGGGAGGGGGTCAGACCAGCCAGATCAGCTTTCCCTGCCCTTGTCCAGCCAACCAACTCCCGTGGATTTCTCGCTCTGGAGCATGTGGTGGGTGTCCATCCCTGGAAAAAGGTCAGCAGTGGAGCGGCCGTCTGTTGTGGGAAGCCCTAGTACTGAGTTTGGGGACTGCTTTAGGAAAATCGAGCACTTACCAGTGGCCAGCACCCAGAGAGGCACGAGGTGGAGGAGAACTCAGATTAATCAGACGTGGCTTGCTGCGTAAGCACTGAGTGCAGCCCACGTAAGCACTGAGTGCAGGGTCTGAAGATGAGACAGAGGTCCTAGTGGACTTCTGCATAGAACACAGTAAGTGTTGGTGAGTGCATGCTGTATATTGGTACAGAGGGCAGAGGTAGAAGCAACAACAGTGTGTTGGGGGAGGGGCGAGCCCCACTTTAATCCTACAGGAGGAGGGATGTGGAGTGGGCATCAGGCTGAAGGAGGGAACGTGTAGGTGGGAAAGTGCACAAGCAGCTGCCCCCTTCGATCTTCAATAGGGCAATGTGAAACATTTCCCCTCCACCACACACACACACACACACACACACACACGCACACACACACACATATCAAAGGGCAGGGGCATGCAGCTGACAGCATTATACGTTATGCTAGCCAGAGGCCCTGGCTAGAGAACCCCCTCCCAGCCCTCCAAGTCCTCTGCTGATGACCTGGGGGAGGGCGAAAGTCTGGGGCGTTAAGGTCTTGGCGGGGATAAAGGGAAGGAAGGACTATGAGAAGGGCTGGGGGAGGTTGCTAGCAATTTGTGGCTGGCACTCATGTCTTCCCTTTCTGTAAAGTGAAATCACCCTTTAAATTAAAAAATAATAGGTATTTAATTACACAAGGGATAAATGAATATATCCTCAATGCAAAAAAAAAGAGCATACTGTTCATGGGGTACTCTTGGCAAGAATACTGGCATACTGTTCATGCGGTACTCTTGGCAAGAATACTGGCATACTGTTCATGGGGTACTCTTGGCAAGAATACTGGCATACTGTTCATGGGGTACTCTTGGCAAGAATACTGGGACGGTTTGCCGTTTTCTCCTCCAGTGGACTGTGTTTTGTCAGAACTCTTCACTATGACCCGTCCATCTTGGGTGGCCCTGCAAGGCATGGCTCATAGTTTCATTGAGTTGCACAAGCCCCTTTGCCAAGACAAGGCTGTGATCCATGAAGGGAAAATCTTACAGATAAAGCTAAATTATTGGGCATCTCTTTATCCTATTTCCTTTGAAGGTGTAGCCACCATTATGGCTTTGGTGTTTCCTCCGTGAGCTGTGTGTGCGTGCTGAGTCACTTCGGTCATGTCCAACTCTTTATGACTCCATGGACTGTAGCTGGCCAGGCTCCTCTGTCGATGGAATTCTCTAGGCAAGAGAATCCACTCAGTACGGGAATGGGTTGCCATGCCCTCCTCCAGGGGATCTTCCCGACCCAGGGATTAAACCCAAGTCTCTTAGGTCCCCTGCATTGCCAGGTGGTTCTTTACCACTAGTGCCACTAGAGCTTTATAAATGTATGTCCCCATTATATCTATTTTATGAAAAATATCAGGTTTCCCATGTATTATACCATATGGAACATTTAGCTCTTTCTTCATTTGGCTTTTACCATGTCTGCAGTGTGTCTTGGAGAGCTTTCCACGTGAATACTTACAGATCCTCCTCCACTTATCTTTCAAAACGCCATCTAGTATTCTCCCAAAAGGGTAGGGGGTTCCATAGTTCATTAATGTCTGTCCCTGATGGATGGGTAGTAAGGTTTCCATCATTGTTTTTTGTTTGCTGTTGCAACATACAGCCCCATGTGGATGCTTTGGGGAATGTGCGTGCCTCTTACTCAGAGAAGAAGCTGAGAAGAGTGTATTGAGGCGTAGGGTGAAAATGCATTCAAAGGAAAAGATGCCACAGAATTGCCTCCCAGGGTGACTAGACACTTTGCTCTCCCACCAGCAGGGTTTGAGAGTAGAGTAGTGACTTCCCCACATCCCAACCGACTTTTGATCTTATCAGAGTTTTTATTTCTGTCAGTGTGACTGGTGAAGAGGGCCATATCCTTGCTGTGTTTATTTGCATTTCCCACCGACCCAGGAGGCTGAGTGTCCCTGGTCTGTTGGGCACTCAGACATGGGTCATTTCTGGGCAGGATTTGGGGTGCCAGTGGGGGCAGGGCTGCCTGCCCTTCTCAGCACTCCCCCCACCTTCTAGCCTTCTTCCACCTCTATTGCCCCAATAAAAACTTGGAAAGTTCATTATTTAAAAGGGCTTGAATCAGGGCTCGAACATTAAAGTCCTTTTTTTCTTTGTGCTCGTTTTATGAGACCCCATCATTTTGTGGTTGGATCTCTGAGGCAAGAAGGCTTTCTTGCTGTGTGTCACCTTCTGAGAAAAAGATTTAGCCTCTGATGCTTCACCCTAAGGTCTCCCCACATGCGATCTTGTAATGTGATCCAGGATTATTCTGGTGAGAGTAAAATTCATTACCCGGAAAGCCTCCCCAGCTTCTCTATCCTTTCATCCAGGTGTCAGGGGAGGGGGGCCGGGGGCAGGGAGGCCCAAGTCCTTTTCAGGAGCTCTGCTTCCCCCATCCTCCTCCAGGCCAGCGCTGAGGCTACAGCCAGCCTCCCTCTCAGACCTGTTCCTCACCATTCCAGCTCCTTCGGACCCCTGCGCTGACTTAGCCATCCTGCTGAGGCAGGTTCTCATGCCTCCCATTGGGGTTTCCAGAGTTCAGCTCAGACCCCGTAGAGGAGATGCTGACCTGGGTGTACCAGCAGGAGGGGGGTAGAGGACAGACTTTCTGGTTTTGTCTTGGCAAGGGCTGCACCAGTTCTGCCTGTGGGGGCAGAAGTCCACTCTCTACCAGGAGGAGGGGAGCCGGAGAGGGGGCCCCTGATGTGAAAAGGTGGAAGGAGAGGCCAGCTGGTCTTCCTCAGAAGGAGGCCTGAGCTGACAGGAGATGGTGGGGGAGCTTTACTCAGCTTGAGAGCTGTCAGTGCTGGGAGAAGGGGAGCGTTTACTGTAAGTTTCTGCTTCTGCTCCCACTCATATCTGACCTCGCCTCGTTTCTTGAGTTGTGATTCATGCTTAGACTTGTACACACCTTCCTCAACCCTCCCTTCCCCTCAAGGAACATTATTAGAAGGACAATGAAGCTGAGGGATGTCTGAGGGGAGCCCCGGGAGGCTTGAGGGTCCTTGGTTGCTTAATTAAGTCCAGCTTGGACCGCGTGTGGTCTCCTTTGGTCCTTGGCGCCCTGACCCCGCTGGTGGGTTGTCTGGAACCAAGGTCCCCATTTTCCAAACAAGGATATGGAGGCTCAGAGGCAGGCGAGGGTCTTGTCCACAGTCTCAGGACTGGTCAAGGTCAAAATAGGACCAGAGCCCCAGATGCTACGGACAGACGGTCCAAAAAGGCAGCTCCAGGCAAAGCTGGTCCTCCAGCTTCGCTTTCTCTTCCCCTTCCTGCCAGGGGCTGTTGGGATGAGGGGAGGAGCACTTCATTCTAGAGTCTTCGCTGCCTAGGGTCGAGAACCTAGGCGTTCTCAGTGGCCTTGCTGGTGGAGAGGGTCTTTAATATGCCAATTAGTCCAACTACCCAGTGAGTGCGTAACTCTGCAGGCCCATCCAAGTATTCACTCATTCAGAAAAATCTTAAAGGAGCAGCTGCTCGGTGCCAGGCCTGGCTCCAGGGCTTTTGTCCCAGGCTGTTCCCAGTAATCACTCAGCTTCTCATAGGCCTTCGGGGACAGGGTGCTCCCTTCCTTCCTCCCCAGGCACCTTATGCCACCCCGGGTCACTCTGGCATGGAGAAGTCACTCTGGCATCGAGAAGTTCTCCAGGATAAGCTGAAGTCTATCTCTTCAAAGTGTTTGCTCATCGATCCTGGCTCTGGAAGCTGGGGCTGTGTAACCAAGATGTGTCCACCTTTCTCAGAAATTTCTTCTAGTGAGATGAAGACTGCGACCCTGGCCTCTGAGGTCTCCTGGTCAGTCACTCCACCCAGGGCCTCCAACGTGTATTTCTCACATGGTATAGGGCCCCAAGCCCACTTTTAGCAATTCATCCATCCCACTAATATTTATAGTCAATCCTAAAAGAAATCGACCCTGAATATTCATTGAAAGGATTGATGCTGAAGCTCCAATAATTTGTTCACCTGATGCGAAGAGCCGATTCACTGGAAGAGATCCTGATGCTGGGAAAGACTGAAGGCAAAAGGAGAAGGGGGCAGCAGAGGACAGAATGGTTAGATAGCATCACCAAGGCAACAGACATGAATCTGAACAAACTCCAGGAGACAGTGAAGGACAGGGAAGCATGGTGTGCTGCAGCCTGTGGGGTCACAGAGTCGGACACGGCTTAGCAACTGAACAACTGTATGCCAGGGAGTGTTCTGGATGCTGCAGGTGCCTCCGGGTCAGCTCCACAGGTCTCTGCCTCATGGAACTAACATTCCACCAGACTGACAGACAGTGGCCGGACAGTGCCCCTTGCAGTGGAGAGAATTCTAACCTTTTAGAGTGAGAAGGGCAGTTACCCCAGGTGGGGAAAACAGGACGGTCTCTCCATAGAAGGTGGGGATGCATACAGGAGTGAAAGTTGGAGGAACAGGAAGGAGGCCACATGTGTGGCAGGGGATGGCATGAGAGGGTGGTGGGGAAGTAGGGGATAACACACACCTCTGTCTGTGGCTGGAGGGTTTTGCGGAGTGGAGGAGTGAACTTGCATACATTTTAAAGTTCCTTCTGTCTGCTGGGGGTGGAGCGGGAGCCAGGCTGTTGCTGTGGTCCAGAGGAGGGGTGAGTGGAGATGTGAAAACAGAATGTACTTTGGAGCTAGACTCCATAGGACCACAGATGGATTGGGTGTGAGTGCAGAGGGCAAGATGGGAAGGGGGGTTCTGTCCAGATTTGCGGGCTCCATGCCTGGTTGAGTGGTGGCATCGTTTATGGAGGTGGGAAACTGGACATGGACAGAAGAGTGTTTTGGAGAGAAGCAGGAGTTCTGTTTTGCCCACATCTGAGCGTCAAGTGGGAGCTGAGGGTTGGAATCAGGAGCTCTGCAGAGCTCAGGCCCCTGATCTGGGGCTCTGGCACCAGAGATGACCTCACAGTTCCCAGTGTTGCCCGGCCTCAGGGGGGCCTGGGAGCATCAACCCTCCCTCTGTGGAGCTGCCCTGCTTCTCTACTGATGTGGGCTTAGACCCCCCATCTTTTGGGGGCCACTATGTTACCCTGTTGATTCATCCCAACCCAAAGGTAGGGTCTTCCATTTGTCTTGTTAGCTGCTCAGTCATGTCTGACTCTTCTGTGACCCCTGTGGACTGTAGCCTGCCAGGCTATTCTGTCCCTGGGGTTCTCCAGGCAAGAATACTGGAGTGGATTGCCATTTCCTCTTCCAGGGGATCTTTCCCACCCGGGGATTCAACCTGGGTCTCTGGTAGGACAGGCAGATTCTTTACTTTCTGAGCTACCAGGGAAGCCCATTCATCTTGGTTACACTTTATTTTTTTGACTGCTCTGTGTGGCATCTGGAATCTTAGTTCCCCTACCCGGGATCAAACTTGGCACCTCCTGCAGTGGAAGTGATGGACATTTAAGTTGTTTGTGTAGGATATGGACATTTTTGAAGATCATTATTTCACCTACCACATCCTTCATGTCGTCTTTTTGAAAATTGAAGTATAGTTGGCATACTATATTTTATTAGTTCCAGGTATACAACAGTGAGGGCTTCCCTGATAACTCAGTTGGTAAAGAATCCACCTGCAATGCAGGAGACCCTCGTTCAACTCCTGGGTCAGGAAGATCCGTTGGAGAAGGGATAGGCTACCCACTCCAGTATTCTTGGGCTTTGCTTGTGGCTCAGCTGGTAAACAATCCGCCTGCAATGCGGGAGACCTTGGTTCGATCTCTGGGTTGGAAAGATCCTCTGGAGTAGGGAAAGCTACCCATTCCAGTATTCAGGCCTGGAGAATTCCATGGACTGCATAGTCCATGGGGTCACAAAGAGTCGGACATGACTGAGTGACTTTCACTTTACTTCATACAACATAGTGATTTGACATTTATATACTTAATGAATCAAGCATCACAATATCTAGTAACCATCTGTCACCAATATTACAATATTATTGACATATATTGCAACATAGTCCCTATGCTGTACATTACATCCACGTGGCTTATTAATTTATAACTGGAAGTTTGTACTTTTTAATCCCCTTCACCTATTTTACTCAAACTCCTAATCTGTCGAGTCTTTTTTGGGAAACAATAGAGCATCATGTTTGGGCTTCCTTGATGGCTCAGTGGGTAGAGAATCCACCTGCAATGCAGGAGACTGAGGAGACGCAGGTTCGATCCCTGGGTCAGGAAGATTCCCTGGAAAAGGAAATGGCAACCCACTCGAGTGTTCTTGCCTGGAAAATCCCATGGACAGAAGAACCTGGCGGTCTACAGTCCATGGGGTCACAAAGAGTCAGACATGACTGAGTGACTGCACACACACACACAGAGCATCATGGCTAAGGGTCAGCCTGCCAAGTTTATATTCTGCTTCTGACACTTACCACACGATCTCTTGGGCAGGGTAAGTCACCCATCTGGGCCTCAACTTCCCTATCCGTAGAATGGGGATGATCATAGTAGCTATCTTGTAACACTGTTGGGAGATTATACGGGATAGTAGAGGAGAGGTGCTGAGAGCAGCTCCTGGAATGTGGTGAGGCCTTGTGAGAGGTAAGCCATTATTAAGTGCCTGTTGTATGCTAGGCATCATGGATGCAGGATGAAGGCGAACCAGTTACAGTCCCTGCCCTCTGGGGCGGCAACGTGGGAAGTGGGACATGGGGTGGGGGAATGCCATCATTACTGTGTGAAGAACTGTCCAGGTCTGTGGGAGCCCACAGGGGCCCGTCTTCACCTCCACCTGGATTGATGGGGAAAAGCTTTTGGAGGGAGGGAGGAGGAGGTGGCCAGGCCACAGAGCCTGGGACAACAGGTTCTGCCCCATGGATGATGTCAATGTCCTCACCAACATCTGGGTCAGATGGTATGCCAGCATGGGTGCCCAGGGCTTGCTCTTGAAGCTCCATCAGCAGGTTTCATGTGGGGGGCTCTGAACCCCTGGCGGCTGAGGACTTCCAAAGGCATCATCCACGGCCTCATTTCACTACCTGCTGCAAACCCTGTGTGGTTCGGGGAAGGGCATGGTCCCCTGAGATGATTCCAATCCTGCATGTCTATGAAACCCCTAAACCAAACCTTCACTTTCCACCCAGGTCATGTGCTCTCTCTACTGCTGAGTCAGGACAGGGTCGCCAAGGGTTCTCTCTAGCCCAACAGTCAGTGGGGGCTGGCACTGGCCTCCCCCATGTGTAAGCTGGTAGGATGCAGAAGGGCAAGGAAAACTGCTAGCCCCTTCTAGGCAGGTAAGCTGATGCCAGGGTAGGGGTGGCATTCCAGGCACCTCTAAGAAGGGGAAGAAAGTCAAAGTACCCCATCTTTGACCCCCACCACCATCACATCCTTCCTCATTAATGCCATCAAAGTTTCCTTGGCACTGCTGGTGTTGCTTGGTGGCTGGTGCTTCTGGGGACTGTTATTCTAAGGCTGAGGTGGATCTTATCATGTCTTAGGTACAGCTGAGTGTGCATCTCAGACGCTAGCTGCCACCCCAGAACTTTCAGGAAGGCTCTCATCTGAGCACCAGGCTCACCTGGCTGGCCTGGGGCTTCACTTGGGCAGGAGGAGCATCAGTAGGAAGTGAAGAGTAAGATGTTGCAGAATTGGGACTCCAGGCCAGATCTTGGTTATGTCACTTGCCTCTGCCCTGTCCATCCCCTTGCATATTAGCTGCTCTGCAACCTTCAGTGGCTCCCTATTGCCCCAAGGCCACATTTCCCAAAGTCACTTCCAGAGAATAGTCGTCCCATGAGGCTAGGGTTCTATAGCCAACGGAGTTTGGTTCTATAGCCAACGGAGTTTGGGAAACGGTTTGTCTCTCTGTGCCCATCTCTCCCTACCCCCGTTCCCAACCTTTCCTTGGAGAATCAGAGAGCAAGTAAGGAAATAAAAGGCTTGGAGAAACATCTCAAATGGAATTCAGTGATTCTCTGCATTTTGGTTTTGATTTTTCTTGTACCCTGCTGACATCTCGTGGAACCAGCGTTTGCTGGAACGCAATGTGGGAAATGAAGAGTTCAGTGCAGATATCTGGCCCTGAGTCCCAGGCCTCCCGTCCTTCTGCTCCCACTGTCCAGCCCATTGAATCACTGAGTGCCCCGCAGCTCTGCTCCTTCCAGCCTCGGTACTTTTGCTTCTGTGAAGCCTTTTACTTAGGATGCCCGCCTTTCAAGAATCCTTTAAAAAAAAGCAAAACCCAAAACTAAGAATGGAAGTTCTCCTCTTCCAAAAAGTCATCATGGGGACTTCCTTGATTGTCCAGTGACCACAACACCACACTTCCAGTGCAGCTACGGGGCCAGGATGCCTGCAGCCATACACACTCCCCCTCAGCTCCCTGGAGACCAGAGGTGGGAACCGGATCTTGTTCTTCGACTCGACAGCTGTGAGGAATACGGCCAGGGCCAGGGCAGGGCCAGACTGTGGGCCACGGGTGTGTTTGAGGTCCGGGAGGAGGATGACTCCAGTTTCACGTGGTCTCTTGGTCTGGACCTCACATGAACCTTCAGGGTAGAGGGAAGGGTTTAGGGCCCCCAGGATTGTTGTTTTTCAGTCACTAAGTCGTGTCCGCCTCTTTGTGACCCTATGGACTGCAGCGTGCCAGGCTCCCCTGTCCTTCACTATCTCCTGGAGTTTGCTCAAACTCATGTCCATTGAGTCGGTGATGCTATCTAACCATCTCATCCTCGGTCGTCCCCTTCTCCTTTTGCCTTCAATATTTCCTATTATCAGGGTCTTTCTCAATGAGAAGTCGGCTCTTCACCCCCAGGACTAGTAGACTTACAAAGCTCAACCGGTTAGCAGAACAGCCTAGTGGTTACTTAAGAGCAGGGCTGTGGTCAGAACATCTGTAGCCTAATCCCTGGAACCTTATATAGCAGAAGACACCCGTGTTCAACCCCTGGGTCAGGAAGATCCTCTGAAGGAGGGCATGGCAACCCACTCCAGTATTTTTGCCTGGAGAATTCCATGGACAGAGGAGCCTGGCAGGCTACAGTCCTTGGGGTTGCAAAGAGTCAGACATGACTGAGAGACTAACAGATGGCAAAGAGAACTTTGGAGATGTGATTAAGGGTACAGACCTTGAGATGGGGATTTTCCAGGTGGGCCCAGTGTCCTCACATGCGTCCTTAAACGCAGAAGAACTTTGCTGGCTGCATTATAGGGAGATGACACAGAAGAAGAAGTGTATGTTACAGGAGAAGGGCTTGACCTAGCATTGTGCGCTTTGCAGATGTAGGAAGGGGGCCATGAACCAAGGAATCCAGCAGCCTTTAGAGGCTGGGAACAACCTTACTTGAAAGTGTGCAAAGAGACAAGTCCTCACTTAAAATTTTTTTTTAATTTGTTTGGCTGAGTCAGGTCTTAGTTTTAGCATTCTGGATCTTTGTTGCATCACGCAGGACCTTTGGCTGTGGTGCACGGACTCTCTAGTTGTAGCACATAGGCTCAGTATCTCAATGGCATATGGGATCTTAGTTTCCTGACCAGGGATCCAACCCACTTCCCCTGCATTGCAAGGCAGATTCTCAACCACTGAACCACCAGAGAAATCTTGGGCCCTCAGCCTTAACTATTAACACAAGGAAATGGATTCTCCCCTAAAGCCTCCAGCAAGGACACAAACTTGCCCACATCTTGTTCTAGCCTGCAGCGACCTGGCCTGGATAGGGGTGATCAGGGAGGGGGTCCTCTGGGAAGAGATATGCATGCATGAAATCTGAAGGAAGAGTTGAGGTGTGCTGGACCAGGGTGTGGGGTGCCCAGGGGAACAACATGTACAAGGCTGCTGGAAAGACGGAGGGAGGAAGGGCATGCACAGACAGATGGCCAGGGCTGGTCCAGCAGTGTCTCTTGGGCCCCTGTTAGGACTTTGGGCTTTATCCATAGTTTAGTTGGAAGCTTTCTACTCATCTTCAACAGGGTGTAAGGGAGAAGACCAGGTCTGTGTTTTGAAAACATCACTCTGGCCTCTGCACTATGAGTAGGGGGTACTCATAGTACCTCTTACACCACCATGGGTGGTTGTAAGAAGACCCTGGTCTGCTATTTGCAAGTCCAGATGGGGAGGAGGTGAGCAAGAGCTGGGGTACTGAGGGTAGAGCTGGAGGTTAAACAAACAGGACCTGGGATGCAGAGCCTGGTGGATAACAGCCTGTGCCAGATGGCCAAATTCTGGCTCGAATACTGCCTCTCTGTGTGACTTGAGGCAAGGTTCTTAACCACTCTGTGCCTCAGTTTCCCCATCTGTAAAATGGGATAGATGGTAGGTCTAGGTGAGGCCTGGAACTCTGCATTTCAAGCAAATTCCCAAGTGGTGCCCATGCTGCTGGGGTCTGGCACCTCACTTTGAGTAACAGAGGTGGAGAGCCCCGGGGTAGAGGTGGGGCACACCTCCCAGCTCTGCCCTGCTCCGGCCCTGGGGGTATTTTGCATCTGATCTGACTCCTCCACCTCCCACCCCTCCCGCCTGCCACCCAGCTGTGGACTCTCGGCTCCTACAGGTGTGGCCTGCCTCTTGTTTCTGCAGCTGTGACCAGGTGGGGCTTTCTGAAAGTGAAATTTACCAGGTTTTGTAGGGAAAACCAAACCAACCTGAAAGTAGATCTATAAATGGGAAGGTTTCAGGCCACTCTTTATCTTGATGCCACTAAGCCTGAGCCACACGACTCTGGTTATACAGCTCATCACTCTGTGGACATCTTGCCCTGCCTCAAACCTGCCGGGGAACCCCACCCAAAAGCCCCCCTCCCAGGCCTTGGGCTTCCCCCTCCCACTCTCCCCTTTCTGACAACCCCTTGCCTCCCAGAGCATGGCCTGGCTGTTGCTCCCCCCTTCCCTGGGGGGCAGCAGGAGCCGATGGGCCATCCAGGGTCTGGGCCTGTGGCCAGCGGAAACTGGCAGGCTCTCAGAATTCGGAGACTGCCATAGATGCCAAGGCTGCTGTGTTCTGTGTTCTACGCCAGGAACTGGTATGGGTGGAGGGCCCAAGTGAGTGGGTGGTGGGAAATGATGGGAGTAGGGGGCAGTGTGGCAATGGGGAGATGGCAGAGGGGGCAATGACTGGGGCCAGAGAGTGAGGACCCAGACTAGGGCGTGAGACACGGCCAACTTTGGCTGGGGCGGTGGGGGCGGGGGACGGGGGGGGGGGCTCAAGGACAGCTCTGCAAAGGCAAAGCTCAGGGCTTCAATTCCATCCCTTTCTAGTTTCTGGGCTGGGAACACCCTGGAAGATGGGGTTGCCTCTTGCACAGAAGCGCCAGCCCTGGAGGGCGCCCTGGCGCCCGTCAGCCCTGCAGCACAAGGAGGGTTTCTGGGGTGGCCCTGGAGTTGCCGGGTCAGCTGGCTAGACTCCGAGCCTGGGCGGGCTCTTCGCTTCTCACGGATGGATTTCTGGGGTCATAGGTTCTCACGGGGCCCTTGGGTTGCCAGTGCTGTTGTTTCTTCTGCAAGAGCATGTGTACCTTGCACTGACCCATTTTCTCGCTGCTTGTAAAACCATTACATCATAGGCACAGAAAGTCCCCAGTATCTTTTCCAGAGAAGGCCAGCCACAGGGGCCTGGGACGTTTAGGGTGAAGGCTAGGGACAGGGTTGAGCTATGCTGCAGCCTGGACTCCACCTGTCTCTGGGAAGGGCTGAGGGGAGCGGGGATCATCCCTCCATGGGGTTGAGGGGATCACCGCCTTCCCGCATAAGCCCCACATGGGGAACAGAGGCCCCCAAGTCCTCTGCCGTTTTGAAGGGACTCTGATCGCTCCAGCTGGAAATCCTGGCTGAAATCCCACCACCCCTGGGGATGGCGAGAAGATAGCACCCCCTGGTGGCAAGCTATGGATTTACACAGATTTCCTTGTTGAAAAGAGGGCCCTCCTAGATGGCTCAGTGGTAAAGAATCTGCCTGCCCAATGCAGAAGACCTGGGTTCGATCCCTGGGTCGGGAAGATCCCCTGTGGCAGCCCACTTCAGTATTCCTGCCTGAAAAATCCTGTGGACAGAGGAGCCTGGAGGGCTACAGCCCATGGGGTCACAAAGAGCAGACTCGACTGAGTAACCGAGTACCTGCGCACGCACGCTCCTTCCTGAGCACTTAGAACCTAGAGGTGCTATTATTTACTCATGTTTTATACAATTGCTTTAGTTTTGTCTCTCTTTATGTATCCATGTATTTTGATGACGATGATGGGCATCATTTTTTACTGTTTGCTAGTTAATTGCAGACATTTTGATCCTTCACTCTTAAATATTTCAGCATGTTTCTTCTATAGCAAGGACATCTCTTACAGAAGCAGGTTTTCAGGAATTCAACATCGATATAACATAATCAGATTAAAAAGCCTGAATTCAAATTTCACCAGTTATCTCAATCTTCTTTCCAGCAATATCCCCCTTCCCAGCCTGATTCAGAATCCAATTCAGACATTGCATTCAGTTCTCTTGTCTCTTTAATGTTCTTTTTTTTTCTTCTGAAACATTCCACAGTTCTTCCTCATCTTTCATACATTGGCATTTTAAAGAGTTAAGGGCAGCATGTTTGTAGAATGTCCATCAGTTTGGGTTTGTCTGATGTATGTCTGGGTTTGTCTCATGATATGATTCAGACTGTGGACTTTTGGTAGAAAGACCACAGATGTGATGTGATGTCCTTCTCAGCACATTGGACCTTTTTTCATTTTTAAGATTTACTGCTTTTTTAAAAAAAAGTAATTAATTTTTTGCTGTGTTGTGTCTTAGTTGCAGCCCACAGGCTTCTCTTTAGTTGCCGCACAGCTTTAGTTATCCCAAGGCATGCGGGATCTTAGTTCCCTGACCAGGGATCAAACCTGAGTCCCCTGCATGGCAAGGTGGATTCTTAAGCACTGGACCACCAGGGAAGTTCCTGGACCATTTTTGTTTTCAAAATGGGCAGCCTGAGGCCCAGAGAGGGGGAGAGAACTGGGGACACAGTGAAGCTCAAAATCTGTGATTAGTTGCTGCATGACTTTGGGCAAGTAACTGCACTTGTCTGAGCTGAAGTTGCTTCATCTGTAATATGGGGTAGTGATATGGCCCCAAAGGGCTGTGTACGCTTAGTCCCTCAGTCATGTCTGATTCTTAGTGACCCCACAGACCGTAACCCACCAGGCTCCTCTGTCCATGGGATTTCCCAGGCAAGAATAACTGGAGTGGGTTGCCATGCCCTCCTCTAGGGGATCTTCCCAACCCAGGGACCGACTCATGTCTCTTACATCTCTTGCACTGGCAGGCGGGTTCTTTACCACTAGGGCCAACATTCACATGTGCATGCTAATGCTAAGTCGCTCCAGTTGTGTTCAACTCTTTGCGACCCCATGGACCCCTGCCAGGCTCCTCTGTCCATGGGATTCTCCAGGCAAGAATACTGGAGTGGGTTGCCATGCCCTCCTCCAGGGGATCTTCCCAACCCAGGGATCGAACCCAGATCTCCTGCACTGCAGGTGGATTCTTTACCATCTGATTCACCAGGGAAGCCCCCCGCAGTGCTGGGGGTGGCCTAAAGGCGGTGATGTGTGACTCACGGTTGGGGAGGAGACTGATGATGCCATGGATCCCCTCTCCTCTGTGCCTCCCCTCTCCACTGACCCAGGGTGAGGTGGTGGGAGATGAAGGATAAGCATTTGTGCTCCCCTCCGCTGTGCCCCTGGGCCCTGCGGAGAGTGAGCAGGGCCACGTCCCCCTGAGTCCATAGCTATCAGTGAGAGGGGCAGGCAGGCCAGGAGGGGAAAACCCAGACCAGGGCCCCAGAATTTCCCTCACACTCAGCAGACTTGGCAGAGCTGAACCCTCAGCTCCCCACTGCCCACAGCTCCCCGCAGCCATAGGCTTCCAAGTGAGCATGGTGAGATGCTGAGGGTCAGGGAGAAGCTTGGGCTGTCCCGGCAGGTCTCAGCCCCTAGAGAGTCCCCATAGTGCCCCCAGTTTACTTGAGAAGAATGAGATTCTGCTGGAGCAGAAGGCTGGGCACAGGTGGGCACACAGAATGCCCCCAAGGCCCTGGGCTTTGGGTAACATGAGACAGACAAGTGCTGTGTGACTGGTGTTTGCAAATGTAGGTTATGTTTATTATTTTAAATTTATATGGCAACACTTCAGATGTGCAAATAAAGAAGAGAAGAAGAACATAATTGTCGTTCCCTGTGTCCGCCTTCCGGCCACACTGCCTCCTTGCTGCTCTGTGCCCATAGCAGAGTGTTTGCGTATTATTTCACTGTTCCCTGAGGTGGAGAGAAGAGTAGGGAATCCCCTTGGGCCAGCCAGGCCTCTCCCGGCACGTCAGTGGTTTCTGCTTTCTTCCCCTAAATCAAGAAAGCCCCTGCTTAATCCATCCCATGAGTGGCCTCCTCCTGTCTGCTAGCCTCCATCTCTTCGGATGCTGAAGATAAAGAGGTGGGACACAGCTCCCTCCTTCCCTGTCTCCCTCACCTCCCTCCCACACTCCCTTCCTGGAGCTCCTCATTATGGGTCTTCCCAGAAACCTGCTTCATGCTCCCCTCTCATTCACCAGGAAGGACGATGTTCATTTCCCCAAACTTTCATGAACACTGCCTAATGAAGGGGCTTAGCTTTCAAGGAGCCCTGGAAACATGGAAGAGCATTGTGAAAAATGCTTATTCCTAAGAATTCCTGGGTGGTCCGGTGGTTAGGACTCAGGGCTATCATTGCCCTTGGCCAGGGTTTGATTCCTGGTTGGGGAATTAAGATCCTACAAGCCGTGTGGTATGGCCAAAAAAAAGAAAAAAGCCCTATTCCTGAAAAAAGTAAATCTTGGTCCCTACTTCACACCATGCACCAAAATGAAACCCAAATTGAAAAGGTTAAGTAATACCATCCAGAAGATAACGTAAAAGAATATCTAACTGGGGACTTCCCTGGTGGTCCAGTAGGTAAAATCTCTGAGCTTCCAATGCAATGGGCCCAGGATCAATCCCTGGTCAGGGAACTAGATTCCCATGAAGCAACTAAAGATCTCACGTGCTATAGAGAAGATTGAAGACTCTACATGCTGCAGCTAAGACCCAACACAGCCAACAAACAAATGCTAAGAAAATACCCAGTCCAACCCCCCACTTAAAA